>NC_140006.1:3932728-4608576 GCF_964263955.1 Coregonus lavaretus
ATCTTCAATGCCCTTGCTGATGGAAGGAGGTTTTCACTCAAAATGTCACGATACATGGCCCCATTCATTCTTTCCTTTACACGGATCAGTCGTCCTGGTCCCTTTGCAGAAAAACAGCCCCAAAGCATGATGTTTCCACCCCCATGCTTCACAGTAGGTATGGTGTTCTTTGGATGCAACTCAGCATTCTTTGTCCTCCAAACATGACGAGTTGAGTTTTTACCAAAAAGTTATATTTTGGTTTCATCTGACCATATGACATTCTCCCAATCCTCTTCTGGATCATCCAAATGCACTCTAGCAAACTTCAGACGGGCCTGGACATGTACTGGCTTAAGCAGGGGGACACGTCTCGCACTGCAGGATTTGAGTCCCTGGCGGCGTAGTGTGTTACTGATGGTAGGCTTTGTTACTTTGGTCCCAGCTCTCTGCAGGTCATTCACTAGGTCCCCCCGTGTGGTTCTGGGATTTTTGCTCACCATTCTTGTGATCATTTTGACCCTACGGGGTGAGATCTTGCGTGGAGCCCCAGATCGAGGGAGATTATCAGTGGTCTTGTATGTCTTCCATTTCCTAATAATTGCTCCCACAGTTGATTTCTTCAAACCAAGCTGCTTACCTATTGCAGATTCAGTCTTCCCAGCCTGGTGCAGGTCTACAATTTTGTTTCTGGTGTCCTTTGACAGCTCTTTGGTCTTGGCCATAGTGGAGTTTGGAGTGTGACTGTTTGAGGTTGTGGACAGGTGTCTTTTATACTGATAACAAGTTCAAACAGGTGCCATTAATACAGGTAACGAGTGGAGGACAGAGAAGCCTCTTAAAGAAGAAGTTACAGGTCTGTGAGAGCCAGAAATCTTGCTTGTTTGTAGGTGACCAAATACTTATTTTCCACCATAATTTGCTAATAAATTCATTAAAAATCCTAAAATGTGATTTTCTGGATATTTTTTTCTCAATTTGTCTGTCATAGTTGACGTGTACCTATGATGAAAATTACAGGCCTCTCTCATCTTTTTAAGTGGGAGAACTTGCACAATTGGTGGCTGACTAAATACATTTTTTCCCCACTGTATACATATGAGATGAGTACTGCAAGATATGTAAACATTATTCAAGTGACTAGTGTTCCATTTCTTAAAGTGGCCAGTGATTTCAATAGGCAGCAGCAGCCTCTAATGTGCTAGTGATGACTATTTAACAGTCTGATGGCCTTGAGATAGAAGCAGTTTTTCATTCTCTCGGTCCCAGCTTTAATGCACCTGTACTGACCTCGCCTTCTGGATGATAGCGGGGTGAACAGGCAGTGGCTCGGGTGGTTGATGTCCTTGATTATCTTTTTGGCCTTCCTGTGACATCGGGTGCTGTAGGTGTCCTGGAGGACGGGTAGTTTGCCCCCGGTAATGCGTTCGGCAGACCACACCACCCTCTGGAGAGCCATGCGGTTGCGGGCAGTGCAGTTGCCCTACCAGGCGGTGATACAGCCAGACAGGATCCTCTAAATTGTGCATTTGTAAAAGTTTGTGAGGGTTTTAGGTGGTAAGCCAAATTTCTTCAGCCTCCTGAGGTTGAAGAGTCTCTGTTGCGCCTTCTTCACCACACATTCTGCGTGGGTGGACCATTTCAGTTTGTCAATTATGTGTACGCCAAGGAACTTGAAGCTTTCCACCTTTTCCACTGTGGTCCCGTCAATGTGGATAAGGGGGTTCACCCTCTGCTGTTTCCTGAAGTCCACGATCATCTCCTACTGTTTTGTTGACGTTGAGTGAGAGGTTATTTTCCCGGGCACCACACTCCCAGAGCCCTCACCTCCTCCCTGTAGGCTGTCTCGGCATTGTTGGTAATCAAGCCCACTACTGTTGTGTCATCTGCAAACTTGATGATTGAGTTGGAGGCGTGCTTGGCCATGCAGTTATGGGTGAACAGGGAGTACAGGAGGGGGCTGAGCATGCACCCTTGTGGGGCCCCAGTGTTGAGGATCAGTGAAGTGGAGATGTTGTTTCCTATCTTCACCACATGGGGGCGGCCCGTCAGAAAGTCCAGGACCCAGTTGCACAGGGTGGGGTTCAGACCCTCGAGCTTAATGATGAGCTTGGAGGGTACTATGGTGTTGAATGCTGAGCTATAGTTAATGAACAGCATCCTTACATACAGTTGAAGTCGGAAGTTTACATACACTTAGGTTGGAGTCATTAAAACTCGTTTTTCAACCACTCCACAAATTTATTGTTAACAAACTATAGTTTTGGCAAGTCGGTTAGGACATCTACTTTGTGCATGACACAAGTAATTTTTCCAACAATTGTTTACGGACAGATTATAATTCACTGTATCACAATTCCAGTGGGTCAGAAGTTTACATACACTAAGTTGACTGTGCCTTTAAACAGCTTGGAAAATTCCAGAAAATGATGTCATGGCTTTAGAAGCTTCTGCTAGGCTAATTGACATAATTTGAGTCATTTGGAGGTGTACCTGTGGATGTATTTCAAGGCCTACATTCAAACTCAAATCAAATCAAATCAAATTGTATTGGCCACATGCGCCGAATACAACAGGTGCAGACATTACAGTGAAATGCTTACTTACAGCCCTTAACCAACAGTGCATTACTTTTTAACAAAAAAAGTAAAAAAATAAAACAACAACTAAAAAAGTGTTGAGAAAAAAAGAGCAGCAGTAAAATAAAAGAACAGTAGGGAGGCTATATATACAGGGGGGTACCAGTGCAGAGTCAATGTGCGGGGGCACCGGCTAGTTGAGGTAGTTGAAGTAATATGTACATGTGGGTAGAGTTAAAGTGACTATGCATAAATAATTAACAGAGTAGCAGCAGCGTAACAGGATGGGGTGGGGGGCAGTGCAAATAGTCCGGGTAGCCATGATTAGCTGTTCAGGAGACTTATGGCTTGGGGGTAGAAGCTGTTGAGAAGTCTTTTGGACCTAGACTTGGCACTCCGGTACCGCTTGCCGTGCGGTAGCAGAGAGAACAGTCTATGACTAGGGTGGCTGGAGTCTTTGACAATTTTGAGGGCCTTCCTCTGACACCGCCTGGTATAGAGGTCCTGGATGGCAGGAAGCTTGGCCCCAGTGATGTACTGGGCCGTACGCACTACCCTCTGTAGTGCCTTGCGGTCGGAGGCCAAGCAGTTGCCATACCAGGCGGTGATGCAACCAGTCAGGATGCTCTCGATGGTGCAGCTGTATAATTTTTTGAGGATCTCAGTGCCTCTTTGCTTGACATCATGGGAAAATCAAAAGAAATCAGCCAAGACATCAGAAAAAAAATTGTAGACCTCCAAAGTCTGGTTCATCCTTGGGAGCAATTTCCAAACACCTGAAGGTACCACGTTCATCTGTATAAACACCATGGGACCACACAGAAATCATACCGCTCAGGAAGGAGACGCGTTCTGTCTCCTAGAGATGAATGTACTTTGGTGCGAAAAGTGCAAATCAATCCCAGAACAACAGCAAAGGACCTTGTGAAGATGCTGGAGGAAACAGATACAAAAGTAACTATATACACATTAAAACGAGTCCTATATCGACATAACCTGAAAGGCCGCTCAGTAAGGAAGAAGACAGTGCTCCAAAACCGCCATAAAAAAGCCAGACTATGTTTTGCAACTGCACATGGGGACAAAGATCGTACTTTTTGGAGAAATGTCCTCTGGTCTGATGAAACAAAAAAAGAACTGTTTGGCCATAATGACCATTGTTATGTTTGGAGGAAAAAGAGGGTTGCTTGCAAGCCGAAGAACACCATCCCAAACGTGAAGCATGGGGGTGGCAGCATCATGCTGTGGGGGTGCTTTGCTGCAGGAGGGACTGGTGCACTTCACAAAATAGATGGCATCATGAGGAAGGAAAATTATGTGGATTTATTGAAGGAACATCTCAAGACAACAGTCAGGAAGTTAAACCTTGGTCGCAAATGGGTCTTCCAAATGGACAATGACCCCAAGCATACTTCATAAGTTGTGGCAAAATGGCTTAAGGACAACAAAGTCAAGGTATTGGAGTGGCCATCACAAAGCCCTGACCTCAATCCTCAAAGGAGGCCTACAAACCTGACTCAGTTACACCAGCTCTATCAGGAGGAATGGGCCAAAATTCACCCAACTTATTGTGGGAAGCTTGTGGAAGGCTCCCCGAAACGTTTGACCGAAGTTAAACAATTTAACGGTAATGCTACCCAATACTAATTGAGTGTATGTAAACTTCTGACCCACTGGGAATGTGATGAAATAAATAAAAGCTGAAATAAATCATTCTCGCTACTATTATTCTGACATTTCACATTCTTAAAATAAAGTGGTGATCCTAACTAACCAAAGACAGGGAATTTTTACTAGGATTAAATGTCAGGAATTGTGAAAAACTGAATTTAAATGTATTTGGCTAAGGTGTATTTAAACTTCCGACTTCAATTGTATATATATATTTGCCAAAAAATATATGTTGGATTGGAAGTGATGCAGACAATTACATTGATGGAAGCTACAATCTATCTGCAATATTAAAGCTGATCTACCCCCTAAATGAAATACATTTAAAAAAGATAAATAAATAAAAAATACAGTCATGGTTGTATTTAGCAGACTCTCTCATCCAGTGTGACATACAGGAGCAATTAGGGTTAAGTGCCTTGCTGAAGGGCACATCGACAGATTTCTCTTCATCAGCTCAGGGATTCAAACCAGCAACCTTTTGGTTACGGGCTTAACCTCTTAACCGCTAGGCTACTTCCCAGCCCACCACCCAGTTCCTAAAACAACTCAATTGGGTTATCATTATAATTGACACAGACACACTGGCACATGTAGTATGCGTTCTGGGCTCTATATATGCATATGTGACATTCTGAATGCTTCACTGTCTCCCACTCACTTTTTTTGTCAATTATCTACAAAATCCTCCCAAATGCCACCTTATTACCAATCGGGTTCCATTGGCCCTGGTCAAAAGTAGTGCACTATATAGGGAATAGGGTGCCATTTGGAACAAAACCATGTATTTTTATTGGCTGTGTTGTTATAATGCCTCACTGGCAGGCAATCAAAACCACCCCAGGGTTCCTTAGCAACTGGTGTACATCCTCCCTACATGTTCCTACTTCCAGACGACTGAAAATGCATCTCGTCGTCTTACTACTTTTACCTCAGAAAATATAAGCTAAGACTGGGCCAAAACCCTTAATGAGACAAGTAACAACCTAATTTTGTCACCAACACTTGTCTCTGCATAGTGAGGAGCTCCAAATTATGCCATGATGTATTGGCCGTGGTCCATTACATAGAGAAAAAATTAAATAATAGTAATCTACTCAGTGTACAAGAGCTGATGTGTAATTGTGTATTGAAGCTGGTGTGTTTGTGTGTACCGTAATTGAAATTCCTAAATATTTCAATTTCATAAACTGCCAGTCAAATAGACACCAGAAAAACATAATGACTGTGATATGGATTGTAGTCAAATCAAATCAAAGTTCATTGGTCACGTACACAGATCTGCTGTAAATTTACAAGGATGCTGTAAGGTTTTACAGTAAGGAAAATAGTACTGTGAAATATATTATAGCGTCTCTGTTGTAAAGCAAAATTACAATATTAAGCTGGCAACTCTGGTGCCAGGATAATGCTGTGCATTAACAGTGACATTTTCCCTGAAATCTAAATGCAAGAAAAACAATACATTTGCACATAAAATACATTTATTCAAATTGGTAATAACGTTAACAAACAAATTAACAACAGAATTGACAATAGAAGTAACAACAGTTAACACATATGTAACCAAATAATAGCATCATTACAACACTAATCTAAAAACTATCTTGTGTGCCTGTGTGTGTGAGGTGTGGGGGAGAGAGAGACAAAGAGAGAGAGGGAGATGGAGTAAAAATTTGGATTGGGTACAATCCTAGATCTATGATCAGGGGCAACTCTATTCGGGGTAAGGGGGTTCAGAGGCAGTGAAACACACAACGGGACAGTTTGGGTAGGAGAGCATCCAGGAGCAAGAAGTAAGCGCAGCATCAGGTGTTCCTCATGGGCCTCCGTAACACTCCTCCTCAGTTCTGATTTGTTAGCTCTTCTCACCCTTAATTAGGACAAGCTTAGAAAAAGAGAATAGAACGAGAGACAGAGAGCACCAGCATTGTTACTTTGTGGATAAAAAGACATGTGACAAGGGACATACACTATATATACAAAAGTACCTTTGAATTAGTGGATTCGGCTATTTCAGCAATACCTGTTGCTGACAAGTGTATAAAATCAAGCACACAGCCATGTAATCTCCACAGACAAACATTGGCAGTAGAATGGCCTTACTGAAGAGCTCAGTGACTTTCAATGTGGCACCGTCATAGGATGCCACCTTTCCAACAAGCCAGTTCGTCAAATTTCTGCCCTGCTAGAGCTGTTATTGTGAAGTGGAAACGTCTAGGAGCAACAACGGCTCAGCCGCGATGTGTTAGGCCACACAAGCTCACAGAACGGGACCACCGAGTGCTGAAGTGCGTAGAGTGTAAAAAATCGTCTGTCCTTGGTTGCAACACTCACTACCAAGTTCCAAACTGCCTCTGGAAGCAACGTCAGCACAACAACTTTTCGTTGGGAGCTTCATGAAATGGGTTTCCATGGCCGAGCAGCCGTACACAAGCCTAAGATCACCATGCGCAATGCCAAGCATCGGCTGGAGTGGTGTAAAGTTCGCCACCATTGGACTCTGGAGCAGTGGGAATGCATTTTCTGGTATGATGAATCACGCTTCACCATCTGGCAGTCCAACGGACGAATCTGGGTTTGGCGGATGCCAGGAGAACACTACCTGCCCCAATGCATAGTGCCAACTTTAAAGTTTGGTGGAGGAGGTATAATGGTCTGAGGCTGCTTTTCATGGTTTGGGCTAGGCCCCTTAGTTCCAGTGAAGGGAAATCTTAATGCTAGAGCATACAATGACATTCTAGACGATTCTGTGCAACCAACTTTGTGGCAACAGTTTGGGGAAGGCCCTTTTTTGTTTCAGCATGACAATGCCCCTGTGCACAAAGCGAGATCCATACAGAAATTGTTTATCTAGATTGACTGGGCCCTGACCTCAACCCCATCAAACACCTTTGGGATGATTTAGAACACCGACTGCGAGCCAGGCCTAATCGCCCAACATCAGTGCCCGACCTCACTAATGCTCTTGTGGCTGAATGGAAGCAAGTCCCCGCAGCAATATTCCAACATCTAGTGGAAAGCCTTCCCAGAAGAGTGGAGGCTGTTATAGCAGCAAAGGGGGAACCAACTCCATATTAATGCCCATGATTTTGGAATGAGATGTTCGACAAGCAGGTGTCCACATACTTTTGGTCATGTAGTGTATCAAGCTATATCCTACACCAGGGGTATTCAACCCTGGTCCTGGAGTGCTGTAGTCACTTCATGTTTTTAATTTAACCGACCTGGAAGACCAGCTGTGTTGAATTTAGGCAATCACTGAACTGATCAATTAGCTCAGTTAGTCAGGTGTGGTGCCTAGTTGGAACAAAATCCTGCAGTTCCTGCGGCACTCCAGGAACAGGATTGCCTACCCCTGGCCTACACAATACCGCAGATTATTTTACTTTCTTTCTGTGCCACCAAATGTTTGCGTACTACTGGTAAAGTGAACAGGTTAACTTTGTGGTCCTCTGTAGCTCAATTGGTAGAGCATGGCGCTTGTAACGCTAGGGTAGTGGGTACGATCCCCGGGACCACCAAAACGTAAAAATGTATGCACACATGACTGTAAGTCGCTTTGGATAAAAGCGTCTGCTGAATGGCATATTAACTAATACTGTACAATTATATGGAACAATGTTGTTTAAATTTAACAGATGGTTAACGGGGAGAGGCTATATGGACACTCCTGGTCTGCAAAACAATGAGATACGGTCATATCTTTTGAACTGCTAGAAACCAGCCATTTCTCTGTAGTAATGGTGAAAACATACCCGTCAATTATTATCTGGGTGATGTTTATCTAGGTCGCATAGCAAGATATTTACGAGCAATTTAGAGCAGACCAAAATGGCTTGTGTCAACATGAGCTAGCTAGCTAACGTTAGCTAACTAGGTTAGCTAAGAAAACGTGCAGTAATTCAAGATTGGCTAGCAATAAATATACTTATAAACAGTCAAGTTACCTACCCAGCAGCTGCTGAAAATAGTCTTCCACTTCACAGCCACTTCAGAAGATATTTCCTAAAATAGTCTGAGCTTTATGTGTCTCACCCGATAGTCTCAGCTTTATGTGTCTCAGCATGAGGTTGGCACCTGAAACAGATAATTTGAATCTACAGTAGGCATAAGCTACTACTGTAAAGAAATACAGTATGTTAGACTAATCTTTACAGGAGGCTTTCCCTAAGACAAGACTGGTGTCATGTATCTCTGGAGAAGGGGACAGCAACAGTGTTCAATCCCGATGAGGACTGGCCACTAGTTCACCACCAAAAACAACAACTAAGTACTTGTATGTCATTGTGGTCCTCTGTAGCTCAGCTGGTAGAGCACGGCGCTTGTAACGCCAAGGTAGTGGGTTCGATCCCCGGGACCACCCATACACAAAAATGTATGCACGCATGACTGTAAGTCGCTTTGGATAAAAGCATCTGCTAAATGGCATATTATTATTATTATAATGTTGCCCAGGGAACAGCATCTAAAAAGGGAGTGTTCGATCCCTGATGATGGCTGTGTCGCTAATTCAAGCACCAAAACAACAACAAAGTATGCAGATGATGAAGACAAGGTAGGGGTCATGTTGTTGCGCCTGGCTCTCTCTCTCTCTCTCTCTCAATTAAATTCAATTAATCTTTATTGACATGGCAAGTTAAATTGCTTACATTGTCAAAGCATACATATAACAAAAATGGTGGGACCAACAGCAATAATAATAGTAGTAGTGGAAATGGGATTACCATTAACAGCAACTACAACAACAGTATTAATTAGAATAACAACACATGAAAGCAATAGTAGTCGACCAGTCTCAACATGACTGAGAAGACGCATGACATGGTATGAAAAACAAAACAGGAAATATTCTTGACATTACATTACACTTTTCACTGGCTGTCCCTCAGGTTGTGGCAGGAGGACTCATATTTGGCTGCCAAAATTGCACATTTGGGCTTTTCACCAAACACATATTAGATTTTTTTGTTCTCTTTTATAGTTTCAAATTCTTTGTACTGAATGATAATTTTGGGAAAGAAAGATTCTCTTAGGTCTGAGTATTTGTCACAGTGTAATAGGAAATGCAGCTCTGTCTCTACCTCTCCCCGGGGGCAGAGTGAGCACAGCCTGTCCTCGCTGGGCAGCCAGGTTTGCCTGTGACGACCGGTCTCTATAGCCAAGACTGTGCTCACTGAGTCTGTACCTAGTCATTGTTTTCCTAAGTTTTCTATCAGTCACAGTGGTCAGATAGTCTGCCACCATGTACTGTCTGTTTAGAGCCAAATAGCATTGAAGTTTACTTAGATTTTTTGTGGTGTCTTTCCAATAGGTGATATATTTTTCTTTTTGCTTTGTGATTATTTGGTTGGGCCAGATTTTCTAAGTGCTGTCCTGAGGCTCTAGGAGGTTAGTTTTGGTTAGTGAACTGAGCCTCAGAACCAGCTGGCTGAGGGGACTCTTCTCTTGTTTCATCTCTTGACATAGTAGAGCTGTGTGATGGAACGTTTTGGTGTCACTTGTTTTTAGATGGTTGTAACATTGGATGGCTCTTTTTTCCATTAGAATATGGAGGGGGTATTTGGTCCAATTCTGCTCTACATGCGTTATTTTGCTAAACATACAGTCTTGCAAAACTCTGCATGCAGTATTTCGATTGGATGTTTGTCCCATTTGGTAAATTCATTGTTAGAGAGCGGACACCATACTTCGCTGCCATATAGAGCAATTGGTTCTATAACTGATTTGAAAATTATGAGCCAGATTCAATATTAATATTCCTTTTAATGGCATAGAATGCTCATCTTGCTTTGTCTCTCAGCTCATTCACAGCCATGTGAAAGCTACCTGTGTTGCTGATATTTAGTCCTAGATTCGTGTAATTTTTGGTGTGTTCTAATAGAACTGTGTCCAAATAGAATGTATATTTGTCATCCTGATTTCCGGACCTTTTTTGGAATATCATTATATTCGTTTTTTTAGATTAACGGTCAGAGCCCAGGTCTGACAGAACCTGTGCAGATGATCTAGATCAGGGGTGTCAAACTCATTTTAGCTCAGGGGCCACATGGAGGAAAATCTATTCCCAAGTGGGCCGGACCGGAAAAATCATGGTATATATAACTTAAAAACAACAACTTCAGATTGTTTTCTTTGTTTTAATACGATCAACATACAACATAAAGCTGGAGCCTGAGGACAGTGTGTCCAAAATAGTACAAGCACAACATCACTATTAATCATAAAACACGTCAAGTTTATTTGAAAATTCTAAAGAAAAAGAACACACAAACACACAATGCCTCAGTGATTAACAGAACTGTTTCACAGATCACAGAACTATATCAGGGTGTCATTTCTCAGGCAGAAATGTAGATAAAAATAATGAAATCCTGTTCCCCAAACAAGTGCAAGAACCACAGAGTCAAGAATAGGTTAAATATACAAATAAAATAAAATCAATTAAAAACAATAGCACATCAACATAAAAACATATAAACATAAAGCTGGAGCCTGAGGACAGTGTCCAAAAGCACAACATCACTATTAATCATAAAACACCTCAAGTTATTTGAAAGTTCTGAGGACAAAGAACACACAAACACACAATGCCTCAGTGATTAACAGAACTGTTTCACAGATCACAGAACTATATCAGGGTGTCATTTCTGAGGCAGAAATGTAGATACAAATAATGAAATCCTGTTCCCCAAACAAGTGCAAGAACCACAGAGTCAAGAATAGGTTAAATATACAAATATAATAAAATCAATTAAAAACAATAGCACATCAACATAAAAACATATAAACATAAATCTGAAAGCGTTGCTCAAACTCCCGTAACAGTCCCGTTATTTTATCTTTGAACCGCTTCATGTCTGCCACATGTTGGGTCGCGCACACATTTTTCAGACAGGGGAAGTGAGCTGCATCACCACCGGCAAGTTGCGTCTCCCACAATGACAGCTTCAACTTGAAAGAGCGTATGCTGTCATAATACTGCGTGACAACTTTGTTGCGCCCTTGCAGCTGTTTGTTCAAGTTATTCAGGTGCTCTGTAACATCCACCATAAATGCAAGGTCCTGCATCCATTCTGCGGAATGAAATTCTAACACTGGTTTGCCCTTTTCTTCCATGAACTGTTCAATTTCTTCTCGTAAATCAAAGAAACGCCTCAGCACAGCACCTCGGCTTAACCATCTTACCTCAGTGTGGTATGGCAGGCCATAGATGTGGTCTTTCTCTCTGAGAAGGCTGTCAAACTGACGGTGATTCAGGCTTCTGGATCGGATGAAATTAACAGTTTGGATGACCACCTTCATGACGTTATCCATCTTTAATGACTTGCAACACAAAGCCTCCTGGTGCAAAATACAGTGAAAAGTCAAAAAATCACGTCCTCCATTTGCAGATTGCACTTTCTCTCTGAACTTTGTCACAACGCCTGCTTTTTTCCCGATCATTGAGGGCGCACCATCTGTAGCCAGGCTGACAGCGCGGGACCAGTCCACTCCGACCCTGTCCAGCGTGCCGACGAATGCGGTAAAAACATCAGCTGCTGTCGTTGTATCTGTCATCGGCACCAACTCCACGAACTCCTCGGTGACGGTTAATGTGTCATCAACTCCGCGGATGAAAATGGCCAGTTGTGCAACATCTGTAATGTCCGTGCTTTCATCAATTGCAACCGAAAACGCAATAAATGACTTTACTTTTTGCTTCAACTGGCTGTCCAAATCCACTGAAAGATCGGAAATCCTGTCTGCAACTGTGTTTCTTGTCAGGTTGATATTTGCAAAAGCCTGCCGCTTTTCAGGGCACACAATCTCCGCTGCCTTCATCATGCATGTTTTTACAAATTCACCCTCACTAAATGGTTTTGAAGCCACTGCGATTTCATTAGCAATGAGGTAGCTAGCTTTCACTGCAGCGTCACTGATGTCTCGGCTGTGAGTAAACACAGACCGCTGTTTCTTCAGACCTGCCAACAGTTCATTCACCTTCTCTCATCTCCGCTGTCCTTGAAAGTTGTCATATTTGTCGGCATGAAGACTCACATAGTGGCGACGAAGGTTATATTCTTTCAGCACTGCAACATGCTCTGAACACACCAAACATACAGCTTTCCCATTCAATTCCGTGAATAAATAGGATGACAATTTTTCTTGGAACACTCTGCACTCTGCGTCCACTTTTCTCTTTTTTGACAGAGACATATTGGGGCAATGAGGGTGCCAAAGCACATAATGTTAAAAGTAGAAGCCGTAATAAATATCGCGGGCAAAACAAAGTAGCTCATTGGCTGCACGTGCTTGACCTACTTGCTCTGCCCCGGTATAAACAGTTTGCTTGCTTAACACAATTGCTATTGCGCCATCCAGTGGACGCAATTGGAACAGCAGTTTATTTTAAAGAAAAATTGCAGCGCATTTTTATACTTTACAAAACATTTTTTTTTGTTTTTTTTTTCAAAATCATCTCGCGGGCCAGATTAAACCCGTTTGCGGGCCTGATTCGGCCCGCGGGCCGGACGTTTGACACCCCTGATCTAGATGCTGCTGTAACCCCTCCTTAGTGGGAGACAGTAGCACCAGGTCATCTGCGTACAGCAGACACTTGATTTCAGTGTTGTGTAGGGTGAGACCAGGTGCTGCCGATTCTTCTAATGTTTTAGCCAATTCATCAATGTAGATGTTAAATAGTGTTGGACTTATTGGGCAGCCCTGTTTCACTCCACGTCCCTGAGAGAAGAAGTCTGTTTGCTTGTTGCCAATTTTAACCACACATTTGTTTTTAGTGTACATTGATTTAATAACATAATATGTTTTCCCTCCAATACCACTTTCTATTAGTTTGTAAAAAAGACCTTTGTGCCAAATTGACTCAAATGTTTTCTTGAAGTCTACAAAACACAAGTAGATTTTGCCTTTGTTTTGGTTTACTACTCCATTTTAGTTTTTCACTTTGTCATAGTTGTTTCTGGGGGGGTATGTGGGGAGGGAAAGGTTGTTGCTTCCCGGTAGGTGTTTGTCCCCATGACTGTTAATAGTGTCTAGTTCTTCTGCTGTTCTAGCGTTCAGGTCCCCACAGACCAGCACGTTGCATTGGGCCTGAAAGTGACTAATCTCCCCCTCTAGAATGGAGAAACTCTCTTCATTGAAGTAGGGTGACTCTGAGGGGGGAATGTATGTGGCACAGAGGAAGACGTTTTATCTAAGATAGCCTCCTTGTTGATTTTTAACCAGATAAAGAATTCTCCTGTTTTGATCAATTCGATTGAATTTGTTAGTTCAGATTTATACCATGTTAGCATTCCCCCTGAGTCTCTTCCCTGTGTGATTCCTTTTAATTTGATGGATGGTACGATTATCTCCCTATAACCTAGTGGACAGCCAGTGGAAACATCACCTCTGCACCATGTTTCCTGTAGTACTACAATATCAACATCATCAATTTATTTAAGGAAGTCTGGGTTTCTGCTCTTTAGCCCAAAAGCAGAGGACTTCCATCCTTGTAAAATCCAACATGCAACGTAAAAATATTTCATATCTGTTTTTTCTTTACCTTCAAAATGAGATAAACACTCACAATCCAACAAGAACTATAAAAAAATTATTTTTCAATGAACGTAAACTCTTATTATGCAAATGTGATTTGTTTATCATTTAAGATAGCATTTATGTCATGCCACTTGGGTGGATGTAGTGTGAGGATGGTGGAGTTCTTGTGCTCATCTTACCATGACCCTCGGCCTATCACGTGAGCATAGTAGATTCAGCATTTGTTTGATGTCACTCATTTCGTTGGTGGGGGCTGAGCCAGTTGCTCCTCTCACAGCTTGTGCATAGCTCTGCCTGCTGGGCTGTGGCTCCTCCAGGTGTGGGTCTGCGGTGGGGTGGAGGGGGGTGGTAGGCCTCGTCTGGGTAGGTCTGAAGCTGGACTGGGGTGGTCAATGCTGCGCTGGCTGTGGTGGGCATTGAGGTTGGTGGTGCTGTGGCCGTGGCTGGGGGGTCCAGGGTGCTGGTCCGGGGTGTTGTCTCTGTGATCTTTCTGGGGGGTGGAGATTGCTCCGCTGTTCCTGGGTGGAGAGGTCGGGCTGCGGTTTAAAGCGACGTCCTTGAGTCTTGGCAAGGATGGGGACTGTCTCCCTGTACAGGTGAAACATGGTCATAGAGACAGTCCAGATCGAGGGTGGGATGGTGGGCCAGGTGTACATTGGGTCGCAGGGCACAGTCCCGGGAGAGGCTGGCGTTTATTCTTTGGATTGTGGCAGGGTGGAAGTCCTTCCTCTGTAGAAGGGTTGACACCACGATCCTTGAGTTGGGGAAGATTGCAGAGGCCTTCTCAATCACTCCCCGTAGTGAAGTCGCCACCCTCTCCTGCTGAGCACGCAGGTCGTTGTTTCCGGTGTGTATGATTATGTGACTTGGCGACCTGAGCTGGGCCTTATCAAGCAGCTCCATGGCACTCTACATTGTTGGGCACCACACCTTTCTCGTCTTGTGTCTAGGGAAAAGTTTATTCTCCTGAACAAACTTCCCATTTGAGTCCATCAACAGGACGATCTCAGCCAGTGTTTCTTCTGGACTGGAGGGGGTAGAGTGGGGGCTGGTGGGTGTTGGACCTGGGGTGTGGCTGGTATGTGCCGGTGCCGCTGTCAGTGGGAGGCTGCTCTGTGGGCTGGGGGGGAGGCATTTAACCGGCAGGGCTGGGTAGGCCTGGCTGGTTGAGGTGGGCTCCTCTGCTGTGTGAGTGCTATTGGGGATTTATTATTCTCCTAAATTGATGGGATGACTAACTTACATTTACATTTACATTTTAGTCATTTAGCAGACGCTCTTATCCAGAGCGACTTACAGGAGCAATTAGGGTTAAGTGCCTTGCTCAAGGGCACATTTACGTCATTTAGCAGACGCTCTTATCCAGAGCGACTACAAATTGGTGCATTCACCCTATAGCCAGTGGGATAACCACTTTACAATTATACTTTTTTTTTTTTTGGGGGGGGGGGGGGGGAAAGAATGCAGTCTTGACTGGGCTAATGTAGGCTGTGACACCTGGCAAGGCTGTGATTGATGTGAAGAGCTGCTTTAGGGGGTGAAAATAAGATAAGGATTGTGTCTTCAAATGCTAGACTGTAATAGTTATTTGTGATCTGTGAGCCTTCCTTTGACATAGGAATGATGTCTAAGGGAGCTGGCTCTTCTCACTATGATAGGTTGTTATGATAATCTTGTGCCTGGCTGAAGTGTGTAACAAATGGCGCCGAGGAGATGAGACCAACCCCTGAATCAATGGATTGGCTGAGCAAAGTTAAAACCACGCTCAAGTCTTTACTCTAATTGGCCAGCAGAGAAGTGGGAAACTTTCTGTCAGAGTATTTGGGTATTGTTTCTGAAACAATGTTGTTAGTTGTCTGGAGTGTCCTGCGAGACATCTCAGAGAGCCCGTATATACGAAACATCATATTTACCATTGAAGGTTTTTGCATTAATTAAAATAACTAGTATACCTTAGAAGTCGTGTTGACCTCTTTTGTTCCTGATACCAGATTTGAATTGACGCGACTTTGACAGTGCATGTCATAGAGTGGTGATCTAACTGCTCCTGCAGCCTGTCTTCTGTTCTCTTTCTCTCCTGCAGCTCCTCTCTTAGTGCAGTCAGCTCGTTATTACTGCTCTGCCTGTCTTTTTGGAGCTCTCTCACCTCCTTTGTTAGATCAGCCAGCTCTCTCTTGAGTCCGTCTCTCTGTTGCTGAACTTCTTTCAGCTGTGTTGCAAGGCTGCTGTCCTGCTCTGTCCGCACCTTAGTCAGGAGCTCCTCTAAGGTGTGGATGTCTGGTTGCTGTTTGCTCACACTCTCCCTGAGCAGGACCACCTCCCCCTCCAGTTTGGTGAACTGATCCCTCATGGCAGCAATGGTGATGAGGAGGGCCCGAGCCTGCTCTGCACTGAGGGGGTCGCTCTCCTCCTGGGGCGTGTCCTCCACTGTGATGGGAAGAGAGGTGCTGGATGTGCCTTTTTGGGTGGGGATAGTGGGGGTGAGGGTGGTGCTGGTGGAGTTTGTCTTGTGGGAGGACATGTCACTGGTGGTGTCCTTCTCTCTCTCTGCTCTCTCCTTAATGGTCTGAAAGTCTGTTTCAAACAGCCTAAGGTTACCTTGCACCATGACAGTCCCAGTCTTGTAGAGGTTGATTGTTGTCATGGTGCTGTCAGGGTCGTCTGTCTCTTTGACTTTCAGCTTCCACCCATTACAGATTCCCTCTTTCTTTATGGATGGGTAGTGAGAGCAGACTGCTGAGCGCCATGCATTTGGCTGGTCAGTGAGAAAGATGAGATAACTCACATCACCGTTTTTGTAGAGGTCTGCGAAAAGGGTTTCTGGCCTCCCTTTTAGTAGTTTCTGTTTAAAAGCTTTCCTTGTTGTGTCATTTTTGGCCTCTGAAGGGTAGAGAATGGACTCAGCGCTGAGGGGGAGTGGGGACATGGTGCCTGTGGGCTCTACTACTACTGTTGCTGCTGCACTTTTCTGCTGCACCATTGCCATGGCAATCGGTTTTGTTTGTCTGCTGCTGTTGCTAGCTAGCTCTAGTTTAGCTCAAAAACCAGCAAAAAGAGTGAAAAATCGTCACACACAAAAACAGAAGATTTGTTTATAGTTAGAGTCCGTGCTTCTTTTTGATATACTCACTCAGTTTGGTTGTTTGATGTAGTTGTATTAACTCCCCTTGCTAGGTTTGTTCTAGCTCAATTTTCTGGCTGGCTTGTTAGCCTGCTGGCTAGGTTTTTGTTGTGTAGCTAGCTAGCAAGAGTCAAAACTTCTGATTGAATAGAGTTGTTGTTCATCACTTCTTGTCTTGAATTCTTTTTAGATTAGAGTGTTTATCTCATTACAAAAACAAAAAAATGAAATAAATCAGGAGCTCATGTTGAGTCTCTCTATCTCTCTCTCTCTCTCTCTCTGAGGTAACAGTGCTACCTGTTCCAAACAATCACCTGGTTAACCCTCTGTGTTGCTGGGGTCGACCCTGGCCTAAGTTCAGTCAGTCTGGCAGATACCCTTCC
Organism: Coregonus lavaretus; assembly: GCF_964263955.1. NCBI lineage: Eukaryota > Metazoa > Chordata > Actinopteri > Salmoniformes > Salmonidae > Coregonus > Coregonus lavaretus. The sequence continues at coordinate 3,950,005 of NC_140006.1, forward strand.
ATGGTCTCTTACTCATCTTTCCTCCAACGGTCCCAAAGGCTCATCTCTGTGGCTCATCTCTCTCTTTTTCTCTCCGTCTCTCTCTCTCTTCCTCCTGCTCTCTTCATTCCTCTCTCTCTCCCTCTAACCTGTCTCTCTCCCTCCCTTATCCGACCAAAGAGAAAACATCAGACTCCACAAGCCCTTTGCTTTGATGTGTGTATCACTGAGGAGCCAGATCGAAACCCCTTCCACCCTCCCCTTCCCAAATCAGAGAGAGCCACCTGTTACATTACTCAGAGCCGGGCTATTTAAACGGCTCTTCCAAACCTCTTTTCAAATTTCCATGCATTTTTATAGGCCGTCTTTGGAGGATTTAAACGCGTGATTGTTGTGAGGAGGGCCGTGTTTGTGTGTGCATCTCTCTAGTTTCTAGTTTATTTTCAGAAAGTATTGCATTATACTACAGGAAAATTATTTTGTTAGTGATGCCCTTCGTCTCGTTGAAGGTAGATTGGAATTTACGACCTTATGATGGTTTTAACAAAATAACTATTTGACACAATGCAACGACATAAATACACATCCTACCACATGTATGTCCCTTTACATCTCTCTGCTAGCAACTGGCAATGTTTTATGAAACTCTCAAAAACATTGCTACTATCCAAGAACTATGAGACATCCAACTATAATTGTCACGACTTCCGCCGAGGCTGCCTCCCCTCCTTGTTAGGGCAGGTTTCGGCATTCGTCGTCACCGGCATACTAGCTACTGCCAATCCCATTCTCATCACTCCACTTGTCATGTCTTGTCAATCACACACACCTGGTGCTCATTCCCCTAATTAGTAAGTGTTCCCTCTGTTCCCCTTGTCTTTGTGAGTGATTCTATTTGTGAGCGCGAGAAGCTCGGTTGAGCTACTCTTCCATTTGTTATTGCCAAAGTGGAATATTTTCCCTTGTGATAGTTTCATTTTGACGCTGGGTGCGTTTTATTTATGTAAACGGAATAAACTCTGTTTTACCTCCTGCGCCTGACTCCTTCATTCACACTTCGTCACAATACTGTATACTAGCACACATTCAGTTGGAGTATAACTCAGGTTTGAAAAGGGAAAATGATGATGGGATTAACTTCTAATGGGTGGCAAGCTTGTGAAAGGCCTTTGGAATAGGAGGCTAAATCCTGAATTGAGTTACCTACATAGGGAATAGGATGCTATTTAGGATGTACACATTATCATGTGCAGAAAGCAGAAGTGATAAGGACCAGACATTATTTGCACCTTAGCACACATGCACACACACACACACACACACACACACACACACACACACACACACACACACAAACACACACACACAAACATACATATATACATTCATGCTACACACCACAACTGCTGCTACTAGACTGTTATTATGATTGCTAAATACTGCACAATTTAAACACTTGCCCCCAATCCCCCTTTCCCCAAAACACTTGTAAATATTGGACTATAAATTGTGCCTTCCTGTGTTATACTTATGCTACAATATTTATTCCATTCTAATGAGCCATTTACTTTATGTTCGTATTCTTCATTTTATAATATTTCTTATTGTTGTTGCATTGTCGAGAAAGAACCTGCAAGTAAGCATTTTGTTGGACGGTGTATACCAGGTGTCTCCCATGCATACGACAACATTTGAAACTTGCTTCTATCCAGACGCATCTATCTTCTTCCTCACAATCTTCCCTTCTTCTTATCAAATGTAATCTATTCACTGCCGTCTTGAGCACACAATCTTCTATTTTTGACTCTTAAACCCTAAAATATTATTTCCATCCCTTTTTCAATCAAAATCCTAAATTGCTTCACGCATCTTAGGTTTCCTTGCCAGCTGGGTGCTGTTCAATGTAGAGCACTCTGGGAGGCTGGGCTGAGGTATGTCTGAATCAGAAAGGCTACAGGCTTTGTCCAATTACCAACCACCGGATCTGGGCTGCATCGAAAATGCCACCCCATTACCTATAGTGTACTACTTTTGACTAGGGCTCATAGGGCCCTGGTCAAAAGGAGTGAACTACAGTGGGGGAAAAAAGTATTTAGTCAGCCACCAATTGTGCATGTTCTCCCACTTAAAAAGATGAGAGAGGCCTGTAATTTTCATCATAGGTACACGTCAACTATGACAGACAAATTGAGATTTTTTTTCTCCAGAAAATCACATTGTAGGATTTTTAATGAATTTATTTGCAAATTGTGGTGGAAAATAAGTATTTGGTCAATAACAAAAGTTTCTCAATACTTTGTTATATACCCTTTGTTGGCAATGACACAAGTCAAACGTTTTCTGTAAGTCTTCACAAGATTTTCACACACTGTTGCTGGTATTTTGGCCCATTCCTCCATGCAGATCTCCTCTATAGCAGTGATGTTTTGGGGCTGTCGCTGGGCAACACAGACTTTCAACTCCCTCCAAAGATTTTCTATGGGGTTGAGATCTGGAGACTGGTTAGGCCACTCCAGGACCTTGAAATGCTTCTTACGAAGCCACTCCTTTGTTGCCCGGGCGGTGTGTTTGGGATCATTGTCATGCTGAAAGACCCAGCCACGTTTCATCTTCAATGCCCTTGCTGATGGGAGGAGGTTTTAACTCAAAATCTCACGATACATGGCCCCATTCATTCTTTCCTTTACACGGATCAGTCATCCTGGTCCCTATGCAAAAAAACAGCCCCCAAGCATGATGTTTCCACCCCCATGCTTCACAGTAGGTATGGTGTTCTTTGGATGCAACTCAGCATTCTTTGTCCTCCAAACACGACGAGTTGAGTTTTTACCAAAAAGTTATATTGTGGTTTCATCTGACCATATGACATTCTCCCAATCCTCTTCTGGATCATCCAAATGCACTCTAGTAAACTTCAGACGGGCCTGGACATGTACTGGCTTAAGCAGGGGGACACGTCTTGCACTGCAGGATTTGAGTCCCTGGTGGCGTAGTGTATTACTGATGGTAGGCTTTGTTACTTTGGTCCCAGCTCTCTGCAGGTCATTCACTAGGTCCCCCCGTGTGGTTCTGGGATTTTTGCTCACCGTTCTTGTGATCATTTTGACCCCACGGGGTGAGATCTTGCGTCGAGCCCCAGATCAAGGGAGATTATCAGTGGTCTTGTATGTCTTCCATTTCCTAATAATTGCTCCCACAGTTGATTTCTTCAAACCAAGCTGTTTACCTATTGCAGATTCAGTCTTCCCAGCCTGGTGCAGGTCTACAATTTAGTTTCTGGTGTCCTTTGACAGCTCTTTAGTCTTGGCCATAGTGGAGTTTGGAGTGTGACTGTTTGAGGTTGTGGACAGGTGTCTTTTATACTGATAACAAGTTCAAACAGGTGCCATTAATACAGGTATCGAGTGGAGGACAGAGGAGCCTCTTAAAGAAGAAGTTACAGGTCTGTGAGAGCCAGAAATCTTGCTTGTTTGTAGGTGACCAAATACTTATTTTCCACCATAATTTGCAAATAAATCCATAAAAAATCCTACAATGTGATTTTCTGGATTTTTTTTTCTCAATTTGTCTGTCATAGTTGACGTGTACCTATGATGGAAATTACAGGCCTCTCTCATCTTTTTAAGTGGGAGAACTTGCACAATTGGTGGCTGACTAAATACTTTTTTTCCCCACTGTATATCATCGAGCAGCCATGCCTGCTCCACACTGGGTATTAAAAGCCCTGCTTTGAGTAAAACGCACGTATTCCCTATTTCTTCATCTCCTCATCCCGCAGCTTTCTTTTTTGTTTTTTCTTGTCTCTTATTGGTTCATCAGGAGGCCACTATTGGGGGTCATCTCCCCCAGGGCGTTCCACTGCACTTCATCCTGGCTTATAAGGAAACGTATCTTCTCTTCCCCTGATTAGGTAAAACAAACAGGTATTCCGTGGAGCTCTTAGTAAATAAAGTGCCTTGCTTCGGTCTATCTGATGCGGTAGCTTGTTGTCTGATGGGGTCTGATTTGTTGTGGCATAGTTGGCCTGTATGTGCTCGGTAGTATCCCAGTCCGCATCCTAAATGGTACCTTATCACCTGTATAGTGCATTACTTTTGACCAGGGCCCATGCACCACTACCTTTGATCAGAGCCGACAGATGTATGATCTTAATTTGATCACTCTTTTGTTGGTGAGAATTTTTCCTGCTCAGCAGGAAATGCAACCTTATAGTGTATTTGAGTTTTAAAAAGGCTTCTAAAGTTTTTAATTTCCACTTTGAAAATTCAGACTTGATTTGCCCAAAGGAAAAATGTATCAACCCCTACAAGTGTAAATTAAAGGGAAATATTTAAAATATTCGACTTCATATTCATCATCTCCAGCACCACCCCAGCATCAGCATATGTGAAAATTGGGCATTTCTATGTTTTGTAGTAAAAAAAAGAGGGAGATAAGTATTTCCAATGAGATCGTCATTGTGCATCATGTGATTTTAACCAATCATGAGTAGGCATTGCCTACTAATTGCCTACTAATTGGCTTATGATGTCATTGGAAACACTTCTCTTCCTCTTTTTTTTTACTACAAAACATAGTAACGAGGCATTTACACATGTAGGGGATGATGAATATGAAAAGTAGTGCACTATAAAGGGAATAAGGTGCAATTTGGTATGCTGCCCCAGTCTCTCAGGCTTTAATGGCTGCAGATTGATGAGTGATGATGTCAGGGCACCTGTGTGTTAGAACACCTGTCTTACAGCTGTTAGAGGAACAACAGGGTTCTAGAAGACAGATTGCAGCAGTTTGTCTGTCTGAAAGTATAGTTGCTACTACCACCTTTATATTCACTGAATATTTAGGGATGGGAGGATGGGAAGTTAGGCCGTTGGCCAAATCTCATTTGTGTGCATACAAGTAAAACTGTGTTATGGGTGTGTCTAGTATAAACCAGAATGGAAATGTTAATTATGTTTTTTTATGTGAAAACTCTTGTCGTGACTTGTCTTTTCCAAACTCAGTTTTTGGTGGGTAAAAGGTTGTTTCTCTGCAGCCATTGGGTTGTAGTATCAGGCAGTGAACCAAATTGATTACAGTTAGTAATATTACTATTACTACTATTAGTCTATTGGCCTGACATACCCATGAAAAGCCATAATCTGTGCATTGACAGGTAATCATTGTATCTGCTGCTGCTAACTAACATCAAGGCCCCAGATCATAATAAATGAGCCGAGTAGTCATGTATCTGTACTTTACTTTAATATTCACATTTTTGACTACTTGTACTTTTACTTCACTACATTCCCAAAACAAATTAGGTTCTTTTTACTCCATACATTTTCCCTGACACCCAAAATAACTTGATGGGACCGACGGACTGCTGTGGAGAAGGTGAAAAGCTTCAAGTTCAGAGAGACCGAGAGGCTGAAAAACAGCTTCTATCTCAAGGCCATCAGACCTTTAAATAGCCATCACTAGCCGGCTACAACCCTGTTACTCAACCCTGCACCTTAGAGGCTGGTGTCCTATGTACATAGACATACACTGGTCACTTGAATAATGGAACACTAGTTCCTTTAATAATTTTTACATACTGTTTTACTCATTTCATAGGTATACAGTGCCTTGCAAAAGTATTCATCCCCTTGGCGTTTTTCCTATTTTGTTGCATTACAACCTGTAATTTAAATTGATTTTTATTTGGATTTCATGTAATGGACATACAGAAAATAGTCCAAATTGGTGAAGTGAAATGAAAAAAATAACTTGTTTAAAAAAATTCAAAAAAATTAATAACGGAAAAGTGGTGCGTACATATGTATTCACCCCCTTTGCTAGGAAGCCCCTAAATAAGATCTGGTGCAACCAATCACCTTCAGAAGTCACTTAATTAGTTAAATAAAGTCCACCTGTGTGCAATCTAAGTGTCACATGATCTGTCACATGTCAAATGGTCGTCTATAGCTCAATTGGTAGAGCATGGCGCTTGTAACGCCAGGGTAGTGGGTTCGATCCCCGGGACCACCCATACGTAAAAATGTATGCACACGTGACTGTAAGTCGCTTTGGATAAAAGTGTCTATTAAATGGCTTATTATTATTTATTATTATTAAATGATCTGTCTCAGTATATATACACCTGTTCTGAAAGGCCCCAGAGTCTGCAACACCACTAAGCAAGGGGCACCACCAAGCAATCGGCACCATAAAGACCAAGGAGCTCTCCAAACAGGTCAGGGACAAAGTTGTGGAGAAGTACAGATCAGGGTTGGGTAATAAAAAAAAATATCAGAAACTTTGAACATCCCACGGAGCACCATTAAATCCATTATTAGAAAATGGAAAGAATATGGCACCACAACAAACCTGCCAAGAGAGGGCCGCCCACCAAAACTCATGGACCAGGCAAGGAGAGAATTAATCAGAGGCAACAAAGAGACCAAAGATAACCCTGAAGGAGCTGCAAAGCTTCACAGCGGAGATTGGAGTATCTCTCCATAGGACCACTTTAAGCCGCACTCCACAGAGCTGGGCTTTACAGACGAGTGGCCAGAAAAAAGCCATTGCTTAAGGAAAAAAATAAGCAAACGCGTTCGTTGTTCGCCAAAAGGCATGTGGGAGACTCCCCAAACATATGGAAGAAGGTCCTCTGGTCAGATGAGACTAAAATTGAGCTTTTTGTCCATCAAGGAAAACTCAATGTCTGGCGTAAACCCAACACCTCTCATCACCCGAGAACACCATCACCACAGTGAAGCATGGTGGTGGCAGCATCATGCTGTGGGGATGTTTTTCATTGGCAGGGACTGGGAAACTGGTCAGAGTTGAAGGAATGATGGATGGCACTAAATACGTGGAAATTCTTGAGGGAAACCTGTTTCAGTCTTCCAGAGATTTGAGACTGGGACGGAGGTTCACCTTCCAGCAGGACAATGACCCTAAGCATACTGCTAAAGCAACACTTGAGTGGTTTAAGGAAAAACATTTAAATGCCTTAGAATGGCCTAGTCAAAGCCCAGACCTCGATCCAATTGAGAATCTGTGGTATGACTTAAAGATTGCTGTACACCAGCGGAACCCATCCAACTTGAAGGAGCTGGAGCAGTTTTGCCTTGAAGAATGGGCAAAAATGCCAGTGGCTAGATGTGCCAAGTGTATAGAGACATACCCCAAGAGACTTGCAGCTGTAATTGCTGCAACAGGTGGCTTTCTTGTTTGTTTCACAAAATATTTTGCATCTTCAAAGTGGTAGGCATGTTGTGTAAATCAAATTATCCAAACCCCCCCAAATCCATTTTAATTCCAAGTTGTAAGGTAACAAAATAGGAAAAATGCCAAGGGGGGTGAATACTTTTGCAAGCCACTGAATATTGTATTCTACTGTATTCTAGTCAATGTCACTCCGACATTGCTCGTCCTAATATTTATATTTCTTAATTCCATTCTTTTACTTTTAGATTTGTGTGTATTGTTAGATACTACTACACTGTTGGAGCTAGGAACACAAGCATTTCGCTACATCCGCAATAACATCTGCTAAATATGTGTATATAACCAATATAATTTTATTTTATTTGACTCGTTAGATTTCTTATGATTCAATTCACGCGCTAATCAAGAAAACATCCCTGGTCATCCCTACTGCCTCTGATCTTGCGGACTCACGAAACACAAATGCTTAGTTTGTAAATTGTCCGATTGTTGGAGTGTGCCCCTGGCTATCGGTAAATTAAAAAGATTTGCTTAACATAAAGAATTTTTTACTATTTATACTTTTACTTTTACTTTTGATACTTAGGTATATTTGAGCAATTACATTTACTTTTCATACTTAAGTATATTTAAAAACAAATACTTTTAGACTTTTACCCAAGTAGTATTTTACTGAATGACTTTCACTTTTACTAGAGTCATTTTCTATAAAGGTATCTTTACTTTTACTCAAGTATGACAATTAGTAACTTTTTCCACCACTGTCTCTCTCTCACTCCATATCTCACCCTCTCTTTCTGTCTATCTCCTCTCTCTTTCAACCTCTTTCTTTCTCTACTCTCTCTCTAGCCCAGTTTATACCTGGTGCTAATCTTGTCCTTTGTCCTGATCTTGTCTACATTCTCATTGTGCCCACATTTCCAGAAATGTGTCCACACATGTTATTAAAATGTGTCTCTTATCCATCCACTGTGTCTGCATTGTGAACATATTTCCTGGTCCCTTTTTTTATGCAAATTATTTCACAGCTATTCTTTCAAAATCATATTTATTTATTGTAAGACACATATTGATATAATCAGTTAATCGTGCCAACCGCCAAATACTTTAGAGGGTGGAATAATGATGATTTCAATGGTTTCTCTGTCCAGATCTGTATATGCTTGTAAGATATACAGACACAATGCTTGTCAGACTATCTCCGGAGATGGGCAAGATGATCTGGTCACATTGTGATCACAATCTGTCTTTGATTGTCTACACCTGTCTAAAAATGTGGGCACAATCAGAATGTGGACAAGATCAGGACAAAGGACACAGGTTAGAACCAGGTATAAACAGGGATTCTCAGACCCCACTCTGTCCAAATGAAACCACCATTCACAGCTGCTTTCTCTTCCACAGAAACTCCAGCTGAGAGAAATAATTATTTAATAACTCAAAGAGTTATCCTGGGGTTCACACATGGGAACAGTTAAGCTGTCTGCTCCATCATAGCTCAAAGTATCAGTGTCCTCACTCTGGGACCTTCTTATTGTTTTGAGGTGAGGTGGGAAATCTGAGGTGACATTTTAAGTGAGTTAAATGCTCTGTTTTATCCTAGTGAGCTATTATTACCAGACTCTCTTCTTGGGAAATAATCAAAGAGAATAATAATTAATTAAATACAGTACCAGTCAAAAGTTTGGACACATCTACTCATTCAAGGGTTTTTCTTTATTTGTACTATTTTCTACATTGTAGAATAATAGTGAAGAACTAAAAACTATGAAATAACATATGGAATCATGAAGTAACCAAAAAAGTGTTAAACAAATCAAAATATATTTATATTTGAGATTCTTGAAATAGCCATCCTTTCCATTGATGACATCTTTGCACCACACTCTTGGCATTTTCTCAACCAGCTTCACCTGGAATGCTTTTCCAACAGTCTTGAAGGAGTTCCCACATATGCTGAGCACTTGTTGACTGCTTTTCCTTCACTCTGCGGTCCGACTCATCCCAAACAATCCACATTGGGTTGAGGTCGGGGGATTGTGGAGGCCAAGTCATCTGATGCATCCTCACTCTCCTTCTTGGTCAAATAGTGTTGGGTCATTGTCCTGTTGAAAAACAAATGATAGTCCCACTAAGCCCAAACCAGATGGGATGGCGTGTCGCTGCAGAATGCTGTGGTAGCCATGCCGGTTAAGTGTGCCTTAAATTCTAAATAAATCATAGACAGTGTCACCAGCAAAGCACCCCCACACCATAACACCTCCTCCTCCATGCTTTGCAGTGGGAAATACACCGCAGAAATCATCCTTTCATCTGTTCTCACAAAGCCACGGCGGTTGGAACCAAAAATCTCAAATTTGGATTCCAGACCAAACGACAAATTTCCAACGGTATAATGTCCATTGTGCGTGTTTCTTGGCCCAAGCAGATCTCTTCTTATTATCGGTGTCCTTTAGTAGAGTTTTTTTTTGTTGCAGCAATTCGACCATGAAGGCCTGATTCACACAGTCCCCTCTGAACAGTTGAGATGTGTCTGTGACTTGAACTCTGTGAAGCATTTATTTGGGATGCAATTTCTGAGGCTGGTAACTGTAATGAACTTATCCTCTGCAGCAGAGGTAACTCTGGGTCTTCCATTCCTGTGGTGGTCCTCATGAGAGCCAGTTTCATCATACCGCTTCATGGTTTTAGCGACTGCACTTGAAGAAACATTCAAAGTTCTTGAAATGTTCCGCATTGACTTACCTTCATGTCTTAAAGTAATGATGGACTGTAGTTTCTCTTTGCTTATTTGAGCTGTTCTTGCCATAATATGGACTTGGTCTTTTACCAGATAGGTCTATATTCTGTACTTGTCATAACACAACTGATTGGCTCATTAAGAAGGAAAGAAATTCCACAAATTAACTTTTAAGAAGGCACACCTGTTAATTGAAACGCATTCCAGGTGACTACCTCATGAAGCTGATTGAGAGAATGCCAAGAGTGTGCAAAGCTGTCAAGGCAAAGGGTGGCTTCTTTGAAGAATCTCAAATATAAAATATATTTTGATTTGTTTAACACTTTTTTGGTTACTACATGTTTCCAAATGTGTTATTTCATAGTTTTGATCTCTTCACTATTAATATACAATGTAAACAAAATTAAGAAAAATCCTTGAATGAGTATGTGTGTCCAAACCTTTGACTGGCAGCTTCAATAAATAGTACCCGCAAAACACCAGTCTTAACGTCAACAGTGAGGAGGCGACTCCGGGATGCTGACCTTCTAGGCAGAGTTGTAAAGAAAAAGCCATATCTCAGACTGGCCAATAAAAAGAAAAGATTAACTACTCCTCTTTCTATTCTGGTTAGAGCCAGTTTGCGCTGTTCTGTGAAGTGAGTAGTACACAGTGTTGTACGATATCTTCAGTTTCTTGGCAATTTCTCACATGGAATAGCCTTCATTTCTCAGAACAAGAATAGACTGACGAGTTTCAGAAGAAAGTTCTTTGTTTCTGGCCATTTTGAGCCTGGAATCGAACCCACAATTGCTGATGCACCAGATACTCAACTAGTCTCAAGAAGGCCAGTTGTATTGCTTTTTTAATCAGCACAACAGTTTTCAGCTGTGCTAAAATAATTGCAAAAGAGTTTTCTAATGATCAATTAGCATTTTAAAATGATAAACTTCGATTAGCAATCACAAATCGCCATTGGAACACAGGACAGATGGTTTTGCTGATAATGGGCAACTGTACGCCTACGTAGATATTCCATAAAAAATCAGCCCTTTCCAGCTACAATAGCCATTTACAACATCAACAATGTCTACACTGTTTTTCTGATCAATTTGATGTTATTTTAAATGGACAAAAAAATATTTTTTCTTTCGAAAACAAGGGCATTTCTAAGTGACCCCAAACTTTTGAATGGTAGTGTATATATTTTTTTATTTTTTATTTAACCTTTATTTAACTAAGCAAGTTAGTTAAGAACAAATGCTTAGTTACAATGACGGTCTGCCAAGAGGTAAAAGGCCTCCAACGGCAACAAAACACACATCACGACAAGAGAGATACCACAACACTATATAAAGGGAGACCTAAGACAACAACACAGCAGGGCAGCAACACATGACAATACAGCATGTGTTAGTCACACCATGAAATATCTGGTATAGACCCATTTGAACAACAACAGTAGTGGGTGACTGATATCAAAGTGCATTTTGAACATATTCCAAGAGAATAAAGTGACTTGGCCATCCAATGCCCTACAGCAGTGGTTCTCAAAGTGAGGGTGGCGACCCCCTGGGGGATCGTGAGAAGGTTTTGGGGGGTCACGAGAGTGAAACTGAATGGAAAAATAATAAGAAAAAGAATAAGAATCATGCATATTTTAAGGCTACATATAGCCTACCATTTGTATTTTATACTTATAATTTGTCTTATTCGATCTGGTTCCTAACAAAGGCCTACGGCATTGCACCAAATTCTTGTCTCAAAAACATTGAATATGTACTACAGAACCAAAAAGTTGAGAGTCTTGTTAACCAATGACCAGTCATCAGCATTTGCGTGCAAAGGCAGGTGTACATATCCAGATAAGTGACCAGAAAGCACTTATTTAAATTGTTTTCCGGTTTTACCTGACAAAAACATAGTAGCCTACGTTCATAATATCCATATATAAAATACAGATTAGCAATCTGCTACGGAGGCATCTTTGCCAGAACAATATGCTACCTGCCGATATAGTTGATCATTTTCATATGTCAGCTGGCGGACATGACTGTACTATACTATATTATTCACTGTAGTGTTGTTGCTGTCATGACTGTATTATACTATAGTATTCGCTGTAGTGTTTTTGCAGACATGACTGTAGTATACTATCATATTCACTGTAGTGCTTTTGTGGAAATTACTATAGTATTTACTCTAGTGTTTTTGCAGGCATGACACTATAGTTTTCACTGTACTGTTTTTGCTAACTTTACTGTAGTATTTACTGTAGTCTTTCTGCGGGTATGACTGTAGCATACTGTAGCATTTACCGTAATGTTTTTGCAGACATTACTGTAGTATACAATAGTATTCGCTGTAGTATTTTTACGGACATGACTGTGGTATACTGCAATATTCACTGTATTGTTTTTGTGGGCATTACTATAGTACTCAGAGTAGTGTTTTGCAGACATGACTGTAGTACACTGTGGTATTTAATGTAGTTTTGTTGCTGACATGACTGTAGTATACTATAGTATTTGCCATAGTATTTTTGTGGACATGACTGAAGTATACTGTAGTGTTTACTGTAGTGTTTTTGCTGACATGACTGTAGTATACTATAGTATTTATTTTAGTGGTTTAGCTGACATGACTCTAGTATACAACAATATTCACTATATTGTTTTTGTGGAAATTACTATAGTATTCACTGTAGTGTTTTTGAGGACATGACTGTAGTATACTGTGGTATTTAATGTAGTGTTGTTGCTGACGTGACTGTAGTATGCTGTAGAATTTGCTGTAGTATTTTTGTTGACATGACTATCATATACTGTAGTATTTACTGTAGCGTTGTTGCTGACATGACTATTATACTATAGTATTCGCTGTAGTGTTTTTGCAGACGTGATGTAGTATACTATAATATTCACTATAGTGCTTTTGTGGAAATTACTATAGCATTTACAGTTGAATATGAAAGTTTACATACACTTAGGTTGGAGTCATTAAAACTCTTTTTTCAACCACTCCACAAATTTCTTGTTAACAAACTATACTTTTGGCAAGTCGATTAGGACAAGTAATTTTTCCAGCAATTGTTGACTGACAGATTATTTCACTTATAATTCACTGTATCACAATTCCAGTGGGTCAGAAGGTTACATACACTAAGTTGACAGTGACCTCCACAAGTCTGGTTCATCATTGGGAGCAATTTCCAAATGCCTGAAGGTACCACGTTCATCTGTACAAACAGTAGTACGCAAGTATAAACACCATTGAATATGTACTACAGAACCAAAAAGTTGAGTCTTGTTAACCAATGACCAGTCATCAGCATTTGCGTGCAAAGGCAGGTGTACATATCCAGATAAGTGACCAGAAAGCACTTATTTAAATTGTTTTCCGGTTTTACCTGACAAAAACAGAGTAGCCTACGTTCATAATATCCATATAAAATACAGATTAGCAATCTGCCACAAATTTCTTGTTAACAAACTATACTTTTGGCAAGTCGATTAGGACAAGTAATTTTTCCAGCAATTGTTGACTGACAGATTATTTCACTTATAATTCACTGTATCACAATTCCAGTGGGTCAGAAGGTTACATACACTAAGTTCACAGTGACCTCCAAGTCTGGTTCATCATTGGGAGCAATTTCTAAATGCCTGAAGGTACCACGTTCATCTGTACAAACAATAGTACGCAAATATAAACACCATGGGATCACGCAGCCGTCATACCGCTCAGGAAGGAGAAGCGTTCTGTCTCCTAGAGATGAACGTACTTTGGTGCGAAAAGTGCAAATCAATCCCAGAACAACAGCAAAGGACCTTGTGAAGATGCTGGAGGAAACAGGTACAAAAGTATCTATATCCACAGTAAAACAAGTCCTATATCGACATAACCTGAAAGGCTGCTCAGCAGGAAAAAGCCACTGCTCCAAAACCGCCATAAAAAAGCCAGATTATTGTTTGCAACTGCACATGGGGACAAAGATCTTACTTTTTGGAGAAATGACCTATCGCCTGATGAAACAAAAATAGAACTGTTTGGCCATAATGACCATCGTTATGTTTGGAGGAAAAAAACGTGAAGCACGGGGGTGGCAGCATCATGCTGTGGGGGTGCTTTGCTGCAGGAGGGACTGGTGTACTTCACAAAATAGATGGCATCATGAGGAAGGAAAATTATGTGGCTATATTGAAGCAACATCTCAAGACATCAGTCAGGAAGTTAAAGCTTGGTCGCAAATGTGTCTTCCAAATGGACAATGACCCCAAGCATACTTCCAAAGTTGTGGCAAAATGGCTTAAGGACAACAAAGTCAAGGTATTGGAGTGGCCATCACAAAGCCCTGACCTCAATCCTATAGAAAATGTGTAGGCAGAACTGAAAAAGCATGTGTGAGCAAGGATGCCAACAAACCTGACTCAGTTACACCAGCTCTGTCAGGAGGAATGGGCCAAAATTCACCCAACTTATTGTGGGAAGCTTGTGGAAGGCTACCCAAAACATTTGACCCAAGTTAAACAATTTAAAGGCAATGCTACCAAATACTAATTGAGTGTATGTAAACTTCTGACCCACTGGGAATGTGATGAAATAAATAAAAAGCTGAAATATATCATGCTCTCTACTATTATTCTGACATTTCACATTCTTAAAATAAAGTGGTGATCCTAACTGACCTAAGAGAGGGAATTTTTACTAGGAATAAATGTCAGGAATTGTGAAAAACTGAGTTTAAATGTATTTGGCTAAGGTGTATGTAAACTTCCGACTTCAACTGTACAGTAGTGTTTTTGCGGACATGACTGTGTTATACTATAGTTTTTACTGTAGTGTTGTTGCATACTTTACTGTAGTATTTACTGTAGTGTTTTTGAGGACATGACTGTCGTATACTGTAGTATTTACTGTAGTGTTGTGCACATTACCGTAGTATACTATCGTTTTAACTGTATTGTTTTTGCAGACATTACTGTAGTATACTGTAGCATTTACTGTAGTTTGGGGGGGGATTATTACTGTAGTATACTATAGTAGTCTCTTTAATGTTTTTGCGGACATGAATGTATTATAATAATAATAATAATATGCCATTTAGCAGACGCTTTTATCCAAAGCGACTTACAGTCATGCGTGCATACATTTTTGTGTATGGGTGGTCCCGGGGATCGAACCCACTACCTTGGCGTTACAAGCGCCGTGCTCTACCAGCTGAGCTACAGAGGACCACAGTTTACACAGCAGTATTTACTGTAGTGTTACGAACATGACTGTAGCATTCTATAGTATCCAGCCCCTGAAAAACATGCTTCACCGTAGAGATGGTGCCAGGTTTCCTCCATACTGGACACTTGGCCAAAGTGTTCAATCTTGGTTTCATCATACCAGAGAATCTTGTTTCTCATGGCCTGGGAGTCTTTAGGTGCCTTTTGGCAAACTCCAAGCAGGCTGTCATGTGCCTTTAACTGAGGAGTGGATTCTGTCTGGCCACTCTACCATAAAGGCCTGATTGGTGGAGTGCTGCAGAGATGGTTGTGTTTCTGGAAGGTTCTCCCATCTCCACATATGAACTCTGGTCACCTCCCTGATCAAGGCCCTTCTCCCCTGATTGCTCAGTTTGGCCGGGCGGCCAGCTCTAGGAAGAGTCTTGTTGGTTCCAAACTTCTTCCATTTAAGAATGATGGAGGCCACTGTGTCCTTGGGGACCTTCAATGCTGCATAAATGTTTTGGTACCCTTCCCCAGATCTGTGCCTTGACACAATCCTGTCTTGGAGCTCTACGGACAATTCCTTAGACCTCATGGCTTGGTTTTTGCTCTGACATGCACTGTCAACTATGGGACCTTCTATAGACAGTTGTGTGCCTTTCCAAATCATGTTCAATCAATTGAATTTACCACAGGTGGACTCCAATAAAGTTGTAGAAACAGGAAAACAGGATGCACCTGAGCTCAATTATGAGTCTCATAGCAAAGGATAAAAAAACATATGTAAATAAGGTATATTATTTTTATTTTTGTTAAAATTTCTAAAAACCTGTTTTCACTTTGTCATTATGGGGTATTGTGTGTAGATTGATGAGGGGGAAAAAGTATTTAATCAATTTTAGAATAAAGCTGTAACGTAACAAAATGTGGAAAAAGTCAAGAGGTCTGAATACTTTCCGAAGGCACTGTACTGTAGTGCTCACTGTAGTGTTTTTGCGGACATGACTGTAGTATACTGTAGTATTTACTGTAGTGTTGTTGCTGACATGACTGTAGTATACTATAGTACTCACTATAGTGATTTTGCGGACCTTACTCTAGTATTTACTGCAGTGTTCTTGCGGACATGACAGTGGTATACTGTAATATTCACTGTCTTTGTGGAAATGACTGTAGTATTTACTGTAGTGTTTTTGCAGATATAACTGTAGTATACCATTATATTCAGTATAGCGTTTTTTTAATATGACTGTAGTATACTATAGTGTTCACTGTAATGTTTTTGCTGACATGACTGTTGTATACTATAGTATTCACTGTACTGTTTTTGCGGACATTACTATAGTATTCACTGTAGTATTTTTACGGATATGAGTGTAGTATACTTTAGTCTTTAACGTAGTGTTGTTCCTGACATGACTGTAGTATACTATACTATTCGCTGTATTGTTTTAGCGGACATGATTGTATTAAACCATAGTATTCACTAAAGCGTTTTTGCAAACATTACTGTAGTTTACTATAGTATTTACTGTAGTGTTTTTGTGGACATTACAATATTATTTACTGCAGTGTTCTTGCTGACATGACTGTAGTATACTGTAGTTTTCACTGTTGTGTTTTTGAGGACATGACTGTAGTATACTGTAGCATTTATTGTAGTGTTTTTACAGACATGACTGCAGTATACTATAACAACTACTGTTGTGTTTTTGCTGACATGACTGTAGTATACTTTAGTATTCACTGTAGTGTTTTAGCAGACATCACCGTAATATGCTATAATATTCACAGTAGTGTTTTCACGAACATGACTGTGGTATACAATACTATTCACAATGTTTTTTTTTTGCGGACTGTACTGTAGAAATTACTGTAGTGGCTTTGAGGACATGACTGTACTATAATATAGTATTCACTGTAGTGTTTTTGCGGACATGACTGTAGTATACTGCAGCATTTCCTCTAGTGTTTTTGCAGGTACTACTTTAGTATACTGTAGTATTTACTGTTGTGTTTTTACAGACATGACTGTATTATACTATAGTATTCACTGTATTGTTTTTGTTGACATTACGATAGTATTCACTGAAGTGTTTTTGCGGACATGAGTGTAGTATTCTGTAGTGTTTACTGTAGTGTTTTTGCTCACATGACTGTGGTATACTATAATATTTGCTGTAGTGTTTTTGCGGACATGACTGTAGTATACTATAGTATTCACTGTAGTGTTTTTGCAAACTTCACAGTAGTATTCACTGTAGTGTTTTTCTGGACATGACTGTGGTATACTATAGTTTTCACTAATGTTTTTGCGAACGTGACTGTAGTATACTATAGTGTTCAATGTAGTGTTTTTGCAGACTTGAATGTAGTATTCACTGTAGTATTTTTGTGGACATGACTGTAGTATATACTATAGTATTCACTGTGGTGTTTTTGCGGACGTGCTCTACCCACACCTGGCCAAACATAGAAATACACTGCTCAAAAAAATAAAGGGAACACTTAAACAACACAATGTAACTCCAAGTCAATCACACTTCTGTGAAATCAAACTGTCCACTTAGGAAGCAACACTGATTGACAATACATTTCACAAGCTGTTGTGCAAATAGAATAGACAACAGGTGGAAATTATAGGCAATTAGCAAGACACCCCCAATAAAGGAGTGGTTCTGCAGGTGGTGACCACAGACCACTTCTCAGTTCCTATGCTTCCTGGCTGATGTTTTGGTCACTTTTGAATGCTGGCGGTGCTTTCACTCTAGTGGTAGCATGAGACGGAGTCTACAACCCACACAAGTGGCTCAGGTAGTGCAGCTCATCCAGGATGGCACATCAATGCGAGCTGTGGCAAGAAGGTTTGCTGTGTCTGTCAGCGTAGTGTCCAGAGCATGGAGGCGCTACCAGGAGACAGGCCAGTACATCAGGAGACGTGGAGGAGGCCGTAGGAGGGCAACAACCCAGCAGCAGGACCGCTACCTCCGCCTTTGTGCAAGGAGGAGCAGGAGGAACACTGCCAGAGCCCTGCAAAATGACCTCCAGCAGGCCACAAATGTGCATGTGTCTGCTCAAATGGTCAGAAACAGACTCCATGAGGGTGGTATGAGGGCCCGATGTCCACAGGTGGGGGTTGTGCTTACAGCCCAACACCGTGCAGGATGTTTGGCATTTGCCAGAGAACACCAAGATTGGCAAATTCGCCACTGGCGCCCTGTGCTCTTCACAGATGAAAGCAGGTTCACACTGAGCACATGTGACAGACGTGACAGAGTCTGGAGACGCCGTGGAGAACGTTCTGCTGCCTGCAACATCCTCCAGCGGTGGGTCAGTCATGGTGTGGGGTGGCATTTCTTTGGGGGGCCGCACAGCCCTCCATGTGCTCGCCAGAGGTAGCCTGACTGCCATTAGGTACCGAGATGAGATCCTCAGACCCCTTGTGAGACCATATGCTGGTGTGGTTGGCCCTGGGTTCCTCCTAATGTAAGAGAATGCTAGACCTAATGTGGCTGGAGTGTGTCAGCAGTTCCTGCAAGAGGAAGGCATTGATGCTATGGACTGGCCCGCCCGTTCCCCAGACCTGAATCCAATTGAGCACATCTGGGACATCATGTCTCGCTCCATCCACCAACGCCACGTTGCACCACAGACTGTCCAGGAGTTGGCTCATCAGGAGCATGCCCAGGCGTTGTAGGGAGGTCATACAGGCACGTGGAGGCCACACACACTACTGAGCCTCATTTTGACTTGTTTTAAGGACATTACATCAAAGTTGGATCCGCCTGTAGTGTGGTTTTCCACTTTAATTTTCAGTGTGACTCCAATTCCAGACCTCCATGGGTTGATACATTTGATTTCCATTGATATTTTTTGTGTGATTTTGTTGTCAGCACATTCAACTATGTAAAGAAAAAAGTATTTAATAAGATTATTTAATTCATTCAGATCTAGGATGTGTTATTTTAGTGTTCCCTTTATTTTTTTGAGCAGTGTACAATACCTAGAACATAAACATAGAATTTCTAGCATAGATTCTCACGCCCTGACCAAACCAACTAAAGACGACCGGCCTCTCAAGGCCAGGGCGTGACATCGTGACAGGCCCTCTATTGAGTTTGGTCAACAGTTCTGGGCCTGGTTTCCCAAACACATCCGGTTCCGCTTTAAATTACGTTCAGCTTATAATGGTTTCATAATGCCTTCATAAGCACTAGATAAATGTGTTACAAAGCATCTATAACGAGGATTAAAAAGATATTGTCGGATATTATTCATCCTAATCAGGTTTTTTACATGGATGATACATTGGAGATAACATAAGAAAACTTCTGGAAACAATAGAACACTATGAAAAATCTGGGAAACCAGGCCTGGTATTCATAGCTGACTTTGATAAGGCTTTTGATAAAGTATGATTGGAATTTATATATACATGCCAGAAATATTTTAATTTAGGAGAATCCCTTATACAATGAGTTAACGTTATGTATAGTAACCCTAGGTGTAAAATAGTAAATAATGGCTACTTCTCAGAAAGTATTAAACTTTCAAGAGGAGTAAAACAAGGTTGTCCACTATCAAAAGGCTAGAAATACAGGGCTTAAAAACAAAGGTGTCATTGTATGACGATGATTAATGTTTTCTTTTAAATCCACAATTTGCATCCCTCCACAGCCTCATAGAGGATTTCGATAGCTATTCTAACTTCTGTGGATTACAACCAAATGATGATAAGTACACTATATTACATATTGGAACACAATAAAATACAACTTTTACATTACTCTGAAGTTTACCAACAAAATGGTCTGACAGTGATGTGGACATACTCGGTATTAATATAACGAAAGAAAGAAATGATCTCACTACAATACATTTTAATAGAAAGTTACCAAAATAGATAAGATCTTGCTACCATGGAAAGGAAAATTAAACAAGCCTAATATATAATGAATATGAATTCGGAGTGCAGAAATTCAGTCATGCAAAAGTTATACTAAAATCCGAACAGGTTCTCTAACAGATTAGTGAGAATGTCACCCCATGTTAAAGAATGTCATTCTCACTTTATTCAGATTACAACCTCTCACTCCAAAATATCACTATTTTTCAAACGAGCCATAGAAAGTTGATTGCAATTTCAGTTTAATCCACCAGAAAATAAATAACATATAATACAACAAATATTATGGTTAAACTCAAAAATACTAATTGATGTAAATATATATATATATATATATATATATATTTACTGTATATTGTTGTAATAACAAATTACAATTAAAATCTTTGTAAATGATGTTATAAATAGAACTGGTGGCGTTATGTCACACATGCAGCTAACTAAAACATGTGCTCTACCCAAAATTACAACCAACTATTTGCAGTATTACCGCAAAAATGGAAGAGGAAGGTGGAAGGGAGAAAAATTAAGGAACTTTTCTGTCAAAAAACAAAATTGGTTAAAGAAAATTGTGATAACAAAAAAAAGTATACCAGTTTCATTTAAGGACCAAAAAAAATGACAGCTGTGCCATATAGATTGCAAAATAGTTGGGAAGAGTATCGATGTATCAATTCCATGGCACATGGTTTATGAACTGATACACAAAACAACGTCAGATTCAAAACGTATACTTTTTTTATTTAAATTATTATACAAAATTCTTGTAACCAATAGAATGTTATATAAATGGGGGATACAACCATCCCAGCCCTGCAGGATTTTCTGCGAAGAGACAGAATCATTACATCATTTGTTTTGGTACTGTCCATTTGTAGCTTGTTTTTGGTTGCAGGTTCTGGAATGGCTGAACAGTTGCAACATTTACCTGGAGCTAACTCTGCAAATAGCACGACTGGGTGATTTGAAAAGTCATAGTCAATCAATCAATAATATAATAATACTTTTAGCCATAAAAAATGTTAATTTAACTATGAGAATATAAAGGTTCTGGATGGTGTTAAGAGATAGATGGGAGGGGTTGAGTGCAGCTGAAGGGTGGGTCTAAAAACAACACGATAACTCATGTAAAATACACTGTGTCCGTAAAATGTATATAGGTTCAGAACTTTTGTGAAAAAGCACAGTTAATGTCACGACTTCCTCCGAAGCTGCCACCTCTCCTTGTTCGGGCAGGCTTCGGCGTTCGTCGTCACTTGCCTTCTAGCCACTGCCGCATCACATCTCATCATTTTGTCTTGTATCCCCTCATTAGCACGTGTATAAGTGTTCCCTCTGCCCCCTTGTCCTTGTGGGTGATTGTTTATTGTGAGGAGAGAGTAACTCAGTTGAGCTACGTGTATTTTGTATTGCCGGGGTATATTTTCCCCGTGTGCCAGTTTTGTTCCAGTGTGCCTGTTTTGCGCACTGGACTGTTTAACGCTATCCTGCGTAACTCTGTATTCCGGAATAAACTCTGTATTCTGTGATTTACCCTCCTACCCCCCTGCACCTGACTCACCCACCAACTATGGAGTCAGCGGGAGAGGAGCGCATGCCTGGAGTAGTAGCACAGGTCCAAGAACATTCGACGATGCTAGCCAGCTTAGGAGAAGCGATGGATCAGGTACTCCAGGTCGTCCAAAGCCTGGAGAGGAGAGGACCCAATCTGTCGAGACCAGCTTGGCGACCGGATCCAGCCACCCACACCCCAGCACCCAGAGGGATCCATATATCCTCACCAAGGGATTTCGACGGGACAGCTGCTCTCTGCCAAGAATTCCTCCACCAACTGGAGCTCTATTATTCCAGCATCAGCCCGGCCCCATCGGAGCGTAAGAAGGTGTCCGCCCTCGTCTCATGCCTCTCGGGGAAAGCCCTGGAGTGGGCCAACGCGGTCTGGAATGAAGGAGGAGCCGCATTGGACAACTACGGGGAGTTCACTCGCCTCTTTTGGGCTGTCTTCGATCACCCGCCCGAGGGTCGAGAGGCGTGTGAGCGGCTGGTCCACCTGAGGCAGGGGACGAGGACCATGCAGGACTTCACCCTGGAGTTAGAATCCAAGATGGCGTAGCAGTGCGGTCATGTATTCTGTAGTGTCCTTGTGTAAATAGCCTGTTTTTTTCTTTTTCGTATATATTTCTCAATCTCACTTTCCATCCTTTAACTAAATATACTTTCCTGCAACCTGCCTCACCCAATGTGGAACGGATTCTATTATTTCTTTATACCTTTTTATCTAGAACCTCCGGCTGAAACTAGCCAGCTAGCCAGCTAGCCAGCTAACTAGCTATTTGCTATTAGCCACCGTTAGCGGTTTTCACCATTGTCTGTGGCCTGCACTACCTACCAGCCAGCTCTAGCCTGGACAATTATCGGCCAGTCTGTACAGTCTGCTTCTTAAATAGCATGCCTAAGAACTGATATAGCCCCTGGTTCACCCCAGACTTGACTGCCCTTGACCAGCACAAAAACATCCTGTGGTGTACTGCATTAGCATCGAACAGCCCCTGCGATATGCAACTTTTCAGGGAAGTCAGGAACCTATATACACGATCAGTTAGGAAAGCAAAGGCTAGCTTTTCAAACAGAAATGTGCATCCTGTAGTACTAACTAACAAAAAAATTGGGACACTGTAAAGTCCATGGAGAATAAGAGCACCTCCTCCCAGCTGCCCACTGCACTGAGGCTAGGAAACACTGTCACCACTGATAAATCTACGATAATCGATCATTTCAACAAGTATTTTGCTTCGGCTGGCCATGCTTTCCACCTGGCTATCCCTACCCCGGCCACCAGCTCTGCACCCTCCGCTGCACCCCCCCCACCCGCGCTTCTCCTTCACAAAAATTCAGATAGCTGATGTTCTGAAAGAGCTGCAAAATCTGTACCCCTACAAATCAACTGGGCTAGACAAACTGGACCCTTTCTTTCTAAAATTAGCCGCCGAAATTGTCGCAACCCCTATTACTAGCCTGTTCAACCTCTCTTTCGTAACGTCTGAGATCCCCAGAGATTGGAATGCTGCCGCGGTCATCCCCCTCTTCAAAGGGGGTGACACTCTAGATCCAAACTGTTACAGACCTATATCCAACCTGCCCTGCCTTTCGAAAGTATTTGAAAGCCAAGTTAACAAACAGATCACCGACCATTTCGAATTCCACCGTACCTTCTCTGCTATGCAATCTGGTCATGGGTGCACCTCAGCCACACTTAAGGTCCAAAACGATATTCTAAACGCAATCGATAAAATACAGTACTGTGCAGCTGTCTTTATTGACCTGGCCAAGGCTTTCGACTCTGTCAATCACCACATTCTTATTGGCAGGCTGTTTAGCCTTGGTTTCTCAAATGACTGCCTCGCCTGGTTCACCAACTACTTCTCAGTTAGAGTTCAATGTGTCAATGTCTCATTCTCTATGTATATCAATGATGTCGCTCTTGCTGCTGGTGACTCTCAGATCCACCTCTATGCAGACGACACCATTTTGTATACATCTGGCCCTTCATTGGACACTGTGTTAACAAACCTCCATGAGCTTCAATGCCATACAGCACTCTTTCCGTAGCCTCCAACTGCTCTTAAATGATAGTGAAACTAAATGCATGCTCTTCAACCAAACGCTGCTTGCACCCGCCCGCACGACTAGAATCACTACTCTCGGCGGGTCTGTCTTAGAATATGTGGACAACTACAAATACCTAGGTGTCTGGTTAGAACGTAAACTCTCCTTCCAGACTCACATTAAGCATCTCCAATCCAAAGTTACATCTAGAATCGGCTTCCTATTTCGCAACAAAGCCTCCTTCACTCATGCTGCCAAACATGCCCTCGTAAAACTGACTATCCTACAGATCCTTGACTTCGGCGATGTCATTTACAAAATAGCCTCCAACACTCTACTCAGCAAATTGGATGTAGTCTATCACAGTGCTATCCCTTTTGACACTAAAGCCCCATATACTACCCACCAATGAGACCTGTACGCTCTTGGTAGCTACTGGTAACGATTAGCAACGCTGGAGAGCTGGTTCCAATGGTAATGTAGTCCTAGCCAACGTTTAACTTTTGCTTAACCATGTATTAGATCGTAGGTAGGTAGTTAGCTGTAGTTAGGTATTGTATTTACTGTAGGTTAGTATTGTTGTTATTATAGGTTTCCGTGGGTAATTGTGGGTTAGTATCGAGGCATGAGGCTAGCTAGCTAGCGGGTAGCTACAGGTAACGATTAGCAACGCTGGAGAGCTGGTTCCAATGGTAATGTAGTCCTAGCCAACGTTTAACTTTTGCTTAACCATGTATTAGATCGTAGGTAGGTAGTTAGCTGTAGTTAGGTATTGTATTTATTGTAGGTTGGTGCTGTTGTTATTGTAGCTTTCCGTGGGTAGTTGTAGGTTAGTATTGAGGCACGAGGCTAGCTAGCTAGCGGGTAGCTACTGGTAACGATTAGCAACGCTGGAGAGCTGGTTCCAACGTTTAATTTTATTTTTTATTTTGCTGCGTTGTGAAGGGAACTCGACACAGACTTGAATTGTCTGTTTGGTGTGCTGACACACTCTTGGCAGTTTGTTGTGGCCAGGTGTTGATGCTAAGTTGTGTGCTAATGGATGCTAGCTTGCAGGTTGGCTACGGCGTCATAGCTAGGCTTCGTGGGTTGTTGTGGGTAGTTACTGTGTCTTGGCAGTGTCCTCGGCCGTGCCGGCTGTAGCACGAAGCTAGCTAGCTAGCCGTTCTTCAAACAGAGTCAACACAGTGGCCATTGCTAGCTACCAACATGACCAGCTGGCTGTACTGTAGTAGCTAACCACATTATACTTGTCCTAGCTAGCCAACGTCTAATCATTGCTGCGTCATGAAAGGAATTTGACACAGACACGAATGATCTGTTTAGTGTGTTATCACATTATTGGTGGTTTGTTGTGACCAAGTGTTGGTGCTAAACGGTGTGTTATTGTTATTGGATGCTAGTCTGCTAGCTGGCTATGGTGTCATAGTTGGCTAGCTGAACAAAGTGGGCTGAGTCTATTCCTTTAAACATTGAACCGCTGTGGTTCACAACAATTCTGATTTCCAAAGGCGGAAGTTGGGAGAGTTTTTTTGTTCGGGTGGTTCAGTGAAACAATTTTAGTTTCTGAGGTAGAAGTTTTTGGTGAGGGAGGCCCTGCTCTCTCCGCTCCCAGATGCCTAGTCCATTTCATTCCGATCTCCTCTGCATTTTTGTAGCCATTTGCTACAGCCTGTCAACTATGCCTCTGCCTATCCCTGTTCTCTCCTCTCTGCACAGGCTACACAAACGCACCACACCGCGTGGCTGCTGCCTCTCCAACCTGGTGGTCCCTGCACGCACCACCCACGTGGAGTTCCAGGTCGCAGGCAGCCTCTGGAACTGCCGTTCTGCTGCCAACAAAGCTGACTTCATCCCAGCCTATGCCAACCTCCAGTCCCTCGACTTCCTGGCGCTGACGGAAACATGGATCACCACTGAAAACACCGCTACTCCTACTGCTCTCTCCTCGTCTGACCATGTGTTCTCGCATACCCCGAGAGCATCTGGTCAGAGGGGTGGTGGTACAGGAATCCTCATCTCTCCCAAGTGGACATTCTCAATTTTTCCCCTAACCCATCTGTCTATCTCCTCATTTGAATTCCATGCTGTCACAGTCACTAGCCCATTTAAGCTTAATATCCTTGTCATCTATCGCCCTCCAGGTTCCCTTGGAGAGTTCATCAATGAGCTTGACGCCTTGATAAGTTCCTTCCCTGAGGATGGCTCACCCCTCACAGTTTTGGGGGATTTCAACCTCCCTATGTCCACATTTGACTCATTTCTCTCTGCCTCCTTCTTTCCACTCCTCTCCTCTTTTGCCCTCACCCTCTCACCGTCCCCCCCTACTCACAAGGCAGGCAATACGCTTGACCTCATCTTCACTAGATGCTGCTCCTCTACTAATCTCACTGCAACTCCCCTCCAAGTCTCCGACCACTACTTTGTTTCCTTTTCTCTCTCACTCTCCTCCCACACTACTCACTCTGCCCCTACACAGATGGTAATGCGCCGCCGCAACCTTCGCTCTCTCTCTCCCACTACTCTCTCCTCTTCCATCCTATCATCTCTTCCCTCTGCTCAATCCTTCTCCCTCCAATCTCCTGATTCTGCCTCCTCAACCCTCCTCTCCTCCCTTTCTGCATCCTTTGACTCTCTGTGTCCCCTATCCTCCCGGCCGGCTCGGTCCTCCCCTCCAGCTCCGTGGCTTGATGACTCATTGCGAGCTCACAGAACAGAGCTCCGGGCAGCGGAGCGGAAATGGAAGAAAACTAAACTCCCTGCCGACCTGGCATCTTTTCACTCCCTCCTCTCTACATTTTCTTCATCTGTTTCTGCTGCTAAGGCCACCATCAACAGGTGTTGATGCTAAGTTGTGTGCTAATGGATGCTAGCTTGCAGGTTGGCTACGGCGTCATAGCTAGGCTTCGTGGGTTGTTGTGGGTAGTTACTGTGTCTTGGCAGTGTCCTCGGCCGTGCCGGCTGTAGCACGAAGCTAGCTAGCTAGCCGTTCTTCAAACAGAGTCAACACAGTGGCCATTGCTAGCTACCAACATGACCAGCTGGCTGTACTGTAGTAGCTAACCACATTATACTTGTCCTAGCTAGCCAACGTCTAATCATTGCTGCGTCATGAAAGGAATTTGACACAGACACGAATGATCTGTTTAGTGTGTTATCACATTATTGGTGGTTTGTTGTGACCAAGTGTTGGTGCTAAACGGTGTGTTATTGTTATTGGATGCTAGTCTGCTAGCTGGCTATGGTGTCATAGTTGGCTAGCTGAACAAAGTGGGCTGAGTCTATTCCTTTAAACATTGAACCGCTGTGGTTCACAACAATTCTGATTTCCAAAGGCGGAAGTTGGGAGAGTTTTTTTGTTCGGGTGGTTCAGTGAAACAATTTTAGTTTCTGAGGTAGAAGTTTTTGGTGAGGGAGGCCCTGCTCTCTCCGCTCCCAGATGCCTAGTCCATTTCATTCCGATCTCCTCTGCATTTTTGTAGCCATTTGCTACAGCCTGTCAACTATGCCTCTGCCTATCCCTGTTCTCTCCTCTCTGCACAGGCTACACAAACGCACCACACCGCGTGGCTGCTGCCTCTCCAACCTGGTGGTCCCTGCACGCACCACCCACGTGGAGTTCCAGGTCGCAGGCAGCCTCTGGAACTGCCGTTCTGCTGCCAACAAAGCTGACTTCATCCCAGCCTATGCCAACCTCCAGTCCCTCGACTTCCTGGCGCTGACGGAAACATGGATCACCACTGAAAACACCGCTACTCCTACTGCTCTCTCCTCGTCTGACCATGTGTTCTCGCATACCCCGAGAGCATCTGGTCAGAGGGGTGGTGGTACAGGAATCCTCATCTCTCCCAAGTGGACATTCTCAATTTTTCCCCTAACCCATCTGTCTATCTCCTCATTTGAATTCCATGCTGTCACAGTCACTAGCCCATTTAAGCTTAATATCCTTGTCATCTATCGCCCTCCAGGTTCCCTTGGAGAGTTCATCAATGAGCTTGACGCCTTGATAAGTTCCTTCCCTGAGGATGGCTCACCCCTCACAGTTTTGGGGGATTTCAACCTCCCTATGTCCACATTTGACTCATTTCTCTCTGCCTCCTTCTTTCCACTCCTCTCCTCTTTTGCCCTCACCCTCTCACCGTCCCCCCCTACTCACAAGGCAGGCAATACGCTTGACCTCATCTTCACTAGATGCTGCTCCTCTACTAATCTCACTGCAACTCCCCTCCAAGTCTCCGACCACTACTTTGTTTCCTTTTCTCTCTCACTCTCCTCCCACACTACTCACTCTGCCCCTACACAGATGGTAATGCGCCGCCGCAACCTTCGCTCTCTCTCTCCCACTACTCTCTCCTCTTCCATCCTATCATCTCTTCCCTCTGCTCAATCCTTCTCCCTCCAATCTCCTGATTCTGCCTCCTCAACCCTCCTCTCCTCCCTTTCTGCATCCTTTGACTCTCTGTGTCCCCTATCCTCCCGGCCGGCTCGGTCCTCCCCTCCAGCTCCGTGGCTTGATGACTCATTGCGAGCTCACAGAACAGAGCTCCGGGCAGCGGAGCGGAAATGGAAGAAAACTAAACTCCCTGCCGACCTGGCATCTTTTCACTCCCTCCTCTCTACATTTTCTTCATCTGTTTCTGCTGCTAAGGCCACCTTCTACCACTCTAAATTCCAAGCATCTGCCTCTAACCCTAGGAAGCTCTTTGCCACATTTTCCTCCCTCCTGAATCCCCCCCCCCCCCCCCCCCCCCCCTCCTCTCTCTCTGTGGATGACTTTGTCAACCACTTTGAAAAGAAGGTTGACGACATCCGATCCTCGTTTGTTAAGTCTAATGACACTGCTGGTCCTGCTCACACTGCCCTACCCTATGCTTTGACTTCTTTCTCCCCTCTCTCTCCAGATAAAATCCTGCGACTTGTGACTGCAGGCCGCCCAACAACCTGCCCGCTTGACCCCATCCCCTCCTCCCTTCTCCAGACCATCTCCGGTGACCTTCTCCCCTACCTCACCTCGCTGATCAACTCATCCTTGACCGCTGGCCATGTCCCTTCCGTCTTCAAGAGAGCGAGAGTTACTCCCCTTCTCAAAAAACCAACACTCGACCCCACTGATGTCAACAACTACAGACCAGTATCCCTTCTTTCTTTTCTTTCCAAAACTATTGAGCGTGCCGTCTTTAGCCAACTCTCCTGCTATCTCTCTCAGAATGACCTTCTTGATCCAAACCAATCAGGTTTCAGGACTGGTCATTCAACTGAGACTGCTCTTCTCTGTGTCACGGAGACTCTCCGCACTGCTAAAGCTAACTCTCTCTCCTCTGCTCTTGTCCTTCTAGACCTGTCTGCTGCCTTTGATACTGTGAACCATCAGATCCTCCTCTCCACCCTCTCCGAGATGGGCATCTCCGGCGCGGCTCACTCCTGGATTGCGTCCTACCTGACCGGTCGCTCCTACCAAGTGGCGTGGCGGGAAGCTGTCTCCGCACCACGTGCTCTCACCACTGGTGTCCCCCAGGGATCGGTTCTGGGCCCTCTCCTTTTCTCCCTATACACCAAGTCACTTGGCTCTGTCATATCCTCACATGGCCTTTCCTATCATTGCTACGCTGATGATACACAACTAATCTTCTCCTTTCCCCCTTCTGATAACCAGGTGGCGAATCGCATCTCTGCATGTCTGGCAGACATATCAGTATGGATGACGGATCACCACCTCAAGCTGAACCCTGGCAAGACGGAGCTGCTCTTCCTCCCGGGGAAGGACTGCCCGTTCCATGATCTCGCCATCACGGTTGACAACTCCGCTGTGTCCTCCTCCCAGAGTGCGAAGAGCCTAGGCGTGACCCTGGACAACACCCTGTCGTTCTCCGCCAACATCAAGGCGGTGACCCGCTCCTGCAGGTTCATGCTCTACAACATTCGGAGAGTGCGACCCTGCCTTACACAGGAAGCGGCGCAGGTCCTGGTCCAGGCACTTGTCATCTCCCGTCTGGACTACTGCAACTCGCTGTTGGCTGGGCTCCCTGCCTGTGCCATTAAACCCCTACAACTCATCCAGAATGCCGCAGCCCGTCTGGTGTTCAACCTTCCCAAGTTCTCTCACGTCACCCCCCTCCTCCGCACACTCCACTGGCTTCCAGTTGAAGCTCGCATCCGCTACAAGACCATGGTGCTTGCCTATGGAGCAGTGAGGGGAACGGCACCTCTGTACCTTCAGGCTCTGATCAGTCCCTACACCCAAACGAGGACATTGCGTTCATCCACCTCTGGCCTGCTGGCTCCCCTTCCTCTGCGGAAGCATAGCTCCCGCTCAGCCCAGTCAAAACTGTTCGCTGCTCTGGCACCCCAGTGGTGGAACAAGCTCCCTCACGACGCCAGGACAGCGGAGTCACTCACCACCTTCCGGAGACATTTGAAACCCCACCTCTTTAAGGAATACCTGGGATAGGATAAAGTATTCCTTCTAACCCCCCCCCCCCCCCCCAAATTGTAAAGTGGTTATCCCACTGGCTATAGGGTGAACGCACCAATTTGTGAGTCGCTCTGGCTAAGAGCGTCTGCTAAATGACGTTAATGTGCCCTTGAGCAAGGCACTTAACCCTAATTGCTCCTGTAAGTCGCTCTGGTTAAGAGCGTCTGCTAAATGACTAAAATGTAATGTAAATGTTGTTGGCTGGCCCTTACTACACATGCGTCGCCAAACCCACTGGCTCCAAGTCATCTATAAATCACTGCTAGGCATATCCCCACCTTATTTTAGCTCATTGGTCACCATAGCAACACCCACCCATAATATGCGCTCCAGCAGGTATATCTCACTGGTCATCCCCAAAGCCAACACCTCTTTTGGCCGCCATTCCTTCCAGTTCTCTGCTGCCAATGAATGGAACAAACTGCAAAAATCTCTGAAGCTGGAGACTCTTATCTCCCTCACTAACTTTAAGCATCAGTTGTCAGAGCAGCTTACCGATCACTGCACCTGTACACAGCCCATCTGTGATTAGCCCACCCAACTACCTCATCCACATATTGTTTTTTTTTTAGCTCATTTGCACCCCAGTATCTCTATTTGCATATCATCCTCTGCACATCTATCACTCCAGTGTTAATACTCAATTGTATTTATTTTGCACTATGGCCTATTTATTGCCTTACCTCCATTACTTTTCTCTGTGTTGTTGTTGTTTTTATCGCACTGCTTTGCTTTATCTTGGCCAGGTCGCAGTTGTAAATGAGAACTTGTTCTCAACTGGCTTACCTGGTTAAATAAAGGCGAAAAAAATTAATATATACATAATAAAATATCCGGACTCTAGCAGCTGGTTCCGGGTGGAACGAGCCGGCCCTCATCGACCACTTCCGGTGCCATCTGCGGGACGACGTCCAAAGGGAGCTAGCCTGCCGGGACACCATGTTGTCCTTCACTCAACTGGTGGACATGGCCATCCGCTTGGACAACCTGCTGGCGGCCAGAGGACGTCCTGGAGGGGGTCTGCCCATTCCAACCCCGCCCGACTCGGATCACAAGCTGATGGAGCTGGGTGGAGCAGCGATCCGAGAGAGCGGAGGATGACAGCGCCAGTGTCACTCTGGTTGCACGAGAGGACATTTCACCACACAATGTCGTCAGCATTCTTTTGGGTCTGGAGTCGGCAGGCAGGGCACTCTGGCGTCACCCCAAGTATCGAACACCCACACTCGTTCAGAGCCCTCTGCTGCGCACTGTAACCTACCCATCCACTTTCCTGATCACATTGTAGTTCCCCAGTGTAAGGAGCTAGTCGATTCAGGCGCAGCTGGGAACTTTATGGATAGGTCATTCTCAAACAGTCTAGGCATTTTATTGGTTCCCCTGTCCATTCCACACCCCATCAGAGCACTTGACAGTCGACCATTAGGGTCCGGGTTTGTTAGGGAAGTTACAGCACAAGTCACTATGGTTAGCCATGAGACTCATCGCGAGCAAGTCACTTTTTTTTTTATTATTGAGTCTCCTGCTTTCGCTGTTGTATTAGGTATTCCTTGGTTAGCACTCCACAACCCCACCTTCTCATGGCTGCAGAGGGTTCTCACGGGGTGGTCGCGAGAGTGTCAGGGTAGATGTCTCAGTGTTTCCGTTGGTGCAACCACGGTGGAAAGTCCAGACTTTGGTGCACGCATTTTCCAACACGCAGGCGACCAAGTTACCACCTCATCGGGCGGGGGATTGTGCGATAAACCTCTGGGTAGATGCTGTGCTTCCCAGGAATCATGTGTATCCCCTGTCACACGCTGAAATGGAGGCTATGGAGACATACGTCACCGAGCCCCTGCGCCAGGGGTTAATACGTCCCTCCACTTAACCCCCTTCCTCAAGTTTATTTTTTGTGAAGAAGAAAGACGGCGGTCTGCGCCCTTGCATTGATTATCGATCACTGAACAAGGAGACGATACGATTTAGTTATCCTCTCCCCCTCATTCCTTCGGTGATCGAGTCAAAGCATGGGGCGTTCTTCTTTACCAAACTAGATCTCCGGAGTGCGTACAACCTGGTGCGTGTCCGAGAGGGGGACGAGTGGAAGACAGCATTCAGCACAACCACGGGGCATTATGAATACCTGGTGATGCCTTACGGTTTGATGAATGCGCCATCCGTCTTCCAGTCCTTTGTGAACGAGGTGTTTCGGGACATGCTTTGTTGCGGTGTAGTGGTCTACATCAATGACATTCTGGTGTATTCCGCTACGTGCGCCGAGAATGTGTCCCTGGTTCGCAAAGTGCTGGCCCGACTGCTGGTAAATGACCTTTATGCCAAAGCAGAAAAGTGTCTGTTTTTCCAACAGTCCGTCTCCTTCCTCAGATACCGCATTACCACCTCAAGTGTGGAGATGGAGGGAGATCGCATTTCAGCCGTGCGTAATTGGCCGACTCCAACCACGGTAAAGCAGGTAAAAATGAGAGAGTAGCTCGGTTGAGCTACATGTATTTTGTAATGCCAGGGTATATTTTCCCTGTGTGCCTGTTTTGAAAAGTCATAGTCAATCAATCAATAATATAATAATACTTTTAGCCATAAAAATGTTAATTTAACTATGAGAATATAAAGGTTCTGGATGGTGTTAAGAGATAGATGGGAGGGGTTGAGTGCAGCTGAAGGGTGGGACTAAAAACAACACGATAACTCATGTAAAATATACTGTGTCCGTATAATGTATATAGGTTCAGAACTTTTGTGAAAAAGCACAGTTAATGTCACGACTTCCTCCGAAGCTGCCACCTCTCCTTGTTCGGGCAGGCTTTGGCGTTCGTCGTCACTTGCCTTCTAGCCACTGCCGCATCACATCTCATCATTTTGTCTTGTATCCCCTCCTTAGCACGTGTATAAGTGTTCCCTCTGCCCCCTTGTCCTTGTGGGTGATTGTTTAATGTGAGGAGAGAGTAACTCAGTTGAGCTACGTGTATTTTGTATTGCCGGGGTATATTTTCCCCGTGTGCCAGTTTTGTTCCAGTGTGCCTGTTTTGCGCACTGGACTGTTTGGCGCTATACTGCGTAACTCTGTATTCCGGAATAAACTCTGTATTCTGTGATTTACCCTCCTGCGCCTTACTCCTTCAAATCACTCATCACAGTTAAAAATATATGGCAAAAAGAATTCAAAACTGGATGGTCTTCAGCGATAGATGGGAGTTGTTGAGTGAACCTGAAGATATAACTATAGTAAAATACATTGTGTCCGTAAAATGTAGAGTGCCTTAGGAAAGTATTCAGACCTCTCGACATTTTCCACATTTACATTACAGTCTTATTCTAAAATGGATTAAAAAAACATTCTCATCAATCTACACACAATACCCAATAATGACAATCCAAAACCAGGTTTTTAGAACGGAAATAGCACATTCACATTATTATTCAGAACCTTTACTCAGTACTTTGTTGAAGCACCTTTGGCATCTATTACAGCCTCAAGTCTTCTTGGGTATTATGCTACAAGCTTGGCACACCTGTATTTGGGGAGTTTCTCCCATTCTTCTCTGCAGATCTTCTCAAGCTCTGTCAGGTTGGATGGGGCGCGTCGCTGCACAGCTATTTTCAGGTCTCTTCAGAGATGTTTGATGGGGTATATATACAGTACCAGTCAAAAGTTTAGACACACCTACTAATTTCAGGGTTTTTCTTTATTTTTTACTATTTTCTACATTGTAGAATAATTGTGAAGACATCTAAACTATGAAATAACACATATGGAATCATGTAGTAAACAGAAAAGTATTGAAGGAGTTCCCACATATGCTGAGCACTTGTTGGCTGCTTTTCCTTCACTCTGCCTTCCGACTCATCCCAAACCATCTCAATTGGTTTGAGGTCGGGGATTGTGGAGGCCAGGTTATCTGATGCAGCATTCCATCACTCTCCTTCTTGGTAAAATGGCCCTTACACAGCCTGGAGGTGTGTTGGGTCATTTTCCTATTGAAAAACAAATGATAGTCCCACTAAGCCCAAACCAGATGGGATGGCATATTGCTGTAGAATGCTGGTTAAAAAAATCAAGGACAGTGTCACCAGCAAAGCAACCCCACACATTAACACCTCCTCCTCCATGCTTTACGGTGGGAAATACACATGCAGAGATCATCCGTGGTCCTCTGTAGCTCAGCTGGTAGAGCACGGCGCTTGTAACGCCAAGGTAGTGGGTTCGATCCCCGGGACCACCCATACACAACAAATGTATGCACACATGACTGGATAAAAGCGTCTGCTAAATGGCATATTATTTATTATTATTTATCCGTTCACCCACACCACGTCTCACAAAGCCACGGCGGTTGGAACCAAAAATCTAACATTTGGACTCCAGACCAAAGGACACATTTCCACCGGTCTAATGTCCATTGCTTGTGTTTCTTGTCCCAAGCAAGTCTCTTCTTATTATTGGAGTCCTTTAGTAGTTGTTTCTTTGCAGCAATTCGACCATGAAGGCCTGATTCACACAGTCTCCTCTGAACTGTTGATGTTGCGATGTGTCTGTTACATGAACTCTCTGAAGCATTTATTTGGGCTGCAATTTCTGAGGCAGGTAACTCTAATGAACTTGAAGGAGGTTTACATACACCTTAGCCATTTACAGTTAAACTCAGTTTTTCACAATTCCTGACATTTAATCCTAGTAAATATTCCCTGTCTTAGGTCAGTTAGGTTCACCACTTTATTTTAAGATTATGAAATGTCAGAATAATAGTAGAGAGAATGATTTATTCCAGCTTTTATTTATTTCATCACATTCCCAGTGGGTCAGAAGTATTTGGTAGCATTGCCTTTAAATTGTTTAACTTGGGTCAAACGTTTTGGGTTGCCTTCCACAAGCTTCCCACAATAAGCTGGGTGAATTTTGGCCCATTCCTCCTGACAGAGCTGGTGTAACTGAGTCAGGTTTGTAGGCCTCCTTGCTCACACACGCTTTTTCAGTTCTGCCCACACATTTTATACAGGATTGAGGTCAGGGCTTTGTGATGGCCACTCCAATACCTTGACTTTGTTGTCCTTAAGCCATTTTGCCACAACTTTGGAAGTATGCTTGGGGTCATTGTCCATTTGGAAGACACATTTCCGACCAAGTTTAACTTCCTGACTGATGTCTTGAGATGTTGCTTCAATATAGCCACATAATTTTCCTTACTCATGATGCCATCTATTTTGTGAAGTGCACCAGTCCCTCCTGCAGCCCCACAGCATGATGCTGCCACCCCCGTGCTTCACAGTTGGGATGGTGTTCTTCAGCTTGCAAGCATCCCCCTTTTTCCTCCAAACATATTTTTGTTTCATCAGACCATGGGACATTTCTCCAAAAAGTACAATCTTTGTCCCCATGTGCAGTTACAAACCGTAGTCTGGCTTTTCTATGGCGGTTTTGAAGCAGTGGCTTCTTCCTTGCTGAGCGGCCTTTCAGGTTATGTCGATATAGGACTTGTTTTACTGTGGATAAAGATACTTTTGTACCTGTTTCCTCCAGCATCTTTACAAGGTCCTTTGCTGTTGTTCTGGGATTGATTTGCTCTTTTCACACCAAAGTACGTTAATCTCTAGGAGACAGAACACGTCTCCTTCCTGAGCGGTATAACATTTTTTTTACATTTTTCAATTTTAGTCATTTAGCAGACGCTCTTATCCAGAGCGACTTACATGATATGTATGATGGCTGCATTGTCCCATGTTGTTTATCCTTGGGTACTATTGTTTGTACAGATGAACGTGGTACCTTCAGGCAATTGGAAATTCCTCCGAAGGATGAACCAGACTTGTGGAGGTCTACAATTTTTCTTTCTAAAGTCTTGGCTGATTTCTTTTGATTTTCCCATAATGTCAAGCAAAGAGGCACTGAGTTTGAAGGTAGGCCTTGAAATAAATCCACAGGTACACCTCCAATTGACTCAAATTATGTCAATTAGCCTATCAGAAGTTTCTAAAGCCATGCACAAAGTGGTGGTGTCCTTAGAGGGGGGGTACTGTCATGCCTGCCCCTGCTCCCCCTCCCTGGTGCTCGTGGGCACCAGGTTGCCCATCATTACGCACACCTGTCACCATCGTTACGCGCATCAGTGCTTCATTGGAGTCACCTGAACTTCATCACTGCTTGGTTACCTCCCCTATATTTGTCTGTTCCTCAATTTGATCCCGGTATCTGCATTAATGTCGTTATGTTTCCGCTGTCCAGACGCTGTCCGTGTTTTGTTTTATGTCTGTTTATACTAAATATTAATTCACTGTACCTGCATCTTGTCTCCCAGCATCTGTCCTCACACATTCACCTCTGTCAAAAGGGGACTGAACAGCATCCACCACAATCAACAGCATGATCAGAGCACGTCATCAGAGCGCGGCGTATGTTGAACGCTGAACGAGAGACCTCTGTTTATTGTTTTTGTAAAGTTGCGACATTGTTTCCTTGCAAAGTTTGATCTAGCCTAGCTGGCTGGCAGTCTCAAATGGTGGTCGCTATTGAATGTTTTCAAAGCTGCAGGAACTGTGTTTATTTTGCTTTATTCTGGGACAATGTGGACCGCCCGGACTTTCAATGTAGCAACTTTTTCCTTGCAGAGGACTACAGGGGTGAAGTGGCTATTTCTGTGTTCATGCAAGTGACTGATTGAACGAATCCTCACCATCAGTATCTGCAATTTGGTAGTACGCCCAGAAACGTGTTTTGAGAGCGGAAGGATATCTCAGTTTCAAGGTCTCAGCTTGGAGAAAAGAAGCCTTGTGAGGTATTGGTCTGTCACATGCATGAACCAGTATTGGTTGGTCACATCTGGCCTCCCATCCAGGGACAGACCAAGACCAACCCTGTTTAACTTCAGAGACAAGCCAGCAGTGGGATGCAGTGTATTTGTATTTGTATTTATTATGGATCCCCATTAGCTGCTGCCAAGGCAGCAGCTACTCTTCCTGGGGTCCAGCAAAATTAAGGCAGTTATACATTTTAAAAACATTGCAATACATTCATAACAGATTTCACAACATATTAAGTGTGTGCCATCAGGCCTCTACTCTACTACCACATATCTATAACACAAAATCCATGTGTACATGTGTGTATAGTGCATATGTTATCGTGTGTTTGTATGCATGTGCATATGTTTGTGGTATGCTGATGGGTGTCTGAGCTGTGTGCTAGTCGTTTAATCAGTGCTTTCAACATCTCAATACCTCTCACAAAGATTAAGTAGTGATGCAGTCAATCTCTCCTCTACTTTGAGCCAGGAGAGATTGACATGCATGTTATTGATGTTATCTCTCCGTGTACATTGAAGGGCCAGCCTTGGTGCTCAGGCCATTCTAACCTGTGCCCAAAGCCTAAGGATGGCTCATTCAGGCATGCAAGTGGAAATGCTGGATCAATACTGTCAGCAAGTTACTTCTACTGGTTTTGATTGATGGTGAAAGGCAAGTTATTTTTATTACACTTATTGAACATTTAAAACATTTGCAGTCAAGGAGGACTGGTTAGGTGGAGGCCTAGAGGTAGCCCTTCACATTTGCATTTAGTATAGTCCTCAAGAGTAGAGTCACAATGGGGAAAGAAGTTGGCCTATTTATTGGACTCAGTAGAGTTACTGTGATGGCTCATAGGCTATAGATCCAAGATGGCGTAGCAGTGCAGTCGTGTTCTTTGTTGTGTGTCCGTGTAAATAGCTTGTTTTTTGTATTTTTTTGTATTTTTCGTACTTATTTCCCTATCACACTTTTAATCCTTCTACAAAATATACTTTCCTGCAACCCGCCTCACTCAATGTGGAACGGATTCTATTATTGACTTACCTTTTATCTAGAATCTCCAGTTGAAACTAGCTAGCCAGCTAACTAGCTACTTGCTATTAGCCACCGTTAGCGGTTTTCACCCATAACATCAGATTTTCTACCGGAATAACTGAATCACTGGACATTAACACCGGATTGCAACTAGCTAGCCGCGACCGAATGGATGTTGCTGTTGGCTAATCACCGCTGCCCCCGAAGCAAGCACCGGTTAGCCTCGAGCTAGCCTCGAGCCAGGCCCATATCCCGGCTATCTACCTCTCTGTCTACCGGATGGGAGTAGCCAGCTACTAGCTACTTG
Source organism: Coregonus lavaretus (assembly GCF_964263955.1). Lineage (NCBI taxonomy): Eukaryota > Metazoa > Chordata > Actinopteri > Salmoniformes > Salmonidae > Coregonus > Coregonus lavaretus. Next base: position 3,988,222 of record NC_140006.1, read on the forward strand.
TCCGTGGCCTGCACTACCAACCAGCCAGCTCTAGCCTGGACTATTATCGGCCAGTCTGCACTGTCTGCACAGCGCGTTATCGACCCAGAACATATCGGTTTTTCTGCCGGAATCAATGAATCACTGGACCTTTAATACCGGATCATCGCAACTAGCTAGCTGCAACCAAATGGATGTAGTTGTTGGCTAATCAGCCCTGAGCTAGCCTTGAGCCAGGCCCATCTCCCAGCTATCTACCTCTCTGTCAACCGGACGGGACCTCCTAGTGTTGACACGGAGCCCCGCCGATCCAACACGGCTGGCTTCCCGTTACGACGTTGACCACGAAGATCCATCTGCTAGCCCCGGCCGGCGTCTTGCTCGCCAGTGCTGTAGAAGCCCCCAAAATACCTCCGAACTCTCCTATTGCTGTTCACTGGACCTTATGATAACTCAGCTATTCAGCTGATGCCTGCTGGACTGTTCCTTTATACGGTACCGCATCCTGTTTATGTTTAGCCTCAGCCCAAACTTTGTCGCCATTACCAGCTGTTGTCTTAGCTCTCTGGAATAACACCTGTGATTGCTTTATGCCTCTCTCCCATGTCAATATGCCTTGCTTATTGCTGATTCGGTTATTTCTTATTGTACTATTTCACTTTAGATCCCCCAGCCCAGCTCAACCTGCCTTAGGTAGCTCCTTTGTCCCACCCCCCATACACGTGGAGACCGACTCAATCGGTGCCTCCAGTGATGCTATCTCTTTCATCGTTACCCAACCCTTAGGCTTACCTCGATTGTACTCATATCATTCCATATCCTTGTCTGTACATAATGCCCTCAATCTATTCTACAACGCCCGGAAATCTGCCCCTTTTTTTCTCTGTACCCAACGCACTAGAAGACCAGTACTTAAAGCCTTTAGCCGTATCCTTATTATATTCCTCCTCTGGTGATGTAGAGGTTAACCCAGGCCCTGTAGCCCCTAGTATCACTCTTACTCCCCAGACGCTATCATTTGTTGACTTCTGTAACCGTAAAAGCCTTGGTTTCTTGCACTTTAACATCCGAAGTTTGAGTTATTCACTGCGTTAGCACACTCCGCCAACCCTGATGTTCTAGCAGTGTCTGAATCCTGGCTTAGGAAAGCCACCAAAAATTCAGAAATTTCCATCCCCAACTACAACATTTTCCGTCTCGATAGAACTGCCAAAGGGGGTGGGGTTGCAATCTACTGTAGAGATAGCCTGCAGAGCTCTATCATACTATCGAGGTCTGTGCCCAAACAGTTTCAGCTTCTACTTCTAAAAATCCACCTTTCCAGAAATAAGTCTCTCACTGTTGCCGCTTGCTACCGACCCCCCTCAGCCCCGAGCTGTGCCCTGGACACCATATGTGAACTGATTGACCCCTATCTATCCTCAGAGTTCGTATTGCTTGGTGACCTAAACTGGGATTTGCTTAACACCCGGCCAACCTACAACCCTCAATCTCACACAAATTATCAACGAACCTACCAGGTACAACCCTAAATCTGTAAACATGGGCACCCTCATAGATATCATCCTGACAAATTGACCCTCTAAATACACCTCCGCTGTCTTCAACCAGGATCTCAGCGATCACTGCCTTATTGCCTGCGTCCGTAATGGATCCGCGGTCAAACGACCACCCCTCATCACTGCCAAACGCTCCCTAAAACACTTTAGCGAGCAGGCTTTTCTAATGACCTGGCCTGGGTATCCTGGATAGATATTGACCTCATTCCGTCAGTGGTGGATGCCTGGTGTTCTTTAAAAGTGCTTTCCTCTCAATCTTAAATAAGCATGCCCCAATTAAAAAATGCAGAACTAAGAACAGACATAGCCCCTGGGTCTCCTCAGACTTGACTGCCCTTGACCAGCACAAAAATATCCTGTGGCATACTGCATTAGCATCGAACAGCCCCCGCGATATGCAACTTTTCATGGAAGTCAGGAACCAATATACACAATCAGTTAGGAAATAAAAGGCTAGCTTTTTCAAACAGAAATTTGCATCCTTTAGCACTAACTCCAAAAAGTTTTGGGACACTGTAAAGTCCATGGAAAATAAGAGCACCTCCTCCCAACTGCCCACTGCACTGAGGCTAGGAAACACTGTCACCACCGATAAATCTACGATAATCGATAATTTTAACAAGTATTTTGCTACGGCTGGCCATGCTTTCCACCTGGCTACCACTAACCCGGCCACCAGCTCTGCACCCTCCACTGCAACTTGCCCATGCCCCCCCCCGCTTCTCCTTCACACAATCTCAGCCAGCTGATGTTCTGAAAGAGCTGAAAAATCTGGACCCCTACAAATCAGCTGGGCTAGACAATCTGGACCCTTTCTTTCTAAAATTAGCCGCCGAAATTGTCGCAACCCTATTACTAGCCTGTTCAACCTCTCTTTCATAACGTCTGAGATCCCCAGAGATTGGAAAGCTGCCGCGGTCATCCCCCTCTTCAAAGAGGGTGACACTCTAGATCCAAACTGTTACAGACCTATATCCATCCTGCCCTGCCTTTCGAAAGTATTAGAAAGCCAAGTTAACAAACAGATCACCAACCATTTCAAATCCCACCATACCTTCTCCGCTATGCAATCCGGTTTCCGAGCTGGTCATGGGTGCACCTCAGCCATGCTCAAGGTCCTAAACGATATTATAACCGCAATCGATAAAAGACAGTACTGCGTAGCCGTCTTCATCGACCTGGCCAAGGCTTTCGACTCTGTCAACCACCGCATTCTTATTGGCAGACTAAATAGCCTTGGTTTCTCTAATGACTGCCTCGCCTGGTTCACCAACTACTTCTCAGATAGAGATCAATGTGTCAAATCGGAGGGCCTGTTTTCTGACCTCTGGCAGTCTCTATGGGGGTGCCACAGGGTTCAATTCTCGGGCAGACTCTATTCTCTGTGTATATCAATGATGTCGCTCTTGCTGCTGTTGACGCTCGGATCCACCTCTATGCGGACGACACCATTTTGTATACATTTGGCCCTTCATTGGACACTGTGTTAACAAACCTCCAAACGAGCTTCAATGCCATACAACACTCCTTCCGTAGCCTCCAACTGCTCTTAAACACTAGTAAAACTAAATGCATGCTCTTCAACCGAACGCTGCTTGCACCCGCCCACCCGACTAGAATCACTACTCTCTGCGGGTCTGACCTAGAGTATGTGGACAACTACAAATACCTAGGTGTCTGGTTAGACTGTAAACTCTCCTTCCAGACTCACATTAAGCATCTCCAATCAAAAGTTAGATCTAGAGTCGGCTTCCTATTTCGCAACAAAGTATCCTTCACTCATGCTGCCAAACATGCCCTCGTAAAACTGACTATCCTACCGATCCTTGACTTCGGCGATGTCATTTACAAAATAGCCTCCAACACTCTACTCAGCAAATTGGATGTAGTCTATCACAGTGCTATCCCTTTTGACACTAAAGCCCCATATACTACCCACCATTGTGACCTGTACGCTCTTGTTGGCTGGTCCTCACTACATATTCGTCGCCAACCCCACTGGCTCCAGGTCATCTATAAATCACTGCTAGGCAAATCCCTGTCTTATCTTAGCTCACTGGTCACCATAGCAACACCCACCCGTAGTCTGCGCTCCAGCAGGTATATCTTACTGGTCATCCCCAAAGGCAACACCTCCTTTGTCCACCATTCCTTCCAGTTCTCTGCTGCCAATGACTGGAACGAACTGCAAAAATCTCTGAAGCTGGAGACTCTTATCTCCCTCACTAACTTTAAGCGTCAGTTGTCAGAGCAGCTTACCAATATCTGCACCTGTACACAGCCATTCTGAAATTAGCCCACCCTACTACCTCATCCCCATATTGTTATTTATTTAGCTAATTTGCACCCCAGTATCTCTATTTGCACATCTATCATTCCAGTGTTCATTATGAAATTGTAACTATTTTTGCACTATGGCCTATTTATTTATTGCCTTACCTCCATAACTTACTACATTCGCACACACTGTATATATATTTTCTGTTGTATTTTTGACTTTATGTTTTGTTTACCCCATATGTAACTCTGTGTTGTTGTTTTTATCGCACTGCTTTGCTTTATCTTGGCCAGGTCGCAGTTGAAAATGAGAACTTGTTCTCAACTGGCTTACCTGGTTAAATAAAGGTTAAATAAAACTATTAAATAGTTAGAAGGACTGATAACACAAAATTACCTTTTGTCTATGATTGATTAGTGTTTGTTATGCAATAGTCACTGAGGGGCTCCAATGCCATTCCTGTAAAAATAGGTTTATAATAATCTCTATTCATCAGTACCAATTAAGATGGCAAGAGTCTGCATCCCAAATGGTACCCTATTCCATTTAGAGTGCCATTTGGAACACAACCAGAGTCTTTTAATTTAGGACTCCTCTTATTCTCCTGACCCATAGGAGAGAGGCTGAACTCAATTAACTGTCTATTGTGAGACAGCGGAACAGTATCATTGTCTACTGCTGGTCCCTGGGTCCCTGGCTGGTACCCTCTCTTCTTTTAGATGAGGATACACACAGTTCACATTGCACACACAAACCCACACACGCACGTGGGCACACACATGCACACATGTACACACACACTCAGACACACATTCGTGCACACACACATACACAGAGCGAGGGGAATGTTTGAATTATCAAGTATTTGAGCCAAGTGGTCTCTAATTCCTATTGCTTTGAAAGGAGAAACTAGATATGAAAAGAATCGTTGCTAATTATTTTGCTGAAGAGTCTCATTAAATAGTTTTAAGGCGAAGTTCACCCCAAAACACTTCTGGGCCCTTTATAACACTTGCCTGTCTGTTTGTTTGTTTGGCTGTTAACCCAGACAGTTTTTAGGTCCATTGTTTGAGTATTTAGATTTCTGTATTTGTATATCCAAATGCTGAATTTCTGAAATTACCTAAAATGAATTAAAGACGGTGTATTTATTGTTACATAAACATTGAATTGCCAAATAAATGTGTATAAAAAAAACAAAGACCTACTTCATGCTTACGCAAATGTCTTCCATGTAGTCTGTAATCCGGTACATACTCTTCTTCGTGGTTCTAAAATGGATAATTACAGGAGGCGGGACAAAGGAGCGTCTTACTATTGGCCTTCAAGAAAGGAAATCAGAATGAAAGGAACTTAACAAAGAGATGGTAGCTAGCTAGGCTAGTGGTTAGTAATCTCTGAAGTAAAGTAAGGTGAATAACGTTAGTAGTCGAGTAGCTGAGTGATGTTGGCCAAAATGAAGTGCATTGTACACGGGTGCAATAATGTTCCGGTCACATACAAATACACTACACATTTCCACTGTTTCCTGACCGCGATGGAGTTTTGTGAAAGGCATGGCTGCAGGCCTTCCAACATCCTGCCAAGGAGGAGCTGGTGGCAAAACTTTTCAGCCTAACTTTGCAACCAACTTTAGCTAGCCTAATGATGGCAGTTTGATGTGGAACGCAATCAATAACATGAAATGCAATCATTGGTGGCTGTGTGCAGTGACTGCTTTGTAGAACACCTGGAACAGCACAATTGTCTACCTCAGGGGTGTATTAATTCCGGTAAACTCATGGACATAGAAATCAGAATGAATAGAACTGGCTTGGAACCTCTAACTCTGGCAATTTGACTGGTCAACTCATGGGTATACTTGCAATGGCTGCCTGGTGTTGTCATCATATCAAATTTTAATTGTCACATGCCTCGTAAACAACAGGTGGAGACTAACAGTGAAATGCTTACTTACAGGCCCTTCCCAACAATGCAGAGATAGAGAAAATTGAGAAAAAATCAAAGTAATAACACAATGAGTAACGATAACTTGGCTATATACAAGGGGTACAAGTACCGAGTCAATGTACAGGGGTACGAGGTAATTGAGGTAGATATGTACATATAACTAGGAATAAAGTGACATAATAAACAGTAACAGCACCATATGTGATGAGTCAAAAAAGTTGGTGCAAAAAGAGTCAATGCAGATAGTCCGGGTAGCTTTTTTGTTAACTATGTGCACGGTCTTATGGCTTGGGGTAGAAGCTGTTCAGGGTCCTGTTGGTTACAGACTTGACGCGTCGGTACCGCTTGCCGTGCGTGATGCAACAATTTCCAAGGTTATGTAGAATGTTCATTCAAATGATGCTAACTGATGTGGCTCATGCATTGGAATGTATTTTTTGTAATGTCAGTTGAGTTGATTCAACAAATCACAGCACAGATTGAAGGGTATACTTCCTGCTTTTACTTTATGCTTTTACTTACTGCTTTGCTCCTATGGGTACACTCGCAATGTCCGGCAGTCCACCCATTATGCCATCATTGTCTTGAATAGTAACACCCTGTCACGATCGTTCATTAACGAGAAGGACCAAGGCGCAGCGTGATATGTATTCATATTTATTTACGTACTGAACACATGACAAAACAACAAACGAAACGTGAAGTCCAAGGTAGACAAAATAACATACCTCACACGGAAACAGATCCCACAACTGACTGGTGCCAAAAGGCTGCCTAAGTATGGTCCCCAATCAGAGACAACGAGCTACAGCTGCCTCTGATTGAACTAAACATAGAAATAAACACAACACGAAATATACACACCCGGACTCAACAAATAACCGTCCCCTGAGTCAGGGCGTGACACACCCGTTCTATTCAATGAGCAGATTCAATTAATCTGGCCCAGGTGCCCGGGTAGGCATGTTTTGCACCAGGTGAAGTTTTGGAACCGGGCTGCCTCACAGGCATGAGCCAGGACATGGAGTGATGAGTAGGATTCTGTGGGAAGATCTCAATTGCCTACTCCTTGTGTCCTCTCTCCTCGTCTCCTTCTCAAAACACATTGGTCTTTTCTCATCCAATGTGTTTTGAGAAGGAGAGAAGACGCAAAGCTATTGGGATCTTACCTGTGTTTCACATAACCCCATGGTGCTCAAACCTTGTACCTAGAGAGCTACCGTCCTATGGGTTTTCAATCCAACCCAACCTAATCAAGCTCACATGTTGGAGTGAAAACCTACAAGACGGTTGCTCTCCAGGAATATGTTTGTAAATCCCGGTCGAACTAATGCTGAGTGACAGTGTGAATGGCATAGTAACTGTGTAATTGTTGTTTTATATATTTTATAATACCATTAAATAGTTTATAAAAAAAAAATTCACTATAAGGTTATTTCTTGAAAATGTTATTCGTAGAAGAAGTTATGAGCCTTCTCAACTTTCTGGAATCCAATGTAGCTGCTGTTGGGGTCAAGGTAGTTAGATGTCATTGTGGCCACCACAGAGGCTGGGACTACCCGTCGTAGACATCGACCTAGGTGTTCTCCCCTCAGCTTCCACTCCAGGGTGATCCGATAAGAGACCAGTCTGTATTGTCTAGAGAGACAGAAAATAAATACATGGCAATGTTATATACAACAATCAAGAAAATATATAGGCCTATACAACATAACAGGATCACGGATCATTAACCATATTCATTTATAAGCCGTATTGATGATGGAACAATATATTTACAATTTATGTAATTTAGCAGACACTCTTATCCAGAGCGACTATCAGGAGTTTTTTCACTTTGTCGGCTCGGGGATTCAAACCAGCAACTTTTCGGTTACTGGCCCAAAACTCTAACCAAAAGACTACCTGCCACAACAATATTGATGGCTCTATTGGTCTTGTATGCTTGAAGACTGTATAGCCAACTCATTGTTCAAAGGGTGTTAGTGCTCAAGTGTGAGGCTGTTTTTCTTCCTCTTGTGTGTGGGTTTACAGACTGAATTAGGATATTATTGGTATAAAAGCTAGTCTGGCAATTGCAAGCAACTTGTTCTTCTCTACTACCACTATTGACTGTATACTTCTTACACTGTTTGATAATATAAATTCTTGTTTATGTAGACCCAGATTGTGAAGTGTGCGTCGCATACATTCTACTTCTATGGCGCGCATCCACTAAATCTACACTACCGGTCAAAAGTTTTAGAACACCTAGTCATTCAAGGGTTTTTCTTTATTTTTACTATTTTATACATTGTAGAATAATAGTGAAGACATCAAAACGATGAAATAACACATATGGAATCATGTAGTAACAAAAAAGTGTTAAACAAATCAAAATATATTTTATATTTGAGATTCTACAAATAGCCACCCTTTGCCTTGATGACAGCTTTGCACACTCTTGGCATTCTCTCAACCAGTTTCATGATGTAGTCAACTGGAATGCATTTCAATTGACAGGGGTGGCTTCTTAAAAGTTAATTTGTGGAATTTCTTTCCTTCTTAATGCGTTTGAGCCAATTTGTTGTGTTGTGACAAGGTAGGGGTGTATACATAAGATAGCCCTATTGATTATGGCAATTTGAAGAAATCCAGTGATGAATGGACTGTTTTTGAAGTTATTGTTTTAGTACATTTATGTGTTGTCTAATATTAGAAGGCTCTTTCAAGTGATTTGTGTTGTCAATGTGCCACATTGCATTGTGAAAAAATATATATACAGTGGGGAGAACAAGTATTAGATACACTGCCGATTTTGCAGGTTTTCCTACTTACAAAGCATGTAGAGGTCTGTAATTTTTATCATAGGTACACTTCAACTGTGAGAGACGGAATCTAACATACAAATCCAGAAAATCACATTGTATGATTTTTAAGTAATTAATTTGCATTTTATTGCATGACATAAGTATTTGATCACCTACCAACCAGTAAGAATTCCGGCTCTCTATGGGTTGGACGATACTTTTCTTGTCAATCATCTTGAAAAATCATATACTTAAAGACTGAAAATCTATATATAGGTTATATATTGTGAGCTTTTGTGAAAGAGCACAATTAGAAAGATATGGCATATAGAAGCATACCAGATGGACATCCAGAATATGATCTGAGGAAGTTCAGGAGTAAAAACAAACAAAATATAATTATTGACTGTGTCCATAAAATGTATATAGTATGTATAAGCATGAAGTAGAGGCCTAAGCATTGTTGTTCATTAGTTTACTCCAATTAGGGAAGGGATGGTGTGGTTGGAAAGTAATAAATGGAAGTATATATATTTTTAAAGGATATGTATGTATATACAGTGGGGAGAACAAGTATTTGATACTCTGCCGATTTTGCAGGTTTTCCTACTTACAAAGCATGTAGAGGTCTGTAATTTGTATCATAGGTACACTTCAACTGTGAGAGGCAAAATCTAAAATAAAAATCCAGAAAATCACATTGTATGATTTTTTAGTAATTCATTTGCATTTTATTGCATGACATAAGTATTTGATCACCTACCAACCAGTAAGAATTCCGGCTCTCACAGACCTGTGAGTTTTTCATTAAGAAGCCCTCCTGTTCTCCACTCATTACCTGTATTAACTGCACCTGTTTGAACTCGTTACCTGTATAAAAGACACCTGTCCACACACTCAATCAAACGGACTCCAACCTCTCCACAATGGCCAAGACCAGAGAGCTGTGTAAGGACATCAGGGATAAAATTGTAGACCTGCACAAGGCTGGGATGGGCTAAAGGACATTCGGCTAGCAGCTTGGTGAGAAGGCAACAACTGTTGGCACAATTATTAGAAAATGGAAGAAGTTCAAGATGACGGTCAATCACCCTCGGTCTGGGGCTCCATGCAAGATCTCACCTCGTGGGGCATCAATGATCATGAGGAAGGTGAGGGATCAGCCCAGAACTACACGGCAGGACCTGGTCAATGACCTGAAGAGAGCTGGGACCACAGTCTCAAAGAAAACCATTAGTAACACACTATGCCGTCATGGATTAAAATCCTGCAGCGCACGCAAGGTCCCCCTGCTCAAGCCAGCGCATGTCCAGGCCCATCTGAAGTTTGCCAATGACCATCTGAATGATCCAGAGGAGGAATGGGAGAAGGTCATGTGGTCTGATGAGCAAAAATATAGCTTTTTGGTCTAAACTCCACTCGCCTTGTTTGGAGGAAGAAGAAGGATGAGTACAACCCCAAGAACACCATCCCAACCGTGAAGCATGGAGGTGGAAACATCATTCTTTGGGGATGCTTTTCTGCAAAGGGGACAGGACGACTGCACCGTATTGAGGGGAGGATGGATGGGGCCATGTATCGCGAGATCTTGGCCAACAACCTCCTTCCCTCAGTAAGAGCATTGAAGATGGGTCGTGGCTGGGTCTTCCAGCATGACAACGACCCGAAACACACAGCCAGGGCAACTAAGGAGTGGCTCCGTAAGAAGCATCTCAAGGTCCTGGAGTGGCCTAGCCAGTCTCCAGACCTGAACCCAATAGAAAATCTTTGGAGGGAGCTGAAAGTCCGTATTACCCAGCGACAGCCCCGAAACCTGAAGGATCTGGAGAAGGGCCAAAATCCCTGCTGCAGTGTGTGCAAACCTGGTCAAGACCTACAGGAAATGTATGATCTCTGTAATTGCAAACAAAAGTTTCTGTACCAAATATTAAGTTCTGCTTTTCTGATGTATCAAATACTTATGTCATGCAATAAAATGCAAATTAATTACTTAAAAATCATAAAATGTGATTTTCTGGATTTTTCTGGAAGTGATGCAGACAATTATATTGATGGAAGTTACAATCTATCTGCAATATTAAAGCTGATCTACCCCCCAAAAAAAGAAAAAGAAAATGTCAGCCCTTAAATGCCTCATTATCCAAATGTTGAAAGTGCGTGTGGGCGACGGAGAGAAACTAAATGGTGCAGTTTGAGGCCATGTGGCGGAGAGTGATGCGTGCGCTGGAGCTGGTGGGTCTGGGCAGGTGTGATGTAGTTGTATGTGGATGTTTTGTATTGTAAAAATATTAAATAAAATCTTAAAAAACAAAATAATAAGGGAAAATGACAAGCTTGCAACACGCATCTGATTATTCATTATGAATAGGTTTTATTTTATTTATTTTGTTTACATTCTTCATTGTAACCACAATGTCACAAATAATTGAACACACATAACATGAGCAGAACATGTCTTTAATAAAGACTATCAGAAAGAATGTTGGTACTCATTTATTTTGATCCAAAGCCACGAATGAGTGAGTCACTCAGCTTTATGCTGACAAATATAGCTTTATGCTGCGACATAACCTACTAAATAGGCCAAGCCTAAATAAATATATAAAATTACCTAAATAAAACAGTACATTTCATAAATAAATGAAGTAGCTCAGGTCTTGAAAATATGGGCAAACTTTTTCCCCTCCCTATCCTCGCTGGACTCTTTCATTCAGTTTATTTTTCTTCACATCAGAAAAGAAGAACTCTGTGTTTCAGAAACTCACTTAATATAGAGGGGCTTTCACTCTTTCACACTGTGGTAAATAAAGCCAGTTTGTTATTTAGCATTATTTATTTCTGTTTTTAGAGGGAGAGAAACCAAAAGCCCACCGTGCCTATTTTTCGAAAATCGTCAGTCCACATGTCAAGTTTAATTGCGCCATTGTATTTACTCAAGTTGTCTCTCAACTCCGGAACACCCACCAGCAATTTTTTTGTTGTTTCCTGATACAGGACTCTAGTGCCAGGGAAGAGAGACTCTCGGACTGAAACATTTACACTTCCATTACTTTATAAAAAATGTGTCAATTTGTGCCACAGTTTAGACTACCGATAGATCCGCATTCTAACTCCCCCTTGTGATAGTGTGGTTCAATGACAGAATGACGCAATTTACCACAAACGGTCGCAGCATAAGCTCAAAACTTTTAATTGTAGTTTTGATCATTTTTGGATACAATGTTAGTGCCAAAAATCACTGCAACCATAGTTGTTTGTGCTTTAGCTGTCACCTGAACCACACTAGTTCAGAACAGCGCCGGAGAAGATGGCTGCCGTTTTACAGCCCTCTAACCAATTGTACTATTATGTGTGTTTTTCCGCGTTATTTGTCATTTATTTTGTACATAATGTTTCTGCCATCGTCTCTTATAACCAAAAAGAGCTTCTGGATATCAGGACAGCGATTACTCACCTCGTATTGGACTAAGATTTTTTCTTCAACGAGGCGGCCGCGAAGGATATCATACAGACACCCGACAAGGCCCAAATCCCCGTCATTCGCGTGAGGAAGAGACGGAGATATCGTGGACGTAGATCGGGGTGCCTTGTAAGGATCCGACGGCGAGCGAGTAAACTGCCTCTTCCATCAATCCTATTAGCCAATCTTCAATCATTGGATAACAAATTGGATGACCTAAGATTACGGTTATCCTACCAACGGGACATTAAAAACTGTAATATCCTATGTTTCACCGAGTAGTGGCTGAACGACGACAATGATAACATACAGCTAGTGGGCTATACGCCCACATCGGCAGGATAGAACGGTTGACTCCGGTAAGACAAGGGGTGGCGGTCTGTGTATATTTGTAAACAACAGCTGGTGCACAAAATCAAATACTAAGGAAGTCTCGAGGTTTTGCTCGCCTGAGGTAGAGTATCTTATGATAAGCTGTAGACCACACTATTGACCAAGAGAGTTTTCATCTATATATTTCATAGCTGTCTATTTACCCCCACAAACCAATGCTGGCATTAAGATTGCACTGAATGAGTTGTACAAGGCCATAAATCAACAGGAAAACGTTCATCCAGATGCAGCGCTCCTAGTGGCCGGGGACTTTAATGCAGGGAAACTTAAATCCGTTCTACCTAATTTCTACCAGCATGTTAAATGTGCAACCAGAGGAAAAAAAAACTCTAGACCACCTTTACTCCACACACAGAGACGCATACAAAGCTCTCCCTCGCCCTCCATTTGGCAAATCTGACCATAACTCTATCCTCCCGATTCCTGCTTATAAGCTAAAACTAAAGCAGGAAGCACCAGTGACTCCGTTAATAAAAAAGTGGTCAGATGATGCAGTTGCTAAGCTACAGGACTGTTTTGCTAGCACAGACTGGAACATGTTCCGGGATTCTTCAGACAGCATTGAGGAGTACACCACATCAGTCACTGGCTTCATCAATAAGTGCATCGATGATGTCGTCCCCACAGTGACCGTACGTACATACCCCAACCAGAAGCCATGGATTACAGGAAACATCCGCACTGAGCTAAAGGGTAGAGCTGCCGCTTTCAAGGAACGGGACTCTAACCCGGACGCTTATAAGAAATCCCGCCATGCCCTCCGACGAACCATCAAACAGGCAAAGAGTCAATACAGGACTAAAATTGAATCATACTACACTGGCTCTGATGCTCGTTGGATGTGGCAGGGCTTGAAAACTATTACAGACTACAAAGGGAAGCACAGCCGCGAGCTGCCCAGTGACACAAGCCTACCAGATGAGCTAAACCACTTCTATGCTCACTTCGAGGCAAGCAACACTGAAGCATGCATGAGAGCACCAGCTGTTCCGGATGACTATGTGATCACGCTCTCCGTAGCCGATGTGAGTAAGACTTTTAAGCAGGTCAACATTCACAAGGCCGCAGGGCCAGACGGTTTACCAGGACGTGTACTCCGAGCATGTGCTGACCAACTGGCAAGTGTCTTCACTGACATTTTCAACATGTCCCTGACTGAGTCTGTAATACCAACATGTTTCAAGCAGACCACCATAGTCCCTGTGCCCAAGGACTCTAAGATAACCTGCCTAAATGACTGCCGACCCGTAGCACTGACGTCTGTAGCCATGAAGTGCTTTGAAAGGCTGGTCATGGCTCACATCAACAGCATTATCCCAGAAACCCTAGACCCACTCCAATTTGCATACCGCCCCAACAGATCCAAAGATGATGCAATCTCTATTGCACTCCACACTGCCCTTTCCCACCTGGACAAGAGGAACACCTACGTGAGAATGCTATTCATTGACTACAGCTCAGCATTCAACACCATAGTGCCCTCTAAGCTCATCACTAAGCTAAGGATCCTGGGACTAAACACCTCCCTCTGCAACTGGATCCTGGACTTCCTGACGGGCCGCCCCCGGGTGGTAAGGGTAGGTATCAACACATCTGCCACACTGATCCTCAACACGGGGGCCCCTCAGGGGTGCGTGCTCAGTCCTCATCCTGACTGGTTGCATCACCGCCTGGTATGGCAACTGCTTGGCCTCCGACCGCAAGGCACTACAGAGGGTAGTGCGTACGGCCCAGTACATCACTGGGGACAAGCTTCCTGCCATCCAGGACCTCTATACCAGGCGGTGTCAGAGGAAGGCCCTCAAAATTGTCAAAGACTCCAGCCACCCTAGTCATAGACTGTTCTCCCTGCTACCGCACGGCAAGCGGTACCGGAGTGCCAAGTCTAGGTCCAAAAGACTTCTCAACAGCTTCTACCCCCAAGCCATAAGACACCAGAACAGCTAATCATGGCTACCCGGACTATTTGCACTGCCCCCCCACCCCATCCTTTTTACGCTGCTGCAACTCTGTTAATTATTTATGCATAGTCACTTTAACTCTACCCACATGTACATATTACTTCAACTATCTCAACTAGCCGGTGCCCCCGCACATTGACTCTGCACCGGTACCCCCCTGTATATATAGCCTCCCTACTGTTATTTTATTTTACTTCTGCTCTTTTTTTCTCAACACTTTTTTTGTAGTTGTTTTATTTTTAAAAATAAATTCACTGTTGGTTAAGGGCTGTAAGTAAGCATTTCACTGTAATGTCTGCACCTGTTGTATTCAGCGCATGTGACCAATAAAATTGATTTGAAATTTGATTTGATGAATTGACTACACTGGCTAGCTAGCAGCAGAAGTGTATATAGTTTGCACCAATGCAACAACACCTCATGAAGTATTTTTAACCATTACGCCAAGAGGTCAGTATCTCATGACAAGGTCGCTCAATCCAACAATGTGTACACCGCCATCTTGTCCATTTCAAGTCTTCTCTCATTGAACGAGACAGGTGTCTGTCATCATGACATGTGGCACTTTGGGGGGGACATCCACCTGTCTCGATGAATGAGAGAAGACTTGAAATAGACAAGATAGTGTCGTAAACTTTGTTGGATTACTTAATGGAGCAAAACAATCATTTATTTTAATAACAGAGGATTTTCCAAATTCAAACGGACCCCCTGCAACTAGACACAGACATTTTTTGAGACTCCAGTTTCCACAAATCGAGGACAAAGACAGTATCGCAAAGCTAAGTTTGTTCGAAAATCCACTGTGCTACACCAAACAGTACCTATCCTGTAGCTCCCAGTAATGGATAACAAAAATCTTTGGTTAAATCACATTATCTGGTGTAACTAGCTGTAGCTACAGTTCTCTGCAGTTTACTACACCTGAGACACACAGACACACCGAACTGTTCTGCACTGTTCATGCTGTATTTGTTTGTATGTTACTTTTACCACATAACATTCTTGTTGAATACCCAGTTCTCTTTTTGAGTTAGCATTAAATAGTTTACACTCCCCTGTATTCTAAACATTATTTTAATATATCTGAATGCTACTGAGCCCTGTACAGCATATATAAATATATTCTGTGAATCCATAAAGGCAGACAAGATTGATAGAAAATATCAATATTTATTTGATGGTGGTTCTACATGGTCTTATGCTGAGCCACACAGGCAGCCCCATTTCCCCCCCCCCATTAATTGGTATTTTGACCAATCACATCAGATCTTTTTCAGAACTGATCTGATTGGTCAAAACAATTAATAGTGAAAAAAAGATCAGAATTGGGCTGCCTGTGTAAAACGTAGCCGTAGTGCTATATCCGGCTTTGGTACACTTCGTTTTATCACGGTGGGCTGTGGAAGCTGAGACTCTTTGTGCTTGTAGCGAATGGTATTGTCCTGTCTGGGGTGTACGGCCAGCTGGATAAGACTGCCGGAAGTGGTGTAGGGCTCATAGACCTTAACCACCCTGTCAGTAATGCTGTAGGTGGGTGTAGTGGTGGAATCAAGCGCAGGACACCGAAGTATAGTCCAAAAGACTTTAGTGAAATCCAACAAGGAAAATTCGAACAAACTTGCCCGAAGGCGAAACTACGCACGTAGGCGACAAAACAAAAGGCGCACTACACAGGTGCGTAAAACGCTCCAACACAGGGGAGTAAAGCTCAACCGAGCGAATAAGTAATTCTACAAGCAAAACACACGACAGAAATAAATCAATCACACACAACACTAGACAAACACAACGAGAAACTTATAGGACACTAATTACACTAAACGATAACAGGTGTCACAACAAACAGACAAAAGCAAACGAACATAGAAACATGCAACGGTGGCAGCTAGTATTCCGGAGACAACGAACGCCGAAGCCTGCCCGAACAAGGAAGAGAGGCAGCCTCGGCCGAAACCGTGACAGTACCCCCCCCCTTGACGCGCGGCTCCAGACGTGCGCCGACTCCGGCCTCGGGGACGACCAGGAGGACGCGGAGCAGGGTGCGTCGGGTGCCCACGATGGAATTCCGTCAGGAGAGACGGGTCCAAAATGTCTCTCCTCGGCACCCAGCACCGTTCCTCCGGACCGTACCCCTCCCACTCCACTAGATATTGGAGACCCCCCATCCGACGTCTCGAATCCAAGATGGACCTCACGGAGTACGCCGGTGCCCCCTCGATGTCCAATGGGGGCGGAGGAGTCTCCCTGATCTCACTTTCTTGGAGTGGGCCAGCTACCACCGGCCTGAGAAGAGACACATGGAACGAGGGGTTAATACTTTTATATTCAACAGGTAGTTGTAATTTGTAACACACCTCGTTCAACCTTCTCAGGACTTTAAATGGCCCTACAAACCGCCGACCCAGTTTCCGACAGGGCAGGAGGAGGGGCAGGTTTCTAGTAGAGAGCCAGACTCGATCACCAGGTGCGTACACCGGTCCCTCACTGCGGTGGAGATCGGCGCTCGCCTTATGACGACGGAGGGCCCGCTGCAGGTGGACGTGTGCAGCGTTCCATGTCTCCTCCGAGCGCCGCGCCCACTCATCCACCGCAGGAGCCTCGATCTGGCTCTGCTGCCAAGGTGCCAGAACCGGCTGGTAACCTAACACACATTGGAAAGGGGTTAGGTTAGTGGAGGAATGGCGTAGGGAATTCTGGGCCATCTCGGCCCAGGGAACGTACCTTGCCCACTCCTCCGGCCGGTCCTGGCAGTATGTTCTAAGAAACCTACCCACATCCTGGTTCACGCGTTCCACCTGCCCATTACTCTCCGGGTGGTAACCCGAGGTGAGGCTCACCGAGACCCCCAACCGCTCCATAAAAGCTCTCCAGACCCTGGAGGTAAATTGGGGACCTCGATCAGACACAATATCCTCGGGTACCCCGTAGTGCCGGAACACATGGGTGAATAGTGCTTCGGCAGTTTGCAGGGCAGTAGGAAGGCCCGGCATGGGGAGCAAATGACAGGCCTTAGAAAACCGGTCCACAACGACCAGTATAGTGGTATTCCCCTGTGAAGGAGGAAGGTCAGTAAGGAAATCCACCGAGAGGTGAGACCATGGTCGTTGTGGAACGGGCAGGGGTAGTAACTTACCCCTAGGCAGATGTCTAGGCGCCTTACACTGGGCGCACACCGAGCAGGAGGAAACATAAACCCTCACATCCCTTGCCAACGTGGGCCACCAGTACTTGGCACTAAGACAGTGCACTGTCCGGCCGATACCAGGGTGTCCAGAGGAGGGTGACGTGTGAGCCCAATAGATCAATCGATCCCGAACCTCGAGCGGAACGTACTTCCGACCCTCCAGGCATTGCGGTGGACTAGGGTCGGTGCGTAACGCCCGCTCGAGCTCAGCATCGACCTCCCACACTACCGGTGCCACCAGACACGACTCCGGCAGTATGGGAGTGGGCTCCACGGACCTCTCCTCCGTGTCATACCGCCGAGACAGCGCATCTGCCTTACCGTTCTGTGACCCAGGGATGTACGTGATCTTAAATGTAAACCGGGTCAAAAACATATTCCATCTTGCCTGGCGAGGGTTCAGCCTCCTCGCTGCCCGGATGTACTCCAGGTTACGGTGGTCCGTCAAAATGAGGAAAGGGTGTTGAGCCCCCTCAAGCCAGTGCCTCCACACCTTTAGGGCCTGTACCACGGCTAACAGCTCCCTGTCCCCTACGTCATAGTTTCGCTCCGCCGGACTGAGCTTCTTGGAATAAAAAGCACAGGGGCGGAGTTTAGGTGGCGCGCCTGACCGTTGTGAAAGCACGGCTCCTATACCGGCCTCTGACGCGTCCACCTCTACCTGAAATGGCAAAGAGGGATCCGGATGCGCCAGCACCGGGGCCGAGGTAAACAGGTCCTTCAGCCTCCCAAACGCCCTGTCCGCCTCGGCCGACCACTGCAGACGCATCGGACCCCCCTTCAAAAGAGACGTGATGGGAGCTGCCACCTGTCCAAAACCCCGGATAAACCTCCGGTAGTAATTCGCAAACCCCAAAAACTGCTGCACCTCCTTCACAGTGGTTGGTGTTTGCCAATTACGCACGGCTGACACCCGGTCTACCTCCATCTTCACCCCTGACGCAGACAACTGATACCCCAAAAAGGAGACCGACTCCTGGAAAAACAGACACTTCTCTGCCTTAACATACAGGTCGTGCTCCACCAGCCTCCGCAACACTCTGCGCACCAGGGCCACATGCTCGACTCGGGTAGGCGAGTACACGAGAATGTCATCTATGTACACAACCACACCCTGCCCCTGCATGTCCCTGAAGATCTCATCCACGAATGATTGGAAAACTGACGGAGCGTTCATCAACCCGTATGGCATGACAAGATACTCGTAATGGCCCGAGGTGGTACTAAAGGCTGTCTTCCATTCATCGCCCTCCCTGATGCGCACCAAGTTGTACGCGCTCCTGAGATCTAATTTAGTGAAGAAACGCGCCCCATGCAATGACTCAGTCATGGTCGCAATCAGCGGGAGTGGATAACTGTACTTCACCGTGATCTGATTGAGACCACGGTAATCGATGCACGGGCGTAACCCACCATCCTTTTTCTTCACAAAAAAGAAACTCGAGGACGCAGGGGAAGTGGAAGGCCGTATGTATCCTTGTCTCAGAGATTCGTCTATGTAAGTCTCCATAGCTTTCTTCTCCTCCTGAGACAGAGGATACACATGGCTCCGTGGGAGCGCAGCTCCTGCCTGGAGGTCTATCGCACAATCTCCCTGCCTATGGGGCGGCAACTGCGTCGCCCTCGACTTACTAAACGCAATAGCCAAATCCCCATACTCAGGGGGAACGTGCAATGCGGGCACCTGGTTTGGACTCTCCACCGAGGTAGCCCCTACGGAAACGCCCAAACATCGACCCACACACTGGGCAGACCACTCCATCAGAGCCCTCTCCTGCCACGAAATAGATGGGTTATGGGTCCTCAACCAGGGCATGCCCAGCACCACCGGATACGCAGGCGAGTCGATCAGAAATAGCTGAATCATCTCCTGATGACCCCCCTGCGCACACATCCTAAGTGGCGCAGTGACCTCCCTGATCAAGCCCGCACCCAACGGACGGCTATCTAGGGCATGAACGGGGAAAGGGACATCAACAGGGAGAAGGGGAATCCCTAAGGCTAAACAAAACTTCTTATCAACAAAATTCCCAGCCTTGCCTGAATCTACCAGCGCCTTATGCTGGGAATGAGGTGCTACCTGTGGAAAACGCACAGGTATACAGAAATGTGCAACAGAGAGCTCTGGGTGAGTGGGGCGCCTACTCACCTGGAAGGACTCCCCAGTGCGGGACCTGTCGTCCTCTCCCCTAGGAGGCCATCCCCAGCACCTAGCCGCGGTGTGTCCTCCCCGACCACAGTTGGTGCAGGAGATGGACCCCCTCGTAAGCCGACCCCTCCTCTCTCTAGCGCCAGCACCCCCGAGCTCCATGGGGCACGGCTCGGAGGCGCTGGAGGGTGAAATGGACGGACGCCCCTCGGAACGTCCGCGGGTAGCTAGCAGGTTATCCAGCCTGATGGACAAGTCGACCAACTGGTCGAACGAGAGGCTGGTGTCCCTACAGGCCAGCTCCCGACGGACGTCCTCGCGTAGACTACATCTGTAGTGATCGATGAGAGCCCGCTCCTTCCACCCTGCATCCGCCGCTAGAGTACGGAATTCTAAGGCGAACTCCTGGGCACTCCTCTTCCCCTGCCGGAGGAAGACCAGACGCTCCCCCGCCGCTTTCCCCTCCGGGGGATGGTCAAACACCGCCCTGAAGCGGCGGGAGAACTCGTCGTAGGTGATGGTGTTCGCGTCGATCCTCCTCCACTCTGCGTTGGCCCATTCCAACGCCTTCCCGGAAAGGCAGGAGATCAGGGCGGACACGCTCTCATGTCCCGAGGGTGCCGGGTGCACGGTGGCCAGGTAAAGCTCCACCTGGAGAAGGAATCCCTGACACCCGGCCGCGGTCCCATCGTAGGCCCTCGGGAGCGAGAGTCGAACTCCTCTGGGTTCCGGAGCGGGAATGGGCTGACTTGCCGATGGTGCTGGCAGAGAGGATGGCGGTGGAGGAGTCCCCCAGCCTCGGATGGTGGTGATCACCTCCTGCAGTGCGGACCCCATCTGCAGGATCTGGTCACTCTGTTCACGGACCCTGTCCTCCAGCGTCGCCTGGGCTGCTGCGGCTCCTGCTGATTCCATTCTTGATGGTGTGTGATTTTGTCAGTAATGCTGTAGGTGGGTGTAGTGGTGGAATCAAGCGCAGGACACCGAAGTATAGTCCAAAAGACTTTAGTGAAATCCAACAAGGAAAATTCGAACAAACTTGCCCGAGGCAGCCTCGGCCGAAACCGTGACACACCCACTGTTTGGACCTCTTGCAGAAGATTTGCTGGTACTGCACGTCTCCTGGAAAGACATGGCTGTGGTGTTACCATTTTACACTTTTTGTGGAAGGGACATAGGGCAACATGCCTTTGTTGGTAAAGTTGTCAACCGATTGGGACCTAAGTGTTGAGAGACAGACTAGTGTATTGTATAGGGACAATGGGGAACATTGGGAGATGATTTTGAGAGGAAAGATCAGTCAACAAAGTGAAAGTTTTACAAAGAGAAAAGGTAAAAAATAGTAAAAAAGACACAATTTAACCTCTACGAGATCGGTGTCCCATATACAGGACGGTTGAGCTAACGTGCGCTAATGTGATTAGCATGACCGTTATAAGTAACAGCAAACTTTCTAGGACATAGACATGTCTTATATGGGCAGAAAGCTTAAATTATTGTTAATGTAACTGCACTGTCCAATTTACAGTAGCTATTACAGTGAAAAAATACCATGCTATTGTTTGAGGAGAGTGCACAACAACAAAACACTTATCACGCAACTGGTATGATACATTCACCTCTGAAGGTAAATAATGTACATACATTCAGTAATCTTGCTCTGATTTGTCATCCTAAGGGTCCCAGAGATAAAATTTAGCAAAGTTTTGTTTGATCAAATCAATTTTTATATTCAATGTAGGAACTGGGTTCCACAGTTTGAACCCCTGCTGTCTCTGGCTCCACACCCACCCCGCCCGGCCATCTAGATGTGTGAAAGTTAGTGTATAAGCTAATGATCCATCATGTATGACATTCCTGGGAGAGTGTAAACTTACATTTTGTACTACCATCATTTTTGTATGTTCTCTATAGATACAGTGGCTTGTGAAAGTATTCACCCCCCTTGGCATTTTTCCTATTTTGTTGCCTTACAACCAGGAATTAAAATTGATTTTGGGGGGTTTGTATAATTTCATTTACACAACATGCCTACCACTTTGAAGATGCAAAATGTTTTTTATTGTGACACAAACAAGAAATAAGACAAAAAAAAACAGAAAACTTGAGCATGCATAACTATTCACCCCCTAAAGTCAATACTTTGTAGAGCCACCTTTTGCAGCAATTACAGCTGCAGGTCTCTTGGAGTATGTATTTATAAGCTTGGCACATCTAGCCACTGGGATTTTTGCCCATTCTTCAAGGCAAAACTGCTCCAGCTCCTTCAAGTTGGATTTCTGGTGTACAGCAATCTTTAAGTCATACCACAGAGTCACATTTGGGCTTTGACTAGGCCATTCCAAGACATTTAAATGGTTCCCCTTAAACCACTTGAGTGTTACTTTAGCAGTATGCTTAGTGTCATTGTCCTGCTGGAAGGCGAACCTCTGTCCCAGTCACAAATCTCTGTAAAACTGAAACTGGTTTCCCTCAAGAATTTCCCTGTATTTAGCATCCATCATTCCTTCAATTCTGATCAGTTTCCCAGTCCCTGCCAATGAAAAACATCCCCACAGCATGATGCTGCCACCACCATGGTGGTGGTGTTCTCAGGGTGATGAGAGGTGTTGGGTTTGCGCCATACATAGCCTTGATGGCCAAAAAGCTCAATTTTAGTCTAATCTGACCAGAGTACCTTCTTCCATATGTTTGGTGAGTCTCCCACATGGCTTTTGGCGAACACCAAACTTTTTTCTGGCAACTCTTCCGTAAAGCCCAGCTCTGCGGAGTGTATGGCTTAAAGTGGTCCTATGGACAGCTACCCCAATCTCCGATGTGGAGCTTTGCAGCTCCTTCAGGGTTATCTTTGGTCTCTTTGTTGCCTCTCTGATGAATGCCCTCCTTGCCTGGTCCATGAGTTTTGGTGGGCGGCCCACTCGTGGCAGGTTTGTTGTGGTGCCATATTCTTTCAATTTTTTAATAATGGATTTAATGGTGCTCCGTGGGATGTTCAAAGTTTCTGATATTTTTTTATAACCCAACCCTGATCTGTACTTCTTCACAACTTTATCCCTGACCTGTTTGGAGAGCTCCTTGTTCTTCATGGTGCCGCTTGCTTGGTGGTGCCCCTTGCTTAATGGTGTTGCAGACTCTGAGGCCTTTCAGAACAGGTGTATATATACTGAGATCATGTGACAGATCATGTGACACTTAGATTGCACACAAGTGGACATTATTTAACCAATTATGTGACTTCTGAAGGTAATCGGTTGCACCAGATCTTATTTAGAGCCTTCATAGCAAAGGGGGTGAATACATATGCACTCACCACTTTTCAGTTATTTATTTTTTTGACTTTTTTGAAAGTAATATTTTTTTTTCATTTCACTTCACCAATTTGGACTATTTTGTGTATGTCCATTACATGAAATCCAAATAAAAATCTATTTAAATTACAGATTGTAATGCAACAAAATAGGAAAAACGCCAAAGGGGATGAATACTTTTGCAAGGCACTGTATGTACTTGAAAATATATCAATTGACCAATTCGGCACATTTGGGCAGACATGATACAAAATAGTCCAGTATTGCAAAGCTTCTCTGGATCAATCTGAAACTTTGCACACACTGATGCAATCTAGTGGACATAATCTGAATTGCGCCTAAACTGCAATATTATATTGTGGCCTATCTCTTGCATTATAAAGATGATGAAAAAAAATAGATTTTTTATTTTTTTTACCAGATCTAATGTGTTATATTCTCCTACATCAATTTCACATTTCCACAACCTTCAAAGTGTTTCCTTTCAAATTGTATCAAGAATATGCATGTCCTTGATTCAGGTCATGAGCTACAGGCAGTTAGATATGGGTATGTCATTTTAGTTGAAAATTGAAAAAAAGGGTCCGATACTTAAGAGGCTAACAACCCCATTAATTGTATTGATATCTATTAAACTAACTTAGCACACCTATTGACATTTCAATATTGTCAGCTAGCCTTATTCTACAATGGATGAAATCGTTTTTTCCCCCTCATCAATATACACACAATACCCCATTATGACAATGCAAAACAGGTTCTTAGAAAATGTTGGTAATTTATAATTTAAACCACCTGAAATATCACATTTACATAAGTATTCAGACACTTTACTCAGTACTTTGTTGAAGCACCTTTGGCAGCGATCAGAGCCTCAAGTCTTCTTGGGTATGACGCTAAAAGTTTGGCACACTTGCATTTGGGGAGTTTTTCCCATTCTTGTCTGCAGATCCTCTCAAGCTCTGTCAGGTTGGATGGGGAGCGTCGCTGCACAGCTATTTCCAGGTCTCTCCAGAGATGTTCGATCGGGTTCAAGTCCGGGCTCTGGCTGGGCCACTCAAGGACATTCAGAGACTTGTCCCGAAGCCACTCCTGCATTGTCTTGGCTGTGTGCTTAGAGTCATTGTCCTGTTGGAAGGTGAACCTTCAATCCAGTCTGAGGTCCTGGAGCAGGATTTCATCAAGGATCTCTCTGTACTTTGCTCCGTTCATCTTTCCCTCGATCCTGACTAGTCTCCCAGTCCCTGCCGCTGAAAAACATCCCCATAGCATGATGCTGCCACCCCCATGATTCACTGTAGGGATGGTGCCAGGTTTTCTCCAGAGGTGACGCTTGGCATTCAGGCCAAAGAGTTCAATCTTGGTTTCATCAGACCAGAGAATCTTGTTTCTCACGGTCTGAAAGTCCTTTAGGTGCCTTTTGGCAAACTCCAAGAGGTCTGTCATGTGCATTTTACTGAGGAGTGGCTTCCGTCTGGCCAGTCTACCATAAAGGCCTGATTGGTGGAGTGCTACAGAGATGGTTGTCCTTCTCCCATCTCCACAGAGGAAATCTCCACAAGGCCCTTCTCCCCCAATTTTAATTTTTCCTTTATTTAACTAGGCAAGTCAGAAAATAACAAATTATTTTTTACAATGATGGCCTACACCGGCCAAACCCGGATGACTCTGGGCCAATTGTGCGCCGCCCTATGGGACTCCCAATCACGGCCAGTTGTGATACAGCCTGGAATTGAACCAGGGGGTCTGTAGTGACGCCTCAAGCACTGAGATGCAGTGCCTTAGACCGCTGCACCACTCGGGAGCCCAATTGCTCAGTCTGGTCAGGTGGCCAGCTCTAGGAAGAGTCTTGGTGGTTCCAAACTTCTTCCATTGAAGAATGATGGATGCCACTGTGTTCTCCGGGACCTTCAATACTGCAGAAATATTTGGGTGCCTTTCCCCAGATCTGTGCCTCGACACAATCCTGTCTCGGAGCTCTACGGACAATTCCTTCGACCTCATGGCTTGGTTTTTGCTCTGACATGCACTGTCATCTGTGGGACCTTATATAGACAGGTGTGTGCCTTTCCAAATCATGTTCAATCAATTGAATTTACCACAGGTGGACTCCAATCACATTGTAGAAACATCTCAAGGATGATCATTGGAAACAGGATGCACCTGAGCTCAATTTCGAGTCTCATAGCAAAGGGTCTGAATACTTATGTAAATAAGGTATTTCCGTTTTTTATTTTTAATACATTTGCAAGATTTCTATGAACCAGTTTTTGCTTTGTCATTATGGGGTATTGTTGGTAGATAATAAATAAGTCTGTAACGTATGAAAATGTGGAAAAAGTCAAGGTGTCTGAAGACTTTCCGAATGCACTGTATATCAAGAAACGTAGATGCAGTGAGCAGTGATGCATTAAAATCACCTCAAGCAAATTTGGTGATACACAAAGCAACTCAAAGTAAATTTTAATTGCAGTAATGATGACAATTAGTTTTTTACACATCTCCTGTTTGGCATGTTTCTTGTTATGCAGTTCACAGCAGCACTGACGGATGTGTTGACATCACAACTGTGTCAGAGTTTTGAACGACACTTCTACCCCTTTTGTTCCATGCTGGATGATGACCTAGCTAGATGCAGTTGTGTTCATTGTCCATAGCTTATGCCTGTCCATACCATAACCCCACCGCCATCATGGGGCACTCTGTTCACAATGTTGATATCAGCAAACCGCTCACCCACAGAACGCCATACACGCTGTCTGCCATCTGCCCGAAACGGTTGAAACTAGGATTAATCTGTGAAAAGCACACTTCTCCAGTGTGCCAGTGGCCATCAAAGGTGAGCATTTGCCCACTGAAGTCGGTTACGACGCCAAACTGCATTCAGATCAAGACCCTGGTGAGAGCGCAGATGAGTATCCCTGAGACGGTTTCTGACAGCTTGTGCAGAAATTCTTTGGTGTTTCAAATCCACAGTTTCATCAGCTGTCCGGGTGTCTGGTCTCAGACGATCCCACAGGTGAAGAAGCCGGATGTGGAGGTCCTGGGCTGGCATGGTTACAAGTGGTCAGAGGTTCTGAGGCCGGTTGGACTTACTTCCAAATTCTTTAAAACAGCTTAGGGTAGAGAAATTAACATTAAATCCTCTGACAACAGCTCTGGTGAACATTCCTGCAGTCAGTATGCCAATTGCACGCTCCCTCAAAACTTGAGACATCTATGTCATGTTGTTGTCTGACAAAACTGCACATTTTAGACAGGCCTTTTATTGTCCCCAGTACAAGGTGCACCTCTGTAATTATCATGCTGTTTAATTAGCTTCTTGATATGCCACACCTGTCAGGTGGATGGATTATCTTGGCAAAGGAGAAATGCTCACTATCAGGGATGTAAACTAATTTGTGCACAAAATTTGAGAGAAATAAGCTTTTTGTGCGTTTGGACATTTTTGGGGACCTTTTATTTCACCTCATGAAACATCGTACCAACACTTTACATGTTGCATTTATCTTTTTAAGGGGTATGCACTAGGTTGTTAATGATATCAACTAAATTGTGACAACATTGAGTGACATCTACACTGTAAAATCTTACCGTGAAATGCTTAATTACAAGCCCTTAACCAACAATGCAGTTCAAGAAATAGAGCTAAGAAAATATTTACTAAATAAACTAACATAAAAAATGAAATTAAAAGTAACACAAGAAAATTACATAACAATAACGAAGCTATATATAGGGGGTACCTGTCACGATCGTCTTGACGAGAAGGAGTAGACCAAGGCGCAGCGTGTGAAACGAACATGACTTTAATAGTAAAGCACAAGTACAAAACAAAACACGATCGTGAAGTCCACAGTAACACTGACTGAACACGGAACAAAAACCCACAACCCCAAGGTGAAAACAGACAGTATAAATATGGCTCCCAATCAGAGACAACGAGCCAACAGCTGACACTCGTTACCTCTGATTGGGAGTCACTCATTCAAACAAAGAAATACAACCCCATAGAACAACCCAACCAAACAGAACACCCCGAAACGAACACACCCTGGCTCAACATACAAAGTCCCGGAGCCAGAGCGTGACAGTACCCCGCCCTAAAGGCGCGGACTGCGACCGCGCCTCAAAACCCCAAACAGGGGAGGGCTGGGTGGGCATTTCTCCTCGGAGGCGGCTCCGGCTCTGGGTTTGACCACCACCCTTCCACAATCCCCCCGTAGCGCCCCCGGTCCGGTCTGACCCCGCTGGCTGGATCTGGACCGGACCTAGACGGAGCGGATTGCTCAAACTCCGTAGTGGAGTAGCTGACCTGACCAGGCACCGGACTGACGACGCGCACCCCTGGCTTGGCGCGTGAGGCAGGAACGGACCGGACCTGGCTGACGATACGCACCCTTGGCTTGGTGCGTGGAGCCGGAACGGACCTCACCAGGCTGACGACTCGCATCCTTGGCTTGGTGCGAGTAGCAGGAATGGGCTGGATCAGGCTGACGACTCGCACCCTTGGCTTGGTGCGAGTAGCAGGAACGAGCTGGACCAGGCCGACGACGCACCCCGTAGGCTTGGTGCGTGGAGCAGGAACAGGCCGGGCAGGGCTGTCGACGCACACCGTAGACTTGGTGCGTGGAGCAGGAACAGGCCGGGCAGGGCTGTCGACGCACACCGTAGACTTGGTGCGTGGAGCAGGAACAGGCCGGGCAGGGCTGACGACGCACACCGTAGACTTGGTGCGTGGAGCAGGAACAGGCCGGGCAGGGCTGTCGACGCACACCGTAGACTTGGTGCGTGGAGCAGGAACAGGCCGGGCAGGGCTGTCGACGCACACCGTAGACTTGGTGCGTGGAGCAGGAACAGGCCGGGCAGGGCTGTCGACGCACACCGTAGACTTGGTGCGTGGAGCAGGAACAGGCCGGGCAGGGCTGTCGACGCACACCGTAGACTTGGTGCGTGGAGCAGGAACAGGCCGGGCAGGGCTGGCGACGCACACCGTAGGTTTGATGCGTGGAGCAGGGACAGGCCGGGCTGGGCTGGCGACGCACACCGTAGGTTTGGTGCGTGGAGCAGGGACAGGCCGGACCGTACTGGGAACACACACCACTGGCTTTAAACGGGGATCAGGAACGGGCCGGACCGGACTGGCAATACACCTCAGTCCCTCTCGCCGTGCCTCTACGACTTCCTTCCCTCCTCTCGCCAATGGCTCCCGTAACCCGGTGGCCTTCTCTCCTCTTCTCCTATTTCGCCCTGTGGCAGCCTCCTGCTGCCCAGTCGCCCATGCCGTGTGCCCCCCCCTAAAAAATTCTTGGGGGTGCCTCTCGTCCGTCCGACGATGGCACTGCTGACGCCGCTGCTCCTCTCTCGCCAGGGCCTTGATCCTACCCCAAGGTCCCTTGTCCCCGAGCATGTCCTCCCAGGACCACACTTTGCCCACCTGGGCCATCGCCAGCCTCTCTATCTCCTTTCCTGGCGCTTCCTCCCATGACCAGGCT
Organism: Coregonus lavaretus; assembly: GCF_964263955.1. Lineage (NCBI taxonomy): Eukaryota > Metazoa > Chordata > Actinopteri > Salmoniformes > Salmonidae > Coregonus > Coregonus lavaretus. The sequence goes on from NC_140006.1 coordinate 4,016,730, forward strand.
GCCTGCTCCTGGACACGCTGCTTGGTCCTTGTACAGTGGGTTTTTCTGTCACAATCGTCTTGACGAGAAGGAGTAGACCAAGGCGCAGCGTGTGAAACGAAAATGACTTTAATTAGTTAAAGCACAAGTACAAACAAAACACGATCGTGAAGTACACAGTAACACTGACTGAACACGGAACAAAAACCCACACCCCAAGGTGAAAACAGACAGTATAAATATGGCTCCCAATCAGAGACAACGAGCCAACAGCTGACACTCGTTACCTCTGATTGGGAGTCACTCATTCAAACAAAGAAATACAACCACATAGAACAACCCAACCAAACAGAACACCACGAAACGAACACACACTGGCTCAACATACAAAGTCCCGGAGCCAGAGCGTGACAGTACCGGTACCGAGTCAATGTGCGTGGGTACAGGTTAGTCGAGGTAATTTGTACATGTAGGTAGGGGTAAAGTGATTATGCATAGATAATAAACAGCAAGCAGCAGCAGTGCAAAAACCAAAGGGGGGAGCACGTAAAATGGCAGCCATCCCCTCCGGCACCATTATCTTTTCAGAGAACCTTACTACGAACTGCTTGCAGAATCAGAGAAACTACTGAGCTACACCATCCAGGACAAGTTCTGAGACATCCAGTCAGAATGCACAGCGAGTCAACAAGGTGAGAAAAGGGAAGAAGCCGAGTGCAGATGGCGGTAGCGTGCCCTGCACTGAAGTCGCCGCCATTCTCCACAACCATGTGGATTGAGAGGCCGGCGCGAGAATGAGTGCCATCTCTCTGGCGGATCATGTGTAGCAGTTGTCGATATCGGGCAGGAAATCTTGCCTGCCTACACCTGTCAAGACCTGCAGGCGAACCAGGGCCATGGGTTTTGTTGAGCGGGGATGTGAGAAACCACTGTGTTGTTGGGAAGACACCTCAGCCTGAGGGACGTGCACTGCTGTAAAGCATAAACACAACAGCCCCATTAGAACTCGTTATGTATTGTCTTCTGGTCTGCCGAGGATTTGAAGAACAAGATGGTAGATGTTCTGGTGATTACAGATCACTCTACGAAGCTAGCCCATGCCGTTCACTGTCCTCATCATACTTCCAAATCCGTTGCTCAAAAGCTATGGGACAATTACTTTGGTTTCAATGAATTTCCACAGCGTGTTCACTCTGATTGGGGGCCTCCTTCGAAAGTGACCTAATCAGCCATCTGCGTGAGATGTAAGGTGAAGAACTATCATCCCATGGTCTTCAAGAGTGTCCTGTGGGAAGGAGAAGTAGTGACTTACCAGAAGTACACTACATGGCCAAAAGGATGTGGACACCCCTTCAAATTAGTGGATTCGGCTATTTCAGCCACACCCATTGTTGACAGGTGTATAAAATCGAGCACACAGCCATGCAATCTCCAGAGACAATCATTGGCAGTAGAATGGCCCGTATAGGATGCAACCTTTCCAACAAGTCAGTTCATCACATTTCTGCCCTCCTAGAGCTGCTGTTATTGTGAAGTGGAAACGTTTCGGAGCAACAACAGCTCAGCCGCGAAGTGGTAGGCCACACAAGCTCACAGAACAGGACTACAGAGTGCTGAAATGCGTAGCGCGTACAAATCGCCTGTCCTCTGAACTTGCCTCTGACAGCAACGTCAGCACAAGAAATGTACGTCGGAAGCTTTATGAAATGGGTTTCCATGGCCGAGCAACCGCACACAAGCATAAGATCACCATGCACAATGCAAAGCGTCGGCTGGAGTGGTGTAAAGCTCGCCACCATTGGATAATACCCCTGTGCACAAAGTGAGGTCCATACAGAAATGTTTTTTCGAGATCGTGTGGAAGAACTTGAATGGCCTGCACAGAGCCCTGACTTCAACCCCATCGAACAGCTTTGGGATTAATTGGAATGCAGACTGCGAGCCAGGCCTAATCGCCCAACATCAGTGCCTGACCTCACTAATGCGCATGTGGCTGAATGGAAGCACGTCCTCACAGAAATGTTCCAACATCTATTGGTAAGCCTTCCCAGAAGAGTGCATGCTGTTATAGCAGCAAAGGGGGACCAACTCCATACTAATGCCCATGATTTTGAAATGAGATGTTCGACGAGCAGTTGTCCACATACTTTTGGCCATGTAGTGTACATATAAGCTCTCCAGAAGGACCTGAAGGACGCAATCGCCTTCGCTGAAGCTCATACCACCAGAGAGCAGAAACATTAGGCAGATGTGTACAACAAGAAAGCAAAAGGATCAAGGATTGAAACCAGTGACAGGTTGCTCGTGGCCAACAAGGGATAGTGTGGTCGTCGGAAGCTGGCGGACAAATGGGGGAGTGCCGTCTACACTGTGGTGGATTACAATCTGCAGACCCATATCTACAAGATCCGGAACCCTGAGACTGTACCTCTGTGTGTGTCTCTTCACAGTCCCTGACATTCCATAAGGTGTATTTTTACCTGTTTTTAAAAATCTGATTCTACTGCTTGGATCAGTTACCTGATGTGGAATAGAGTTCCATGAAGTCATGGCTCTATGTAGTGCTGTGCGCCTCCCATAGTCTGTTCTGGACTTGGAGACTGTGAAGAGACCTCTGGTGGCATGTCTTGTGGGGTATGCATGGGCTTCTGAGCTGTGTGCTAGTAGTTAAACAGACAGCTCGGTACATTCAGCTTGTCAGCAACTCTTACAAAAACAAGTAGTGAAGAAGTCAATCTCTCTTCCACTTTGAGCCATGAGAGATTGACATGCATGTCATTAATGTTAGCTATCAGTGCACTTTTAAGGGCCAGCGGTGCTGCCCAGTTCTGAGCCAACTGCAATTTTCCCAAGTCCCTCTTTGTGGCAACTGACCACACTACTGAACAGTAGTCTAGGTGCGACAAAACTAGGGCCTGTAGGACTTGCCTTACTGATAGTGTTGTGTAGAAGGCAGAGCAGCGCTTTATTATGGACAGACTTCTCCCCATCTTAGCTACTGATGTATCAATATGTTTTGACCATGACAGTTTACAATGCAGGGTAGTCACCTCAACTTGCTCAATTTCCACATTAGGGTTTAGGGAATGATTTGGCCCGAATACAATGCTTTTAGTTTTGGAAATATTTAGGACTAACTTATTCCTTGCTACCCATTCCGAAACTAACTGCAGCTCTTTGTTAAGTGTTGAAGTTATTTCAGTTGCTGTAGTAGCTGACATGTATAGTGTTGAGTCATCTGCATACATAGACACACTGGCTTTACTCAATGCCAGTGGCATGTCGTTAGTATAGATGGAAAAAAGTAAGGGGCCTAAACAGCTACCCTGCGGAATTCCTGATTCTACCTGGATTATGTTTGAGAGGCTTCCATTAAAGAACACCCTCTGTGTTCTGTTAGACTGTTACTAACTCATTATCCACATTATAGCAGGGGGTGTAAAGCCATAACACAAGTTTTTCCAGCAGCAGACAATGATCGATAATGTCAAAAGCTGCACTGAAGTCTAACAAGACAGTCCCCACAATAATTGTATCATCAATTTCTCTCAGCCAATCATCAGTCATTTGTGTAAGTGCTGTGCTTGTTGAGTGTCCTTCCCTATAACCGTGCTGAAAGTCTGTTGTTAGTTTGTTTACTGTATCTGGTCAAACTCCATTCTTCCAGAAGTTTACTAAGGGTTGGTAACAGGCTGATTGGTTGGCGGTATGAGCCAGTAAAGGGGGCTTTACTATTCTTGGGTAGCGAAATGACTTTAGCTTCCCTCCAGGCCTGAGGGCACACACTTTCTAGTAGGCTTAAAATGTGGCAAATAGGAGTGCAATATCGTCCGCTATTATCCTCAGTAATTTTCCATCCAGATTGTCAGATACCAGTGGCTTGTCATTGTTGATAGACAACAATACTTTTTTACCCTCTTCAAAACGGACTTTACGGAATTCAAAAGTACAATTCTTGTCTTGCATAATTTGGTCAGATATACAGTGGGGGAAAAAAGTATTTAGTCAGCCACCAATTGTGCAAGTTCTCCCACTTAAAAAGATGAGAGAGGCCTGTAATTTTCATCATAGGTACACGTCAACTATGACAGACAAAATGAGAATTTATTTCTCCAGAAAATCACATTGTAGGATTTTTTATGATTTTATTTGCAAATTATGGTGGAAAATAATTATTTGGTCAATAACAAAAGTTTCTCAATACTTTGTTATATACCCTTTGTTGGCAATGACACAGGTCAAACGTTTTCTGTAAGTCTTCACAAGGTTTTCACACACTGTTGCTGGTATTTTGGCCCATTCCTCCATGCAGATCTCTTCTAGAGCAGTGATGTTTTGGGGCTGTCGCTGGGCAACACGGACTTTCAACTCCCTCCAAAGATGTTCTATGGGGTTTAGATCTGGAGACTGGCTAGTTCACTCCAGGACCTTGAAATGCTTCTTACGAAGCCACTCCTTCTTTGCCTATGCGGTGTGTTTGGGATCATTGTCATGCTGAAAGACCCAGCCACGTTTCATCTTCAATGCCCTTGCTGATGGAAGGAGGTTTTCACTCAAAATCTCACGATACATGGCCCCATTCATTCTTTCCTTTACACGGATCGGTCGTCCTGGTCCCTTTGCAGAAAAACAGCCCCAAAGCATGATGTTTCCACCCCCATGCTTCACAGTAGGTATGGTGTTCTTTGGATGCAACTCAGCATTCTTTGTCCTCCAAACACGACGAGTTGAGTTTTTACCAAAAAGTTCTATTTTGGTTTCATCTGACCATATGACATTCTCCCAATCCTCTTCTGGATCATCCAAATGCACTCTAGCAAACTTCAGACGGGCCTGGACATGTACTGGCTTAAGCAGGGTGACACGTCTGGCACTGCAGGATTTGAGTCCCTGGCGGCGTAGTGTGTTACTGATGGTAGGCTTTGTTACTTTGGTCCCAGCTCTCTGCAGGTCATTCACTAGGTCCCCCCGTGTGGTTCTGGGATTTTTGCTCACCGTTCTTGTGATCATTTTGACCCCACGGGGTGAGATCTTGCGTGGAGCCCCAGATCGAGGGAGATTATCAGTGGTCTTGTATGTCTTCCATTTCCTAATAATTGCTCCCACAGTTGATTTCTTCAAACCAAGCTGCTTACCTATTGCAGATTCAGTCTTCCCAGCCTGGTGCAGGTCTACAATTTTGTTTCTGGTGTCCTTTGACAGCTCTTTGGTCTTGGCCATAGTGGAGTGTGACTGTTTGAGGTTGTGGACAGGTGTCTTTTATACTGATAACAAGTTCAAACAGGTGCCATTAATACAGGTAACGAGTGGAGGACAGAGGAGACTCTTAAAGAAGAAGTTACAGGTCTGTGAGAGCCAGAAATCTTGCTTGTTTGTAGGTGACCAAATACTTATTTTCCACCATAATTTGCAAATAAATTCATAAAAAATCCTACAATGTGACTTTCTGGAATTTTCTTTCTCATTTTGTCTGTCATAGTTGACGTGTACCTATGATGAAAATTACAGGCCTCTCTCATCTTTTTCAGTGGGAGAACTTGCACAATTGGTTGCTGACTAAATACTTTTTTTCCCCACTGTACTTGGATGTGTAGTGTCAGTGTTTTTTGCTGGCATGTCATGCCTAAGTTCGCTTATCTTGCCAATGAAGAAGTTATTAAAGTAGTCGCCAATATCAGTGTTTTTGTGATGAATGAGCCATCTGATTCCATGAATGATGGAGCTGAGTTTGCTTTTTTACCTAAATTAACTTTCATTCTTAAATCATTTATTTTTGTTTCATAGTATAGTTTCTTTTTCTTTTTCTTTAGTTTAGTCACATGATTTCTTAATTTGCAGTATGTTTGCCAATCAGTTGGGCTCCCACACTTATTTGCAATAACTTTTGCCTCTTCCCTCTCAACCATACAATTTTAAAATTCCTCATCAATCCAAGGGGCTTTAACAGTTTTTACAGTAATTTTCTTAATGGGTGCGTGCTTATTAGTAACTGGAATAAGCAATTTAGTAATTGTGTCACGTGCAGAGACTGGTTGCTCCTCATTACACACCACAGACCAGCAAATATTCTTTACATCATCAACATATGAATCACTACAAAACTTATTGTATGACCTCTTATACAGTGAGGGAAAAAAGTATTTGATCCCCTGCTGATTTTGTACATTTGCCCACTGACAAATAAATGATCAGTCTATAATTTTAATGGTAGGTTTATTTGAACAGTGAGAGACAGAATAACAACAAAAAAATCCAGAAAACTCATGTCAAAAATGTTATAAATTGATTTGCATTTTAATGAGGGAAATAAGTATTTGACCCCCTCTCAATCAGAAAGATTTCTGGCTCCCAGGTGTCTTTTATACAGGTAATGAGCTGAGATTAGGAGCACACATCTCAGCTTGTTACCTGTATAAAAGACACCTGTCCACAGAAGCAATCAATCAATCAGATTCCAAACTCTCCACCATGGCCAAGACCAAAGAGCTCTCCAAGGATGTCAGGGACAAGATTGTAGACCTACACAAGGCTGGAATGGGCTACAAGACCATCGCCAAGCAGCTTGGTGAGAAGGTGACAACAGTTGGTGCGATTATTCGCAAATGGAAGAAACACAAAATAACTGTCAATCTCCCTCTGCCTGGGGCTCCATGCAAGATCTCACCTCGTGGAGTTGCAATGATCATGAGAACGGTGAGGAATCAGCCCAGAACTACACGGGAGGATCTTGTCAATGATCTCAAGGCAGCTGGGACCATAGTCACCAAGAAAACAATTGGTAACACACTACGCCGTGAAGGACTGAAATCCTGCAGCGCCCTCAAGGTCCCCCTGCTCAAGAAAGCACATATACAGGCCCGTCTGAAGTTTGCCAATGAACATCTGAATGATTCAGAGGAGAACTGGGTGAAAGTGTTGTGGTCAGATGAGACCAAAATCGAGCTCTTTGGCATTAACTCAACTCGCCGTGTTTTGGAGGAGGAGGAATGCTGCCTATGACCCCAAGAACACCATCCCCACCGTCAAACATGGAGGTGGAAACATTATGCTTTGGGGGTGTTTTTCTGCTAAGGGGACTGGACAAACTTCACGCATCAAAGGGACCCTATGCTGTTCCTGCTTCTTTTCCTATCATGCAACCGCAAAATGTCGGATAAAGCAATTTCACAAATCCAGCTGTTTTTAAACTTTGATATCCTGTATTAAAAGGCTTTACAATAGTTGTTTCGTTAGAACAGACTCTCTGGTATTACTTATACTTTATTTAGTATTGTTTACATTGTTCCAAACTGGCAGATAAATTATATTGTAATCTAACAGCATCTGTTTGTCATGCAACGGTATCTCTTGTGCTTTTGACAATGATTTTACATGAGGCCTAATTCACATGATATGCCTAAAATATGTGTATCCAGTAGGCTAATAAATAATCACATTTTTCCTTTTGATTATTTAATTAACCCATATCATGTTATTTCAAGTTATCCTTTTGGAGCACATGCAAAAGCGATTTGGAGTTGTTGAACGGAAGTGACAAAATATATTACAATTGAATTTGAATAAACTGAATGATGAGGATGAAGAAGAAGAGTGATTGAATTTAGAACAATAGTGTAAGAATTGCTCTTCATCTGTCACGGTGGTATTGGTAGAGAGTCAGGCGGAGAATGGAGTGAAAGTGCCCTGTAATGTAAGTACACAACAGCGCTGTGGGCCAGGTGTAAATGGTTTAGCAGCCTTTCCAATAAATTGGAATACGAAAGAAGCCATCCACCCTTGATGGGCTATCAGCAGGACAATAGACACCTGCCTAGTTTCAGGACTTTAAATGTATTAATGGATGTTTGTGAGGCATGCCACTTCACCCATCTCTTTGCATAGCCCAACACATGCACTGTTTTCTAACCGCATCTGGATGGATCCATAACGAAGCAATGTGGTCAACTATTTCAGCACTGTTTCACGCTGCTTTGAGACAAGCATAGGGACTGATCTTGATAAATCAATCAGATTGTGTTTTTCACTGAATCTCCGTTTGGATATTGGTTAGCCTACAATTAGGCTGTGGAAATGTTAGGGTTATTTTACTCTTCACTAGGCCTACTCCCGACCGGTCACATTGTACGGCGCCATATTTTCCTAACAGAAACCCTGAGGCCTTGAAATAGAAACACCATAATATTAATCAATTTAATTCAGCTACATTTCTAACAGTACAAACAGCACAACAAATACAATAATAATTTACAAAACAATTATATTATCCCTTATAGTCTGTTCTAACAAAAAAAGGTTTTAAAGTCTCTTGTACAGCCAATTTTGAAACAGTCAAATGCATTCATGATTTAAATCGCTTTAGCCGACATGTTGTGGTTTATTCATTGTTTAATTATTCAAGGCTCCCTTTGTTATTTCGTTTTATCACTAAAATGCTTGACTGTATTTAAAGACATGGATGACTTGAATGCTGTGTGATGACATGCACAAATTAATGAATGATTGATTGATATACTGTATATTGAAGTAGGCCTTTATGGCAATAAGTAAGTTACGCTAAAACAGCTACAGTAAACAGGACTCTTAGGCCTACAGCTCTGTCATTTCAATAACTTAGCTTCTCAAAGATGCTCTCTGGTGGTTGAAATAGCATTAATGGCAATAATGGCTGACAGTAAAATACCATGACGTCATGCACTCCCAACATGCCATACTATTCCGCACCACTTCTGTTCCACACGAAAACAAAAATATGTTTTTTGGTCTTAATTTAAGGTTAGGGTTAGGCATAAGAATAGCAGTGTGGTTGATGTCAGGGTTAAGGTTAGGGTTAAGTTTAAACTCAGATTTTAAGAAGGGAAATTGTGGAAATAGGTGTGGTTTCTTATTTTTTGGGCTTTGTTAACTAGTAACGACTGAGGCTAAGCGAGAAGCTTGACTGCGCCCCCAAAACTGTCTGCACAAAATTTCAGCGAGAAGCAGAGGATGTTGGGATTTTTTGTATGAAGAGTGTCGATTTTGGTCAACATCCTCACTGCCTTTGCAGACATTTATAAACATTGTTAGCGCGGTCAGTCCAGTATCTTGTCAGTATAGAGATTATCTTTGATCACTATCACTAGCTAAGAGGGAAAACATTTGCTAGGTAGCTAACTTGATTCTTCTTACATGTACTACTAAAGTAAAAAAGCATTGGACTGGTGTAAACTTGGGCGTGAGAAAGTTTCCTTCAACCATATTTGTTGCACCAGTCTCGGCGCTATTCCTTTTAAATCCAAGTCACATTGAGATTGACTTAATTATTTCAACCTTACAAATCACCTTATGTATTTGTCATGAGCCTCTCACTCCACCGGGTTACCACCTTAATTTTCTTCCACTCTGCTCACCACTCTCTCTACTCAGCCTAACTAGCTCCACCTGTCCCTGCTCTGCTCTGCTCTAATTACTCTGCCAGCTGCGCTGCATTACCCACTACCTCTCCCAGTATTTAAGGCCCTGTCTTTCAGCTCTCCGGTGTCAGATCGTCTGCAAAGCTCACACCCGGAACCTGTTTGCTCGCGCTTCTGGCTCACCCTGGTTTTGTGACCCCGGACCTGCCTGATTTTTGGATACTCTTCTGCCCCAGGAAATCCAGACCTGCTTCTGCCATAACGACTCCTGACTACTCTTCAATCCCGGTAACTCTGACCAGCCTTCTGCCTTGCTACTACGTATTTTGGATTTCCCTTGAACTGTACTGCTGCCTTGTTTCATTCCGCCCTGTTGTGTCTGTGTCTCCCCCCCCCAGGACTTCTGGACCACCCACCACCGGCTTCATAGGACGCATCGCTGCCACTGGGGGGGGCACAGACCCAGCACATTGGACGGGATCCCTGTTACCCCTGGAGCCTTCATTCACTCCCTACTTCCCTTTTCCCTTAAGTTTTAATAAACTTTCTGGTGTGACGCAATTGTGGTCCTCTGGTCGTCTGTCTGAACCGTGACAGTACGATCTGACCATTATGGACTCAGCGCACACTTTCCCCGACATGGAAACCGATGAGCATGAGCAGCAGTTCCAGCAGCAGCAACAACAACTCGCCATGATCATTCAACTCCTCACCAACCTTACCCCAGCCAGTCTGCCCACCAGCCCTGCCCCCGAGTTACCTGCCCCGGTCATTGCAGCCGCTGCTCCGGAACCCAAGATTGGAAACCCCGAGCGGTTCAACGGCGATTCAACCCAGGTCCGGCCATTCCTGACTAGCTGCCGACTTCAGTTCTCCTTGCAGCCAAGGACCTTCGCCACGGAGGGGGCTAAAGTTGGGTATGCCATCACTCACCTGACGGGCCGAGCTCGACTCTGGGGAACAGCAGAGTTCGAACGTCAAACCCCCGCATGTGCAACCTTCGACCTGTTTGCTGAGGAGATGCTGAAGGTGTTTGACCTAGATTCACCAACCGCAGAGGCGTCTCGTGAACTGTTCAGTATTCGACAAGGCAGACGTACAGTCGCAGACCATTCCATCGACTTCCGAACCCTGGCTAGACGAAGTTCTTGGAACACACCATCGTTGGTGGACGCGTTCTTCCATAGTTTGGCTGACTATATCAAGGACGAGTTGGTCTCCCATGAACTGCCTTCCACTCTTGATGAAGCCATCGCACTGACTGTCAGGATCGACAGAAGGATACAGACCCGTCGTCGTGAGAGGGGGCGCCAAGGTCCACCTACTACCGGCATTCGGAGAGATCCGACTGGGCTCCTGTCATCTACTGCCACTCACCCAGGTCAGCTTGATCAGTCTGAGCCTATGGAGATTGGGCGAGCCTCTCTCACTCCTGCAGAGCGCCAGCGCCGCTTCACCTCAAACCTCTGCCTCTATTGTGGAGGTGATGGACATCGTGTGGTAACCTGCCCTTTAAAGGGCCGAAGCTCACCGGGCATAGGGGGAGTCCGGTTGAGTTCAATGACCATCCAGTCCTCCGACCGCAAACCCCTGCTGCAAGTTCACCTCCGCCTCTCTGACTCAACTCACACCCTGGCTGCTCTGGTGGATTCTGGCGCCGAAGCCAACATAATGGACATCAAGCTGGCACGCCAACTGGGACTGGAGAACCTCCGTTTGACACCTCCTATTCCTGCCCGGGCACTGGACGGACACTTACTCGGATCGGTCACTCATGTCACAGCCCCGGTCTCGATGGGTCTGTCCGGAAACCATCAAGAAACTATCCAGTTTCACCTGCTCCCCTCTCCAGGCCAACCCCTCATCCTGGGTTACCCATGGCTCCGCCGGCACAACCCTCAGCTCGACTGGGTGACCGGGGTGATCAGGGAGTGGGGAGAGGACTGCCACCGTACCTGCCTGCTTGCTGCCGCACTACCCCCTCGGCCAGTACCTACTAACTCCGCTCCTGACCTCTCCAATGTCCCAGAATGCTACCATGGTCTCAGAGAGGTGTTTAACAAAGCAAGAGCCACATCTCTGCCCCCTCACCGACCGTACGACTGTGCCATCGACCTCCTCCCTGGAACAGCCCCTCCAAAGGGTCGTCTTTATTCGTTGTCTGCTCCTGAAAGAAAGTCCATGGAGGACTACATCAATGGCTCTCTGTCCGCAGGATTAATCCGTTCATCTTCATCTCCTGCTGGTGCTGGCTTCTTCTTTGTGGGGAAGAAGGACGGATCTCTTCGCCCCTGCATCGACTACAGGGGACTCAACGACATCACAGTGAAAAACCGTTACCCTCTGCCTCTGCTCACCTCTGCTTTTGAGTTGCTCCAGGGAGCCACTGTTTTTACCAAGTTGGATCTCAGAAACGCTTACCACCTAGTGCGGATCCGGGAGGGAGATGAATGGAAAACCGCATTCAATACACCAACAGGCCACTACGAGTATCTGGTTATGCCTTTTGGCCTCACCAATGCTCCTGCTGTGTTCCAGGCTCTAGTGAATGATGTACTGCGGGACATGTTAAACAAGTTTGTCTTCGTTTACCTGGATGACATCTTAATCTACTCCAGAAACCTGTCTGAACACACCCGCCATGTCCAGCAAGTCCTTCATCGTCTTCTGGAGAATTCCCTCTACGCCAAGGCAGAGAAATGTGAGTTTCACGTCAAGACAGTGGCCTTCCTGGGGTACATAGTGGCAGAGGGAAGTATCCAAATGGATCCTGCCAAAGTATCAGCAGTCACTTCATGGCCAGTTCCGGAGAACAGAAAGAAGCTGCAACAGTTTCTGGGGTTTGCTAACTTCTATAGAAAGTTTATCCGGAACTACAGTACCGTTGCTGCCCCTCTCACTGCTCTAACCAGCACCAAGCAACCCTTCACCTGGACCCCAGCAGCCGACAAAGCCTTCAGTACCCTCAAGGTGAGGTTCACCTCCGCTCCCATCCTCCAGATGCCTGATGTGGACCGGCAATTCATTGTGGAGGTGGACGCCTCGGATGTGGGAGTTGGTGCTGTGATTTCTCAGTGGGCTGCGGAGGATAGGAAGCTCCATCCCTGTGCCTTTTTCTCACGTCGGTTGTCCCCCTCTGAGTGCAATTACGACATAGGGAACCGTGAGCTGCTGGCTGTGAAGCTTGCCTTGGAGGAGTGGCGTCACTGGCTGGAGGGGTCCACCATTCCATTTCTCGTTTGGACCGATCATAAGAACTTGGAGTACATCCGCACGGCCAAACGGTTGAACTCCAGGCAGTCCCGCTGGGCCCTGTTCTTCACCAGGTTTAATTTCACTCTGTCATACCGGCCTGGATCACGCAACACCAAGCCAGACGCCCTCTCCCGTCAATTCCAGAAGGATGACACCCCCTCCAAGGACCCTGTGTCGATTCTGCCAAGTCCCTGCATCGTTGCAGCTCTGACCTGGGCTGTTGAGGAACAGGTGCTGGAGGCTCTCCGTAACCAGCCAGGTCCCAGCACTTGCCCAGCTGACCGCCTTTTTGTCCCCGAAGACCTGAGGTCCCAGGTCGTTCAGTGGGGACATGACTCCCGCCTAGCTTGTCACCCTGGCTCCACCCGCACTTACAACCTGCTCGCCCAGAGGTTCTGGTGGCCCTCTCTGAGAAAGGATGTACGGGAATTCGTCCAAGCCTGCCCCATCTGCAACCAACACAAGTCGTCCTGCCAGCCCCCAGCCGGATTGCTGCAGCCCCTGCCTGTGCCCAGACGTCCCTGGTCTCACATCGCCCTTGACTTTGTCACGGGGCTGCCCCCTTCAAGTGGCATGACCGTCATTCTCACCATAGTTGACCGTTTCAGCAAGATGGCACACTTCATTCCCCTCCCCAAGCTCCCAACCGCCAAGGAGACCGCCCAGGTGGTCCTGGAACACGTCTTCCGGATCCACGGACTGCCAAAGGATGTAGTTTCTGACCGTGGTCCACAATTCTCCTCCGCTTTTTGGAAGGAGTTCTGTCACCTGCTGGGAGCCACAGTCAGTCTGACTTCCGGATTCCATCCCCAATCCAATGGGCAGTCAGAGCGGGCTAATCAGGAGCTCGAGAAGGCACTGCGATGCATGACTTCACGCAACCCCCACTCCTGGTCGCAGCAATTGACATGGGTGGAGTACGCACACAATTCTCTGACCTGCTCTGCCATCGGTATGTCCCCTTTCCAATGTGTTTATGGATACCAGCCTCCTCTATTTGCCAGCCAGGAAGAGGATGTTACTTGCCCATCTGCACTTGCGTTTGCCCGTCGATGTCGCCGCACCTGGTCACAAGCCCGAGCCACACTCCTCAGATCCGTTGCCAGCTACACTACCGGGGCCAACCGTCGGAGAATTCCTGCTCCCACCTACCATGTTGGTCAAAGGGTGTGGTTGTCATCGAAGAACCTGCCACTCAGGGTGGAGTCGCAGAAGCTGGCACCTCGGTTCATTGGCCCATTCCCTATCATAAGAGTGATTAGCCCAACTGCTGTCCGGCTCCAACTGCCTAATTCCCTGAGGGTGCACCCCACTTTCCATGTGTCTAAGATTAAGCCCATCCATGAGAGTCCGCTGGTCCCTGCTGCGCCTTGTCCTCCTCCTCCACGGCTCGTCGATGGTGGTCTGGTTTACACCGTCCGCCGCCTGCTTCGGTCCAGACGGAGGGGTAGGGGTCTCCAGTACCTCATTGACTGGGAGGGCTATGGACCTGAGGAAAGGACCTGGGTGCCAGCTAGTCGGATTGTGGATAGGACTCTCATCACCGCTTTCCACCAACGGCATCCTGATCAACCTGCAATCCGTAGGGGCCGCCCCAGAGGGGTCCCTAACCGTCCTGCCCGCTCGGCTTCCTGTCCTGTGCCTGATCCTGTCTCGGGACCTGTCCCATCTCCCGACCACGGCCCTCCGGCTTCCTCCGAGGATGAGGACGTTCACTCGGACCGTTCGGAGGAGTTCTAGCCCTCCTCCGGCTCCCCTCCTCCCGCCCGGCGTGGTGTTGCTCTTGGGACTTCTGGGGCCGTCCCTTGGGGGGGGGGTTCTGTCATGAGCCTCTCACTCCACCGGGTTACCACCTTAATTTTCTTCCACTCTGCTCACCACTCTCTCTACTCAGCCTAACTAGCTCCACCTGTCCCTGCTCTGCTCTGCTCTAATTACTCTGCCAGCTGCGCTGCATTACCCACTACCTCTCCCAGTATTTAAGGCCCTGTCTTTCAGCTCTCCGGTGTCAGATCGTCTGCAAAGCTCACACCCGGAACCTGTTTGCTCGCGCTTCTGGCTCACCCTGGTTTTGTGACCCCGGACCTGCCTGATTTTTGGATACTCTTCTGCCCCAGGAAATCCAGACCTGCTTCTGCCATAACGACTCCTGACTACTCTTCAATCCCGGTAACTCTGACCAGCCTTCTGCCTTGCTACTACGTATTTTGGATTTCCCTTGAACTGTACTGCTGCCTTGTTTCATTCCGCCCTGTTGTGTCTGTGTCTCCCCCCCCCAGGACTTCTGGACCACCCACCACCGGCTTCATAGGACGCATCGCTGCCACTGGGGGGGGCACAGACCCAGCACATTGGACGGGATCCCTGTTACCCCTGGAGCCTTCATTCACTCCCTACTTCCCTTTTCCCTTAAGTTTTAATAAACTTTCTGGTGTGACGCAATTGTGGTCCTCTGGTCGTCTGTCTGAACCGTGACAGTATTACTGTCCCGCAGTTGCAAGAAGATGACATCCCAAAAATAACCAGCAAAAAAACACAAATGGTTCCTAGCCTCCCACGCATTAATTATGTTCCTAACACTAACACTAAAACTGAAACTAAATAATAGAAAATACATTTTGATACAACTACAACTAAATAGAAACTAGCAAATCAGGTCTGAAAACTAACTGAAACTAAACAGAATTTCACATTTTTAAACCTGATTAGAAACAAAACATTATATAAAAACACAAAACTATAATAACCTTCATCAGCACTAAGTACAGCGTTAAATTTAACACTGTCAGTGTTGATTTAACACTGGATAATTTGCTGTGAGCATGCCTAGCCATTGCTAGCATTCACTGGTTGTAGTTTAAGTAACTTTCAGTGTAATCGATTTGACTGGTGACTACAGTGGGGAAAAAAGTATTTAGTCAGCCAACAATTGTGCAAGTTCTCCCACTTAAAAAGATGAGAGAGGCCTATAATTTTCATCATAGGTACACGTCAACTATGACAGAAAAAATGAGGAAAAAAATCCAGAAAATCACATTGTAGGATTTTTTATGAATTTATTTGCAAATTATGGTGGAAAATAAGTATTTGGTCAATAACAAAAGTTTCTCAATACTTTGTTATATACCCTTTGTTGGCAATGACACAGGTCAAACGTTTTCTGTAAGTCTTCACAAGGTTTTCACACACTGTTGCTGGTATTTTGGCCCATTCCTCCATGCAGATCTCCTCTAGAGCAGTGATGTTTTGGGGATGTTGCTGGGCAACACAGACTTTCAACTCCCTCCAAAGATTTTCTATGGGGTTGAGATCTGGAGACTGGCTAGGCCACTCCAGGACCTTGAAATGCTTCTTACGAAGCCACTCCTTTGTTGCCCGGGCGGTGTGTTTGGGATCATTGTCATGCTGAAAGACCCAGCCACGTTTCATCTTCAATGACCTTGCTGATGGAAGGAGGTTTTCATTCAAAATCTCACGATACATGGCCCCATTCATTCTTTCCTTTACACGGATCATATGTCCTGGTCCCTTTGCAGAAAAACAGCCCCAAAGCATGATGTTTCCACCCCCATGCTTCACAGTAGGTATGGTGCTCTTTGGATGCAACTCAGCATTGAGTTTTTACCAAAAAGTTCTATTTTGGTTTCATCAGACCATATGACATTCTCCCAATCCTCTTCTGGATCATCCAAATGCACTCTAGCAAACTTCAGACGGGCCTGGACATGTACTGCCTTAAGCAGGGGGACACGTCTGGCACTGCAGGATTTGAGTCCCTGGCGGCGTAGTGTGTTACTGATGGTAGGCTTTGTTACTTTGGTCCCAGTTCTATGCAGGTCATTCACTAGGTCCCCCCGTGTGGTTCTGGGATTTTTGCTCACCGTTCTTGTGATCATTTTGACCCCACGGGGTGAGATCTTGCGTGGAGCCCCAGATCGAGGGAGATTATCAGTGGTCTTGTATGTCTTCCATTTCCTAATAATTGCTCCCACAGATGATTTCTTCAAACCAAGCTGCTTACCTATTGCAGATTCAGTCTTCCCAGCCTGGTGCAGGTCTACAATTTAGTTTCTGGTGTCCTTTGACAGCTCTTTGGTCTTGGCCATAGTGGAGTTTGGAGTGTGACTGTTTGAGGTTGTGGACAGGTGTCTTTTATACTGATAACAAGTTCAAACAGGTGCCATTAATACAGGTAACGAGTGGAGGACAGAGGAGCCTCTTAAAGAAGAAGTTACAGGTTTGTGAGAGCCAGAAATCTTGCTTGTTTGTAGGTGACCAAATACTTATTTTCCACCATAATTTGCAAATAAATTCATTAAAAATCCTACAATGTGATTTTCTGGATTTTTTTTCTCAATTTGTCTGTCGTAGTTGACGTGTACCTATGATGAAAATTACAGGCCTCTCTCATCTTTTTAAGTGGGAGAACTTGCACAATTGGTGGCTGACTAAATACTTTTTTTCCCACTGTATGACATGACATTTGGATGTGATCTATAATCCTGTTATAATTATTATAATTGTTTTACTATGTGTGTCGTTATTGCTTGAATTCAGGCTAGGTTGAACTGCTTTCAATGGGAAAAGATTGGCGCGTACCCCACTTCTGTGATTTTTGCTAAAAAAAACATTTGACAGTGATAAGCTTTACAAACATGACAACTAATTAACATGTGCTTTGAGAAGGTGCAATATTTGCCCTGTAACGTCCTCTTGAGGTCAGATGAACGAAATGTGGGGTAACAACACAGTGCCTCCATTTCCACACCAAAAAGCAGGGCCGTTCCATATAGGTAGATAGCGGACTATATAGCCCAAAAGCCTGTTTTAGCATGGGAAACGCCATTGAGGGCTTCCACCATTTTAATGTAGTCAACTGGGTGGGACATCCTGTGGGTTAAGGAAGGATCACATGATTCCATCTGGGTCATTAGGAGGGATCCGCCAATAAATTATAATGTGACCAAACACTAGGTGGTAGTATGCACCCTTTCAGTTTGTTTGCCAACTCATTGAAGTGGTAGAATAAGAAAATGGACTACTTCAAAATGGATATTGCCTCAATTACACTGCCCATCCGCTCACATACACCATAATGGGACATACACTGAGTGTACAAAACATTAGGAACACCTTCCTAATATTGAGTTGCACACCCTTTTGCCCTCAGAACAGCCTCAATTCGTCGGGGCATGGACTCTACAAGGTGTTGAAAGCGTTCCACAGGGATGCTGGCCCATGTTGACGCCAATGCTTCCCACAGTTGTGTCAAGTTGGCTTGATGTCCTTTGGGTGGTGGACCATTCTTGATACACATAGGAAACTGTTTAGAAAAACCCAGCAGCGTTGCAGTTCTTGACACACTCAAACTGGTGAGCCTGGCACCTACTCCCATACCCCCTTCAAAGGCACTTAATTATTTTGTCTTGCCCATTCACCCTCTGAATGGCACACATACACAATCTATGTCTCAATTGTCTCAAGGCTTAAAAATCCTTCTTTAACCTGTCTCCTCCCCTTCATCTACACTGTTTGAAGTGGATTTAACAAGTGACATCAATAAGGGATCATATCTTTCACCTGGATTCACCTGGTCACTCAGTGTATATGAAGACGATATCTCTATCATTCTCTATGGTCCCTACTCATTCAACTTGTCATGGGCTTGTTGATTAACAAAAATGTGTACTGTCGGGGGTACTCGAGGACCGGAGTTGAGAAACACTGGTCTATAATATGAATAACAACAAAGCAACTGCACTGCAACAGGGTCTTAATGGATCTTTAGAGGGTTCTCTCATAGTGGTGAGTGTAGAGCTCTATCGCCTTTCATATGCTTTGAAGTGGGTGGTGGTGAAACGTATGCAGGTGTATTAGGCAGGGTTGTGATTTAAACACTTTTTTAAACACAAACAATCCAAATGGTCTCTTCTTTGGTTTAATGCTCTTCTTCTTCCTCTTCTATTGTCGTCAAAGTCAGTGGACTCTGAGGAGGAAAAGGGTTTCTTTTTCTTTTTGGGAGGGACTTGCATCATGCTGTCTGATTTTGGCCTCTCTTTCCTGCTACTTTCTAGCCTGGCTGACGCAACTCATGTGCTACACAGCGAGGGAGAGCTGTGACACACTGGTCTGGACAGGAGCTTGTTGTTTGCTGCGTTCATGAACAAGTGGAGCTGACTAATCAACACTGGCCAAGCTCTGTTTTTATCATGACTTCTCAATACTGAGTTTCTACTTCTTATCATTTAAGATATTCTGAATTACATGTACACACTCGGAAACAGGCCATTTTACGAAGTGTTTGGCAGTCCCTAATCATGGTTTTAAACATTTTGAAATAGTAATGTACCCATTTGCTGTGGGCTTGTGGCAGCTGTGTAGGCCTATATATTGACCTGAACCAGCATCCGATTGACCTATGATAAGCGCACTTGATTTAGCTGTCCAGGCCCGCCAGGAAGGCAGAGATTGTACATTCAGACAAGTTATACTGTAGCAACCTTAACCCATCCCCTAGAGACCTTGTCAAGAGGTTCAGGCCTCTTGGCGTAACGGTTAAAGTGTTGGCTTGACAGGTTCAAGTCCCAGGTCCAGCTGGTTACCCCCTGAGACCGCTACACTTCTCTCAGAAGAAGGATAGTGCCATTGGAGAGGCTTGTACATGTGAGGGACTTGGTATAGAGAAGTGTTGGGACACACTCACCCGAAGGAAGAGGGCGATGAAGCAAACTTAACCCAATATCTAGCAACCTCATCAAGAGGTTTGGGACTCATAGTGTAACACTTAAGGTGTTAGTTTGACAGGTTGTAACCCCCCCTTAATTCGCTGCCAGAAGCGGGATGACGCCCGTGGAGAGGCGTGTACACATGAGGCCAAACCGTTCGGATGCTACGGACGTTTTTGTGAGAAGACCGATTTTCAGGATATCTCATGGTCTGACAAACACCTGTCTAGCGCTGCCACCTTTCACCACAGATGTGGAAGGGCAATATCGGTGGATGTGGTGGATTGAGATGCAGCCTATGCAAAACACCACATATCACTATCTTAAACTGACGGATTTTGATGGGGATTTTTATTTATTTATGTTAATTCCAAGGGGGCATGGCCAATGTAGGCCAAGGGTTAAGACATTGCAGGGCATGATCACGATCCCGGGTGTATACGTGCATGCACACCTGTACAAAATATAGGCTACAAATAAAAACTTGAATTTAAAAAATAGCTCATGCAAAGCACATATTCTCCTAAAAACCATGTAATAGGACATGATAAAATAAATAAGTGTTTGTTTAAATTTACTGTAAATGGGAATGGTCATCACTATATACAGTGGGGAGAACAAGTATTTGATACATTGCCGATTTTGCAGGTTTTCCTACTTACAAAGCATGTAGAGGTCTGTAACATTTATCATAGGTACACTTCAACTGTGAGAGACGGAATCTAAAACAAAAATCAGAAAATCACATTGTATGATTTTTAAGTAATTAATTTGCATTTTATTGCATGACATAAGTATTTGATCACCTACCAACCAGTAAGAATTCCGGCTATCACAGACCTGTTCGTTTTTCTTTAAGAAGCCCTCCCGTTCTCCACTCATTACCTGTATTAACTGCACCTGTTTGAACTCGTTACCTGTATAAAAGACACCTGTCCACACACTCAATCAAACAGACTCCAACCTCTCATTTTTTTACATTTACATTTTAGTCATTTAGCAGACGCTCTTATCCAGAGCGACTTACAGGAGCAATTAGGGTTAAGTGCCTTGCTCAAGGGCACATCGACAGATTTTTCACCTAGTCGGCTCGGGGATTAGAACCAGCGACCTTTCGGTTAAAGGCACAACGCTCTTAACCACTAAGCTACCTGCCGCCCCAATGGCCAAGACCAGAGAGCTGTGTAAGGACATCAGGGATGAAATTGTAGACCTGCACAAGGCTAGGATGGGCTACAGGACAATAGGCAAGCAGCTTGGTGAGAAGGCAACAACTGTTGGCGCAATTATTAGAAAATGGAAGAAGTTCAAGATAACGGTCAATCACCCTCGGTCTGGGGCTCTATGCAAGATCTCACCTCGTGGGGCATCAATGATCATGAGGAAGGTGAGGGATCAGCCCGGAACTACACGCAGGACCTGGTCAATGACCTGAAGAGAGTTGGGACCACAGTCTCAAAGAAAACCATTAGTAACACACTATGCCGTCATGGATTAAAATCCTGCAGCGCACGCAAGGTCCCCCTGCTCAAGCCAGCGCATGTCCAGGCCCGTCTGAAGTTTGCCAATGACCATCTGGATGATCCAGAGGAGAAATGGGAGAAGGTCATGTGGTCTGAAGAGACAAAAATAGAGCTTTTTGGTCTAAACTCCACTCGCCTTGTTTGGAGGAAGAAGAAGGATGAGTACATCCCCAAGAACACCATCCCAACCGTGAAGCATGGAGGTGGAAACATCATTCTTTGGGGATGCTTTTCTGCAAAGGGGACCGGACGACTGCACCGTATTGAGGGGAGGATGGATGGGGCCATGTATCGCAAGATCTTGGCCAACAACCTCCTTCCCTCAGTAAGAGCATTGAAGATGGGTCGTGGCTGGGTCTTCCAGCATGACAACGACCCGAAACACACAATCAGGGCAACTAAGGTGTGGCTCCGTTAGAAGCATCTCAAGGTCCTGGAGTGGCCTAGCCAGTCTCCAGACCTGAACCCAATAGAACATCTTTGGAGGGAGCTGAAAGTCCATAATGCCCAGCGACAGCCCCAAAACTTGAAGTATCTGGAGAAGGTCTGTATGGAAGAGTCGGCCAAAATCCCTGCTGCAGTGTGTGCAAACCTGGTCAAAACCTACAGGAAACGTATGATCTCTGTAATTGCAAACAAAGGTTTCTGTACCAAATATTAAGTTCTGCTTTTCTGATGTATCAAATACTTATGTTATGCAATAAAATGCAAATGAATTACTTAAAAATCATACAATGTGATTTTCTGGATTTTTGTTTTAGATTCCGTCTCTCACAGTTGAAGTGTACCTATGATAAAAATTACAGACCTCTACATACTTCGTAAGTAGGAAAACCTGCAAAATCGGCAGTGTATCAAATACTTGTTCTCCCCACTGCATATTTCCAAATTTTCATCATGATGATGATGACGAAGATGATGAATTCCGACACTATAGAACCATCCTGTGGCCAAATTGAGCTATTATTTTCCGATTGACTGGCAGCACAGGGTAAAAAAAAAGGTTGCAGACTTGGTGTGATGTGGTGTGCTGGGCAACTGGAGTCATTGCGAGTGTATGGTTCTGTACCTACTTTTTTCTCTGTTTAAATAATTATTCTATTTTGCCTGTTTGTAAATGCCTCATAAAGCCTGCTAAAATCTGCAAGGATATGTAGGAGACTTTGACATAGTTTGAATGGTAAGTTGATTTGATTATTTGATTATTATAGTGTCAAGCATCTTCAATGATGCCCAGCCCACAAATAAAATAATCAAATACTTTCAAGTACTACTTAAGTAGTTTTTTGGGATATCTTTACTTTACTTTACTATTTATATTTTTTGACTACTTTTACTTTTACTCCACTACATTCCTAAAGAAAGTAATATACTTTTTACTCCAAACATTTTTCCTGACACCCAAAAGTACTTGTTAAATTTCGAATGCTTAGCAGGACAGGAAAATTGTCAAATGCATGCACTTATCAAGGGAATATCCCTGTTCAATCCCTAATGCCTCTGATCTGGCGGACTCACTAAACACAAATGCTTCGTTTGTAAATGATGACTGAGTGTTGGAGTGTGCCCTTGCCCCTGGCTATCCATTAAAAAAAAATGTAATCCTGCCATCTGGTTTGTTTAATATAAGGAATGTGAGATGATTTCTACTTTTATTTTTTATGCTTAAGTATATTTTAGCAATTACATTTACTTTTAATACTTAAGTATTGTATATACACTACCAGTCAAAAGTTTGGACACACCGTGTCACAACTTCGGCCGAGGCTGCCTCCACACCTTTTTCGGGCAGGCTTCGGCGTTCGTTGTCACCGGCTTACTAACCACTGCCGCCCCAATCATCATCACATTTGTCTTGTCTTGTTTATCACACACACCTGGTTCTAATCCCCTCATTAGTCCGTGTATAAGTGTTCCCTCTGCCCCCTTGTGCTTGTGGGTGATTGTTAGTTGTGAGAGTAGTATAGCTCGGTGGAGCTACTCATACATTTGGTTGCCAGGGTAGATTTTCCCCTGTGCCTATGTATTATTGGAATCTACCGTTACAGTATATTTGCCAGGGATGAGAGTTTCCCCTGTGCCTGTTTTGTTGACATTTGTGTGTCAACATAGGAATAAACTCTGTATTCGGTGATTACGCTCCTGCACCTGACTCCTGCACCTGACACACTCATCACACACTGACTCTTTCAAGGGTTTTTCTTTATTTTTACTATTTTATACATTGTAGAATAATTGTGAAGACATCAAACATATGAAATAACATATATGGAATTAAGGTAGTAACCAAAAAAGTGTTAAACAAATCAAAATATATTTTATAATTGAGATTCTTCAAATAGCCACCCTTTGCCTTGACATCAGCTTTGCACACTCTTGGCATTCTCTCAACCAGCTTCACCTGGAATGCTTTTCCAACAGTCTTGAAGGAGTTCCCACATATGCTGAGCACTTGTTGGCTGCTTTTCCTTCACTCTGCCGTCCGTCTCATCCCAAACCATCTCAATTGGGTTGAGGTAGGGGGATTGTGGAGACCAGGTCATCTGATGCAGCACTCCATCGCTCTCCTTTTTGGTAAAATAACCCTTACACAACATGGAGGTGTGTTGGGTCATTGTACTGTTTAAAAACAAATGATAATCCCACTAACCAGATTTGATGGCATATTGCTGCAGAACGATGTGGTAGCCATGCTGGTTAAGTGTGCCTTGAATTCTAAATAAATCACAGACAGTGTCACCATAACACCTCCTCCTCTATGCTTTACGGTGGGAAATACACATGCGGAGATCATCCGTTCACCCACACTGCGTCTCACAAAGCCACGGCGGTTGGAACCAAAAATCTCCAATTTGGACTCCAGACCAAAGGACACATTTATACGAGTCTAATGTCCATTGCTCGTGTTTCTTGGCCCAAGCAGGTCTCTTCTTATTATTGGTGTCCTTTAGTAGTTGTTTCTTTGCAGCAATTCGACAATGAAGGCCTGATTCATACAGTCCCCTCTGAACAGTTGATGTTGAGATGTGTCTGTGACTTGAACTCTGTGAAGCCTTTATTTGGGCTGCAATTTCTAAGGCTTGTAATTCTAATGAACTTTTCCTCTGCAGCAGAGGTAACTCTGGGTCTTCTATACGTTTAAACAG
This sequence comes from Coregonus lavaretus, assembly GCF_964263955.1. Classification (NCBI taxonomy): domain Eukaryota; kingdom Metazoa; phylum Chordata; class Actinopteri; order Salmoniformes; family Salmonidae; genus Coregonus; species Coregonus lavaretus. The sequence continues at coordinate 4,040,747 of NC_140006.1, forward strand.
TTTCGACACACCTACTCATTCAAGGGTTTTTCTTTATTTTGACTATTTTATACATTGTAGAATAATAGTGAAGACATCAAAACTATGAAATAACACATATGGAATCATGTAGTAACCAAAGAAGTGTTAAACAAATCAAAATATATTTTATATTTGAGATTCTTCAAATAGCCACCCTTTGCATTGATGACAGCTTTGCACACTCTTGGCATTCTCTCATCCAGCTTCATGAGGTAGTCACCTGGAATGCATTTCAATTAACAGGTTTGCCTTTTTAAAGTTAATCTGTGGAATTTCTTTCCTTCTTAATGCGTTTGAGCCAATCAGTTGTGTTCTGACAAGGTGGGGGTGGGGGGGTATATAGAAGATAGCCCTATTTGGTAAAAGAACAAGTCCATATTATGGCAAGAACAGCTCAAATAAGCAAAGAGAAATGACAGTCCATCATTACTTTAAGACATAAAGGTCAGTCAATCCGGAAAAATTCAAGAACTTTGAACGTTTTTTCAAGTCGCAAAAACCATCAAGCGCTATGATGAAACTGGCTCTTTTGAGGACCGCCACAGGAACGGAAGACCCAGAGTTACCTCTGCTGTAGAGGATAAGTTCATTAGAGTTACTAGCCTCAGAAATTGCAGTCCAAATTAATTATTCACAGAGTTCAAGTCACAGACACATCTCAACATAACTGTTCAGAGGGGACTGTGTGAATCATGCCTTCATGGTCGATTTGCTGCAAAGAAACCACTACTAAAGGACACAAATAATAAGAAGAGACATTTTTGGGCCAAGAAACACGAGCAATGGACATTAGATCGGTGGAAATGTGTCCTTTGGTCTGGAGTCCAAATTGGAGATTTTTGGTTCCAACCGCCGTGTCTTTGTGAGACACGGTGTGGGTGATTGGATGATCTCCGCATGTGTGGTTCCCACCGTAAAGCATGGAGGAGGAGGTGTTATTGTGTGGGGGTGCTTTGCTGGTGACACTGGCTGTGATGTATTTAGAATTCAAGGCACACTTAACCATCATGGCCACCACAGCATTCTGCAGCGATACGCCATCCCATCTGGTTTGGGCTTAGGGGGACTATCATTTGTTTTTCAATAGGACAATGACCCAACACACACCTCCAGGCTATGTAAGGGCTATTTTACCAAAAAGGAGAGTGATGGAGTGCTGCATCAGATGACCTGGCCTCCACAATCCCCCTACCTCAACCCAATTGAGATGGTTTGGGATGAGACGGACGGCAGAGTGAAGGAAAATCAGTGTGGAAACTCCTTCAAGATTGTTGGAAAAGCATTCCAGGTGAAGCTGGTTGAGCGAATGCCAAGAGTGTGCAAAGCTGTCATCAAGGCATATTGTGGCCATTTGAGGAATCTCAAATATAAAATATATTTTGATTTGTTTAACACTTTTGTGGTTACTGCATGATTCCATGTGTGCTATTTCATAGTTTTGATGTCTTCACTATTATTCTACAATATAAAACATTTTAAAAATAAAGAAAAACCCTTGAATGAGTAGGTGTGTCCAAACGTTTGACTGGTACTGTATATGCACACATTCTGTACATAGTAAATGCATACATACATTCGCACATAAATGAAAAACTATTGAAATTCAAACAAAAACCTGCCATTTCAATAGTATAACTAATTGTTATCTTGGCGTATCTTCCAAGCTTTGGAAATACCTTTACAACCAGGAACACTTATTTTTTAAATAGCCATTGAAGTTTCTCTTCATCTCTAATCCACACAAGTTTTGGTTTCTGCTGTTGCATGTTATCAAACAAGTTTACTCTTAAATCATCATATAAAGCACATTAAATTAAAAGTGCAGTTCATTCTCAACCTCCCCTAAACCCCAGACCGTACATAGCCGCTCATCTTCATCTATGACATTGCACATACTTTAATTGCCAGAGGCAGTATCTTGGTTCTCAATTGGGCACACAAGGACCTTTGATTTCTTGTTAGGTGAGAGGTGACATAATCCATTTCTGAATTCAGGCTGTAACACAAGAAAATGTGGAATAAGTCAAGGGGTATGAATACTTTCTGGGCACTGTAGCTGTTTTGGATTCTTTAAAAAAACTATATTCAAGCAGGATTGTTCGATATAGGACACAAAGAGATGTGAATTTGTACAAGAGCCAAGGTCTTTACAGATTTTCAGTTTACTTACAACAGACCCCAACACTCTACCTGCAGAATCTGATAAGGACTTTATCTGATAAGTCATTTACATTGGTGCATGATTGTTCAGAATACATTTTTGTTTGGAAAATATTGTTTGCATTTTATATAGGCCACATCTATTCATACTTTCCCAAGTTACTGATCCCTTCAAAAAGTTCATATTTTGGTGTTCCATTTTCTTTTCCCTGATTCAGGTGCATAAAGCATAAGGTTGATCAAGATTATCGTACTTAGTCAGGATGACCACTTCTAGTTTCACGGTATTGGCGAGGGGGAGCAAGCAAAGAGGTAAGCATACTGTGTCCATAATAAGTATACAGGTTATAGGTTGAGAGCTTTTGTGAAAGAGCACAGTTAGAAAAATATGGCATATAGAAGCAAACCATGAAATCATGAAAATGATTGGAGGACGTTCAGGAGTAAAAACAAACAAAATATAATTATTAATGTCAGAACATGTCAGAACAAAAACCAAGCCATGAGGTCGAAGGAATTGTCCGTAGAGCTCCGAGACAAGATCGTGTCGAGGCACAGATCTGGGGAAGGGTACCAAAAAATGTCTGCAGCATTGAATGTCCCCAAGAACACAGTGGCCTCCATCATTCTTAAATGAAAGAAGTTTGGAAACACCAAAACTCTTCCTAGAGCTGTAATCTGGCCAAACTGAGCAATCGCGGGAGTAGGGCCTTGGTCAGGGAGGCAACCAAGAACCCAATGGTCACTCTGACAGAGTTCTAGAGTTCCTCTGTGGAGATGGGAGAACCTTCCAGAAGCACAACCGTATCTGCAGCACTCCACCAATCAGGCCTTTATGGTAGAGTGGCCAGACAGAAGCCACTCCTTAGTAAAATGCACATGACAGCCTGCTTGGAGTTTGCCAAAAGACACCTAAAGACTCTCAGATCATGAGAAACAAGATTCTCTGATCTGATGAAACCAAGATTGAACTCTTTGGCATGAATGCCAAGCTTCAAATCTGGAGGAAACCTGGCACCATCCCTATGGTGTAGCATGGTGGTGGCAGCATCATGCTGTGGGGATGTTTTTCAGCGGCAGGGACTGGGAGAATAGTCAGGATCGAGGCAAAGATGAACGGAGCAAAGTACAGAGAGATCCTTGATGAGAACCTACCCCGGAGCGCTCAGGACCTCAGACTGGGTCGAAGGTTCACCTTCCAACAAGGCAACGACCCTAAGCACACAGCCTAGACAACGCAGGAGTGGCTTCGGGACAAGTCTCTGAATGTCCTTGAGTGGCCCAGCCAGAGCCCGGACTTGAACCCGATCAAACATCTCTGGAGAGACCTGAAAATAGCTTTGCAGCAACGCTCCCCATCCAACCTGACAGAGCTTGAGAGCATCTGCAGAGAAGAATGGGAGAAACTACCCAAATACAGGTGTGCGAAGCTTGTAGCGTCATACCCAAGAAGACTTGATGCAGTAATCGCTGCCAAAGGTGCTTCAATAAAGTACTGAGTAAAGGGTCTGAATACTTATATTAATGTGATATTTATTTTCTTTATTTTTAATAAATTAGCAAACATAAAAAAAATTCACTTTGTCATTATGGGGTATTCTATGTAGATTGATGAAGATTTTTTTTTTTTTTAAAGCAATTTTAGAATAAGGCTGTAATGTATCAAAATGTGGAAAAAGTCATGAACTCAGAATACTTTCCGAAGGCACTGTAGCTAAGGGTTCCTGAAAGAGCCCTGGACTGGAGGCGTGGCTTAGTAGGGATGTGGCTTTTAGATAGATATTTTTGGGCCACCCGTTCATCTGCTCTGTTGTATTATCATCACATGTTAAGGTTGAACACTGACAGTTTAGTAGCTTCAATCAGGCCTACAGAGGTATGAGTTCCTCAAGAGCCTATGCAAATAGTTGCTATATGTAATCAGCAATATCTACAGTCCATTGCTATATGGAAACAGTTAATATTCTTAATATTATATTAGAAAAAGTAATATGCATCAATGTTCAAGGAACATTTTCATTTGCAGCGTACAAACTTAACATGATGAACAGGAATGACATTTACGATCACGGGTGGCCAAAAATAACTATCAAATCTATAAGCCACACCTGAAATAAGCCATGCCTCCAATCTTCTGATAGGCTGCCATCTCTACAATATATTATTAAAAAGGTTCAAAATGAAACCCCTTCCATCACAAAAAGGTTCCGGTTTGAACACAGGGGTTCCTCAAAAACCCTTTTCAGAGGAACCTTTTTGAACTGGAAAGGTTCCACCGGTGTGGCAATTTTTTTAACCCCAAAAGGTTCTTCCAGGCAACTTTAATTAGAAGAGTGAAGTGAAAAGCCCTTGCCTTGCAGCTGAAAAGCGCTTTAAGTTTGTAGCTGAATATCGGAACCACTTCATTATGTTCAGGGTTGTGAGGTGAAGTGCTCTTCTGCTCCATCCCCCATTCTCCAGAGACACTGGTTTTATTGTGATGTAGAGCGATAGGGGGTGTGTACAGACAGAAAAACACCCCCAAAACCTGAATCAAGGCCAAACTTTCTCCCCTCGGTCCTTTATGACCTTCAAACACGCTATTGTTCCTTTCCCCTGCTCATATGGCTTTCGCCACCAGTTTGGTCACAGACATTCCACTGCCCTTGTGGGGGAGCAGCCATGTTCTTTTTGTTTTAAGGTTTGTTCTCATTTGCTCAATGGTGGAGCGATCGATAAATTACTGTCAGGCCATGCTGTCAGACAGGCAGTGTTTCTCATGTAGTATGCTGTACATGTGGATGAGTTTGTGCTGAGAATGTTTTACTTGTGTGGGGAGAAAATAACTAGACTCAGTTTTCAGAAACATTTCAAAGGAACAAATAAAATATTTTGGTGAAAAGGTTAGAAAATACTGGTGACAGATCCGATGAACACTCCAGAGGTAGTCATTTACTAATAAATGGAAGTCATATCTAGAAACATTTAAAAGTCACTGTAACATGACAATGAATAAGTAAAATGAAAACGGGTTAAATTGTGATCATTTTATTGGCTGTACACAAATGCATGTCATGGAACAATTGCACTGTAGCACGACCGTGACATTCTTTGTTTGTAGTTATACTAAACCACATCCCTGAAATGTACACCATGTATAATGGTGTACATTTTGATAATATATACACAGAGTGTACAAAACATTAGGAACACCTGATCTTTCCATGACATAGACTGAGCAGGTGAATCCAGGTGAAAGCTGATCTCTTATTGATGTCACTTGTTAAATCCACTTCAATCAGTGTAGATGAAGGGGGGAGACAGGTTAAAGAACACATTTTAAGCCTTGAGACAATTGAGACATGGATTGTGTATGTGTGCCATTCAGAGGGTGAATAGGCAAGACAAAAGATTGAAGTGCCTTTGAACGGGGTATGGTAGTAGGTGCCAGCCGCACCGGTTTGAGTGTGTCAAGAACTGCAACGCTGCTGGGTTTTTCACGCTCAACAGTTTCCTGTGTGTATCAAGAATGGTCCACCATCCAAAGGACATCCAGCCAATTTGACACAACTGTGGGAAGCATTGGAGTAAATATGGGCCAGCATCCCTATGGAACGCTTTCGACACCTTGTAGAGTCCATGCCCCGATGAATTGAGGCTGTTCTGAGGGCAAAAGGGGGTGCAACTCAATATTAGAAAGGTGTTCCTAATGTTTTGTACACTCTGTGTATATAATTTATATAGTACAATATACAATATACGTGGTTTAATCGAACGAAAGAATAGCAAGTTTCCCCTTATATTTCAAATCTAATCAATGCCTCATGCACGCCATGTGTCATCTGAATCTGATATATTTGTTATGAGAAATAACTTTGCAGGCAAAGTAAATGCTAGGAGAAATGAAAAGGCCAGAGTCATTTTTATCTGACAAAGCTGAAATATTATCCACAGACGACACAAAACAATGGAAGAGTCATGCATTGTCTTTGCTTTTGTTCACATACCAAGGGCTGAAGTATCACGGGATATCGCGGGAGATCCGCGTTAACATTTAAAGGTAATTTCCGATTGAGCCGACATATACAGCGCTTACCACGAACGCAGTCACCGCGAACATTGACTTTTAATTTAAATCGAGCTATAATGCGGATCTTCCGCGATACTTCTGCGATACGGATTGAATCCAGCCTCAAGTCTTTGAGTCAAGCATGAGCATGACTTATGTGAGGAACCCATGTAGTCATAACAGTGCATGACACATTGATTAAAGGTCCAATGCAGCCATTTTTATCTCAATATCAAATCATTTCTGGGTAACAATTAAATACCTTACTGTAATTGTTTTTAATTAAAATGGTTAAAAAATAAGAAGCTTAGCTTAGTATTTGTTTGAAAATAAAATGGCACTTTGACATAACACATTGTGTCAGTTGGCACGTAGAAGTGTGTTAGGGTATGTGGAAATCCTTTGAACGTATTTTTAACAGAATGTCAGATGTTATAAACACAGTATAAAGGTCACATACCCCTCACAGAGTGTTACTTTGAGTTGTTTAGCATGAGCTACATCAAAGCTACTCAAATCAGAGGTTTACGGTCCTGTAGAAGGGGTTTGCGTGTGCACTAAAAATGCCAACATTTGTATTTTTGCAGGGACGGAGGGGGGGAGCATTTCTGGGTGAAGTAATACTGCCCTATTACACTGTCTCTTAAATATTGTCTAAATCTGAAGACAGATCTTTTTATAATATTTTTCCCTTTGTAAAACAAAATAACAGTGGACAATCATAAAATAAAACATAGTGCTGTATATGGTAAGAAAATAAAGTTATAATATAATTTAAGTTTTTACTTATTTACACATTTAAAATGTCCTCATATATTCATACTTTATCACTATCCAAACCTTAGGCTCCAGCTAAAACAGTATGCATTAACAATAACCTACATTAAATACCACACACTTCTTTTTAATTGGTAAAAGGGGAAACCTTATTTTAATGGCTGACATACTGTCCTCTGTTTGACCTAAAACCAGTTTTGTGGTTTCCCCACTCTATTCTCTCTGGTGAAGTTGATTTAGAATAAGCTGAAACATATAGCTTTAAAGCAATCTAAAATAGTGTTCTATGACATTGCTTGCACAACAACTATTTTATTAATCTACAGTACCAGTCAAAAGTCTGGACACACCTACTCATTCAAGGATTTTTCTTTATTTTTTACTATTTTCTACATTGTAGAATAATAGTGTAGACAACAAGACTATGAAATAACACATATGGAATAATGTAATAACCAAAAAAGTGTTAAACAAATCTAAATGTATTTTATGTTATAGATTCTTCAAAGTAGCCACCCTTTGCCTTGATGACAGCTTTGCACACTATTGGCATTCTCTCAACCAGCTTCATGAGGTGGTCACCTGGAATGCTTTTCCAACAGTCTTGAAGGAGTTCCCACATATGCTAAGCACTTGTTGGCTGCTTTTCCTTCACTCTGCGGTCCAACTCATTCCAAACCATCTCAATTGGGTTGAGGTCGGGTGATTGTGGAGGCTAGGTCATCTAATGCAGCACTCTCCTTCTTGGTCAAATAGCCCTTACACAGCCTGGAGGTGTGTTTTGGCTCATTGTCCCGTTGAAAAAGAAATGATAATCCCATTAAGCGCAAACCAGATGGTATGGCGTATCGCTGCAGAATGCTGTGGTATCCATGCTGGTTAAGTGTGCCTTGAATTCTAAATAAATCACAGACACATTTACATCACACCTCCTCCATGCTTCTCGGTGGGAACCACACATGCAGAGATCATCCGTTCACCTACTCTGCGTCTCACAAAGACACGTGGTTTGAACCAAAAATCTAAAATTTGGACTCAGAACAAAGGACAGATTTCAACCGGTCTAATGTCCATTGCTCGTGTTTTTTTGCCCAAGCAAGTCTCTTCTTCTTATTGGTGTCCTTTAGTAGTGGTTTCTTTGCAGCAATTCGACCATGAAGGCCTGATTCACGTAGTCTCCTCTGAACAGTTGATGTTGAGATGTGTTACTTGAACTATTTGGGCTGCAATCTGAGGTGCAGTTAATTGCCGATTTCTGAGGCTGGTAACTCTAATGAACTTTTCCTCTGCAGCAGAGGTAACTCTGGGTCTTCCTTTCCTGTGGCGGTCCTCATGAGTGCCAGTTTCATCATAGCGCTTGATGGTTTCTGCGACTGCAATTCAACAAACTTTCAAAGTTCTTGACATTTTTGTGATTGACTGACCATGTCTTAAAGTAATGATGGACTGTCATATCTCTTTGCTTATTTGAGCTGTTCTTGCCATAATATGGACTTGGTCTTTTACCAAATAGAGCTATCTTCTGTATACCAACCCTACCTTGTCACAACACAACTGATTGGCTCAAACACATTAAGGAAAGAAATCCCACAAATTAACTTTTAACAATGCACACCTGTTAATTGAAATGCATTATAGGTGACTACCTCATGAAGCTTGTTGAGAGAATGCCAAGATTGTGCAAAGCTGTCATCAAGGCAAAGGGTGGCTACTTTGAAGAATCTAAAATCTAAAATATATTTTGATATTTTTAACACTTTTCTTTGTTACTACATGATTCCATATGTGTTATTTCATAGTTTTGATGTCTTAACTATTATTCTACAATGTAGAAAATAGTAAAAATAAAGAAAAACCCTTGAATGAGTAGGTGTCCAAACTTTTGACTGGTACTGTATGTCCCTGGAATTATATTGAAAATAGATATCTAATAGATGGAAGTTGCCTAATGGGTAACACTTTATTATGATAGTCTGTAGAGCATCTACAGATGGACTATCTACAGACTATCAACAACATTTCAACTAACTATCTACTAACCCTTGCCCTAACCCTAACCTTAACCCTCATCCTAACCCTAAACCTAACCCTTAACCCACCCCTAACTCTAACCTTAACCCTTAAACGTATTCTAAACCTTACCCTAACCGTAACTTTAGCAAGGAGTTGCTTATCAACAGATAGTTTGTTGATAGTATGACCATCTGTACATTATCTACAGATGGACTATCCAAATAAAGTGTGACCGCTTAATGCACCATTGAGACATACATAATACCTTATACACATTATACATACAGCATTTCTCAATATCTACATGTGATTTGACAATATCTTATCATGGCAATTGACTATTTTGGTTGTTTCGATCAAAGCTATTTGATGAGATCACCTAAGAACTACCGTGTCACCTTTCAACCTTAATTATTTGGAATGCATCAGTAGTTGCACAGCGTCGACGGAAAACATCCCATGCTTGAAATTCTACATGTATCAAAGACTAATACCTTACTCACTTATACCAATCTGCATGACACACAAATGTAAACAAAAGTCTTACACAGAAAAATCTAAAGATTCATACTGTACATTTAACATGCAACTTTGCATTAACAGAATTGTACATTTAAGAACAACGTTTGTGCAGGCAACACATCCAACAAGAGCAATGCTGTTAGCCAAATAAGTGTAGGTGAATGAAATATACTGTACATTAGTTTGTAGAAAGAACGGCCAACACAATTGACTTTCATGACATATTTACATTGTGTCCCCCAATTACAGCATGAAGACAGACCCTTCCATCTCGAGACTGCCATTATGAGTCTATGACTCGTCATAGAGCTCTTCACTTTCCTCCAAAGTAGTCTATGAGGTTGGCTCTGCTGAAACGCAACAGTAGGGTAGTACAGTTGAGAGGTGTCATGCAAATTATTGACATTGTTCATAAATATATCACAAGTTTAGTCCTAGTTGAACATCCATGTTTTAAACATAAATGGATAATGATTGTTGGGAGTACAGTTCAAGGAGCACTGAAGTATTGGTCAGTTGTGGAAGTTCCTCTGATAAGTTCGGCCTCAGCGCATTCTTTATCGACAACTGAGTGAGATGCTGTCCAACACATGAAGAGAATGAGTTGGCATATGTGTTTACATTCTCAAATCACTCTCAAATCATTGCTACAATGCACTTCCAAAGTTAATCATTATCAAGAATACACTGTAAAAAAAAACACATTGTTTTTACGGTAACTTACTGGCAGACAGTTTTCCTTTACTTTAGTCACCTGCTCTGTCACCAAACATATTTGCATCCCAATTCTACAAAAATATATATTACATAGCCAAGTAAACTCTCAAACCAGATATTAACCACTGAATGAAGAGTTGCATTTTTCAAAGAAGAGTTTTTATTCTACCTGTTATCCCACTCTTTCAGCAAAAGGGACCTATTCCACGTATGCATCTCATATGAAATACAATTGTACATTTTATTATCATGGGCATAGTATACGCCTGTAACAAGTCATACAAAATGTTCACATTTTACCTTTATGTATTAGATGGTGCAGTGACGTTAGAGGAGTTATACATCAATGTTCAAACCTCTAACAAAGAGAAGACAATGGAGCCGTCAGATGGCTGGACACAAGTGTAATGCTGCAGCAATGTTGTGAAAGTGTTACCACCCAGACCTGTCACATAACCCAACAGTACTCCCAAGGGTGGACAGGTAGATGGACAGGGTTTGATATAGCAGTAACATTACAGGGATGTTATGAAAATGTTTACAACCCTGACAGCCACCAGGTCCCTTATCAGGGGACAGGTGGATGAATTGGGGTGGTGGATGTTGCAGTAACATTACTGGGTGGTTGTAAATGCGTTTTGATAACCCAGAGCGGTCACACGATGGAGCCCTTTGCGGAGGAGAGGTGGATGGAGTGGATGCGGGTGGCTAGAGTTTTCTCCAGGTCATGGAGAACGTCGGAGATGGGGCTGGGGCAGGGTCCGGGGCTCACTGTAGCAGGCATCTCGTACAGCAGTTGTTTGAAAGCCTCCACCTCAATCAGCAGCACCATGTTCTTCAGGAAGTAGCCTTCGATAAAGGCCGCCAGCTCACTGGCACAGAGGAACTAAACAGGGCATAAGGATACAGTCAAAACCTTAACTCACTCTGTCACAATGCACTCTCTGTCACTGATGGTTTTTTTTTTTATGTCTGATACATACACATTGTATCATGCATGGTTATCTTTGCATACTTATGTTATATCCTCTTTTACTGTACACTCTTAGAAAAAAGGGTTTCAAAATCTTTGCGGAGGGATAGGGTTCTACCAAGAACCATTTTCATCTGAAGAATCCTTTTTGGAAGAAAATGATTCTTTGTAAGGCAAAGAATTCTACCTAGAACATCTTTCATCCTAAGAACTGTTTTTGGAAGAAAGGGTCCTCTGATGATTATTGGAAGGCAAGAAGGGTTCTATATAGAGCTCTTCTGGATCTGAATAAGCTTTTTATTGCTAATGTTTTTCTTTCCTTTAAGTAGTAAGCATTAGTATTTACCTCAGTGTTTAAACTTGAACTTCAGGAGTTTAAAATAATCTGATGAGTTAGATGTGAGAATGTTTTAAATTGAACTTATATGGGAGTATACAAAACATTAAGGACACCTTCTCTTTCCATGACATAGACTAGTGATGTCACTTGTTAAATCCACTTCAAATCAGTGTAGATGAAGGGGAGGAGAAAGGTTAAAGAATGTTTTTTAAGCCTTGAGACATGAATTGTGTATATGTGCCATTCAGAGGGTGAATGTGCAGGACAAAATATTTAAGTGCCTTTGAACGGGGTATGCTAGTAGGTTCCAGGCACACCTGTTTGAGTGTCGTTTTTACTCTGTATGGCGTGAAACACAAAAAACCACGCCCATCATTCTCATATTTCCCAGCATGCTCTATTGCAGGGTGATTTTCATAATAGTTTTTTTTCAATATCTATGTTTTTGCATGTACATTGATTGGTTGATTAATCTTATGCTACACAAAAGACAAATAACATACATTTTTCTAAACTAATCCAATCTTTTAGTAGCTGGACTTATTGCACCCGTTACTGAGATGGTTGTTTCAATTTAAATGATATAGGTCATCCCGTTAATTCATTGTACCACTTTTGATGATTTGCTGTATTTCTTCCATCCAGAGGAAGCAGGCCCTTTGTGTCACTTGACGAGGGACATGATCTGTGACATGCTTTGCTCTCTGGAGCAGGGCACCTTTGAAAGGAATGATTACTGTGGTGGCGTTGAGGTGGATCTACTGAAATTGAAATGTCCCTGTGTCTGTGAAGCCGGCCGTTTGGTGCGACGAAGACCTGGTGGCGACAGTGGTGAAACTGAGACGACGTTGACTTTTCTTTTGAGTTTTGAAGCAGAGTCTTTACCTGATAAAGTCATGTTAGGATATGTAAGTTATCCCGTGAGAGCTTTTGTGCAGAACCCACTAAGGTGTGTCAGATGCCAAGCTTTATTGCAGCAGTGTGTAGGAGGGAGTTTCCGAGATGTGAGAAGTGTGCAGGAGGGCATGGGACAAAGGAATGTGTGTGTCAATTGTGGGGGTGCCCATGTTGCTGGGGATCAGAAGTGTCTGGTGTGAGAGAGACAGGTTGAGATTGCCAGGGTCAGAGTAGAACAGAAGGTGTCATATGCTGAGGCAGTAAAGAGAGTAGAGGATGATGGGTCAAGGGTGAGTAGTAGGCCTAGGACAATACAGAGTGATACGAATGTGTGCTTCAGTAAGGTTGGCTTCTTAGCATTCATTGCCATGGTTACCAACTGTACTGCAGAAATGGAATGTAAATCACTGAAAATAGATGTTGTGGTGGCAGCTGCAGAGAAGTACTTGGTTGTACAAGGTTTTACTGCAGAAGAGTGGTGTGTTGAACGAGTCCCAGTCCTCCCAGGCCGTTGGCCTGGTGTAAGATCAGTTAGGGTCAAAGTAGTGGAATGGGGTGGTGATATTTATTTTTATGAAAAAAGTTGTACATAGGTGTAGGGTTAGTTGTTTGTGCAATTCTTTACTTTTAGGAACAGGAATAATTAAGAGAATTGAATGTAGGTAGGCTGTGACTGGCCTCACACTTCAATAAAGTAGGTGGCGGTGTATGCACCTTAAAGTTGGATGCGATCCACTAACCCAATTCCAAAGAAGAAGAAGAAGAAGAAGAAGAATGTATTGTACCTACCCTGACAGTCATTCTGAATGCAGGTTGTGGGTAATGAAAAGTTCCAATTGGAATTACACACCAATTTGCAACCGGCATAATGTGACTTGAAGGCCTGATGTGGCCTGTAGACCTAGAGTTTCCTAACACAACTGTGTAAGAATATATAACTAGGACCTCAAAGAAAGGCCTTATGATGTACAGTATGTAATATACTGTTATGAAGAGTTACATTTTAAAGGCTAATAAGGCTGGTTGAAACCTTCATAGAGGGTTCTAGGAAGAAACCTTAGAGGATAAAAGGGTTCTAGGCAGAACCCTTCATAGAGGGTTCTATTTAGAACCCTATGCAAAGGGTTCTACCTTGCACCAAAAAGGGTACCCTAAGGGGACAAACCGAAGAACACTTTATGGTTCTACTTAGCACCTTTTTTTCTAAGGGTGTAGCTTCATGTGTTACAAATGTGGTCAAATACATTGGCACCCTTGCATTTTAAAATGTGCAATGGAGCAGAATGTTCTGTTTTCTCTTTTCAAAACTGGTTCAATGGCTATTTTTACCCTGTAGGCACCTGCAACTTATCACAGGTTAGATCAATTACCAGTAAACAAGAATCACTTGCCTCCAACCACATTCATTTGGACATTTATGACTTTGAAGTGAAAAATCTCAATTTCAGTATAGATTTTTTTTCTTGGTCCTGTGCAGTTTAAAAACAAACAAATACACATGTGAACACTAAATGTTTTTTCAATTTCAACTCATTTTAGAAAACATTTTGAACCACGTTTGGCTTGTTCCCATTGCCTTTCACCTTAACATGTTTGTAGATGTCCACACAGGTTTCCATGGCAATGTTCTTGGAGCAGATGATCTCACAGTGTCGCTGAAGGGCCTCTAGTTGAAAGAATTTTGCTGCAGACAGGAGCTGTGGAAGAGAGGGAAAAGAGAACAGAAACACACACAGTGAGAAGTAGGTTGGACTCTCTGGGTAATGAAATGAGGATGCCATTGGCGATGCCTCTTTAGGTACTTCTTTAAACCTTCATTCTTCAGTATTTTGAATTTGGCACAGGTCTTAGGGCTTCCTGCTTATGCCTGACGTACGATGGATTGATTGACATACACTACATGACCAAAAGTATGTGGACACCTGCTCGTCGAACATCTCATTCCAAAATCATTGGCATTAATATGGAGTTGGTTCCCCATTTGCTGCTATAACAGCTTCCACTCTTCTGAGAAGGCTTTCCACTAGATGTTGGGACATTGCTGCGGGGACTTGCTTCCATTCAGCCACAAGAGCATTAGTAAGGTCGGGCACTGATGTTCGGCGATTAAGCCTGGCTCCTAGTCGGCATTCCAATTCATCCCAAAGGTGTTTGATGGGTTTGAGGTCAGGGCTCTGTGCAGGCATTCTTCCACACCAATCTCGACAAACCATTTCTGTATGGACCTCGCTTTGTGCACAGGGGCAAAGCCATGCTGAAACAGGAAAGGACCTTCCCCAAACTGTTGCCTCAAAGTTGGAAGCGCATAATCGTCTAGAATGCCATTGTATTTCCCTTCACTGGAACTAAGGCCTCCTCCACCAAACTTTACAGTTGGCACTATGCATTGGGGCAGGTAGCGTTCTCCTTGCATCAGGCAAACCCAGATATACACCACTCCAGCCGATGCTTGGCATTGTGCATGGTGATCTTAGGCTTGTGTGCGGCTGCTCGTCCATGGAAACCCATTTCATGAAGTTCCCGAAGAACTGTTCTTGTGCTGACGTTGCTTCCAGAGGTAGTATGGCAACCGAGGACAGATTATTTTTATGTGCTACGCACTTCAGCAGTCCCGTTCTGTGAGCTTGTGTGGCCTACTACTATGCGGCTGATCCGTTGTTGCTCCTAGACATTTCCACTTCACAATATCAGCACGGGGCATCCTATGACGGTGCCACGTTGAAAGTCACTGAGATCTTCAGTAACGCCATTCTACTGCCAATGTTTGTCAATGGAGATTGCATGGCTGTGTGCTCAATTTTATACACCTGTCAGCAACGAGTGTGGCTGAAATAGCCAAATCCACTAATTTGAAGGGGTGTCCACATACTTTTGTATATATATAGTGTATTTTCACCAAGCAAACATGAGCTTATAAAACACATTTCTTGAGGTAATACATGCAAAACAAAATGTAATTTTATAATTTACACGCATAGATAATAATCATGGCACAGTATGTACAGTATGTATGATTTAACGTACCTGCTCTGCCAGTGAAAATTGTAATTGCTTGAGAATTATTGTATGTAAGTATGGATGCATTGTCATTGAAATAAAATATATTTTAAAAATTTTAATTCTTACCTCCATAATCTCAGTATTCCTGATGTGCAAGGACTCAGTGCCTCCACAATACAGGTACTGCATGACCAACTGTAACAGGAAAATGTTGTTATGACTCAGCCCTCTCAACACAATAGGAACAGCCAAAATGAATTACTGGTACTGGTAGGGTAGGGTATACTGTACCTGTTTTGCCATAACAAGAGAGTACTTAAAGAGTACTATTTAATGATTACTGACTTATATACAGTATGTCACACTATAGCATGTCAAAAATCTAGAAAGCTCAGGAGTTTAAAAAAAAATGTTTTGGGTGCTTGAGTAGAGGGTAGTAATCCGCTCTCGATAATGAGCATGACTGCCCCCCTTTGGAGGTTTAAGGTACTATATTGTTGTGGTGCAAATTTACATTTACATTTTAGTCATTTAGCAGACGCTCTTATCCAGAGCGACTTACAGTTAGTGAATACATATATCTTTTTTTATACTGGCCCCCCGTGGGAATCGAACCCACAACCCTGGCATTGCAAACGCCATGCTCTATCAACGCTACATCCCTGCCGGCCATTCCCTCCCCTACCCTGGACGAATTGTGCGCCGCCCCATTGGTCTCCCGGTTGCGGCCGGCTACAGCAGAGCCTGGATTCGAACCAGGATCTCTAGTGGCACAGTTAGCCTTAGACCACTGCGCCACTCAGGAGTTTACAAATCCCAGTTGAACTATTAACACATTACTATTAACCCATTTACTGGAACCTAGTTACAGTAGTACATACAGTAGACTACCTGGAATATGTTGTACTTGACATGACTGATCTCAATGCAGGTGTTCTCTGCTGCCGGTCTGTTTTGGAGCAGGGATTTAAACCTGGATGAAATAATTAAAGAAAGGTGGGGAAGACAGGGTGTCAGAAAACAAAAGGAGCATGTCGTAGTTTGCATTAGTGACATGTGACTAGTGGTGTAGTGGAGGGTAAACACCTTCTTTTATTTTGCAGAAAAATGCATTGATAGTATACTTTACTTTACTCACTGCCAATGGCGATCAGCGTTTACCCACCAAATTTTGTTCACCACTACCTCACTGCATGTGACATGTCTTTGTCACTCTTATGAACAGATATAACCTAACATGCACGGGGGGGAAAACAAAATAATTGATTTATAACCACCTCTGACATTTCTTTGTTCGAAAAAATAGTTTGGGGCATTCTAATTGTTCAAGCATTCTTTTTCTCTATTTTTTTTATAAAATGTTTCATTGTTCAATTCCAACATCCAAGTATTTCACAGATTATCATGTTCAAGCGTAATTTTTTATCAATGACTCAATTTCTTAGCTTTCCGTGGCTCACCTGGCAGAAGCAGTAAATAACAGGACTTTATGTGCATAGAAAGGTTTTCCTTCCACCAGGAACGTTACATCAGACATCTCCTTGTTGTTGAGGAAGTGGGGGTCTGAAAGAAGTGAATGATAATTACTATATTTATCCACTTCTAACACTGTGTTATATTTATCTCTATTGTCACTTAGTTTGTGTTTAATAAAGAAAATGTAGAGACATTGTGAAATAAACTTGACTTGTGTATTCAGCCATCTTGATTACTTGTCCACTTTGACCTGCATGTGACCTTTTGTAAATGACTCAAAATGGCATAGGCTGGACAGATATGCTAGCTGGATACTTAAATGGCATCCCATGTAATATCCCGTAGAGAGAATTCTAAACGTAAGCATTGCTGACTAAGCATCTCTATGACCACAAAGCTTTACTGGATTGAAGCCTCCTGTATTCATATGAATCTGACAGAGGGTACGGTAATATCAGCTACTGAGCTACTCAGCTATAGCATGCAGCTTTGGTAGCAACCTAATGAAGCTATTTAGCAAACTGTTATCAAATGGAATAATTCCGCCCATCTCATTACTGTTCCAAAAGGCATCTTAATTCTTCATCGTCAAAGCAAGCTTTCATTTATTTATGACACCCCCAGGGCCTTCATAAGTGCAATTGTGAAATGCTGACAGCTATTAACAACGCTGAACATATTAGATCAAGGGCTAGGAATTAGAACACATCAACACCAGCCCATCAATAATTCAAAATCTTTTTGCGCTCACATTTGCACTCTAGATGGTGCTAGAGACACACACACAAAGTTGTGAAATACAACTTCAACTGCTAACATATAGCAGAACATTCCTTTTCAATCTCTAGTTTTCAAGCTTCCATTTCATACTACACTGTTGATGATGAAGATAAGTTATTATTGCAATTTATCCTCCATCCCATCACATTTAAGTACATTTCAGAGGCACCACAAACACAAAGAGGGAGGCAAGTAACGGCTGCTTCTGCTGCCTCTCTGAACATGCATGGCATGGGTGCAAACTGATTCAACCAAGGACCAACACATTTCTTGCTCACCGAGTCGCGAGGTCTGCTTCCTCTTGATTTCAGTGAGCTTGGGGATAGGGAAGGGCCCATAGCACTGGGTGAAAATCACAGACAGCTGCTGGCTGATCACCTCATTCTGCAGGCCAGGCAAAGTAGGAGATAAGAGGACATCAATGGAAATGGGAAACGTATGGAGAAAAAGCCATTTACTTATTGCTGTAAGAAGAGGGATTACACAAGGGCCATAGAGGTGAATGTTTTGCAATTCATGGATGAATATAATGATACAGATTGAATAATACATTTTATTGCTTAAGAGCTTTTACTAAAACTCAAAGCTGCTAAATACAGTTGAAGTCGGAAGTTTACATACACCTTAGCCAAATACATGTAAACTCAGTTTTTCACAATTCCTGACATTTAATCCTAGTAAAAATTCCCTGTTGTAGGTCAGTTACGATCACCACTTTATGTTAAGAATGTGAAATGTCAGAATAATAGTAGAGAGAATGATTTATTTCAGCTTTTTATTTCTTTCATGACATTCCCAGTGGGTCAGAAGTTTACATACACTCAATTAGTATTTGGTAGCATTGCCTTTAAATTGTTTAACTTGGGTCAAACGTTTCAGGTAGCCTTCCACAAGCTTCCCACAATAAGTTGGGTGAATTTTGGCACATTCCTCCTGACAGAGCTGGTGTAACTGAGTCAGGTTTGTAGGCCTCCTTGCTCGCACACACTTTTTCAGTTCTGCCCACACATTTTCTATAGGATTGAGGTCAGGGGCTTTGAGATGGCCACTCCAATACCTTGACTTTGTAATCCTTACACCATTTTGCTACAACTTTGGAAATTTGCTTGGGGTCATTGTCCATTTGGAAGACCCATTTGCGACCAAGCTTTAACTTCCTGACTGATGTCTTGAGATGTTGCTTCAATATATCCACATCATTTTCCTTCCTCATGATGCCATCTATTTTGTGAAGTGCATCAGTCCCTCCTGCAGCAAAGCACCCCCACAGCATGATGCTACCACCCCCGTGCTTCACGTTTGGGATGGTGTTCTTCGGCTTGCAAGCAACCCCCTTTTTCCTCCAAACATAACGATGGTCATTATGGCCAAACAGTTCTATTTTTGTTTCATCAGACCAGAGGACATTTCTCCAAAAAGTACAATCTTTGTGCAGTTGCAAACCGTAGTCTGGCTTTTTAATGGCGGTTTTGGAGCAGTGGCTTCTTCCTTGCTGAGCGGCCTTTCAGGTTATGTCGATATAGGACTGTGGACTGTGGACATAGATACATTTGTACCTGTTTCCTCCAGCATCCTCTCAAGGTCCTTTGATGTTGTCGCACCAAAGTACGTTAATCTCTAGGAGACAGAACGCGTTTCTTTCCTGAGCGGTATGACGGCTGTGTGGTCCCATGGTGTTTATACTTGCGTACTATTGTTTGTACAGATGAACGTGGTACCTTCAGGCGTTTGGAAATTGCTCCCAAGGATGAACCAGACTTGTGGAGGTCTACCATTTTTTTTCTGAGGTCTTGGCTGATTTCTTTTGATTTTCCCATGATATCAAGCAAAGAGGCACTGAGTTTGAAGGTAGGCCTTGAAATACATCCACAGGTACACCTCCACTTGACTCAAATGATGTCAATTAGCCTATCAGAAGCTTCTAAAGCCATGACATCATTTTCTGGAATTTTTCAAGCTGTTTAAAGGCACAGTCAACTTAGTGTATGTAAACATCTGACCCACTGGAATTGTGATACAGTGAATTATAAGTGAAATAATCTGTCTGTAAACAATTGTTGGAAAAATTACTTGTGTAATGCACAAAGTAGATGTCCTAACCGACTTGCCAAAACTATAGTTTGTTAACAAGAAATTTGTGGAGTGGTTGAAAAAATAGTTTTAATGACTCCAACCTAAGTGTATGTAAACTTCCGACTTCAACTGTACATGGGAAGAAAATATATCAAAAAAGTACATCATACCAAGATGCATATTAAGAAAAGTCAGAAAGTACATGATTGACACAGACTTGCATCAGGACAAGATATTAATTTTTAACAGCACAAAAACTAAAACCACTAGCTGGCAATGTACAGTAAAAAGCAAGTGATTGGTAAGAAAAACAAGAAATGTTAATAAAAACATGTGCCATGAAAGGAGGTAGGGCCCTGAGTTTTTCCTGGCCACGTGACCTACAGGAAAACTCTGAGACTGCACAGAACTACCTGGAATTTTCCTGGTCATATGGGCTCACAACAGAACATGTTTTAAAAACATTTTGGAAACTACAAATGAAAATGAGCGTTTCCTATTGGAAAAGTCCAGGTACTCCTTCCCTGTTTCAGTCCGTTTTCTTCTGTTTGGTCCCTAGTGAACATGACAATGGTGGCCTTAAATTGGGGAGGACACACAATCACATCACCTTGCTGGCGTGGAGGATCTGGAACATAAGTGGCAGTCCGTGGGTGATGAGCTCCTCAGTGTACTCCTCCTCTTGGATGCAACTGAAGTCCTTTAGCAGACCCTGGATCAGTGGACGCCGGTGCTGCAGGAAACAGGTGCGCAGAGACTCCAGCCAAGTGTGCAGAGTCCATGGGACACCTGAGAAGACCAGTGGCAGTGAATAAATAACAAAAAAGTAAATACTGTAGCTGCTAGCTACTACACTAGCAAGAAAAGCAATTAGCTAAAACATGACTGAAGCACTGACCATGTCTTCCTCACTCTATAATTTTACATGTACATTTTAGTCATTTAGCAGACGTTCTTATCCAGAGCGACTTACAGTTAGTAAGTGCATACATTTTCATACTGTTGATGGATGAGCATAAAGTTCAGCTGTTGCTGTCTGTGATGGATATGGGGTGATTGTGCAGTTTTAGCATTGGCCCTCGGTTGTGGATATATTTGGTGGTCTTGTACAGTCCATGGACCCACCTAATCAGTGAATGTCTACTATACTGTATGATGGCAGTGCACTAGCATTAATGTTCGTATCTATGGTGCATGCTTGGAATGGTCACTGTTCCAGGTGGCTGATATCTATGGTGGTTGTGAGGAGTTTTCTCTGTGAGATGATTTGATGGGTGATGATTGCCGTGCGCAGCATGAACACAGCTCCCAGCGGTGGGCGTCTACAGTGAGGCATGTCTGCGTAATGCCGCGTTCACGTGCTAGTCGGAACTAGGAAACTATACATTTTCCGACTTGCTAACTGGTTGAAAGCAGCTCACGTATAACTACAATCAGTTAGCATATCGGAAATTTCAGAGTTTCCTAGTTATGACTACCACGTGAATGCGGCATCAGACCTGGGTCAAATCCATACATCAAATACTTTCAAATAATAATATAATAAATAATATGCCATTTAGCAGACGCTTTTATCCAAAGCGACTTACAGTCATGCGTGCATACATTTTTGTGTATGGGTGGTCCCGGGGTTTGAATCCACTACCTTGGCGTTACAAGCGCCGTGCTCTACCAGCACTTGATGTACACCTGATTAAGGTTCCATTCACTCCATTGTACCAAACCAGTCTAGTGCACTTGAAGTTTTTGAAAGTATTTGACCTACAGTATGTGTTTGGCGCAGGGTGGTGTGTATGTTAACTCTGACCTAAGCTGCGGATGTCTATGGTGATGTCCACATGGCCGTGTTCAGTGCTATGGTACATGGCCTCTCTCAGGGCCCTCAGTTTGGCCTTTCCTGTTCGTTGGAGTGTTCTGATGGTCTGGGGCGGTTTCTTCTCACCGGGCTCCGAGCTCTCGGCCAGGATCTCCTTCAGAGAGAGGACATCACCCTTTTCTTTCTCTGCATGGGACAGAAGCTTCCGGAACACGTTCCTAAAAGGAAGAGGTTTGTAATGTCGGATTTAGTTAAACATAAAAAGTATAACTCACACGCCTAACGTACTACCAGATGCATGGAGAAAAACAGTAAGCTGAGTAGAAAAGAAACCACAGCACACTGGTGATCTTTATGCTCCACATATTTAATGGATCTCTTCACCAATGTTTCGGTCTCAATAGAACTTAATCAGGTACACTCCAGTTTGTTGGAGTTTATTTTCTAGGCTGAGGCTGCGCAACCGGATCAAACGGCCCGTTCCGCCCCTGTCCCACCCTCATCCCGCACTCCAGGGCACCAGAGCTAAACAAACGTATCACATTCTGCACGTCTTAGCTGTCAAACATCATGCAAACACAGGTCAAGTGATCACTACATTATAAACCAAGCTACCTTGGGCATGGAAATGTCAACATTCTCTTCATGTTCAGTCACAAATTATATACTGTAGACTTAATGAGAAGTTTTAAAACATCCTAAAATGAGTTACAATCCCGTTTATTTTTTAAATATTTATTAAATTATTTTTTAGGGTGTAGATCAGCTTTAATATTGCAGATAGATTGTAACTTCCATCAATGTAATTGTCTGCATCACTTCCAATCCCCCATATGTTTTTTCCCGCAAATATACAGTTGAAGTCGGAAGTTTACATACACTTAGGTTTGAGTCATTAAAACTCGTTTTTCAACCACTCCACAAATTTCTTGTTAACAAACTATAGTTTTGGCAAGTTGGTTAGGACATCTCTTTTGTGCATGACACAAGTAATTTTTCCAACAATTGTTTACAGACAGATTATTTCACTTATAATTCACTGTCTCACAATTCCAGTGGGTCAGAAGTTTACATACACTAAATTGACTGTGCCTTTAAACAGCTTGAAAAATTCCAGAAAATGATGTCATGGCTTTAGAAGCTTCTGATAGGCTAATTGACATCATTTGAGTCAATTGGTGGTGTACCTGTGGATGTATCGCAAGGCCTACCTTCAAACGTAGTGCCTCTTTGCTTGACATCATGGGAAAATCAAAAGAAATCAGCCAAGACCTCAGAAAAAAATGGTAGACCTCCACAAGTCTGGTTCAACATTGGGAGCAATTTCCAAATGCCTGAAGGTACCACGTTCATCTGTACAAACAATAGTACGCAAGTATAAACACCATGGGACCACGCAGCCGTCATACCGCTCAGGAAGGAGACGCGTTCTGTCTCCTAGAGATGAACGTACTTTGGTGCGAAAAGTGCAAATCAATCCCAGAACAACATCAAAGGACCTTATGAAGATGCTGGAGGAAACAGGTACAAACGTATCTATATCCATAGTAAAACGAGTCCTATATCGACATAATCTGAAAGGCCGCTAAGCAATAAAGAAGCCACTGCTCCAAAACCGCCATTAAAAAGCCAGACTACGATTTGCAACTGCACATGGGGACAAATATTGCACTTTTTGGAGAAATTTCCTCTGGTCTGATGAAACAAAAATATAACTGTTTGTCCATAATGACCATCATTATGTTTGGAGGAAAAAGGGGGTTGCTTGCAAGCCGAAGAACACCATCCCAACCGTGAAGCACGGGGGTGGCAGCATCATTATATTTGACATTTTAGTCATTTAGCAGACGCTCTTATCCAGAGTGACTTACAGTTAGTGAGTGCATACATTTTTCATACTGCCCCCCCGTGGGAAACAATTCCACAACCCTGGCGTTGCAAGCACCATGCTCTACCAACTGAGCTACAGGGGACATCATGCTGTCGGGGTGCTTTGCTGCAGGAGGGACTGGTGCACTTCACAAAATAGATTGCATCATGAGGAAGGAAAATTATGTGGATATATTGAAGCAACATCTCAAGACATCAGCCAGGAAGTTTAAGATTGGTCGCAAATGGGTCTTCCAAATGGACAATGACCCCAAGCATACTTCCAAAGTTGTGGCAAAATGGCTTAAGGACAACAAAGTCAAGGTATTGGAGTGGCCATCACAAAGCCCTGACCTCAATCCTATGGAACATTTGTGGGCAGAACTGAAAAAGCGTGTGCGAGCAAGGAGGCCTATAAACCTGACTCAGTTACACCAGCTCTGTCAGGAGGAATGGGCCAATCACCCAATTTATTGTGGGAAGCTTGTGGAAGGCTACCCGAAACGTTTAACCCAAGTTAAACAATTTAAAGGCAATGCTACCAAATACTAATTGAGCGTATGTAAACTTCTGACCCACTGGGCATGTCATGAAATAATTAAAAGCTGAAATAAATCATTCTCTCTACTATTGTTCTGACATTTCACATTCTTAAAATAAAGTGGTGATCCTAACTGACCTAAGACAGGGAATTTTTACTAGGATTAAATGTCAGGAATTGTGAAAAACTGAGTTTAAATGTATTTGGCTAAGGTGTATGTAAACTTCCGACTTCAACTCTACATACATATACACATTACATACATATAAATACATATACAGTGCCCTCCACTATTATTGGCACCCCTGTTTAAGATGTGGTCGAGGACTTCCAAAAATTCTCATTTTTTTTAAAACAACATAGAACCCAAATGCAAAAAAGATAAAAATCCAACCTTTTATTTAAGTACATTACTTTGGTGGTAAAAAAAAAAATCACACATTTAGAAAAAAAAAACTTGAAATCATGTGTCCCACAATTATTGGCACCCCTAACAATTCCGCTGAAAATTTTAATTGATTTTTTTTAAATATATTTTTCTGTAGTTGCTAAAGTTGGTCAGGGTATCTAGGAACTTTTAATTTGTAATTCATGACTTCCTGTTTCCCTGGGGTATAAATATGACGTGACACAGAGGCCTAATTCTCTTACCCATTTGTCAACATGGCAAAGACAAGAGAACACACCATTCAAGTAAGGCAGATTTGTGTCGACCTTCATAAGTCAGGCAATGGCTACAAGAAAATAGCCACTCGCCTTAACTTGCCCGTATCTACAGTCAGAGGAATCATTAAGAAGTTTAAAACAACTGGAACAGTGACAAACAAGGTTTGAAGAGGTCCCAAGTTTATCTTGCCACAACGCACAGTGAGGAGGATGGTAAGAGAAGTAAAAAAAAGTCCTAAGCTCACTGTCACAGAATTGCATCAAAGAGTGGCATCTTGGGGTCACAAAGTCTCCAAAACAACCATCAGACTCTCTCTACATGCCAACAAGCTGTTTGGGAGGCATGCAAGGAAAAAGCCTTTTCTCACTAATACTCACAAACGTAAACGTCTGGAGTTTGCTAAGCGGCACTGGGACTTCAACTGGGATCGTGTGCTTTGGTCAGATGAGACTAAGATTGAGCTTTTTGGCAACAAACACTCTAAGTGGGTCTGGCGTAAAACAAATGATGTGTATGCCGAAAAGCACCTCATGCCCACCGTGAAGTATGGTGGAGGATCTGTGATGCTGTGGGCCTGTTTCTCTTCCAAAGGCCCTGGGAACCTTGTTAGGGTGCATGGCATTATGAACGCCTTGAACTACCAGGACATTTTAAATAAAAACTGATGGCCTCTGCCAGAAAGCTGAAGATGGGTCGTCATTGGGTCTTTCAGCAGGATAATGATCCAAAACATGTGGCAAAATCTACACAAAAATGGTTCAGCAGTCACAAACTCAAGGTCCTCCCATGGCCATCTCAGTCCCCAGACCTCAACCCAATCGAAAACCTGTGGGGCGAGCTAAAGAGGAGAGTGCATAAGAGAGGACCCAGGACACTGGATGATCTAGAAAGATTGTGCAAAGAAGAATGGTCAAAGATCCCTCTCTCTGTGTTCTCCAATCTTGTGAAATGTTATAGGAGGAGATTAAGTGCTGTCTTGTTGGCAAAAGGGGGTTGTACAAAGTATTAACATCAGGGGTGCCAATAATTGTGGGACACATGATTTCAAGTTATTTTTTTCCTAAATGTGTGATTTTTTTTTTACCCCAAAGTAATGTACTTAAATAAAAGGTTGGATTTTTCTCTTTTTTTGCATTTGGGTTCTATGTTGTTTAAAAAAAAAGGAGAATTTTTGGAAGTCCTCGACCACATCTTAAACAGGGGTGCCAATAATTGTGGAGGGCACTGTATATACATATATATCTCCTTTTTTAAAATGTATTTTCCTTAATTACTTTCCAACCCCACCACCCCTCCCTTAATTGGTGAACAACAACGCTTAGGCCTCTACTTCCAGCTTATCCATACTATATACATTTTATGGACACTGTCAATTTTCAATAATTCTATTTTGTTCGTTTTTACTCCTGAACTTCCTCTACCCTCAACCTCTCCGATCATTTTCATGATGTCCATCTGTTTTGCTTCTATATGCCATTTCTTTCAAACTGTGCTCTTTCACAAAAGTTCTCAACCTGTAACCTATATACTTATTATGGACACAGTATGTTTTACATTTGTTATTTTGTTGTTATTAGTTGTTATTTGTCCCAACCTTCAGCTCCATTCAACCCCTCCCATCTATCTCTTAACACTATCCATATTGGATTTCTATTTGCCATATATTTTTCAAAAGCACTGTGATGTTTCACAAAAGTTCTGAACCCTTCTATTCTCATTGTTTCTGCAGATTTTAAATTGAAAATAAACATTTTTGCTAAAAGTATTATTATATTATTGATCGATCGATTGACTATGACTTTTCAGATCACCTAGTAGAGCTATCAGCAGGGTTAGCTCCAGGTAAATATTGCAATCCTTCAGCCATTCCTGGACCTGTGACCAAAAACAAGCTACAAATGGACAGTACCAAAACAAATGATCTAATGATGCTGTCTCTTCGCAGCAAAATCTGCAGAGCTGGGAAGATTGTATCCCACATATAAATAACATTCTAATGGTACAATCCTGTTTTAGATGTAAGGTCGGTATGTATGGCCTGTACACTCTTAGAAAAAAAGGTTTCAAAAAGAGTTATTTGCAGAGGGACAAAAAAACATTTTTGTAAGACAAGGGTTCTTTGTAAGACAAAGAGTTCTACCTAGAACCTTTTTCATCCTAAGAACCGCTTTTGGAAGAAATTGTTATTTGATGATTGTTTGGAAGGCAAGAAGGATTCTTTGGAAGGCAAGAAGGGTTCTACATAGAACCCTTCTAAACCCGGGTGGACACTACACGACTTTCAAAGTTGAAACGACTGTCTTTCCTGTAGTTTTTCGTCTTGCCAATATAGCGGTGCACACACTAAATGGTCTGTCACAGACAGAATGTCACACACTACAAGATTCTTCACTTGGTTATGAGGATTCTCGATACCACGCTGTCGCACGAAAACGTAACATGAGTTTGTCACAAGCCGGACAGTGGCAAAACAAAGATGGAGCTTGACAGCGAACAGCAGCTGGAAACACAAGAAGAAGACGCCGAATTTGGGTGAAGCCGTGGTTGGGGAGACGAGGACAGTTTGGGTTGTTTGTTCTGCAGAGAGAGTTGGAGGTAAATAATGCCCAATCAACACAGCTAGCTAGTCTACTAATTTATGTTTTTCATACAGTGCATGTAGTATGTCCTAATATCACTCACATAACCAATAAAAAGTAAAGGACCAAAATCCATGACATTATTTGGCTTGCCATGTTATGGGCCCATTCTATAGAATAAAAAAAATGAAATGTTGTTATTGTGTTGTTGTTATGCTGTAGCACCAACACAAATTCCTATAAATTATTGTTGCATGGCAATATAATTATCTGATTCAGGATATTTAGCTCTAATAGCGCTACATTGTGCTCTGCCTTCACCTATACACCTATAAATCTTTGTTCCAGCTCCCACTTGGCTTTGGTGATAGCAATCGTGTGTACTGTGTCCTCAAAGACCTCCTCAACAAAAAACAAACAAACAAAAACAAAACTACCAAAGGTATGGTTAACTGATTAGCATGCATGAACATTTTCCGTTTCCTATTATGTTCCCTCTGTGTTGTTAAGTGCTCAATTCAAGGCGAAGAGTGGGCAATTGGGGCACACACATTTTAATTTAACTATTTATATGGCCCATTTTAAGAGTTTCAATGACCATGACATTAAAGCCTTTAGCTAACTACATACTTTACAAAGTTATTAAAATGCCTGAAAGTTTCCTATTTGACAGGCTGTTCTTTTGCATGGCATAAAGTAGTCAAAATAAAATAGAAAGCAACCTAGTTATCAAGCTATTTTGCTCACCTGGTTGTTGAAGAGCAGTGGCAATGTCTCTCCAGCTCTCTCTCTTTTTTCAGTCCGGTTGTGGTAAAACTCAGAAGAGACATCGAAAAGGCACTCATGATCTTGCCAAAGTTCCAATAGCCTCCATTCCATCGCTTGTGTCGACATAACTCCCAGCTCTTTTCTTTGAAGCCATGTTTTTTTTTGTTATTGTTTTAATGTTACGCTAGCTACAGTGGGGAAAAAAAGTATTTAGTCAGCCACCAATTGTGCAAGTTCTCCCACTTAAAAAGCTGAGGGAGGCCTGTAATTTTCCTCATAGGTACACGTCAACTATGACAGACAAAATGAGAAGAATTTTTCCAGAAAATCACATTGTAGGATTTTTTATGAATTTATTTGCAAATTATGGTGGAAAATAAGTATTTGGTTAATAACAAAAGTTTCTCAATACTTTGCTATATAACCTTTGTTGACAATGACACAGGTCAAACGTTTTCTGTAAGTCTTCACAAGGTTTTCACACACTGTTGCTGGTATTTTGGCCCATTCCTCCATGCAGATCTCCTCTAGAGCAGTGATGTTTTGGGGCTGTCGCTGGGTAACACGGACTTTCAACTCCCTCCAAAGATTTTCTATGGGGTTGAGATCTGGAGACTGGCTAGGCCACTCCAGGACCTTGAAATGCTTTTTACGAAGCCACTCCTTCGTTGCCCGGGCGGTGTGTTTGGGATCATTGTCATGCTGAAAGACCCAGCCATGTTTCATCTTCAATGCCCTTGCTGAAGGAAGGAGGTTTTCACTCAAAATCTCCCGATACCTGGCCCCATTCATTCTTTCCTTTACACGGATCAGTCGTCCTGGTCCCTTTGCAGAAAAACAGCCCCCAAGCATGATGTTTCCACCCCCATGCTTCACAGTAGGTATGGTGTTCTTTGGATGCAACTCAGCATTCTTTGTCCTCCAAACACGACGAGTTGAGTTTTTACCAAAAAGTTCTATTTTGGTTTCATCTGACCATATGACATTCTCCCAATCCTCTTCTGGATCATCCAAATGTACTCTAGCAAACTTCAGATGGGCCTGGACATTTACTGGCTTAAGCAGGGGGACACGTCTGGCACTGCAGGATTTGAGTCCCTGGCGGCGTAGTGTGTTACTGATGGTAGGCTTTGTTACTTTGGTCCCAGCTCTCTGCAGGTCATTCACTAGGTCCCCCTGTGTGGTTCTGGGATTTTTGCTCACCGTTCTTGTGATCATTTTGACCCCACGGGGTGAGATCTTGCGTGGAGCCCCAGATCGAGGGAGATTATCAGTGGTCTTGTATGTCTTCCATTTCCTAATAATTGCTCCCACAGTTGATCTCTTCAAACCAAGCTGCTTACCTATTGCAGATTCAGTCTTCCCAGCCTGGTGCAGGTCTACAATTTTGTTTCTGGTGTCCTTTGACAGCTCTTTGGTCTTGGCCATAGTGGAGTTTGGAGTTTGACTGTTTGAGGTTGTGGACTGGTGTCTTTTATACTGATAACAAGTTCAAACAGGTGCCATTAATACAGGTAATGAGTGGAGGACAGAGGAGCCTCTTAAAAAACAGGTCTGTGAGAGCCAGAAATCTTGCTTGTTTGTAGGTGACCAAATACCTATTTTCCACCATAATTTGCAAATAAATTCATAACAAATCCAACAATGTGATTTTCTGGAGAAAGAAAATCTCAATTTGTCTGTCATAGTTGACGTGTACCTATGATGAAAATTACAGGCCTCTCTCATATTTTTAAGTGGGAGAACTTGCACAATTTGTGGCTGACTAAATACTTTTTTCCCCCACTGTAGCTTCCACCTCTTCCGTCTGGTTTTGTCACGAGCACTCATTAGCTATTGCTGATCACCATTCTCAAAACTTGTCATTGCACATCACCCACTACAAGAGCATTGCAGATGTGCCGATAAAATTAAACACGTTTGAAAATATCGGGATGTGTGGGACTGCTTAATTATTATTATTATTTTTAAACATTTTATTGAAGACTGATTTTACCAGGTAAGTTGACTGAGAACAAATTCTCATTTACAGCAACGACCTGGGGAATAGTTACAGGGGAGAGGAGGGGGGGATGAATGAGCCAATTGACAGGATCAGTAGCCTTCAGATTGCGTCTCTGAAACACTCACATTAAATTAGTGTTGGTGGAGGCTGCAAGCCCAAGTAGGCAGATTGGTGTGAGAATGTTTTTCACTATACCTATATGGGAATATTTGTGCATGTATCTGGTATTCCCATAATCATTTTACATACAGTGGGGGAAAAAAGTATTTAGTCAGCCACCAATTGTGCAAGTTCTCCCACTTAAAAAGATGAGAGAGGCCTGTAATTTTCATCATAGGTACACGTCAACTATGACAGACAAATTGAGAATTTTTTTTCCAGAAAATCACATTGTAGGATTTTTAATGAATTTATTTGCAAATTATGGTGGAAAAAAAGTATTTGGTCACCTACAAACAAGCAAGATTTCTGGCTCTCACAGACCTGTAACTTCTTCTTTAAGAGGCTCCTCTGTCCTCCACTCGTTACCTGTATTAATGGCACCTGTTTGAACTTGTTATCAGTATAAAAGACACCTGTCCACAACCTCAAACAGTCACACTCCAAACTCCACTATGGCCAAGACCAAAGAGCTGTCAAAGGACACCAGAAACAAAATTGTAGACCTGCACCAGGCTGGGAAGACTGAATCTGCAATAGGTAAGCAGCTTTGTTTGAAGAAATCAACTGTGGGAGCAATTATTAGGATAGGATATGGAAGACATACAAGACCACTGATAATCTCCCTCGATCTGGGGCTCCACGCAAGATCTCACCCCGTGGGGTCAAAATGATCACAAGAACGATGAGCACAAATCCCAGAACCACACGGGGGGACCTAGTGAATGACCTGCAGAGAACTGGGACCAAAGTAACAAAGCCTACCATCAGTAACACACTACGCCGCCAGGGACTCAAATCCTGCAGTGCCAGATGTGTCCCCCTGCTTAAGCCAGTACATGTCCAGGCCCGTCTGAAGTTTGCTAGAGTGCATTTGGATGATCCAGAAGAGGATTGGGAGAATGTCATATGGTCAGATGAAACCAAAATAGAACTTTTTGGTAAAAACTCAATTCGTTGTGTTTGGAGGACAAAGAATGCTGAGTTGCATCCAAAGAGCACCATACCTACTGTGAAGCATGGGGGTGGAAACATCATGCTTTGGGGCTGTTTTTCTGCAAAGGGACCAGGACGACTGATCCGTGTAAAGGAAAGAATGAATGGGGCCAGGTATCGTGAGAGTGAAAACCTCCTTCCATCAGCAAGGGCATTGAAGATGAAACATGGCTGGGTCTTTCAGCATGACAATGATCCCAAACACACCGCCCGGGCAACGAAGGAGTGGCTTCGTAAGAA
This sequence comes from Coregonus lavaretus, assembly GCF_964263955.1. Lineage (NCBI taxonomy): Eukaryota > Metazoa > Chordata > Actinopteri > Salmoniformes > Salmonidae > Coregonus > Coregonus lavaretus. Next base: position 4,072,184 of record NC_140006.1, read on the forward strand.
GCATTTCAAGGTCCTGGAGTGGCTTAGCCAGTCTCCAGATCTCAACCCCATAGAAAATATTTGGAGGGAGTTGAAAGTCCGTGTTGCCCAGCGACAGCCCCAAAACATCACTGCTCTAGAGGAGATCTGCATGGAGGAATGGGCCAAAATACCAGCAACAGTGTGTGAAAACCTTGTGAAGACTTACAGAAAACATTTGACCTGTGTCCTTGCCAACAAAGGGTATATAACAAAGTATTGAGGAACTTTTGTTATTGACCAAATACTTATTTTCCACCATAATTTGCAAATAAATACATTACAATTCCTACAATGTGATTTTCTGGATTTTTTTTTCTCATTTTGTCTGTCATAGTTGACGTGTACCTATGATGAAAATTACAGGCCTCTCTCATCTTTTTAAGTGGGAGAACTTGCACAATTGGTGGCTGACTAAATACTTTTTTCCCCCACTGTATACAGTTGTCATGACTTGCTCTAATGGGCTGAGGATCAAAGATGCCGGCTAGGCAAAGGTTTGAACACCCCCTTTCCTGGGGGCCAGTTTTATGACCGGTCGTAAATTCCTTGCAGAAACTTTATTTTTCGTGCCATGCAGTATTGGGAGAGGGAATTTCCCTGTGAGACAAAGGACGACTTCCCGCCAAGACTCCAACATCCAAAAGTGGATAAAAAAAACAATATTCCTACTTAAAAGAATGTGGGAAATGCTCGGTGGGGACTTAAAGATCATGTCAAATTCGTTACTATGTTGTGATGTCATTAAAGACGGTAGAACAACATAACTGTATCTCTGGGTGGGGGACGATAACAATGTGATTTTAGCATTCTAGATGAGATTATTGTTTCCATATTGATTTGTTCTCAGTCAGTGACCACGCCCAGATGAGCACAAACATGATGAAACACCCCCTTTTCTACTCAAGTATAAAACCCTCCTGACGAAATTCACATCAGACCAAGCATACCACGGTATAAGCCGGATGTTGCAAATGGTTGAATTTCTACAAGACCAAGCAGATTACAGTATAAGCTGGATGTTGTAAATGGTTGAATTTCTACCAGACCAGGAAGCGTGAAGCTGAAGCTACATGTTACAAAATGGTTAGACCAGAAAGACCAGAAAACGTGAGATGTTAGTCCACACGTTTGAAATGGAGGCACTCTGAAACTCTCAACCTCTACACGAGGTGAAGAAGAAGACAATGCACTAGACCTTATCATCTCAGTCTGCAGCTGGCATGTTTAGTCGTCTAGAGAACTTTCACTAAAGCCACGAGTTGGGAGGGACAATCCCTCTCAGACAACCGCTGGTACATCTGAAGTATCTATTCTAACAGATCAACTCTACGAACTACAGGGTATGCTGACCAGAACAAATTATCCAGTTTTACCTAGTGTTGATTTTTCAGTGTAACATTTCTAGTGTTGATTCAAGAGTTAAATTAACTTAATACTCAGTGGTGTAAAATAACCCCAGTTTTGGTGTTAATAACCAGAGTTGAGTGTGACCATAATTTTTACTGTGTACACTGAATAAAATAAAAGTCCCTCTCAACCAGCTTCATGAGGAATGCTTTTCCAACAGTCTTGAAGGAGTTCTCACACATGCTGAGCACTTGTTGGCTGCTTTTCCTTCACTCTGTGGTCTAACTCATCCCAAACCATCTCAGTTGGGTTGAGGTCGGGGGATTGTGGAGGCCAGGCCATCTGATGCAGCACTATATCACTCTCCTTGGTCAAATAGTCCTTACACAGACTGGAGGTGTCGTTTTGGTCATTGTTCTGTTGAAAAACAAATGATAGTCCCACTAAGCGCAAAACAGATGGGATGGCTTATCGCTGCAGAATGCTGTGGTAGCCATGCTGGTTAAGTGTGCCTTGAATTCTAAATAAATCACAGACAGTGTCACCAGCAAAGCAGCCCCACACCATCACAACTCCTCCTACCTGCGGAGATCATCCGTTCACCTACTCTGCGTCTCACAAAGACACGGCAGTTGGAACCAACAATCTCAAATTTCAGACCAAAAGACAGATTTTCACCGGTCTAATGTCCATTGCTTGTATTTCTTGGCCCAAGCCAGTCTCTTCTTCTTCTTGGTGTCCTTTAGCAGTGGTTTCTTTGAAGCAATTCGACCATGAAGGCCTGATTCACGCAGTCTCTTCTGAACAGTTGATGTTGAGATGGGTCTGTGACCTGAACTCTGTGAAGCATTTACTTGTGCTGCAACCTGAGGTGTAGTGAACTCTAATGAACTTATCCTCTGCAGCAGAGGTAACTCTGGGTTTTCCTTTCCTGTGGCGGTCCTTATGAGAGCCACTTTCATCACAGCGCTTGATGGTTTTTGCGACTGCACTTGAAGAAACTTTAAAAGTTATTGAAATTGGACTGTCATTTCTCTTTGCTTATTTGAGCTGTTCTTGCCATAATATGGACTTGGTCTTTTACCAAATAGGGCTATCTTCTGTATACCACCTTGTCACAACACAACTGATTGGCTCATTGTGAAGGAAAGAAATTCCACAAATTAACTTTTAACAAGGCACACCTGTTATTTGAAGTGCATTCCAGGTGACTCCCTCATGAAGTTGGTTGAGAGAATGCCAAAAGTGTGCAAAGCTGTCATCAAGGCACATTTTTTGGTTACAACATGATTCCACATGTGTTATTTCATAGTTTCGATGTCTTCACTATTATTCTACAATGTAGAAAATAGTAAAAATAAAGAAAAACCCTGGAATGAGTAGGTGTGTCCAAACTTTTGACTTTCTTACATTGTCAAGAGACGTCACTTTCCTACCCCCTCCTCCAGGTTTGGTGAATGGACCAACCAGACCCTCAAGACTGCCATGGGCAAGTCCCTTGACTGGTAACAGGAAGGGTGGGAGAACAACCTGAAGGTAATCCTCTTTGCACACAACAGCAGCATTCAGAGTGGTCCTCTGTAGCTCAGCTGGTAGAGCACGGCGCTTGTAACGCCAAGGTAGTGGGTTCGATCCCCGGGACCACCCATACACAAAAAAAATGTATGCACGAATGACTGTAAGTCGCTTTGGATAAAAGCGTCTGCTAAATGGCATATTATTATTATATTATTCAGGCCTCCACCGAGTACGGACAGGAGCCGCAGCTGTTGACTGAGGTAAACGATGCAATTGTATATAGAATTATTGCATATACTGTAGTTTTTCAAATTTGTGATTGACTTAGTGTTGTTGTTTGTCTATTGCTATTTTTGTATAACACTTCTTTCAGATCACTGAAACCCCACCTGATCTGGTGGAAGTTGTCAAACCAGATCAGAACGCCTTCGAGGACCACCTGAAGTCATGGACTGAGAAGGATGTGGAGGTTTTTGACAAGGTAAAAATGATTGCCTGCTGTTAATATGTTTTCTGGCCCTCCAAGAGATATGTAAGAAATGTATTTGTAATATGAAATATAATTGCATTTATTCCTATTATCAATCATGGTGAGACTGAACATTGACAAGGCGCAGGAGAAACAGAAGAAGAGCTACCAGAGCAGAATCATGAAGGGGACCAAGTGCTACAACATCCAGGCAAATTACTTGGTTTGGAAGAAGGACGAAAGGAAGGCGAGACCTAGGAAACCTCGCTGCTCTTTCGCTCCTAGCTGGGGTCACCATCTGTTAAGGTGAATAGAAAACATCTCAGATACAGTGGGGAAAAAAGTATTTAGTCAGCCACCAATTGTGCAAGTTCTCCCACTTAAAAAGATGAGAGAGGCCTGTAATTTTCATCATAGGTACACGTCAACTATGACAGACAAATTGAGAGAAAAAAATCCAGAAAATCACATTTTAGGATTTTTAATGAATTTATTTGCAAATTATGGTGGAAAATAAGTATTTGGTCACCTACAAACAAGCAAGATTTCTGGCTCTCACAGACCTGTAACTTCTTCTTTTAGAGGCTCCTCTGTCCTCCACTCGTTACCTGTATTAATGGCACCTGTTTGAACTTGTTATCAGTATAAAAGACACCTGTCCACAACCTCAAACAGTCACACTCCAAACTCCACTATGGCCAAGACCAAAGAGCTGTCAAAGGACACCAGAATCAAAATTGTAGACCTGCACCAGGCTGGGAAGACTGAATCTGCAATAGGTAAGCAGCTTGGTTTGAAGAAATCAACTGTGGGAGCAATTATTAGGAAATGGAAGACATACAAGACCACTGATAATCTCCCTCGATCTGGGGCTCCACGCAAGATCTCACCTCGTGGGGTCAAAATGATCACAAGAACGATGAGCAAAAATCCCAGAACCACACGGGGGGACCTAGTGAATGACCTGCAGAGAGCTGGGACCAAAGTAACAAAGCCTACCATCAGTAACACACTACGCCGCCAGGGACTCAAATCCTGCAGTGACAGACGTGTCCCCCTGCTTAAGCCAGTACATGTCCAGGCCCGTCTGAAGATTGCTAGAGTGCATTTGGATGATCCAGAAGAGGATTGGGAGAATGTCATATGGTCAGATGAAACCAAAATATAATTTTTGGGTAAAAACTCAACTCGTCGTGTTTGGAGGACAAATAATGCTGAGTTGCATCCAAAGAACACCATACCTACTGTGAAGCATGGGGGTGGAAACATCATGCTTTGGGGCTGTTTTTCTGCAAAGGGACCAGGACGACTGATCCGTGTAAAGGAAAGAATGAATGGGGCCATGTATCGTGAGATTTTGAGTGAAAACCTCCTTCCATCAGCAAGGGCATTGAAGATGAAACGTGGCTGGGTCTTTCAGCATGACAATGATCCCAAACACACCGCCCAGGCAACGAAGGAGTGGCTTCGTAAGAAGCATTTCAAGGTCCTGGAGTGGCCTAGCCAGTCTCCAGAACTCAACCCCATAGAAAATCTTTGGAGGGAGTTGAAAGTCTGTGTTGCCCAGCAACAGCCCTAAAACATCACTGCTCTAGAGGAGATCTGCATGGAGGAATGGGCCAAAATACCAGCAACAGTGTGTGAAAACCTTGTGAAGACTTACAGAAAACGTTTGACCTGTGTCATTGCCAACAAAGGGTATATAACAAAGTATTGAGTAACTTTTGTTATTGACCAAATACTTATTTTCCACGATAATTTGCAAATAAATTCATTAAAAATCCTACAATGTGATTTTCTGGATTTTTTTCCCTCATTTTGTCTGTCATAGTTAACGTGTACCTATGATGAAAATTACAGGCCTCTCTCATCTTTTTAAGTGGGAGAACTTGCACAATTGGTGGCTGACTAAATACTTTTTTCCCCCACTGTAATAACTATTTGCATCTGCACACAAAATAACCTGAAGCTAGTTTTAGTTTCCCTAACACTGATATTGTTCTCTTTGTCTTCCTAGGGTTACCTCGGTGGAAGCCAACAATCTTCTCCAGTTGGAGCAGTTGGACGGTCGACCACTGAAAGCACAAACCATGAAGTGCTTTGAAAGGCTGGTCATGGCTCACATCAACACCATCATGCCGGAAACCATAGACCCACCCTAATTCGCATACCACCCACAGATGACACAATCTCAATCGCACTCCACACTGCCCTTTCCCACCTGGACAAAAAGGAACACCTATGTGAGAATGCTGTTCATTGACTACAGCTCAGCGTTCAACACCGTAGTGCCCACAAAGCTCATCACTAAGCTAAGGACCCTGGGACTAAACACCTCCCTCTGCAACTGCATCCTGGACTTCCTGACGGGCTGCCCCCAGGTGGTAAAGATAGGCAACAACACATCTGCCACGCTGATCCTCAACACTGGGGCCCCTCAGGGGTGCGTGCTTAGTCCCCTCCTGTACTCCCTGTTCACCCACGATTGCGTGGCCAAGCACGACTCTAACACCATCATTACATTTGCTGACGACACAACAGTGGTAGGCCTGATCACCGACAATGATGAGACAGCCTATAGGGAGGAGGTCAGAGACCTGGCATTGTGGTGCCAGGACAACAACCTCTCCCTCAATGTGAGCAAGATCAAGAAGTTGATGGTGGATTATAGGAAAAGGAGGGCCGAACAGGCCCCCATTGACAACAACGGGTCTGTAGTGGAGCGGGTCGAGAGTTTCAAGTTCCTTGGTGTCCACATCACCAACACACATATCATGGTCCAAACACAATTGTGAAGAGGGTACGACAACAACTTTTCCCCCTCAGGAGACTGAAAAGATTTGGCATGGGTCCCCAGATCCTCAAAAAGTTATACAGCTGCACCATCGAGAGCATCCTGACCGGTTGCATCACCGCCTGGTAGGCAACTGCTCGGCATCTGACCGTAAGGCGCTACAGAGTGTAGTGCGTACGGCCCAGTACATCACTGGGGTCAAGCTTCCTGCCATCCGGGACCTACATAGTAGGCAGTGTCAGAGGAAGGCCCAAAAAATGGTCAAAGACTCCAGTCACCCAAGTCATAGACAGTTCTCTCAGCTACCGCACGGCAAGCGGTACCGGTGTGGCAAGTCTAGGTCCAAAAGGCTCCTTAACAGCCATAAGTCTGCTGAACAATTAATCAAATGGCCACCCGGACTATTTACATTGACCCCCCCCCACTCCCCTTTGTTTTTACACTGCTGCTACATGCTGTTTATTATCTATGCATAGTAATATAATAATAATAATAATATGCCATTTAGCAGACGCTTTTATCCAAAGCGACTTACAGTCATGCGTGCATACATTTTTGTGTATGGGTGGTCCCGGGGATCGAACCCACTACCTTGGCGTTACAAGCGCCGTGCTCTACCAGCTGAGCTACAGAGGACCACAAGTCCTCAACCAACCTGCACATTGACTAGGTGCCGGTACCCCCTGTATATAGCCTCGTTATTGTTATGTAATGTTATTGTGTTACTTTTTTATTTAATATTTTCTTAACTCTATTTCTTGAACTGCATTGTTGGTTAAGGGCTTTTAAGTAAGCATTTCAAGGTAAGGCGAATGTGATGAATCAAATAGGATTTGATTGGTATTAGATTTTCTTTATTGTGTCATAATTTTTTATTACACAAAATGACAGATGTCCGGACCTCTGTGTCCTCATATGTGGTTACGTCCCTGCTTGTGATTTGTGAGTGGTTTAGTGGTTTGATGACGTATTATTTTGTGAAAGGCAGGACAATGGATTCACATTGGATCTGTATTTGATGTCTGGGATAATAATAATGACAGAACCCTGTGAGTTGTATTTAGAATTTCATAGTCACACATTGAGATTCGTTGTTGCAAGTACACATTTTTTTTTCGAAAGCTTGTATCATAATGTGTGAAAAATGTAACAAGGGTTGCAAACGTGTGACTTGACATTTGAATAAATTCAGAATCTCTTTCTAGAAATTTACAGAACTTTCTACAAGCTTAAACATCTCTTGGTAACGTGACAACAGTGACAAAATTCAGAGTATGCGCAGATAAAAAATATGAAAGTGTGTTTTTGATTCCCAGCAGACTATTTATAGTCGTAAATGGACTTGTAATAATTTGGAAAATAAATTATGCTTGCAAATCTTAATGAATGTATTGAAATGTCAAGTTACAAGTTTGTGACTGTTGTAAAAAAAAATCACACCATGACACAAGCTTGCGAAATTAAATTACACATTTGCAAATCGTATTTGCAACCACTAATCTCAATGTGACCACAAAATTCTAAACACAAACTCACAGGGTTCTGTCATCATTATTATCCCATATTGATACAGGGTTGCTGTTTGTGATCTATAAATGTGACGTAAGGCTTTAAGGTGTATGTGTGTGTGTGTGTCTGTGTGTGGCGGTTACTGCCGTTCAAGATTAGGGAGGAAGATAATATTTTTTTAGCATGGCCTTATTTCTATTACAGCATATTGGATGAATGTCATTCATATTCCATTCGCCCAGATCAATGTAACATCGATAGGTTTAGGCTACTAAATGATACTCGAATTTGCCCTATACTCATCATGTGGTTGCTACAACCTAGAACCACCTAGAGTCGATTGACGCGCCCGTGTGTCACATGTGGCATCATTTTGAATACTGAGTAGGTCCGTGTGTGTTTATGCTAGAGGCTTACCGTTTATTGCAGTGGCTGCAGCTCAATTCCCTCTTTCTGCCCATATTCCATAACATGGGGCTTTTTGAAAGCAGTGTTTTCTATACGGAAGATCCGGACAAGAAAATCGTCACGAAATAGTTTGAAAAATCCGAACTGTTTGAGCTAGCAACTCAAACGACCCCATCATCAAAGGAGACATTCACAAACACGACAGTGTCTACGACATCCACAAGCTTTACAGCAGTTGTCTGAACTTTCAGACGCCCATGTCCTAATTTCGAAGACTTCTTCTCATAAAACCGAACCATTCGGCCCTGGCCGAACCATTTGAGCTACCAACATCGACAGGTAAGACTCTCACGAACATTCAGCACTCAATTGTTTTGCGTTATGCAAGCTTCAGGGGAGTTGTTGGAATGTAAGAAAAAATGTCACAAAAGTGAATAGGGTGTAAAAAGTGCCATAACCAAAGTGACTAAATTGGTGTAAAAAAAATAGTTTCCCTATATCTCCTAGATGTAGGACAGACACTTCAAAACCGTATTCTTTATGATAGATTTTTTGACTGTCTGTTTTGCCATTTATTCATTAATGAATAATATATATTTAAAAAATTGAATACCTGTAGGTGACCTAAAATTCTAAATTAAATAGCGAAATGATCCATTGAATGACCATCTTAAAACAATTCCATATGTTAGCTTAGTAGATATCGCGAACCAAGGGCTTAGACGAATTGGAGAAGTCAAGGTGACACAGTAACACATTCAGTACTGCCTTGCACACTCTTGCCTGCATCTAGCTGATCTGGGGTGTAATCATTAAGTCCAAACAGTTGCAAAACAAGAGTTTCTATTGGAAAAATTCAGGTAGGTCTCTCTCCGTTTCGTTCTGATTGCTTCCGACTAAGAAATATTTTCCAACAGAATCAGTGGAATGATCACCCATACACACAGTTCACCTTCATAGCAGCCACACACAGCATCATTACTTTGCTCCTTGTATAACTCCTTATCGCATCTACGCACTCTCCTGCTCTCAGCTTTCCCCTTTGCTTGTGGACTTCAGTGCACAATACAACAGCTGTCTGTGACCAGGCGCAAAAACCTCTCCAAGTCAAACATTCATACCATAACCACTAACCGCTACACAGCCTACATCGTTGTCACCATATTAGCGTGGAACCCCGTATTATCGGCATATTCAACAGCGTTTAAGAAATATATTACCTTCAACAGTGTTATCTTCTGATCAAGCCATCAATGTTATGTGATTATTGGTGTCGTAAAAATGTTAGCTAACGGGTTAGCAATTAGCATGTTTGACATTTCAGTGGAAATACTACTATTATCAGCTTTTTGATAAGCGGTTTAGCAAATAAATACATCCCGTATTATCGGCATACGGTCCCCAGTTATTGGCCACCTTACTATTTTGTTCAATTACAAGATATATCTGTTGAATTTTGTTCAAAAAAGAGACACCAACCACGTACCCGAAGTGTTTACTAGATAGATAGGCGGCAGATAGCTTAGTGGTTAAGAGTGTTGTGCCAGTAACCGAAAGGTCGCTGGTTCTAATCCCCGAGCCGACTAGGTGAAAAATCTGTCGATGTGCCCTTGAGCAAGGCACTTAACCCTAATTGCTCCTGTAAGTCGCTCTGGATAAGAGCGTCTGCAAAATGACTAATTATTTTATTTTAATTTTATTTTTTTATAGTTGCCTAGTTGGCTAGCCTTCCGGTAAAAAATAATGACTTGCCTGTCAACTTTTCATTGCGTAGCCCGGTGCACCCTCCTGTGGACTCTTAAAAAATGGTTCTTCACCAACATATTCAGTGTTGTAACCAAATAATTTGTTTTACAGATTAATGTTATGTTTTGAGAAAGTAGATAACAGTTGAATACTAAAATATGAGTGTTAATAATTTACATCAAATAAAACGTTAATTTCAGTTATGTGCATTGACATAAACAATGAAAACACTGTTGGAGCTTGCGTTGCAGAGGTGCACTTGGAAAGTAAAGGAAGAAATACACAAGATGGATTGAATAAATATATCTATATTATATTTTAGACTTTTTTTGTACAAATAAATAATTTCATATGAACATAAACAAAACAAACAATTAAAACTCGACCTCCATCCATATTTTGTCACAAAAATCACAATAAAAATCCAGCTCCGCCGCTAGCTCTTGATCCCACTTCACACACCTACAGTGGAACCAGTGCAGACAGAAGTCACAGCACACCCATGGCACCTCGGATCTACACTCCTGAGGGGAGCTTGCAGGCGGATCATGCTCCCCGCATCGAGCACAGCAGGTGGTGTCTTCTTTTATAAAAAATAAAATAATAATACAAATTTATTAATATGGTTTTCAAAATGTAGAAGTTCTTCAACAACAATAGTAATTGATACAACTGAGAGAGAGAGAAAAACAGCTTATGAAGTACCCGAGAGTGGTGCCATGGGTGGCGTGACAGACGTGACCGGTGGAGCTTTTCTCTTCCTTTTCTGTGCTGCAGTTTGAGAAAAAGTAGTGTTTGACAGAGCATGTTGCATGAAAACCCTTTTCAACTTTTTTACATCAATACCTCGCTGGAGGAAGCTGCAAAGGTTTTGGAGGAGGTGGAGATGACTTGAGGGCTGGTGCTATGGACTGTAGACAGGTAAAGAGATATATACAGTGGGGAGAACAAGTATTTGATACACTGCCGATTTTGCAGGTTTTCCTACTTACAAAGCATGTAGAGGTCTGTAACAAAATCACATTGTATAATTTTTAAGTATTTAATTTGCATGTTATTGCATGACATAAGTATTTGATACATCAGAAAAGCAGAACTTAATATTTGGTACAGAAACCTTTGTTTGCAATTACAGAGATCATACGTTTCCTGTAGGTCTTGACCAGGTTTGCACACATTGCAGCAGGGATTTTGGCCCACTCCTCCATACAGACCTTCTCCAGATCCTTCAGGTTTCGGGGCTGTTGCTGGGCAATACGGACTTTCAGCTCCCTCCAAAGATTTTCTATTGGGTTCAGGTCTGGAGACTGGCTAGGCCACTCCAGGACCTTGTGATGCTTCTTACGGAGCCACTCCTTAGTTGCCCTGGCTGTGTGTTTCGGGTCGTTGTCATGCTGGAAGACCCAGCCACGACCCATCTTCAATGCTCTTACTGAGGGAAGGAGGTTGTTGGCCAAGATCTCGCGATACATGGCCCCATCCATCCTCCCCTCAATACGGTGCAGTCGTCCTGTCCCCTTTGCAGAAAAGCATCCACAAAGAATGATGTTTCCACCTCCATGCTTCACGGTTGGGATGGTGTTCTTGGGGTTGTACTCATCCTTCTTCTTCCTCCAAACACGACGAGTGGAGTTTAGACCAAAAAGCTCTATTTTTGTCTCATCACACCTCATAACCTTCTCCCATTCCTCCTTTGGATCATCCAGATGGTCATTGGCAAACTTCAGACGGGCCTGGACATGCGCTGGCTTGAGCAGGGGGACCTTGCGTGCGCTGCAGGATTTTAATCCATGATGGCGTAGTGTGTTACTAATGGTTTTCTTTGAGACTGTGGTCCCAGCTCTCTTCAGGTCATTGACCAGGTCCTGCCATGTAGTTCTGGGCTGATCCCTCACCTTCCTCATGATCATTAATGCCCCACGAGGTGAGATCTTGCATGGAGCCCCAGACCGTGGGTGATTGACCGTCATCTTGAACTTCTTCCATTTTCTAATAATTGCACCAACAGTTGTTAACTTCTCACCAAGCTGCTTGCCTATTGTCCTGTAGCCCATCCCAGCCTTGTGCAGGTCTACAATGTTATCCCTGATGTCCTTACACAGCTCTCTGGTCTTGGCCATTGTGGAGAGGTTGAAGTCTGTTTTATTGAGTGTGTGGACGGGTGTCTTTTTATACAGGTAACGAGTTCAAACAGGTGCAGTTAATACTGGTAATGAGTGGAGAACAGGAGGGCTTCTTATAGAAAAACGAACAGGTCTGTGAGAGCCGGAATTCTTACTGGTTGGTAGGTGATCAAATACTTATGTCATGCAATAAAATGCAAATTAATTACTTAAAAATCATACAATGTGATTTTCTGGATTTTTGTTTTAGATTCTGTCTCTCACAGTTGAAGTGTACCTATGATAAAAATTACAGACCTCTACATGCTTTGTAAGTAGGAAAACCTGCAAAATCGGCAGTGTATCAAATACTTGTTTTCCCCACTGTATATATTTTTTTACATTGATGTTTTATAAAACAGATAACAGATTTTCGTAATTTAACATGTGTAAAAAAATTGTATGCACTCACTAACTCTAAGTCACTCTGGATAAGAGCGTCTGCTAAATGACTAAAATGTAAAATGTTTACCTGTGGAGGTGGCGGTATTCAAATTGCAGGGGGCAGGGACACCAGACGAGGCTGCTATGGTGGTGTGATCAGGGGAGATGGAGGAGGCAGTTGGTCCAGGGGAGGCCGTGTTGGTGGTGACAGACGGGGGGGTGGTGTGCATCGTGGTGGTGGTGGACAAAACCGCCGCCGATGGCTTGGAGGAGCTGGTGTTTGTAATGGTGGGGTAGAGGGGCCGACGATGGTGTGGCCGGGAGAGTAGGCACATGGCCTTCATCTGCAGCTGGGGTCTCCGGCAGCTCCTACAGGTGTTGCACACTGGGAGGCACTGGCAGTGCTGATGCAGTTGTCAGGAGTGGTTCCAGCAGGGGGTCCAGCAAAGGCGATGGCGTCCCAGTGTGTAGTGGCCACCGGGGAAACACTTGGGGTATAGATTTGTCTGGGTTTCTCCCTCAACCCACTCTCCTCCAAGTGCTTCTCATAAGAAGTGAAGAAGGTGTCCATCGTCGGACGTGTGGCACACTCAGCTCTCCCCCTGTCCAGGGTGTCCGGCCTCCTCATGCTCAGGTTCTTGTGCCTCCTCCTGAACATTTCCCACCACCTCTTCCCCAGTGGTGGGATTCTTTCCCTTGGGTGCCGAAACCTACAATAGAATAGAATATATAACTGTCCATCCAGGATGAAAATGTTTGTTTTGGCTTCACCATACACATCCACATTTACATCACACACATTGAGAACAGTCAGTCCACCAATCTACATACATAAACACATAGAACACCAAATACCTGCGTATTTTGTCGGCATATTTCATCAGCCTCTGTCTGGTGAAGGGGAACCCATGGCTGGCGCAGTAGATACAGATTTTCATCCTCTGGTGCAAGCAATGTGGGTGGTCCACTGCGACAACCATGGGTCACCCGGCCGCTCAGCCTGTCCGCCAGGGTCTGCCGAGGTACACCATGCACCTAGTTAGATAAGAAAATAAAACTGTTACTAGCAGATATAATTCACATACACATGGTAATCTCCTAAAAACAAAAGATGCCTAACCTTGGCAGCCTGGCGGATAGGCATGCCTGCTCTGCAGTCCTCCATGGCATGGAACATGTCCACCTCACTCCACTGCTTCCTCTTGACTTTCTCCATGCTGTGGTAGTAAATACATGTCGCTAAATAACTTGGCATACTATACACATTTTAGAAAGATAACTAAATCTGAATAAGTATAAACATTTACATTTCAAAGCTAAGGCATTGAAAGGTGATGAAAGTTTTCACAATAACTGAAAGTGTACCCACGTTTTTTGTTTGATGTTATCTGCAATGAAAATTAGTGTCCCAATTAGTTTAATATTGATGCATACATTGTAACATTTGACTAAATACTGCCTCTATGTAGCTGTTGTAAGATGAAACATAGCCAACAGTGATAGGTGTCAAAAAGTTCATGGTTTAAAGTTCCAAATCCATTTTTGCAGATTGTGCAAAAACGCCTCCGTCAGTGGACTCCAATTTTGATACGGTAAAGCTTGACAACATTCAGCTTTTTCCGTGATATGTATTATCTAACGCTTACAATTTCTTTCCTTTTTGCTGTCTTAGCCGTTCTATCAACATTTAGAAACTAAGCTAGCAACATTAGAAAATCCGTTAGCTATATTTCAGAGGTAAAAAGTTGGATATTAAATTATGTGTGGTCTGTCGCGCAGTCGAATTTTACAATATGCAGCTTGTCCCACAAAATGTGTACATATATAACTTTTTTGAAAACTCTCAAAACCTAACTTAACTTACATAAATTGCACTGAAAATCGGTGGTCAGCTAGATAGAAGGGTGTCTTTAGTCGCAAAACTTACCATTATTTTCCAGTCCATTTGAGCTCGAGGTGATTTAGTCCTCCAACCGAGAGTGTTCGAAGTTAGAGGGTGTCCGATGTCAACAAACTAGAACTAACGCATTAGTAAACCAACAATCCGATCGATGTGTACAAGGTTAAATTGGCTGTTGAGTATGGCTGTTGAGTATGCTAAATTGGCTGCATTAGCTAAGTAAGTGAAAGGTACATTAACAAGAAAAAAATGACATCAAAATATATACGCTGCTTCTCCTTCATTTTTGAAGAAATGGATTTGTTCAAAACGGTTCAGCTATTGTCTTTCTCTCTCTTTGAGTCAACTACTCACCACACTTTATGCACTGTAGTGCTACCTATATGTAGTTTATGCTTTCGCTACTAGAGTCATTCTCTTATCCTTTGATTGGGTGGACAAGATGTTAGTTCATACTGCAAGAGCTCTGATAGGATGGAGGACATCCTCCAGAAGTCATCATAATTACTGTGTAAGTTTATGGAAGGGGATGAGAACCATGAGCCTCCTAGGTTTTATATTGAAGTCCCCTGTAGCTCAGTTGGTAGAGCATGGCGCTTGCAACGCCAGGGTTGTGGGTTCGTTTCCCACGGGGAGCCAGTATGAAAATGTATGCAATAACTAACTGTAAGTCGCTCTGGATAAGAGCGTCTGCTAAATGACTAAAATGAAAATGTAATATACCCAGAGGAGGACAGAAATAGCTGCCCTCCGGCTACACCATGGTGCCACCCTAGAGCATGATGTTGAGGCTACTGCAGACCTTCATTGCAAAACATATATTTTTTTCAATCAGTTACAGTGGGGAAAATAAGTATTTAGTCAGCCACCAATTGTGCAAGTTCTCCCACTTAAAAAGATGAGAGAGGCCTGTAATTTTCATCATAGGTACACGTCAACTATGACAGACAAAATGAGAAAAAAAAATACAGAACATTTTTACATTTTAGTCATTTAGCAGACGCTCTTATCCAGAGCGACTTACAGTTAGTGAATACATTTTTTTTTTTATACTGGCCCCCCGTGGGAATCGAACTCACAACCCTGGCGTTGCAAACGCCATGCTCTATCAACTGAGCTACATCCCTGCCGGCCATTCCCTCCCCTACCCTGGACGACACTGGGCCAATTGTGCGACGCCCATGAGTCTCCCGGTCGCGGCCGGCTGCGACAGAGCCTGGATTCGAACCAGGATCTCTAGTGGCACAGTTAGCACTGCGATGCAATGCCTTAGACCACTGCACACTCAGGAGCACACCACTGCGCCACTCAGGAGCACATCATCCTACAAAATCACATTGTAGGATGTTTAATGAATTTATTTGCAAATTATGGTGGAAAATAAGTATTTGGTCAATAACAAAAGTTTCTCAATATCTTGTTATATACCCTTTGTTGGCAATGACACAGGTCAAACGTTTTCTGTAAGTCTTCACAAGGTTTTCACACACTGTTGCTGGTATTTTGGCCCATTCCTCCATGCAGATCTCCTCTAGAGCATTGATGTTTTGGGCCTGTCGCTGGGCAACATGGACTTTCAACTCCCTCCAAATATTTTCTATGGGGTTGAGATCTGGAGACTGGCTAGGCCATTCCAGGACCTTGAAATGCTTCTTACGAAGCCACTCCTTCGTTGCCCGGGCGGTGTGTTTGGGATCATTGTCATGCTGAAAGACCCAGCCACGTTTCATCTTCAATGCCCTTGCTGATGGAAGGAGGTTTTCACTCAAAATCTCACAATACATGGCCCCATTCATTCTTTCCTTTACACGGATCAGTCGTCCTGGTCCCTTTGCAGAAAAACAGCCCCAAATCATGATGTTTCCACCCCCATGCTTCACAGTAGGTATGGTGTTCTTTGGATGCAACTCAGCATTCTTTGTCCTCCAAACACGACGAGTTGAGTTTTTACCAAAAAGTTCTATTTTGGTTTCATCTGACCATATGACATTCTCCCAATCCTCTTCTGGATCATCCAAATGCACTCTAGCAAACTTCAGACGGGCCTGGACATGTACTGGCTTAAGCAGGGGGACACGTCTGGCACTGCAGGATTTGAGTCCCTGGCGGCGTAGTGTGTTATTGATGGTAGGCTTTGTTACTTTGGTCCCAGCTCTCTGCAGGTCATTCACTAGGTTCCCCCGTGTGGTTCTGGGATTTTTGCTCACCGTTCTTGTGATCATTTTGACCCCACAGGGTGAGATCTTGCGTGTTTAGCCCCAGATCGAGGTAGATTATCAGTGTCTTCCATTTCCTAATAATTGCTCCCACAGTTGATTTCTTCAAACCAAGCTGCTTACCTATTGCATATTCAGTCTTCCCAGCCTGGTGCAGGTCTACAATTTTGTTTCTGGTGTCCTTTGACAGCTCTTTGGTCTTGGCCATAGTGGAGTTTGGAGTGTGACTGTTTGAGGTTGTGGACAGGTGTCTTTTATACTGATAACAAGTTCAAACAGGTGCCATTAATAAAGGTAACGAGTGGAGGACAGAGGAGCCTCTTAAAGAAGAAGTTACAGGTCTGTGAGAGCCAGAAATCTTGCTTGTTTGTAGGTGACCAAATACTTATTTTCCACCATAATTTGCAAATAAATTCATAAAAAATCCTACAATGTGATTTTCTGGATTTCTTTTCCTCAATTTGTCTGTCATAGTTGACGTGTACCTATGATGAAAATTACAGGCCTCTCTCATCTTTTTAAGTGGGAGAACTTGCACAATTGGTGGCTGACTAAATACTTTTTTACCCCACTGTATTCGGTGGCCTTAATATATTTAGCACAGTTTTATCTACAAATGCTAACATTTTTCACAAGTTTCACTTTAAAATAAATGAAAAAAAAAAAACACTGAGTAGATGGTTCTCCCCTTCCTCCTCTGAGGAGCCTCCACTGGTGTGAGTGTATGTTACCTGTGGCCATGAGATGCTGCCAGGCTGTATGAGCTCATGTCCCCGGATTGGGCAGATGAGATGCCATTTCTGTACATGGTTCCGGTCATAGGATCCGCCCCTCTCTCCAACAATAGGCTGACCAGCTCAAAGTTCCCTGAGAAGAATGACACGCAACGTTATGAACTCAAATGAACCAGCTCATGATAAAACGAAGAACGATTATAAGCTTGCCAACATGTATTTAGTCATCTGCAGTGACTGGTTACCCCAAACGTTTTACATGAACTAAATCAAAATCACATTTGATTGGTCACATACACATATTAGCAGATGTTATTGCGGGTGTATTGAAATACTTGTGTTCCTAGCAAACACTGCAGTAATTTCTAACAATACACAACAATACAAGTTTAAAAGTAAAAATATTATGACAACCGATGTTGGAGTCCGGCATGTATGTATGTGATGGGAAATGTGTATGTGTGTGTATGTGTGTGTGTATACAGTACCAGTCATAAGTTTGGACACCTACTCATTCCAGGTTTTTCTTTATTTTTACTATTTTCTACAATGTAGAATAATAGTGAAGACATCAAAACTATGAAATAACACATATGGAATGATTTAGTAACCAAATATAAATCCAGATAATCACATTGTATGATTTTTAAGTAATTAATTTGCTTTTTATTGCATGACATAAGTATTTGATACATCAGAAAAGCAGAACTTAATATTTGGTACAGAAACCTTTGTTTGCAAGTACAGAGATCATACGTTTCCTGTAGGTCTTGACCAGGTTTGCAGACACTGCAGCAGGGATTTTGGCCCACTCCTCCATACAGACCTTCTCCAGATCCTTCAGGTTTCGGGGCTGTCGCTGGGCAATACGGACTTTCAGCTCCCTCCAAAGATTTTCTATTGGGTTCAGTTCTGGAGACTGGCTAGGCCACTCCAGGACCTTGAGATGCTTCTTACGGAGCCACTCCTTAGTTGCCCTGGCTGTGTGTTTTCGGTCGTTGTCATGCTGGAAGACCCAGCCACGACCCAACTTCAATGTTCTTACTGAGGTAAGGAGGTTGTTGGCCAAGATCTCGCGATACATGGCCCCTTCCATCCTCCCCTCAATATGGTGCGGTCGTCCTATCCCCTTTGCAGAAAAGCATCCCCAAAGAATGATTTTTCCACCTCCATGCTTCACGGTTGGGATGGTGTTCTTGGGGTTGTACTCATCCTTCTTCTTCTTCCAAACACGGCTAGTGGAGTTTAGACCAAAAAGCTCTATTTTTGTCTCATCAGACCACATGACCTTCTCCCATTCCTCCTCTGGTTCATCCAGATGGTCATTGGCAAACTTCAGACAGGCCTGGACATGCGCTGGCTTGAGCAGGGGGACCTGCCTTGCGCTGCAGGATTTTAATCCATGACGGCGTAATGTGTTACTAATGGTTTTCTTTGAGACTGTGGTCCCAGCTCTCTTCAGGTCATTGACCAGGTCCTGCCATGTAGTTCTGGGCTGATCCCTCACCTTCCTCATGATCATTGATGCCCCACGAGGTGAGATCTTGCATGGAGCCCCAGACCGAGGGTGATTGACCGTCATCTTGAACTTCTTCCATTTTCTAATAATTGCGCCAACAGTTGTTGCCTTCTCACCAAGCTGCTTGCCTATTGTCCTGTAGCCCATCCCAGCCTTGTGCAGGTCTACAATTTTAACCCTGATGTCCTTACACAGCGCTCTGGTCTTGGCCATTGTGGAGAGTTTGGAGTCTGTTTGATTGATTGTGTGGACAGGTGTATTTTATACAGGTAATGAGTTCAAACAGGTGCAGTTAATACAGGTAATGAGGGGAGAACAGGAGGGCTTCTTAAAGAAAAACTAACAGGTCTGTGAGAGCCGGAATTCTTACTGGTTGGTTGGTGATCAAATACTTATGTCATGCAATAAAATGCAAATTAATTACTTAAAAATCATACAATGTGATTTTCTGGATTTTTGTTTTAGATTCCGTCTCTCACAGTTGAAGTGTACCTATGATAAAAATGACAGACCTCTTCATGCTTTGTAAGTAGGATAACCTGCAAAATCGGCAGTGTATCAAATACTTGTTCTCCCCACTATATATATATATACATATATATATTATGGAAATTAATTATGTATCATTAAGTCAAAATGTTGGGAAATGTCAAAGGTAAAATATAGTAAACATGATTGACATTTTTATAATCCAGATGTATGTCTAAATAAGGTATATAGTGTGTAACCCTGCTTTAATCAATGTATGTATATTATTTTTTAAGAAAGTGTCTGAGTCACGCCAGCAATATAAAGAGATAAGGGAAAGAGGCCTCAACTGGAAAGCGTACGTAGCTCTTGTAAGAGTAAACAACATGTGTTATTGGACTTTGAAAGATAACGGTGGCGTGACGGTGAAAGATGTTAATCATTTATCTTAGGGGGAGTAACTGTGTATTCTATGTAAGCATGCCTATGCATTTGTATGTGTATAAAAGGAGATCTTTAAGCCAAGGGCAATCGGGTGTTCCATGGAGCAGCTCGGCTTTGTTACGCAATAATAAAGTATAATTTTTGGATTCACAAGCTCCAGTTTCGTGAGAGATATTTTTGAGTTAACTACTTTTGAATCAAATATTTCTACGACATAAATGGCGAGCGTTGCCAGGAGTTGAAAACAGGTCCAGAGACGGTGGACATCTGCGGTTGTGAAACGGCTTGGACGGACCATACAAACAAAAGTGGCCGCTTTTAAAAAGGTAAGCCAAGTTCTTACTTATATAGTATAAAGTTTGTGTGGTTCGATCCGGGGCCCGGCCTCAGCTGCAGAATACCAAGTAAGTCTCTCCAAATTTAAGAACCAGAAAATATGAGACTGGGAGCTTTTGGATTAAAAAATACATGTTAAGGGATAAAAAATAATAAAAAATAAATAAAATAATAATAATAAAAAGCCTCGAGGGTTGCAATACGTAGAAAATAATAAGCGTAGATCTACTCGGTCCGAGTGGGTGGATGGTGTGTTTGGGTCGGTGTGGTTCATTCATTGTGGTTGGGTAGGGTGAGTTATCTGTTTCATTTGGGTTGATCATTCAGTCAGTGTGATTGCATCCGTTTGACTAATTTGACTGTTTTGTTTGACGTGTCTTGTACCCGTCAAATGTCACTTGGTTTGTTTGTCTGGACCGTCTGTTCAGGTCATCTGATTCATTTGTTCGTCCTGCTGGTTATTCTGTTTAAGCCATTGTGATTCAATTGGTTGTGGTTGGGTTGGATGATTCATCTGTCTCATTCAGGGTGCTCATCTGGATGGTCTGATCGATCTGTTTGATCCAGGCTCTGTCGTAGCCGGCCGCGACCGGGAGACCCATGGGGCGGCACACAATTGGCCCAGCGTCGTCCAGGGTAGGGGAGGGAATGGCCGGCAGGGATGTAGCTCAGTTGGTAGAGCATGGCATTTGTAATGCCAGGGTTGTGGGTTCGATTCCAGTATAAAAAAATTAAAATGTATGCACTCACTAACTGTAAGTCGCTCTGGATAAGAGCGTCTGCTAAATGACTAAAATGTAAAATGTAAAATTTGATTGCTCAATTCGTGCATTCAGTCATCGGGGTCGCTCGGCTGCTCATCTGATGCGTCTGGTCGATTCATTTGATTCATCTTGCTGATCACTTTGTCTGGGTCATTTCGGCACGGGCGGCTGTTTATCTGTTTGAACGATCAGATAATAAATAGGTACAAAGTCCTACAGATACCGCTCTAAAGTAAAAAAGGAAGTGCATCTTTAGAGGGCCGCTTAGGTAGGCAGAAATCGTTTGTACTACCGCTTTTTTCTGTGTCAGAAGAAAGGGCCGAATTTACAGGTCGCTTAGGAAAGCGTAAGATAGAAGTCCAGTAAGGGTGTGTCGAGGAAGTGAATCACCTAGAGGGCTATATATGTAGATAGAAATCCTGTATAAAATCGTATTTCTTGTGTCGGGGAAGTGAATCAGAAAGGGTCGATCAGGTAAAAAGTTAGGTAATCGGGAGTAGGTGACGCCAAAAATTGGAGTTAACACCGGTCATCCTGAGTAGGTGAATGGGTTAAACAGCCACTAAGGCTTCAAAATATAGAGAAAGAGTTAGATAGAGTAGGTCTGATCATCTCATGTGGATGAGTGGTTTGCTTGGGCTACTGTGAGTCATTTAACTGTCTGATTCATTTGGGCACGGGTGGCTACTCATCTGTATGAATGAGAATAATAAGAAATCCTGCAGATGATAGCTTATTTTCTGTGTTGAGGAGAGAAACTGTATTTGAGGTCTTTTGAAGTTTCTGTCTTTGGTTGAGAAAGGTTGGCGCACCTTTCCTGGACTGTTACTTAAGTGTAACCTGGTAGGAAGGATGCACCCGGTCTCGCACCAGGAGAGGAAGAGTGAATGGTGTTTGAATGCTCATAGGGGTAGAAACACACATATAGCTGAGTGATTTAAAGTTAAGAAAAACACTAGCAAGGGAAAGATTCATGAGGTGTTCCACACAAAAGAAAAGTGGACATCAGGAGATATTATATTATTATTACATAAAGAATATAGCTGAGTGATTTAAAGCTAAGAAAAAACACTAGCAAGGGAAAGATTCATGAGGTGTTCCACACAAAAGAAAAGTGGACATCAGGAGATATTATATTATTATTACATAAAGAGACTGTCAAATGCCCATTAATAATAAATACGTTCTGACCAAACAATAATCAAAGAAGCACAAATTGTTTAACAATAAAAAGGGAATACTAATATAAAAGGATTAAGAAGGATAAATAAATAAATAGGACGAATACTAAAATAGATTAAAAAGGAAGTAAAAAATATAGGCCATAAATATGAATGAAACGGCGGTAGAAATACTGAGTGCTAGGTATCCCTTAGGCAAGGAAGAAAACATCTAGAAAATGGGAGAAACGCACCAGGAAAATGGGCACCAAATGGCCAGAAGGAGGAACATTTGATGTATCGGTGTGTGAGGAAATGGAAACACTGATAAAGAACCATAAAGCAAAAGACAGGAAAGAAGGGAAGCGCCAAAAGAAAGAGGGAAAAAGACGTACTCAACATGTTCAAAATGGAAGGAAAATGATTGCTAAAGAACATGTGAGAAGCCAGAAACATGTTGAGAAAAGATGATGAGAAAACAAACAAAAAGAAAGCAGATTGGTCTGTGGGACCTCCACCATACAGTGAGGGGAAAAAGTATTTGATCCCCTGCTGATTTTGTACGTTTGCCCACTGACAAAGAAAGGATCAGTCTATAATTTTAATGGTAGGTTTATTTGAAAAGTGAGAGACAGAATAACAACAACAAAAATCCAGAAAAACGCATGTCAAAAATGTTATAAATTGATTTGCATTTTAATGAGGGAAATAAGTATTTGACCCCCTGTAAATCAGAAAGATTTCTGGCTCCCATGTGTCTTTTATACAGGTAACGAGCTGAGATTAGGAGCACACTCTTAAAGGGAGTGCTCCTAATCTCAGCTTGTTACCTGTATAAAAGACACCTGTCCACAGAAGCAATCAATCAATCAGATTCCAAACTCTCCACCATGGCCAAGACCAAAGAGCTCTCCAAGAATGTCAGGAACAAGATTGTAGACCTACACAAGGCTGGAATGGGCTACAAGACCATCGCTAAGCAGCTTGGTGAGAAGGTGACAACAGCTGGTGCGATTATTCGCAAATGGAAGAAACACAAAATAACTGTCAATCTCCCTCGGCCTGGGGCTCCATGCAATGTCTCACCTCGTGGAGTTGCAATTATCATTAGAACAGTGAGGAATCAGCCCAGAACTACACAGGAGGATCTTGTCAATGATCTCAAGGCAACCGGGACCATAGTCACCAAGAAAACAATTGGTAACACACTACGCCGTGAAGGACTGAAATCCTGCAGCGCCCGCAAGGTCCCCCTGCTCAAGAAAGCACATATACAGGCCCATCTGAAGTTTGCCAATGAACATCTGAATGATTCAGAGGAGAACTGGATAAAAGTGTCATGGATGGGTATTCCAGCATGACAATGGCCCAAAAGACACGGCCAAGGCAACAAAGGAGTGGCTCAAGAAGCAGCACATTAAGGTCCTGGAGTGGCCTAGCCAGTCTCCAGACCTTAATCCCATAGAAAATCTGTGGAGGGAGCTGAAGGTTTGAGTTGCCAAACGTCAGCCTCGAAACCTTAATGACTTGGAGAAGATCTGCAAAGAGGAGTGGGACAAAATCCCTCCTGAGATGTGTGCAAACCTGGTGGCCAACTACAAGAAACGTCTGACCTCTGTGATTGCCAACAAGGGTTTTGCCACCAAGTACTAAGTCATGTTTTGCAGAGGGGTCAAATACTTATTTCCCTCATTAAAATGCAAATCAATTCATAACATTTTTGACATGCATTTTTCTGGATTTTTTTGTTGTTATTCTGTCTCTCACTGTTCAAATAAACCTACCATTAAAATTATAGACTGATCATGTCTTTGTCAGTGGGCAAACGTACAAAATCAGCAGGGGATCAAATACCTTTCCCCCTGTTGGTGGACAATATCCCCAAGTGTCCGGAGTAGTATCAATAAAAGGAGAAATAGAAATGGAAGAAGAAAGACTTTGTTTACATCCTCCCAAAGGATGGAAAAAGACTCAAAGAAAACTGAAGGAATCAAGCGAAGGGCAGAAATCAAGCCAAACAGATTGGACTGCTATGGAGAGCTGAGGGAAGCATTGGGAAGAATGAAAGTGACGAAGAGAGATGATGGAGAACTCTCAGATGAAGAAATGGCAGAAATTGAAGCAACAAACGAACTAATAGAGAAATAAATGGACAGGATGAGGAGAATATTGAGAGAAAAGGAAGATATAGAGAGGGAGCAGAGTGAGGTAAGACAGCGGACAGGCAGAGAGCTAGAGGAGGAAGAAGGAGCAGCAGCTGAAATATGGGGAGATTGCAATCAAGGCGTAAGGGAAGAAAGGTTGCGGAATAGGAGAACATTGAGAAGACCTGAAAAATACAAGGGACAATATCCAATTCTAATAAAAGGTACCCAGGCTCACTATGTTCCGAGATCACAGGACCTGGAAGGATTGGTTGCCCGTCTGCCAGATTTGCATGATGGGGCAGGAAAATGGATAAGAATTTTTGAGGAACAAACCATGGGGAAACTGCTGGCTGTGGGGGATCTGAAGGCAAGGGTGATTAGAAAGGCAAAAATTGAGGATATACTGGGGAACAGTGACCTGAGGAGAGAAGTGAGTGGCCCACAAGGAGATGGGATGGACTTTGATTCACACCGCCCTGAAGTCTGGCGAGCACTGAGACTGGAATATCCGGCAAGAATTGACCCCAAGTCACTGAAAGGGGGGACACTGGGAGAAACTGAGAATCCAGCTGCCTATCTACATGAACAGATGAAACGATGGAGACTGGAGACAGAACGAGATCCAGAGGGGGACCCACTGATGACAACTCTATTCCGAAACTCAATAATAGAGGCCATGCCCCAACCAGTGAGAAGCAGGCTGGAGGATGTGGTGGGACTAACCTCAAAGACAAACAAAGAATTCTGTGACCATGTGATACATGCAGTAGAAAAACACAGAAAGGATGAACAGAGACTTATAAAGCAGGGGAGAGAGATTCAGAGGAAGTTGACTCAACTAAATTTGGAAGAACTGACAAACAGAGGGAAAAAGAAAATCCAGGCCCCAGTAACAGCACCTATGACTAAAACAGGAATGGTGGCTGCAGTCACTCCAGGAGGGCCATATCCGCCTCCTGCACCACAGGCCCAAGTACAACCCACATCACCAGTAGTGAATGTGTATGCACAACAACCCCGACGATGGAATAATAACAATAAACAGCAAAAATCTCAGCAAAACAATCAAAAAGGAGGAAATTGGGGCCCACAAGGGCCACCTGGAATTTGCTGGGGATGCCAACAGCCAGGGCATATCAGACGAAACTGCCTCACAAACCCCTGGCAACAGCAGGGGGGAACAGCAACCAAAATAATTGGAAGCAAACTGACGGCTGGCAACAAAATCAGCAACAAATCCAAGGTCCTGTGAATCCATGGGCAGGGCCTAATCAGGGGTAGTAGGGGTGCCCAGATAATCCTACAGCGGAGGGTCAGTTTTCAGTACTAACTACGCGAGCTTATCAAGAGCCTATGCTGCAGGTTCAAATAGAGAACAGAGGCACACCCATGATGGTCGACACTGGAGCCACTTACACCTGTCTAAGTCCAAATTATGCCTCTCACCTCCCCATGTCTGGCAAATATGCCAAAACTGTAGGATTCTCGGGACAAACACAGTTAATTCCAATGACAGCTCCAGTTCGCCTAATAGCGGATGACAAATCCGCAACCCTTCCTATATTTGTATCACAACACTATGAAAAAATTGGTATACAAATTTGATGTTCCTCTGAAGGGGTAATTGTAGACAAGGCAGGGTTAAACTTACAAATGGTAATGAAGCAGGATACATCAAATGTTTATTGGTTAGGGAATATTGAGACAGATGTAGATAAGGTAGTCAGGAAATGGGGAAGGTTTATTCAGGCTCAGATACCAGAGGCAGAAAGAGGAAAGTCAGAATATCATTGCACCATGCAATATGATCCTTATCGTGATGATCTCTTAGAACAACTGTGGTTGTTAAATGCAAATGGGAAATCGGTACCAATAATGTCTCAGTACATAATTATAGGAAAACAAGGAGCAGCAATGGAGGTGACGGACATGGACGGATCAGACTTTGTGGCAAAATGGTACAATGTTTCTGAAGCTGCCCCACACATTACCTTGCTGGTGAACAAGGGAATGGAGGCAAAGGATTTGGGCCCCATGATGAAGCGAGCAAAAACAATTCAATGGAACAAGACAGATAACCCATTGATTTATCACTCAAAAGATAAAGCTTTCATCAAGATACACCATACCACAGTAATGACTGGGGACCCAAGGGAAGTGGAAGTTACATCCCAACAGCTAGCACAGCTAGGGGAAGCAAAATAATTAGAAATCCAGCACAGAAAGGAAATGGAGAAAAACATACCTCACGAGGTATGGTCACAACATGATACAGATGTTGGATTGGTAAAATCAGCATGTCCTGTGTTCATCAAAACAAAGCCAGATGTCAAGCCCCCTTGGAGGGCTCAATACCATATGAAACCTGAAGCAGAAGAGGGTATCAACGTCACAATCGAAGGACTGATAAAAGCAGGAGTACTGATAGAAACACAAAGTTGTTGTAACACACCTTTATTGCCGGTCCTTAAAGCAGATGGGAGGCTGGTACATGACTTAAGGGCCATAAATGACATAGTACAAGATTGGCCTGCTGATGTTCCAAACCCTCATACGCTACTCACCAATGTTCCCCCAGAAGCCAAGTACTTCACAGTGATTGACCTATGTGGAGCATTTTTTAGTGTGCCCCTGGCAGAAGAGTGCAGACACTTGTTTGCATTTACCTACAAAGGTAAACAGTACACATATACTCGGACGCCACAGGGATTTAAGCATTCTCCGCATGTGTTTAATCAGGTGTTAAGAACAGACCAAGAAGATCTAATACTAGAAGGAACATTGATCCAGTATGTGGATGATCTGTTGATCTGTGCTCCCTCCTTAGAACAATGCCATACTGATTCTATGAAGATTTTAAAGCGAATGGCAGAAGGAGGACACAAGGTGTCAAAAACGAAACTTCAGTACTGCCAATCTCAAGTTGAATATCTAGGAAGAACAATTGCACATGGGACAAAGGCAATAGCCCCAGGACAACTGGAAGGAATCAGCAAGGCACCGCTCCCTCAAACAGTTGCTCAGATGATGACGTTCCTAGGGATGACTGGATTCAGCTCAGACTGGATAGAGGAGTATGCGGTTAAATCTGCTCCTCTGCGAGAAATCATGAAAGAAGCAGGACAACTACACCTTAGAGCAAGCCTGGAATGGAACAGTGATGCATTGACTGCATTTGAAACAATGAAGAAGGAAATGCAGTCAGCTCCGGCACTAGCAGCCCCAGATTACACAAAACCATTCTTGTTGTATGTGGCAAACAGATGTGATAAGTATGCGACGGCGGTACTTATGCAAGAGACGTGCAGTGGAAGACGAAAACAACCCATTGCTTATTATAGTTCTAAACTAGATTCTGTTGCTCAGGGATATCCACCCTGCTATCAAGATTTAGCTGCATTACAATATGCATATGACAAAGCGTCCACAATTACTATGGAATACCCGGTAACAATACATACACACCATAAAATAGTGGAACTGATAGAAAAAGGAAAGTTTGTTCTTACCAATGCTAGAACTTTAGAATAAATGACTCTACTGACCTATCCAGATGTTTCCATTAAACGATGCACAACAATAAATACAGCTGAAAGAATCCCTTTGGAGTTTGAGGGACAAGCACATGACTGTGTAGCAGACTCATTGACATTTACTCGATTAAGACCAGACTTGGAGTCAACCCCATTGTCCAGTGTGGGGGAAGAGTGCATAGAAGAGTATTTTGTGGATGGATCCTGTTATAAGGATCATGTGGGAAATCATGCAGGCTATGCAGTAGTACAAAAGCAAGGAGAAGATTTTAAAGAGGTAATAGCAGAATATTGTCCTCAGCCATGCTCAGCTCAGTTAGCTGAACTAAAAGCACTTACTGCAGCTTGCATCCTGGGAAAACGGAAAACAGTTATTAGCTATACTGATTCAGCATATGCACATGGGGTGTGTCATTTATTTGGGGCAGTCTGGAAGCAGCGAGGGTTCAGGAAAAGCGATGGTACACCCATACAACACCACGAGCAGATTGTGGAATTAATGACGGCGTTAATGTATCCCACTAAATTGCCGATAGTAAAATGTCAGGTGCATAGGAAAGGAAAATAATTTATTACCAAAGGAAACAATGCAGCTGATGAAGCTGCAAGGAAGGCATCTAGATGCACCGTCTCAGTGTTAACAGCACCAATGGTCATTATTGAATCCATAGCACAACCAGACGATATAATAAGGATGCAGGAAAGGGCAGGACCTAATGAACAGACTATGTGGCACCAAAGAGGGGCCACCAAAGATGTAAATGAATTATGGAGGTCTCATGAAGGAACCATAGTAGCACCTAGTGTGTTGCTCAACTTACTGATAACTGATGTGCATGGTTTTGACCATTGCGCAAGGGGGGAGATAATAAGGAAAATTAAAAAGCAAGGATACTGGTCTCCATACCTACAGGCAACAATAGATGAGGCATTAGCAAGATGTAAGGTGTGTGCACAAAACAATGTAATGAAAGGAATAACAACGCCTATAGGGCACATACCAGTTCCTGAAGGACAATTTCGATATTTAGTCATGGACTATGTAGATATGATAAAAAAGGTGAATGGCAAAAGGTACATGCTAGTGATCATAGATAGATTCAGTAGATGGGTAGAAGCGGTACCATCAGCAGATCTAGGATCAGGGACAGTAATCAAATTTCTAACTAGTAGAGTAATACCCAGATTTGGAATACCAACAGAAATCAGTTCAGACAATGGATCAGCATTTATTCAGAAAACAGTGAAGCAAGTACTACAGCAGTTAAGGATCAAGCAAAGACTAGGGTGTGTGTATCATCCGCAATCTCAGGGGATTGTTGAGAGGATTAATGCGAACCTCAAGGCTAAACTGAATAAAATCTGTGCCAGTGCAAAGCTCAATTGGGTGGATGCACTACCACTAGCTTTGATGAGTTATCGCATGCAAACTAACAGAACAACCCTCGTTGGAACAATTAGAGATGGAGCTTAAAGCATATGTAAGACAACTAACTGCTATACATAAAGTGATCTATCTCCAGGAAAAAAGGCGAGAACCGGAACCCGGACCAGAGGAGCCAGGGCCGGTGATTCCAGGAGACCGAGTCTACATCTGAGTGTTTCACAGAAAGTGGAACGAGCCCAGGAGACAAGGACCATACAAGGTGATCCGAGCAACGCCCACGGCGATACAGGTGGAAGGAAGCACGACGTGGTACCATCTGAACCACTGCACCAGGGTCCCGAAGAGAACCGGTCTGCCGTCAGCGAGCCATGAGGAAGCGGAGGATGTCGAGGCACCAGATGGAGTCCAAGAAGAAGAAGCAAGCACGAGTCCAAGTGCCAACGTCGAAGGACAGCAGGCACTCCCTCCTGAAAATCTGGAGAGTCGGGAGGTGGGGCCTGATGATTTGGGGAATACTGCTGATAGGATACCTGTCCTGGCAGATACCCCAAGCACAAGCAAAAACCGAGGTAATGGGGGAACAACAGGTGATGGAGAGGAAAGTGACTTTACTACCACTGAGAGAGGTGACTTCCCCACCATTGAAGAAAGAGACTCCCCTGTCATTGAGGCAAGTGACTTTCCCACAATTGAATTCTCTGCCCTCTCATCGTCCCCGACAATTTAAGAACTGTGGAATTGCTCTAGCGGTAATAGCAGTTAATCTAGGAGAGATGGTAGTGAGTCTGCCTACAACTATACAATATTCTAGAGACAGCCTTACTGAGCCAGGAAGAATTGTTGTTGTGAATAAAGAACAAGTATCATACACAGGATGGCCTAGATTGGGGAAATGTCAGATTGAAGGATATGCAATGTTTAAAATAAAATGCCTAAAAAATAATTGTGTAGAAGTTGAGCTAAAAGGGAATGGACATGGAAAAATGTTGCATATAAAACAAGCCAAACATCTCATGATTTCATCAGTATTTAAGAAATTGGTTCCTGAAGCTAAAATAAGAGATAGAATAAAAAAGCATGTACCTTTGGAAATAGCTCGAACCAGTATTTCTATTCCAGCCCAAGTACTGACAGCTACAGAAACTCAAAAATCATTTTCAATACGAAGGATAAAACCTCTGCCAGAAAAATCACTTTGTGGGTGGGCTAATCATCAAACAAGAGGAGAAGCAATCTGGGATGAATATGGCTGCCAAATAGAAATTAACAAAGGAGACACTAGTTGGGAAATTAGCTTAAAGGAATTGACTCAAGAAAATAATGCAAAGTACATATTGGAAATAGTTAGCACTAAAGGGTCAGAAGGGAATAGTATAACAACAATGGACATTGATCCTATTTCCAAACACCAATCTAGACAGGAAGAAGAACCTGGAATAGTTAATGTAACTATGACCACTACCCAAGGACCACTAATTACTATAGCAGTTGAACCAACAAAGACAGGATTAGAAGAAAAAAAAAGGAACAACTGGGTATGGGATTTTTTTACTAATTGGGAAAATCAGGAAAATAGACAATCTACCTCAGCCCCAACAATAGTACCGGAAATAATGAAAGCACCAACAAAATTAGGAAGGCTATGGGAGGGAGCAATGCAAAATGATTGGTACAAATGGGCAGAATATTCAGCTAAAACAATTAATAGAAAAACGAGTTGTTTAGTATGTGCTCCTTCTCCATTAAAATAATTGATAGTAATACCAAATCCACACAGTTACAAGGAATGTGCTAACTTTAAACGAAGCTATTGTCATCTTAAAAGAGGATAAAGACCCTACTGTCCTGCAGAGTGTTTATCATTTTTGGGAAATCCCTATCATTCCAGATTCTATAATCAACCAGGATGGGGGAGTGGTGTAAAAAATTAGATATGAGAATAGAACCCAGAAAAATGGAAGCACCAGAAAAATATTGTATAGATTATAATCAAGATTATGAATGCTACAACAAAACGGATGGGGAGCATGATTTGGGCAAATTTAAGGGAAAGTGTGAGACCACATGGCACCTAAGTAGTGATAACATGTCCTGGAATGCAGATACCCCCCACAGAGCAGTATATCAGGCAGCAGGATCAAGTACTGGAGTAATCGCTACTAATGGAGGGCCTGGTGAGAAGCAAACACTGGCAATGCCATTAATTTCTCCTTATGAGGATCAATCGGTGGCAGTGGCAGATTTATTTTGGGTATGTGGAGAACAAATAATTAGAGCTACTTTGCCTAGGGGATGGAAGGGAATATGTGCTAGAGTACAAATGCTTCAGGAGGGGGAGGTAGACAAAACAACAAATAGGGACGCACAGAATAGTAATAAAAGGATAAAAAGAGCATATGAACATGACCCCAATGTATATTTAGATGCAATAGGTCAACCCAGAGGAATTCCAAATGAATATAAGGCAAGAGATGAAATTAAAGCAGGATTAGAATCAATATTTGTCTGGATTTCACCCAACAAAAACCTAGAATGGATCAATTATATTTATTATAATCAACATAGGTTTATTAATTACACAGATTCTGCATTATCAGCTTTAGGAGAGCAAGTACAGGCTACTAGTAGAATGGCATGGCAGAATAGGCAGGCTTTAAACTGGCTATTAGCAGAGAAAGGTGGAGTTTGTGTTATGTTTGGAGATTAATGTTGTACTTTTATCCCCAATAACACTGCCCCGGATGGTTCATTCACTGAAGCAATGACTAAGCTCAAAGGACTACGGAAAGAGGTTAAGGACAATGCTGGGCATGATGCTCATGTTTGGGACTGGATGGACTTAACTCTGGGAAAATGGGGTGCAACGCTTACAAAAATGGGAATAATGATAGGTATATAATTAGTAGTGATGGGAATAGTGTTTTGTTGTTTACTACCTCTGTTAAAATCACTTTTGACTCAAACCACAGTAAAACAAATGACTGTACAGACCATTGTTCCTAGTTCAGCCAAAGAAATACACCCAGTTCAGGGAGCTCCAGGACAGTATGTTAATGAATATGGGAAACCTTGTAATGTTAAAGGAGGATCAATGGACTGTCCATTTGGGAATCCTGAATGTCTGTATGGTGTTGTTCCTGGGGGAGGATGGGCCTGCCATGGTTACAAAGCCCAACAGGAAAACTTGGAGGTTAATGTAGAGGAAAACCTTTCAGACTTGTATCCAATACCTGACTGGGCTCTGGGTCCTCATCAGGATGGGTCAAACAATGAGGAAGATATATTGGTTTAAATAAATGCATATAAAATGTAACCACATATGGCAAGGCTAAGAATAAGTAAATGCACAGGCTTACATTCATTTAAAATTAATTTTTGAATTATTGGGACTTTATTGGAAGTCCCAAAGGGGGGAATATATGGAAATAAATGATGTATCATTAAGGCAAAATGTTGGGAAATGTCAAACGTAAAATATAGTAAACATGATTGATATTTTTATAATCCAGATGTATGTCTTAATAAGGAATATAGCCAATACAGTGTGTAACCATGCTTTAATCAATGTATGTAGCGCACGTAGCTCTTGTAAGAGTAAACAACATGTGTTATTGGAATTTGAAAGATAACGGTGGCGTGACGGTGAAAGATGTTAATCATTTATCTTAGGGGGAGTAACTGTATATTCTATGTAAGCATGACTATGCATTTGTATGTGTATAAAAGGAGATCTTTAAGCCAAGGGCAAGCGGGTGTTCCATGGAGCAGATCGGCTTTGTTACGCAATAATAAAGTCTAATTTTTGGATTCACAAGCTCCAGTTTCTTGAGAGATATTTTTGAGTTAACTACTTTTGAATCAAATATTTCTACGACAGTATATGTATGTATATATGTATATAAACAGTTGAAGTCAACAGTTTACATACACCTTAGCCAAATACATTTAAATTCAGTTTTCCACAATTCCTGACATTTAATCCTAGTACTAATTTCCTGTCTTAGGTCAGTTAGGATCACCACTTTATTTTAAGAATGTGAAATGTCAGAATAATAGTAAAGAGAATGTTTTATTTCAGCTTATATTTCTTTCATCACATTCCCAGTGGGTCAGAAGTTTACATAAACTCAGTTAGTATTTGGTAGCATTGCCTTTAAATTGTTTAACTTGGGTCAAACATTTCGGGTAGCCTTCCACAAGCTTCCCACAATAAGTTGGGTGAATTTTGGCCCATTCCTCCTGACAGAGATAGTGTAACTGAGTCAGGTTTGTAGGCCTCCATGCTCACACATGCTTTTTCAGTTCTGCCCACACATTTTCTATAGGATTGAGGTCAGGGCTTTGTGATGGCCACTCCAATACCTTGACTTTGTTGTTCTTAAGCCATTCTGCCACAACTTTGGAAGTATGCTTGGGGTCATTGTCCATTTGGAAGACCCATTTGCGACCAATTTAACTCTTTAACTTCCTGACTGATGTCTTGAGATGTTGCTTCAATATATCCAGATCATTTTCCTTCTTCATGATGCCATCTATTTTGTGAAGTGCACCAGTCCCTCCTGCAGCAAAGCACCCCCACAGCATGATGCTGCCACCCCCGTGCTTCACGGTTGGGATGGTGTTCTTCGGCTTGCAAGCAACCCCCTTTTCCCTCCAAACATAACGATGGTAATTATGGCCAAACAGTTCTATTTTTGTTTCATCAGACAAGAGGACATTTCTCCAAAAAGTACGATCTTTGTCCCCATGAGCAGTTGCAAACCGTAGTCTGGCTTTTTTATGGCGGTTTTTGTGCAGTGGCTTCTTCCTTGCTGAGCGGCCTTTCAGGTTATGTCGATATAGGACTCGTTTTACTGTGGATATAGACACTTTTGTACCTGTTTCCTCCAGCATCTTCACAAGGTCCTTCGCTGTTGTTCTGGGATTGATTTGCACTTTTCGCACCAAAGTACATTCATCTCTAGGAGACAGAACGCGTCTCCATCCTTAGCGGTTGACGACTGCATGGTGTTTATACTTGAGTACTATTGTTTGTACAGATGAACGTGGTACTTTCAGGCGTTTGGAAATTGCTCCCAAGGATGAACTAGACTTGTGGAGGTCTACAATTTTTTTCTGAGATCTTGGCTGATTTATTTTCATTTTCCCATGATGTTAAGCAAAGAGGCACTGAGTTTGAAGGTAAACCTTGAAATACATCCACTGGTACACCTCCAATTGACTCAAATGATGTCAACTAGCCTATCAGAAGCTTCTAAAGCCATGACATCATTTTCTGGATTTTTCCAAGCTGTTTAAAGGCACAGTCAACTTAGTGTATGTAAACTTCTGACCCACTGGAATTGTGATACAGTGAATTATAAGTGAAATAATCTGTCTGTAAACAATTGTTGGAAAAATTACTTGTGTCATGCACAAAGTAGATGTCCTAACTGACTTGCCAAAACTATAGTTTGTTAACAAGACACTTGTGGAGTGGTTGAAAAACAAGTTTTAATGACTCCAACCTAAGTGTATGTAAACTTCCATCTTCAACTGTATATATTAGTACATATGAAGTGGGTAAAACAGTATGCAAATACTATTAAAGTGAGCAGTGTTCCATGTCTATGTACATAGGCAGCATCCTCTAAGGTGCAGGGTTGAGTAACCGGGTGGTAGCTGGCTAGTGACAGTGAGTAAAGTTCAGGGCAGGGTACTGGGTGGGGGCCGGCTAGTGGTGACCATTTAACAGTCTGAAGGCCTTGAGATAGAAGCTGTTTTTCACTCTCTCGGTCCCAGCTTTGATGCACCTGTACTGACCTCCTCTTTTGCATTGTAGCGGGATGAACAGGCCGTGGCTCAGGTGGCTGAGGTCCTTGATGATGTTCTTGGCCTTCCTGTAGATGTCCTGGAGGGCAAGCAGTGTGCCCCCGGTGTTGCGTTGGGCAGACCGCACCACCCTCTGGAGAGCCCTGCGGTTGAGAGGGAGTGCAGTTGCCGTACCAGGCGGTGATCCAGCCCAACAGGATGCTCTCAATGGTGCATCTGTAAAAGTTTGTGAGTGTCTTAGGAGCCAAGCTGAATTTCTTTACCCTCCTGAGGTTGAAGAGGCTCTGTTGTGCCTCGTTCACCATATTGTCAGTGATGTGTATGCTGAGGAACTTGAAGCTTTTCACCTTCTCCGCTGTGGCTGTGTCGGTGTGGATGGGGGTGTGCTCCCTCTGCTGTCTCCTGAAGTCCACAATCAGCTCCTTCATTTTGTTGACGTTGAGGGAGAGGTTATTTACCTGACACCACTCCACCAGGGCCCTCACCTCCTCCCTGTAGGTGGTCTCATCGTTGTTGGTAATCAGGCCTACCACTGTGGTGTCGTCTGCAAACTTGATGATTGAGTTGGAGACGTGTGTGGCCACGCAGTCATGGGTGAACAGGGAGCACAGGAGGAGGCTGAGCACGCACCATTGTGGGACCCCTTTGTTGAGGATCAGCGTAGTGGAGGTGTTATTGCCTACCTTCACCACCTGGGGACAGGCCATCAGGAAGTCCAGGACTCAGTTCCACAGGGCGGGGTTCAGACCCAGGACCCCGAGTGTCACGGTTTCGGCCGAGGCTGCTCCGCCTCCTTGTTCGGGCAGGTTTCGGCGGTCGTCGTCCCCGGAGTACTAGCTGCCACCGATCTATGTTTCCTGTTCGTTTGGTTTTGTCTTGATGTTGTACACCTGTGTCTAGTTAGTCCTAATTAGTGTCCTATTTAGTTCTCGTTGTGTGTGTATGGTGTTGTGTGTGATTGCTCTTCTGTTTTGGTGTTCTGAGCTACGTACTTCCCTCCGTTGTTTGGAGAGGTTTTCGCACATGTTAGTGCGCCTTTTGTTTGACGCCTGTGTGCGCCTTTATTTCGCCTCCGGGCTTATTGTGCTCGCTTACTACGTGAATAATTCACTAAAGTATTTTGGACTTAGCTTCTGCGTCCTGCGCTTGATTCCTGCACCACACCCACCTTCAGCACCCCTGACAGAATCACACACCTTTAATAATGGATTCAGCAGGAGCAACAGTCACGCCTGAGTCGCTGGAGGAGCATGTCCGCGGCCAGGATGACCAGATACGACAACTGGGGACCGCTCTACAGGACGTCATCAACACCCTGCACCGATGGGAGTCCAGAGGGGTACCCACACCTCCACCTACCCTGCCACCCCCATCGGCCGGTCCACCAGTCCCAGGTCCGGAACCCAGTGGGATTCGGCTCTCGCTCCCGAGGGCGTATGACGGAACAGCTGCCGGGTGTCAGGGGTTCCTCCTGCAGGTGGAGCTCTACCTGGCCACTGTACACCCGGTGCCCTCGGGACACGAGAGCGTTTCCGCCCTCATCTCCTGTCTCACGGGCAAGGCGTTGGAATGGGCCAACGCCGAGTGGAGGAGGATGGACACAACCACCATCTCCTACGCCAAGTTCTCCCATCGCTTCAAGGCCGTGTTCGACCATCCACCTGAGGGCAAAGCGGCGGGGGAGCGTCTTATTCCACCTGAGACAGGGGAGGAGGAGCGCACAGGCGTTCGCGCTGGAGTTCCGGACTCTAGCGGCAGACGCAGGGTGGAATGAACGGGCCCTCATCGACCATTTTCGATGTAGCCTACGGGAGGACGTTCAACGTGAGTTGGCCTGCAGGGACACCAATTTCACCTTCGACCAGTTGGTCGATATGTCCATCCGTCTGGACACCCTGCTGGCCACCCGTGGACGTCCCGAGTGGGGTCCGTCCATTCCACCCTCCGGCACCTCCGAGCCGAGCCCTATGGAGCTCGGGGGTGCTGGCGCTAGAGAAAGGAAGAGGAGGAGCCCGAGGGGGCCTGTCCCCTGCACCAAGTGCGGTCGTGGAGGGCACACTGCGGCCAGGTGCTGGGGAGGGTTCCCCGAGGGAGGAGACAACAGGCCACGCACTGGGGAGCCTTCCCAGGTGAGTAGACGCCCCACTTACCCAGAGCTCTCTGTTGCGCACTTTTGTATACTTGTTTGTTTCCCACAGGTTGCACCTCATTCCCAGCATAAGGCGCTAGTAGATTCAGGCGCAGCTGGGAATTTTGTTGATCGGAAGTTTTGTTTAGATTTAGGGATCCCTCTCCTACCTGTTGACAAGCCTTTTCCCATTCATGCTTTAGATAGCCGCCCGTTGGGGTCGGGGTTGATTAGGGAAGTCACAGCGCCACTTAGGATGTGTGCGCAGGGGGGTCATGAGGAGACTATACAGTTGTATCTGATCGACTCTCCTGCGTACCCGGTGGTGCTGGGAATTCCCTGGTTAAGCACCCATAACCCTGCTATTTCGTGGCAACAGAGGGCTCTCAATGGGTGGTCTGCCAGTGTGAGGGGCGATGTCTGGGTGTTTCCGTAGGGGCGACTTCGGTGGAAAGTCCAAACCAAGTGCCCGCACTGCACATTCCGCCAGAATATGGGGATTTAGCTCTCCTGTTTAGTAAAGCTAGTTCGACGCAGTTGCCTCCTCATAGACAGGGGGATTGTGCGATTGATCTCCAGGCAGGAGCAGCGCTCCCACGGAGCCACGTGTATCCCTTGTCTCAAGAGGAGAGAAAAGCTATGGAAACTTACATAGCCAAATCTTTGAGACAGGGATACATACGGCCCTCCACTTCTCCCACCTCCTCAAGCTTCTTTTTTGTGAAGAAAAAAGATGGAGGGTTGCGCCCGTGCATCGATTACCGTGGTCTCAATCAGATTACTGTGAAATACAGTTATCCACTCCCTCTGATTGCGACCATGACGGAGTCATTGCATGGAGCGCGGTTTTTCACAAAACTGGATCTCAGGAGCGCGTATAACTTGGTGCGCATTAGGGAGGGCGACGAATGGAAAACAGCGTTTAGTACCACGTCAGGTCATTTCGAGTATCTCGTCATGCCATATGGGTTGATGAATGCTCCATCAGTCTTCCAATCCTTCGTAGATGACATTTTCCGGGATATGCAGGGGCAAGGGGTGGTCGTGTACATTGATGACATTCTAGTGTACTCGTCTACCCGAGCCGAGCATATAGCCCTGGTGCGTCGTGTATTGAAGAGGCTGTTGGAGCACGACCTATATGTCAAGGCAGAGAAATGTCTGTTTTTCCAGGAGTCGGTCTCCTTTTTGGGCTATCGGTTGTCCGCGTCAGGGGTGAGAATGGAGGTGGATCGTGTGTCAGCTGTGCGTAATTGGCAAACCCCAACCACTGTCAAAGAGGTGCAGCAGTTCTTGGGCTTTGCGAATTACTACCGGAGGTTTATCCGGGGTTTTGGACAGGTGGCAGCTCCCATCACGTCCCTTCTGAAAGGGGGTCCGGTGTGCCTGCAGTGGTCAGCTGATGCGGACAGGGCCTTTAGGAGACTGAAGGACCTGTTTACGTCGGCCCCGGTGCTGGCGCATCCGGACCCCGCATTACCCTTTCAGGTCGAGGTGGACGCGTCTGAGGCCGGTATAGGGGCCGTACTCTCTCAACGGTCCGGCACGCCACCTAAACTCCGCCCCTGTGCTTTTTACTCTAAAAAGCTCAGCCCGGCGGAGCGAAATTATGACGTCGGGGACAGGGAGCTGTTAGCTGTAGTTCAGGCCCTTAAGGTGTGGAGGCATTGGCTTGAGGGGGCTCAACACCCTTTCCTCATTTTGACTGACCATCGGAACCTGGAGTACATCCGGGCAGCGAGGAGACTGAACCCTCGCCAGGCTCGATGGAGCATGTTTCTCGCCAGGTTCGTATTTAAAATCACGTACATCCCTGGGTCCCAGAATGGTAAGGCAGATGCGCTGTCCCGGCGGTATGACACGGAGGAGAGGTCAGTTGAGCCTACTCCCATACTACCGGAGTCTTGTCTTGTGGCACCGGTGGTGTGGGAGGTCGATGCCGAAATCGAGCGAGCGTTGCGTACCGACCCCAGCCCTCCACAGTGTCCTGAGGGTCGGAAGTACGTTCTGCTCGAGATTCGGGATCGACTCATTTACTGGGCTCACACGTCACCCTCCTCTGGACATCCGGGTATTGGCCGGACAGTTCATTGTCTTAGCACTAAATACTGGTGGCCCACGTTAGCCAGGGATGTGAGGGTTTATGTCTCCTCCTGCTCGGTGTGCGCCCAGTGTAAGGCGCCCAGACACCTGCCCAGGGGAAGTTACAACCCCTGCCCGTTCCACAACGACCATGGTCCCACCTCTCGGTGGATTTTGTGACAGACCTTCCCCTCTCTCAGGGGAATACCACCATCCTGGTCGTTGTGGACCGGTTCTCTAAGGCCTGTCGGCTTCTCCCTATGTCGGGTCTTCCTACTGCCCTACAAACCGCAGAGACACTATTTACCCACGTCTTCCGGCATTACGGGGTACCCGAGGATATAGTGTCTGATCGAGGCCCCCAGTTTACCTCCCGAGTATGGAGAGCGTTCATGGAGCGTTTGGGGGTCTCAGTGAGCCTTACCTCAGGGTACCACCCGGAGAGTAACGGGCAGGTAGAACGAGTCAACCAGGATGTGGGTAGGTTTCTGAGGTCGTATTGCCAGGACCGGACTGAGGAGTGGGCTCGGTACATTCCCTGGGCCGAGATGGCCCAGAACTCTCTCCGCCACTCCTCTACCAACCTAACCCCCTTCCAATGTGTGTTAGGTTACCAGCCGGTTCTGGCACCTTGGCAGCAGAGCCAGATCGAGGCCCCTGTGGTGGATGATTGGATGAGGCGCTCGGAAGAGACGTGGAACGCTGCACACGTCCACCTGCAGCGGGCCATCCGTCGTCACAAGGCGAGCGCCGATCTCCACCGCAGTGAGGGGCCGGTGTACGCACCCGGAGATCGAGTCTGGCTCTCTACCAGAAACCTACCCCTCCGCCTGCCCTGCCGGAAGCTGGGTCGGCGGTTTGTGGGGCCCTTTAAAGTCCTGAGAAGATTGAACGAGGTGTATTATAGGTTACATCTGCCTGTTGAATATAAGAATATTAACCCCTCGTTCCATGTGTCTCTTCTCAGGCCGGTGGTAGCTGGTCCACTCCAGGAAGGTGAGATAGGAGAGACTCCTCCGCCCCCACTGGACATCGAGGGGGCTCCGGCGTACACCGTTCGGTCCATCTTGGACTCAAGACGCCGGATGGGGGGTCTCCAATATCTAGTGGAGTGGGAGGGGTACGGCCCGGAGGAGCGGTGCTGGGTGCCGCGGAGGGACATCCTAGACCCATCTCTCCTGTCGGAGTTCCACCGGGACCATCCCGCGCGCCCTGCTCCGCGCCCTCCTGGTCGTCCCCGAGGCCGGGGTCGGCGCGCAGGGGGGGGGTACTGTCACGGTTTCGGCCGAGGCTGCTCCTCCTCCTTGTTCGGGCAGGTTTCGGCGGTCGTCGTCCCCGGAGTACTAGCTGCCACCGATCTATGTTTCCTGTTCGTTTGTTTTTGTCTTGATGTTGTACACCTGTGTCTAGTTAGTCCTCATTAGTGTCCTATTTAGTTCTCGTTGTGTGTGTATGGTGTTGTGTGTGATTGCTCTTCTGTTTTGGTGTTCTGAGCTACGTACTTCCCTCCGTTGTTTGGAGAGGTTTTCGCACATGTTAGTGCTCCTTTTGTTTGACGCCTGTGTGCGCCTTTATTTCGCCTCCGGGCTTATTGTGCTCACTTACTACGTGAATAATTCACTAAAGTCTTTTGGACTTAGCTTCTGCGTCCTGCGCTTGATTCCTGCACCACACCCACCTTCAGCACCCCTGACACCGAGCTTAATGATGAGCTTGGACAGTAATATGGTGTTGAAGGCTGAGCTGTAGTCAATGAACAGCATTCTTACATAGGTATTCCTCTTTTCCAGATGGAATAGGACAATGTGCAGTGCAATGGCAATTGCGACTTCCATGGATCTATTGGGGGGGGTATACAAATTGCAGTGGGTCTAGGGTGTCAGAAGGTGATATGATCCTTAACCAGCCTCTCAAAGCACTTCATGATGACAGAAGTGAGTGCTACGGGGCGATAGTCATTTAGTTCAGTTACCTTCGCTTTCTTGGGTACAGGAACAATGGTGGACACCTTGATGCAAGTGTGGACAGCAGACTGGGATAGGGAGAGATTGAACATGTCCGTAAACACTCCAGCCAGCTGGTCTGCGCATGCTCTGAGGACGGGGCTAGGGATGCCATCTGGGCCGGTAGCCTTGCGAGGGTTAACACGGCGCTGTGTTTTCCTTGAAGCGGTCAAAGAAGGTGTTTAGCTTGTCTGGGAGCAAGACGTCAGTGTCCGCAACAAGGCTCATTTTCCCTTTATAATCCGTGATTGACTGGAGTCCCTGCCACAGATGTCTCGTGTCTGAGCCGTTGAATTGTGACTCCACATTGTCTCTGTGCTGATGTTTTGCCTGTTGATTGCCTTACGGAGGGCATAACTGGACTGTTTTTAGTCAACCATATTCCCAGTCACCTTGCCGTGGTTAAATGCCGTGGTTAAATGTGGTGGTTTGCGCTTTCAGTTTTGTGCTAATGCTGCCACCTATCCACGGTTTTTGGATTAGATCGATTTCAATCGTCACGGTGGGAGCAACATCCCCTATACACCTACTAATGAACTCGGTCACCGTGTCAAT
Source organism: Coregonus lavaretus (assembly GCF_964263955.1). Lineage (NCBI taxonomy): Eukaryota > Metazoa > Chordata > Actinopteri > Salmoniformes > Salmonidae > Coregonus > Coregonus lavaretus. Next base: position 4,113,729 of record NC_140006.1, read on the forward strand.
GTATACGTTTACGTATATGTTATTCTCAGAGGCAACCAGAACATATACCAGTCTGTGTGATCAAAACAATCTTGAATCATGGATTCCGATTTGTCAGACCAGCTTCGAACAGTCCTTACCATGCGTACTTCATGTTTGAGTTTCTGCCTTTAGGAAGGGAGGAGCAGAATGGAGGCGTGATCTGATTTGCAGAAGGGAGGGTGACTTAGGTCCTTGTAGCCGTCCCGGAAACAATGGTGAACAGTTTTTGATGCGTGAGTAGCACAGGCAATGTTGGTCAAACTTCGGTAGCATTTTCCTCAAACTTACTTTATTAAAGTACCCAGCTACAATAAATGCGGCCTCAGGATATGTGGTTTCCAGTTTGCACAAAATCCAGTCTACTTCCTTGAGAGCCATCGTGGTATCGGCTTGAGGGGGACTTTACACGGCTGTGACGATGACCGAAGAGAATTCTCTCGGATGGTAATGCGGTCTGCATTTGATGATGAGGTATTCTAGGTCGGGTGAACAAAAGGACTTGAGTTCCTGTACGTTACCACAATCACAACATGAGTAATTAATCAAGAAACGTACACATCAGCCTTTCTTTTTCCCGGAGAGTTCTTTATTCCTAGCTGCGTGATGTACTGAGAACCCAGCTGGCTGTATGGATGGGGACAGTATATCCGGAGAGAGCCATGATTCCGTGAAACAGAGTATGTTACAGTCCCTGATGTCTCTCTGGAAGGAGATCCTGGCCCTAATCTCGTCTACTTTATTGTCCAGGGACTGAACATCAGCGAGTAATATACTCAGAAGCTGTGGATGCATGCCTCCTGAGTTGGACTAAAAGTCCACTCTGAATACCTCTGCCGGCGACGTCTTGGAGCAGCCTCGGGGATAAGTGGAATCACCTTGGGGGGTACGAACAAAAGATCCAATTCAGGAAAGTCGTATTTCTGTTCGAAATGCTGGTGATTTAGCGTCGCTCTAATATCCAAAAGTTATTTCCGACTGTATGTAATAATTCAATAATAATAATAATAATAATAATAATAATAATAATATTGCAAAGTTGCTTAGGAGCCAGGAACCAGGCGCCCATGTCTATGGGCTCCATCTTTACCCAAATATTCTATTCACACAATGGCAGGAGTGATGCATGAATCATTTACAATTATTTTCCATATTCACTGACATTTCTGTGTATGCTGATTTCAAGGGTTAATAGGCCCAAATGGCTAAAAGAGAATGAGTAAGAATTGAATGCAGAATGGAATGAGTTATTATGAACCCCTGATGTATTGTCTAGAATACACATCAACAAAAATTTTAAAATGCATCTGATTAGTCTTCATTATGCTTTTCTGGGCAGTATCACGTTGACGTTGTTTCATTAGGCAATCATTACTATTTCTATGGATTTGTGCTCGATGACCGCGTTGTCCAACAGTTACCATGGCAACATATGGCATGGGTTGTTTTCTCAAGGGTCAGGTAGAGCCAAAGGCTCAGGTTCAGAAGCTACAGTAAAATGTATTAAATCGTTTTTTTCCCTCAATCTACACACAATTCCCCATAATGACATAGCAAAAACAGGTTTTTAGAGTATAACTTCCCTGTCAAAATAGAGGTTAAATAAAAATAAATCTCCACACACTATCAATGGAGTATTCCTATTATACACAACAAGTACCTGCAGCAGAGGCCAGCTGCAGCGGGGTCTCAGTGTAGTTATCTTCTCCATCCTGCAGGGCCCCCTCCACACTGGCTCGGCTATCCAGGAGCAACTGTGAGAGGAAGGGATGCCAGGAGGAAGGGAGAGGGGAGTGAGTGAAAGAAACACGTTACTGACAAGTTCAGCAAGGCACATGCCCAAATGCCTCTGTAAAATGACCTCCTCACAGTGGTATTCATTAGAACTATAATAGCCATACTTTTATTCAAGGTATCACTTTTGAGTTGTGGTTTTTCAGCTGAGATTTAGTTTGTTGTCGAGATGCCTGATTTGAGTAAACATTTCCTCTGGTGTACTACAAACAAGAACTGGCTTTCAGCCAGAACCACTTTGTGATTTTTATGCAAAATATATAAAACATCACAACTGTAGAGGACATCACAACATTGTTGAGAAAATCAGCAACCCTGGGGGTGTGTGTATCAGTCTGTGTGAGATTTTGTCTGTTCGCCTGAATGTACTTCACACCTTTGTTTAATTCCATAATAAACTTTAGGCGTGTAAGACATGGCTCAACCTAAAATGCAGTTTAGGCCACTCTCGTTCCATTGTTCTCTACACAGCAAATCTTTCAGTGTTAAATCAACACTGACAGTGTTACATTTAACACTGGTCCAGTGTCTATACGGGTCCACACTTTTCAGTCTTAAATTAACACACTGCTTAGTGTAAATACTTATTTGCATATTTCCCAGAGTGCTTTGCCATTTTGGGCGACCCGACTAAATTCACTTAGAAATGTGTGTTATTCGTATTGAAAGCAAGTCTAAGAAGCGGTAGATTTGTTCTATGCACGCTATTTCTATGCTTCCCGTTCTTAAGTCCTTTACTTTCATTTTTGTACACCAGCTTCAAACAGCTAAAAATGCAATTTTTTGGTTATGGAAAATATATTTCACAGAGGTTTAGATGGTACAATGATTCTCTACACTATAATTACTTGTTTTGTCACAATCTGAAATTAGGCAAACTATTAGAATTTTAGCAACCAGGAAATGGTGGAACAATTTCTGCATAGTGCATCTTTTAAATTATTTAACACAATACAAAACGTATTTCATGAGGCCTTATTTTGAGGGCCTAGTTTTACAGTGACCTGAAATTCATGGTTTATAGGCCACATCAGGCCTGCAAGTCACATTATGCTGGCTTGCAACGGGTTGGAATTGGTGTATTGGAATCCAGTGTAAAAAAAAAAGATGGTTTAACAGTGCGTTATTGTAAAAAAGCACGTCTTAAAACAAAGTTTATTTGGAATTTACAGCAACATACCGAACTTTTTTGTTTTTTATTTTTGTTTTACAGTAACCAGTAAGTCACCGTAAAAATAAGTTACAGTGTAGGTAACACTGGACAATTTTCTGTGTATATACAGTGCATTCGGAAAGTACTCAGACCACTTGACTTTTCCACATTTTGTTACTTTACAGCCTTATTCTAAAATTGATTAAAATACATTAGCTGCTGTCAAGGCAGCAGCTACTCTTCCTGGGGTCCAAAAATATTAAAGCATTACATTACATATAAAACAAAAGATAAAACAGTACATCATATAACATTATTACATGACTACATATCTAAAATACAACATGTTTAATACCACCAAACAACAATATCACAATGTGTGTCTCTTCACAGTCCCTGTTGTTCCATAAGGTGTATTTTTACCTGTTTTTTAAATCTGATTCTACTGCTTGCATCAGTTACCTGATGTGGAATAGAGTTCCATGTAGTCATGGCTCTATGTAGTACTGTGCGCCTCCCATAGTATATTCTGGACTTGGGGACTGTGAAGAGGCCTCTGGTGGCATGTCTTGTGGGGTATGCATGGGTGTCCGAGCTGTGTGCTAACATTTTAAACAGACAGCTCGGTGCTTTTAACATGTCAATACCTCTCACAAATACAAGTAGTGATGAAGTCAATCTCTCTTCCACTTTGAGCCATGAGAGATTGACATGCATATCATTAATGTTAGCTCTCCATGTACTTTTAAGGGCCAGCCCTGCTGCCCTGTTCGGAGCTAACTGCAATTTTACCAAGTCCCTCTTTATGGCACTTGACCACACTACTGAACCGTAGTCTAGGTGCAACAAAACCCGGGCCTGTATGGCCTGCCTTGTTGATAGTGTTGTTAACAAGGCAGAGCAGCGCTTTATTATGGACAGACTTCTCCCCATTTTAGCTATTGTTGCATCAATATGTTTTGACAGTGACAGTTTACAATCCAGGGTTACTCCAAGCAGTTTAGTCACCTCAACTTGCTCAATTTCCACATTATTCATTACGAGATGTAGTTGAGGTTTAGGGTTTAGAGAATGATTTGTCCCAAATACAATGCTTTTAGTTTTTGAAATATTTAGGACTTACTTATTCCTTGTTACACATTCCGAAACTAACTGCAGCTGTTTGTTACATGTTGCAGTTATTTCAGTTGCTGTAGTAGCAGACGTGTATAGTGTTGAGTCATCTGCATACAGAGACACACTGCCATTACTCAATGCCGGTGGCATGTCGTTAGTAAAGATTGAAAGAAGTAAGGGGCCTAAACAGCTACCCTGGGGAATTCCTGATTCTACCTGGATTACGTTTGAGAGGCTTCTATTAAAGAACAACTTCTGTGTTCTGTTAGACAGGTAACTCTTTATCCACATTATAGCAGGGGGTGTAAAGCCATAACACAAGTTTTTCCAGCAGCAGACTATGATCGACAATGTCAAAAGCTGCACATGGCCTCTCCTATCATTGCTACGCTGACGATACACAACTAATCTTCTCCTTTCCCCCTTCTGATAACCAGGTGGCGAATCGCATCTCTGCATGTCTGGCAGACATATCAGTATGGATGTCGGATCACCACCTCAAGCTGAACCCTGGCAAGACGGAGCTGCTCTTCCTCCCGGGGAAGGACTGCCCGTTCCATGATCTCGCCATCACGGTTGACAACTCCGTTGTGTCCTCCTCCCAGAGTGCGAAGAGCCTTGGCGTGACCCTGGACAACACCCTGTCGTTCTCCGCTAACATCAAGGCGGTGACCCGATCCTGCAGGTTCATGCTCTACAACATTCGGAGAGTACGACCCTGCCTTACACAGGAAGCGGCACAGGTCCTAATCCAGGCACTTGTCATCTCCCATCTGGATTACTGCAACTCGCTGTTGGCTGGCCTCCCTGCCTGTGCCATTAAACCCCTACAACTCATCCAGAATGCCGCAGCCCGTCTGGTGTTCAACCTTCCCAAGTTCTCTCACGTCACCCCCCTCCTCCGCACACTCCACTGGCTTCCAGTTGAAGCTCGCATCCGCTACAAGACCATGGTGCTTGCCTATGGAGCAGTGAGGGGAACGGCACCTCTGTACCTTCGGGCTCTGATCAGTCCCTACACCCAAACGAGGGCATTGCGTTCATCCACCTCTGGCCTGCTGGCTCCACTTCCTCTGCGGAAGCATAGTTCCCGCTCAGCCCAGTCAAAACTGTTCGCTGCTCTGGCACCCCAATGGTGGAACAAGCTCCCTCACGACGCCAGGACAGCGGAGTCACTCACCACCTTCCGGAGACATTTGAAACCCCACCTCTTTAAGGAATACCTGGGATAGGATAAAGTAATCCTTCTACCCCCCCCAAAAAAATAAAAAATTGTAAAGTGGTTATCCCACTGGCTATAGGGAGAATGCACCAATTTGTGAGTCGCTCTGGATAAGAGCGTCTGCTAAATGACGTAAATGTGCCCTTGAGCAAGGCACTTAACCCTAATTGCTCCTGTAAGTCACTCTGGATAAGAGCGTCTGCTAAATGACTAAAATGTAAATGTAAATGTAAGTCTAACAAGACAGCCCCCACAATCATTTTATCATCAATTTCTCTCAGCAAATCATCAGTAATTTGTCTAAGTGCTGTGCTTGTTGAGTGTCCTTCCCTATAAGCGTGCTGAAAGTCTGTTGTCAGTTTGTTTACTGTGAAATAGCATTGCACCTGGTCAAACACAATTTTTTCCAGAAGTTTACTAAGGGTTGGTAACAGGCTGATTGTTTGGCTATTTGAGTCAGTAAAGGGGGCTTTACTATTCTTGGGTAGCGGAATTACTTTAGCTTCCCTCCAGGCCTGAGGGCAGACATTTTCCAGTAGGCTTAAATTGAATATGTGGCAAATAGTAGTGGCAATATTGTCCGCTATTATCCTCAGTAATTTTCCATCCAGATAGTCAGACCCCGGTGGCTTGTCATTGTTGATAGACAACAATAATTGTTTCACCTCTTCCAAACTGACTTTACGGAATTGTTGACTTTCATAATTTGGTCAGATATACTTGGATGTGTAGTGTCAGCATTTGTTGCTGGCATGTCATATCAAAGTTTGCTTATCTTGCCAATGAAGAAGTCATTAAAGTGGTTGTCAATGTCAGTGGGTTTTGTGATGAATGAGCCATCTGATTCAATGAATGATGGAGCCGAGTTTGCCTTTTTTCCCAACATTTCATTTAAGGTGCTCAAAGATTATTACTATCATTCTTTATATCATATTTTTTTCATAGTATAGTTTATTTTCATTTAGTTTAGTCACATGATTTCTTAAATTTGCAGTATGTTTGCCAATTATTTGAACTGCCAGACTTATTTGCCATACCTATTGCCTCATTCCTCTCAACCATACAATTTTTTAATTCCTCATCAATCCAAGGGGATTTAACAGTTTTTACAGTCGTTTTCTTAATGGGTGCGTTCTTATTAGTAACTGGAATAAGCAATTTCATAAATGTGTCATGTGCAGCGTTCTGGTTTCTCCTCATTACACACCACAGACCAGCAAATATTGTTTACATCATCAACATATGGATCACTACAAAACGTATTGTATGACCTCTTATACACTATATTAGGTCCAGCCTTTGGAACTTTGGTTTTCCTAGATATAGATACTATATTGTGATCACTACATCCTGTGGATTTGGATACTGCTTTAAAGCAAATTTCTGCAGCTTTAGTAAAGTTGTGATCAATACATGTGCTGTTTGTAAATACCCTGGTAGGTTGACTGACAACCTGAACCAGGTTCCAGGCACTGGTTACAGTTTGACGTTTTTTCTTGAATGGGCAGCTTGATGAGAGCCAGTCAATATTTAAATCACCCAGAAAATATAGCAAGCATTTCACACATATTATCCAGATACTGACTGTTAACACTTGGTGGTCTATAGCAGCTTCCCACGAGAATGGGCTTTAGGTGAGGCAGATGAACCTGTAGCCATATTACTTCAACAATATTTAACATGAGATCGTCTCTAAGCTTTACAGGAATGTGGTTCTGAATATAGACCGCAATTACGCCCCCGTTGGCATTTCTGTATTTTCGGTAGATGTTATAGGGGGACATAAATTAAGATACTTACATTGTGTCTGCCAACTCCCCTAGGATAATGTACATTTGATGCAGCATTATGACGACTCATTGTCACAATGGTAGGGATTAACTGAGCTGGTCTTGAGTCATTGATAAGTCATTGTTTCAATGCAGCCTTGAAATACGTGGACAGGTGAGTCCAGGTGACAAGATGACTTGGATGGACTCATTCCTGTATAGTATCTTCCGTTTCCAGAAGGTGTCAAAGGTGTCAAAGTTATCTATAAAAGTGATTCCAGCAGAGCTACAGTAGTATTTTAGCCAGATGTGTAATGCCAGTAGTCTGCTGAATCTTTCACACCCACTGCCCAACGATGGTACTGGACCTGAAATTATTTTCAGATGTTCCGAGCTAGCCCTCCTTATGTCGTTTGACCCCACATGGACTATGACAGCGTCAGCTCCCGGTATCTGTCATAGAACAGTCGGAAGTAGCCTTGTGATGTCCTATACTCGTGCTCCTGGGTAGCACAGGGTTTTTGCATTGGGAACCGAGATCTTTCTCACCATATACAACTTGAGATGACTAAGATGGGAGAACAATCTCTACAGCACTTCATCAATCTGGGCTTTATGGGACAGTGGCCAGACGAAAACCACTCCTGAGACAAAGGCACATGACAGAACAACTGGAGTTTGCAAAAAGGCACATGAAAGACAGAGCATAAGGCAAAAGATTATGTTGTCTGATGAGACAAAAATTTAACTATTTGGCCTGAATGCAAGGCGCTATGTCTGGAGAAAACCAGGCACAGCTCGTCACCCGTCTAACACCATCCCTACCATGAAGCATGGTGGTGGCATTACCATGCTATGGGTTTGCTTTTCAGCTGCAGGGACTGAGAGACTGGTAAGGATAGAGGGAACAATGAATCTAGCCATATACAGGCAAATCCTTGATGACACCTGCTTCAGAGCACAAACAACCTTAGACTGGGGCAAAGATTTACGTTTTAACAGGACAATGACCCCAAGCATACAGCCAAAGCAACACTGGAATGGCTTCAGAATAAGAATGTGAAAGTCATTGAGTGGCCCAGCCAAATCCCAGACTTAAATCCCATTGAAAATCTGTGGAAAGACTTGAATTGCTGTTCACCGCCGCACCTCATCTAAAGAAATGGACTAAAAAGTGTATTCTTTGACTGGAAGGAGAGCAGGTACACAAATTGTTTAGAGTGAATTGTTTGTTGCAGAAAGTTACTTTTAAAAGGCTAGAGTATATTTGTTTCATTTTATTTGGGTGTTTTGGGTGTATTTACCAACGGCCTGTATAGGTCCGGTTCAATACATCAGCTATTGTCTCGTCTTTTTTTACTGTGCCTATAAATCGTTATCTCTGCGACACAGATTCTGTTGCTATGACTATAGAGAAGAAGTGGCTCCTCTTAGCAAACAGATAGGCCAAATGGAGAGAAGCGGCCTGTGGTGAGTGAGGGTTCTTTGGCGTTGAAAAGCCCGACCCAAATCCAGTTTTCGAACAGCTTTGCCCTCCTGGCTTCGGAGGTTCCAGTGCCATCGTCCCACTATCCTGACTCCTATCCAGGGGGATTCTGCCTCGGATTTTGCCTTGGACTCGGCTCACCGGACCTCGAGGGTGATAGTGGGTGATCTTAATCTAGAATGGTTGATGCCAGTATCTAATGGGCTGAAAGATATTTGTACTGAGCTAAATCTAACACAGCTGATACCTAAACCAACTCGCCCCAACTTTAAACACCTGGAAAAATCGACTATTTTAGATATTATTCCAACAAATGCCCCTCATAAATTTACAGCCAATGGGATATTTGCCAATGAGTTCAGTGACCATTGTTGGTTGCCTGTATGAGAGATGTTAATCTTCCTTAAATCTCACTCACACATTATTACAAAGAGACATTTTGGGAATTTTAATTAGCAAAAGATGTTGCCTGAGCTGGGGTTGAGTGACTGGGATATTGTGTCAACTATCACTGACTCGGATCAGGCCCTTAATATATTTATTTCCCTGTATAACTCTGTTGCAGATAAACATGTGCAACAGAGTAATCCTTGGTTTACACATTAATTGTCTGAGAAATTCCAGAAAATGAAAATGTTGACTTTCTGGAAAGTGGTCAAATCTTTTAAACAAAACTCCACCCCCTCATTGCTCCAGCAGGTTTTGACAGCCTCGGGGCCCATTCTAGACACAATTGAAATTTGTGATGTTTTTAATAAACATTTGTCTTCAGCTGGCCAACTGTTTGAAATAATAGTCTCAGGAAATTAATCTCATCCCACTGGAGGGATGCCTTTACATTTTACATTTGAGATTTTAGTCATTTAGCAGACGCTCTTATCCAGAGCCACTTACAGTTAGTGAGTGCATACATTTACATACCTTTAGTCACCTCAGAACAGATTGTAGAGAATAATACACTAACAGACTCGCATACTTTCTTTTCATTTCAACCCTTTAATGTCTATGATGTACTAAGTGCTTCACTAAAGGTTGATGTAGAAAAAAACAGGGTCTGATTCACTTGATCCCTTCTTACTGCAGCCCTCTGCCCCACTTATTGCAGAACCACTGACCTATATCTTTTACTTGACAATTGTTTCTGGAGTTATCCCTAAGATTTGGAAAGCGACACATGTCCTCCTCCTACATAAAATAGGAGATCCTTCTGACTTAGATAACTACCATCCAATTTTCAAATTATCTTGCCTTTCCAACATTTTAGAATCCCTGACTATCTTTCAGCTAAGAACGTTTTTAACTTCACTCTATTCTTAATGTGCACCAATTCAGTTTTAAATCTGTACATTACAGTTTTAGCAGCTACGCTTGTTTTTAGATGTGTTAAATTGCCTGGATCATAAAAAACAGTGTGCTGCTTTATTTATAGACCTTTCCCAGGCCTTCGATACCATTGACCATCACATTCTTATTCAAAGGTTGAATGAAATAGGCCTGGATCAGGTTTATTGCAAGTGGTTTGAAAATGATCTGTCAGACAGGACTCAATGTGTGATCTCTGATGGTTTTAGTCTACTTTCCTGGATATTACAAAATGTGTACCACAGGGGTCGGTACAGGGACCTGTTCTCTTTACTATTTATATCAATAATATTGCTCTATCTGTTAAAACTTGTAATATTCATCTGCATGCAGATGAAACTGGTATGTATGCCATTGTATGCCATATGTTAGAGCTGCAATCTGACCTTGTTATCTTACAGAAAGCCCTGGTCGGTTTAAAACTTTTACTTAATGAAAGGCAATACTAAATACATGTTGTTCTCTAGTTCTCTTAATGTTTGAAAAACGTATGGATGAGATAGTTAAAAAGCTAAGATTTAAAAGGGGCTTCTTTTTTAGAAATAGATCTTGCCTCTCCCCAAATACAGTATCAGGAAGCAGATTGTACAGTCAACTTTCCTGCCAGTTCTTGGTTATGGTGACACCATTTACCAGATTGCTGCAGCCACAACTCATAAACCTTTGTATGCCGTCTACCATAGCACCATTCGTTTTATCATTGATGACAGTTTTAATACTCATCACTGCATCCTGTATCAAAAAGTTGTCTGGTCCTCATTAAAGTCCCATATACAGTGAGGGAAAAAAAGTATTTGATCCCCTGCTGATTTTGTACGTTTGCCCACTGACAAAGACATGATCAGTCTATAATTTTAATGGTAGGTTTATTTGAACAGTGAGAGACAGAATAACAACAACAAAAATCCAGAAAAACGCATGTCAAACATTTTATAAATTGATTTGCATTTTAATGAGGGAAATAAGTATTTGACCCCTCTGCAAAACATTACTTAGTACTTGGTGGCAAAACCCTTGTTGGCAATCACAGAGGTCAGACGTTTCTTGTAGTTGGCCACCAGTTTTGCACACATCTCAGGAGGGATTTTGTCCCACTCCTCTTTGCAGATCTTCTCCAAGTCATTAAGATTTTGAGGCTGACGTTTGGCAACTCAAACCTTCAGCTCCCTCCACAGATTTTCTATGGGATTAAGATCTGGAGACTGGCTAGGCCACTCCAGGACCTTAATGTGCTGCTTCTTGAGCCACTCCTTTGTTGCCTTGGCCGTGTGTTTTGGGTCATTGTCATGCTGGAATACCCATCCACGACCCATTTTCAGGGGGGGGTTCTCACCCAAGATTTGACGGTACATGGCCCCGTCCATTGTCTCTTTGCTGCGGTGAAGTTGTCCTGTCCCCTTAGCAGAAAAACACCCCCAAAGCATAATGTTTCCACCTCCATGTTTGACGGTGTGGATGGTGTTCTTGGGGTCATAGGCAGCATTCCTCCTCCTCCAAACACGGCGAGTTGAGTTGATGCAAAAGATCTCCATTTTGGTCTCATCTGACCACAACACTTTCACCCAGTTCTCCTCTGAATCATTCAGATGTTCATTGGCAAACTTCAGACGGGCCTGTATATGTGCTTTCTTGAGCAGGGGGAACCTTGGGGCGCTGCAGGATTTCAAACCTTCACGGCGTAGTGTGTTACCAATTGTTTTCTTGGTGACTATGGTCCCAGCTGCCTTGAGATCATTGACAAGATCATCCCGTGTAGTTCTGGGCTGATTCCTCACCGTTCTCATGATCATTTCAACTCCACGAGGTGAGATGTTGCATGGAGCCCCAGGCCGAGTGAGATTGACAGTACTTTTGTGTTTCTAACATTTGCGAATAATCGCACCAACTGTTGTCACCTTCTCACCAAGCTGCTTGGCGATGGTCTTGTAGCCCATTCCAGCCTTGTGTAGGTCTACAATCTTGTCCCTGACATCCTTGGAGAGTTCTTTGGTCTTGGCCATGGTGGAGAGTTTGGAATCTGATTGATTGATTGCTTCTGTGGACAGGTGTATTTTATACAGGTAACAAGCTGAGATTAGGAGCACTCCCTTTAAGAGTGTGCTCCTAATCTCAGCTCGTTACCTGTATAAAAGCCACCTGGGAGCCAGAAATCTTTCTGATTGAGAGGGGGTCAAATACTTATTTCCCTCATTAAAATGCAAATCAATTTATAACATGTTTTACATGCGTTTTCAGGATTTTTTGGTTGTTATTCTGTCTCTCACTGTTCAAATAAACCTACCATTAAAATTATAGACTGATCATTTCTTTGTCAGTGGGCAAACGTACAAAATCAGCAGGGGATCAAGTACTTTTTTCCCTCACTGTATCAATTCATTACTCCTTTTTTGTTTACAAAGCACTACTACACAAATTCCAACTTACCTAACTAAATTGTTAAAGTATAAAAAAAAAAACATCAGATACGAAATCCGCTTACAGGGTTGGTTAACTCTTGTGGTCTCTCGGGTCTCCACCGAATTAGGTAAATCCACTTTTAGTTTTAATTCACCTCATTAATGGAACCAACTGCAAACTACATTGCAATTCAACATTTTGATTCCACTTGGGCAATGTAAAATATTGATTGGGGAACTATTTGCTAAGGAATGTGTCTGTTTTTCTTGATAGTTTGTTGTGCTGCATTTTAGTTTGTTTTTGTATTATCTGAGTTTGATTTGATTTTGTTTGAATTGTACTGTATGTGCAGGGCTCCGTTGCAAAAGAGACCCTGGTCTCAATTGTGACTCCCTGTTTAAATAAAGCTAACAAATGTTGTTGTTTTTTATAACATAACAGAGCTTGAGAAAATCTGCAAAGAAGAATAGAAGAAAATCCCCAAATCAAGATGTGCAAAGTTGATACTGACGACTCAAAGCTGTAATTGCCGCCTGTCTTTCATTTTCAATGCATTTGCAAAAATTTCTAAAAACATGTTTTCACGTTGTCATCATTGGGTATTGTGTGTAGGTAGGTGAGAGAAAAAAAATATTTAATCCATTTTGAATTCAGGCTGTAACACAACAACATTTAGAATAAGTCAATAATTATGAATACTTTCTGAAGGCACTGTAAATCGCTTTGTTTAACAAGTTAATAGATGTGGAGAGAAAGCCTCAACGGGGGATAATCATTGCTCTGAAAAACATTTGGGGAGCTAGATCATGCCAAGCCAGATGGACCACAGGTGTCATACCAGATGCATTTCTGTATTTAGGAAATGGATGATCTCTGTCTTATCATAACACACTCTCCGAGAAATAACAGGGATTAATCAGAAAGTCAATCTATTAATCAGCAATTTTATTTATTTCATTCTGTCTGTCAGTCTGTTGTCACATGAAAATATAAAGTCATTTATCAAACATATACTATGTGACTATGCAGCTCTCTTTGAATTATATCTGAGCTCCCTGAGTGGGAATATAGGTCTATGGAATCTTCTGACTCATCACCATCACCAGCGGCGACGGGCAGGCCCTCAAAGAAAGGCATTATGACATACAGTATAAAAAATAAACAGTTTTAAGTGAGAATATTTGCCAAGGTTTTCCAGCACACAGCTGATGAATTATGAATTAGGCTGTTTGAGAAGGTTTGAATCCTAAGCAACTTGCCTACACAGTTTGAATTACAATATCAACATAGCTACTGTATTAGGTCAAAGCTGTGGTGCTGGAAAACCTTGGTAGAGCATGGGTGGAATAGGCATTGTCGTGCTCCTGAATTTCCTTTTTCGGATTCAGACCAATGCCTATACCCACATAGTTTGTTTTAATTTCAATGGTTATACAACATTATAATACAGCTTAACATATGCTCTCCTCATGAACCCTCACAATGTTGTACGTTTTATTTATTGTATTTATTGATAAGATCCCAGCTCATAATCCTACTGATCATTTGTATTTGTATTTATTAGGGATCCCCATTAGCTGCTGCCAAGGCAGCTACTCTTCCTGGGGTCCAAAAATATTAAAGCACTTACATTACATATAAAACAAAAGATAAAACAGTACATCATATAACATTATTACATGACTACATATCTACAATGCAACATGTTTAATACCACCAAACAACAATATCACAATGTGTGTCTCTTCACAGTCCCTGTTGTTCCATAAGGTGTATTTTTACCTGTTTTTTTAAATCTGATTCTACTGCTTGCATCAGTTACCTGATGTGGAATAGAGTTCCATGTAGTCATGGCTCTATGTAGTACTGTGCGCCTCCCATAGTATATTCTGGACTTGGGGACTGTGAAGAGGCCTCTGGTGGCATGTCTTGTGGGGTATGCATGGGTGTCCGAGCTGTGTGCTAACATTTTAAACAGACAGCTCGGTGCTTTTAACATGTCAATACCTCTCACAAATACAAGTAGTGATGAAGTCAATCTCTCTTCCACTTTGAGCCATGAGAGATTGACATGCATATCATTAATGTTAGCTCTCCATGTACTTTTAAGGGCCAGCCCTGCTGCCCTGTTCGGAGATAACTGCAATTTTACCAAGTCCCTCTTTATGGCACTTGACCACACTACTGAACCGTAGTCTAGGTGCAACAAAACCCGGGCCTGTAGGGCCTGTCTTGTTGATAGTGTTGTTAACAAGGCAGAGCAGCGCTTTATTATGGACAGACTTCTCCCCATTTTAGCTACTGTTGCATCAATATGTTTTGACAGTGACAGTTTACAATCCAGGGTTACTCCAAGCAGTTTAGTCACCTCAACTTGCTCAATTTCCACATTATTCATTACGAGATGTAGTTGAGGTTTAGGGTTTAGAGAATGATGCTTTTAGTTTTTGAAATATTTAGGACTTACTTATTCAGGACTGACTAACTGCAGCTGTTTGTTAAATGTTGCAGTTATTTCAGTTGCTGTAGTAGCAGACGTGTATAGTGTTGAGTCATCTGCATACATAGACACACTGCCATTACTCAATGCCAGTGGCATGTCGTTAGTAAAGATTGAAAAAAGTAAGGGGCCTAAACAGCTACCCTGGGGAATTCCTGATTCTACCTGGATTACGTTTGAGAGGCTTCTATTAAAGAACACCTTCTGTGTTCTGTTAGACAGGTAACTCTTTATTCACATTATAGCAGGGGGTGTAAAGCCATAACACAAGTTTTTCCAGCAGCAGACTATGATCGATAATGTCAAAAGCTGCACTGAAGTCTAACAAGACAGCCCCCACAATCATTTTATCATCAATTTCTCTCAGCAAATCATCAGTAATTTGTCTAAGTGCTGTGCTTGTTGAGTGTCCTTCCCTATAAGCGTGCTGAAAGTCTGTTGTCAGTTTGTTTAGTGTGAAATAGCATTGCACCTGGTCAAACACAATTTTTTCCAGAAGTTTACTAAGGGTTGGTAACAGGCTGATTGTTTGGCTATTTGAGCCAGTAAAGGGGGCTTTACTATTCTTGGGTAGCGGAATTACTTTAGCTTCCCTCCAGGCCTTAGGGCAGACATTTTCCAGTAGGCTTAAATTGAAAATGTGGCAAATAGTAGTGGCAATGTTGTCCGCTATTATCCTCAGTAATTTTCCATCCAGATAGTCAGACCCCGGTGGCTTGTCATTGTTGATAGACAACAATAATTGTTTCACCTCTTCCAAACTGACTTTACGGAATTGTTGACTTTCATAATTTGGTCAGATGTACTTGGATGTGTAGTGTCAGCATTTGTTGCTGGCATGTCATATCAAAGTTTGCTTATCTTGCCAATGAAGAAGTCATTAAAGTGGTTGTCAATATCAGTGGGTTTTGTGATGAACGAGCCATCTGATTCAATGAATGATGGAGCCGAGTTTGCCTTTTTTCCCAACATTTCATTTAAGGTGCTCAAAGATGATTACTATCATTCTTTATATCATTTTTTTTCATAGTATAATTTATTTTCATTTAGTTTAGTCACATGATTTCTTAAATTTCCTCATCAATCCAAGGGGATTTAACAGTTTTTACAGTCGTTTTCTTAATGGGTGCGTTCTTATTAGTAACTGGAATAAGCAATTTCATAAATGTGTCATGTGCAGCGTTCTGGTTTCTCCTCATTACACACCACAGACCAGCAAATATTATTTACATCATCAACATATGGATCACTACAAAACGTATTGTATGACCTCTTATACACTATATTAGGTCCAGCCTTTGGAACTTTGGTTTTCCTAGATACAATATAGTATCTATATCACTACATCCTGTGGATTTGGATACTGCTTTAAAGCAAATTTCTGCAGCTTTAGTAAAGATGTGATCAATACATGTGCTGTTTGTAAATACCCTGGTAGGTTGACTGACAACCTGAACCAGGTTCCAGGCACTGGTTACAGTTTGACGTTTTTTCTTGAATGGGCAGCTTGATGAGAGCCAGTCAATATTTAAATCACCCAGAAAATATAGCAAGCATTTCACACATATTATCCAGATACTGACTGTTAACACTTGGTGGTCTATAGCAGCTTCCCACGAGAATGGGCTTTAGGTGAGGCAGATGAACCTGTAGCCATATTACTTCAACAATATTTAATATGAGATCGTCTCTAAGCTTTACAGGAATGTGGTTCTGAATATATATGAGTCTCCTGAGTGGCGCAGTGGTCTAAGGCACTGCATCGCAGTGCTAACTGTGCCACTAGAGATCCTGGTTCGAATCCAGGCTCTGTCGCAGCCGGCCGCGACCGGGAGACTCATGGGCGGCGCACAATTGGCCCAGCGTCGTCCAGGGTAGGGGAGGGAATGGCCGGCAGGGATGTAGCTCAGTTGATAGAGCATGGCGTTTGCAACGCCAGGGTTGTGTGTTTGATTCCCACGGGGGGCCAGTAAAAAAAAAAAATTGTATTCACTAACTGTAAGTCGCTCTGGATAAGAGCGTCTGCTAAATGACGTAAATGTAATGTAAATGTAAATATAGACCGCAATTACGCCCCCGTTGGCATTTCTGTATTTTCGGTAGATGTTATAGGGGGACATAAATTAAGTTACTTACATTGTGTCTGCCAACTCCCCTAGGATAATGTACATTTGATGCAGCATTATGACGACTCATTGTCACAATGGTAGGGATTAACTGAGCTGGTCTTGAGTCATTGATAAGTCATTGTTTCAATGCAGCCTTGAAATACGTGGACAGGTGAGTCCAGGTGACAAGATGACTTGGATGGACTCATTCCTGTATAGTATCTTCCATTTCCAGAAGGTGTCAAAGGTGTCAAAGTTATCTATAAAAGTGATTCCAGCAGAGCTACAGTAGTATTTTAGCCAGATGTGTAATGCCAGTAGTCTGCTGAATCTTTCACACCCACTGCCCAACGATGGTACTGGACCTGAAATTATTTTCAGATGTTCCGAGCTAGCCCTCCTTATGTCGTTTGACCCCACATGGACTATGACAGCGTCAGCTCCCGGTATCTGTCATAGAACAGTCGGAAGTAGCCTTGTGATGTCCTATACTCGTGCTCCTGGGTAACACAGGGTTTTTGCATTGGGAACCGAGATCTTTCTCACCATGTACAGTGAGGGAAAAAAGTATTTGATCCACTGCTGATTTTGTACGTTTGCCCACTGACAAAGAAATGATCAGTCTATAATTTTAATGGTAGGTTTATTTGAACAGTGAGAGACAGAATAACAACAACAAAATTCAGAAAAACGCATGTAAAACATGTTATAAATTGATTTGCATTTTAATGAGGGAAATAAGTATTTGACCCCCTCTCAATCAGAAAGATTTCTGGCTCCCAGGTGTCTTTTATACAGGTAACGAGTTGAGATTAGGAGCACACTCTTAAAGGGAGTGCTCCTAATCTCAGCTTGTTACCTGTATAAAAGACACCTGTCCACAGAAACAATCAATCAATCAGATTCCAAACTCTCCACCATGGCCAAGATCAAAGAGCTCTCCAAGGATGTCAGGGACAAGATTGTAGATTTACACAAGGCTGGAATGGACTTCAAGACCATCGCCAAGCAGCTTGGTGAGAAGGTGACAACAGTTGGTGCGATTATTCGCAAATGGAAGAAACACAAAAGTACTGTCAATCTCCCTCGGCCTGGGGCTCCATGCAAGATCTCACCTCGTGTAGTTGCAATGATCATGAGAACGATGAGGTATCAGCCCAGAACTACACAGGAGGATCTTGTCAATGATCTCAAGGCAGCTGGGACCATAGTCACCAAGAAAACAATTGGTAACACACTACGCCGTGAAGGACTGAAATCCTGCAGCGCCCGCAAGGTCCCCCTGCTCAAGAAAGCACATATACATGGCCGTCTGAAGTTTGCCAATGAACATCTGAATGATTCAGAGGAGAACTGGGTGATCCGAGTGTTGTGGTCAGATGAGACCAAAATCGAGCTCTTTGGCATCAACACAACTCGCTGTGTTTGGAGGAGGAGGAATGCTGCCTATGACCCCAAGAACACCATCCCCACGTCAAACATGGAGGTGGAAACATTATGCGTTCGGCTACTGGGGTGAAGAAAAATAAAAAGTAGGCGGGCGTGGATACCCCAGTAGCTTGTGCGGTCCACATTGTCCCGGAACAAAGCAAAGTAAACACAGCTCCTGCAGTGCTGGAAATGTTCATTACCGAACTCCATTTGAGACTGCCAAGCCAGCTAGGCTAGCTGGGCTTCCGTGTATCTCCCCCAATGCGGAATCTAGCAGGATCCCGGGACAGACAGCAGCGCTCACAGCAACTAAGCCCAACAGAGCCGCAGTATCCAAAATAAAATAAAAGTATATAAAAACAAAATTTACAAGGAAACACTGTCAGCTTTACAAAAACAATAAACTGAGGTCTCTCGTTCAGCTTTCAGAGTTCAAGTAGTATTACAAGCCACAGAATAATGTATGGAATTCGACTCATCTAACTTCACTCGTAGATTTAAAGAATATAGTCCAATCGGGATAAATAATAATTTGATGTTATTCCATGCCTTGGACTTGCAGCATTGGCTCAATAAAGCTGCAGTACATTTTAAAAAACGATCAACAAAAGTCATGTAAAATGTCAGGCTATGTTTTATTAATGGGGACGTCAGCGTCAATATGTTCAGAGCAGTAAATTATTCATTGAATGTTGATTGAACATTCAGTGCCAGATCTGAGCTTATACCACAAACAGAGTTCAGAGAGGCAGAGTAGGGAAACAATGGCTGATGACTAATGGTCATGTAATTCATAATTATTCATAAATACTTTAACAATTCTGCATGACCTAGCTTACAAAGCACACTCATTCTATTGGATACACACGTGGTGCTTTGAACATACTCAAATGTTTTAGAGTATGTGGGAATACGTTTGTGTAAATTGTGTGTAATTATAAGATGCAGGGCTCCCTTGCAAAATGGGACTCCCTGTTAAAATAAAGGTAAAAAAGATAGCTATAATTTGGAAATGTTCACTTAGGGGTGTACTCACTTTTGTTGCCAGCGGTTAAGACATGAATGGCCGTGTGTTGTGTTATTTTGAGGGGACAGCAAATGTACACTGTTATACAAGCTGTACACTCACTACTTTACATTGTAGCAAAGTGTCATTTCTTCAGTGTTGTCACATGAAAAGATATACTCAAATATTTACAAAAATGTGAGGGGTGTACTCACTTTTGTGAGATACTGTATGTGGGTGTTGGCTATCGCCGGTTAACAATTGATCTGATTTAATTACAGTCAGTTCATTCAACTATGGTAGATAAACAACCACATATTACAGTCATAACAAGTTTTTTTTTAATGTGTTACCGTTACTGAGAATGTTGTTGCAGTGAAAGCGTGTACTTGCACATTGATTTTGTGTTTCGAAAATACAAAATTCATAAAATAACTGTATTTTGATTAAATACAACACTTAGCTAAAGTATTTGGTATTTTATTTTGATACATTGGTCTTGAGAGTATTTTGTGATTGTAACAAGATAGTACCTTTGCTCATCTCTGACTGTAAAGCCAAATATATTTGACAATGGGTAACAAGGAGTTGGCAATTGCACGATAGCACAAACAGACTGGCACATTCTTATTATTTAAAAAAAAAACTTTTAATTTTAGGATATAAGCACTTAATGTAACATGCTACCAACACTACACACGCATGCCAAAAGCAAGTAAAAATATGCGAGGAAAAGGGGAACAACAAACATTGTTACAACACAACACAAAACAACACAACACAAGACAGGGGTTGTCTGCTTCTCTCTACACTATCCCAACAATACACATCTATTTATCACTGATAGGCGGATCCAATGTGGTCGCCACCGTGTTCCCGGGAGACATTGTGTTTGGCAACACTGACCTCACTGTTGATGTCGGCCCCAGCGTCCAGCAGCATCTTAACCATGGCCTCGTCTCCCCGCACACAGGCATACATGAGTGGTGTCATCCCCTAGAGGGGAGAGATGAAGAGAAAAAGGTCATAGTACCATCTCAGCTGCATCCCTTGATGTCAATGATATTGTATGCTCGCTAGATAAAAAGCAGCATTGTATTGCCTTGTTTATTGACCTGTCAAAGGCACTCATTGTTATTGAACAGACTGTATCGGTTGGACATGATAGCAACGCATGCAGTTGGTCCAGAAATTACCTTATGGGCAGACCTCAATGTATTGTTGCTGACTGTATCAATTCGCAATTCCTTGAGGGTAGTAAATGTGTACGCCAAGGGTCCATTTAAAGGCCTGCACTATTCACATTATATATAAATAATGTTGGTTCTTCATTAAAAAATGATAAACTTCAGTTTTATGCTGATGACACTTCTCTGTGAACCAGGCTATAGCTGATCTAAAGACTGCTTTTAATGTCATACAAAAAGCACTTGTTGACCTTAAACTGATACTGAATGCAGAAAAAAAATGTATGTTATTTTCTAGAGCCCACAACATTGACTCCACAGACTTACATATTTGCACATTGAATTTAGCCCAAATTGAGTGTCCCCTCTTAAATACCTAGGCATTTGGATTGACGATAAGTTGTCTATAAAGCCAAGCTTCTTGTATAGAAATAGATTTAGCCTCTTGCTTAATAGTAGACGTTCCTGTTGGTCCTAGATTATGGCAAAATGATGTACATGAATGCAGCTGCCACTGCAGTAAAACCTTTAGATGCTGTTTACCAGAGCGCACATAAAATGGCCTTTAGTTTTTACTCATTACAGGTTTTTTTATTTTTTTTATTTTATGGTTGGACTTTAGCATGTATAGCTCGTTAACACGTAGGGCACACAGATTGGTGTCACCTCATTAGTCAGTATTTGTTATACCTGTGCTGGTTGCAATCTCGTTAGTGGGAAGGTGTTTCACCTATACTGGACCAGGTGCTATTTCAGAGTGGCTGGCCCAGTGCTCTCCCTGTTTTTATTTCGAGACAAAAAATCCTTTATCTGATTTCTCTGATATCGTTTTGCTCCACCTTTTTGGTTTGCGTCTTTAGGGTTGTTGTGGGTTTTTCTTTTGTTTGCCTCTTCTTGGGCCTCTTTAGTGGGTGTCTTTTTGGTTCAAGTTGTTGTTGCTGGTCAACTTTCAGTGGACACACCCATGAGTGTCTTTCAGAACCCCTCCTAAAACCCCACCTGTTTTGTTTTAGTTGTTGGTCAGTGACTTTGTTAGTTCTCTCTTCTGTTTGAGCGACAGTTTTTGTTTTCTTGCTGGGGAATGTAACAAAATTAGGGCTCGTCTGGGATCTTGTTTCCCAAGAGTATGGTAGTCGCTCTAATCACTAACTCAAGCTCTGCTGTGCCCATATATTTGAATGTTCAAAATACACTTTTGTGGTAGAGGTTCTGTCACTGACATCCACCTTGAGGGGTTATAAGATTGGTGGAATCATTTTGAAAGTTGCATAAACACAGTCTTATAAATAAATAAATAAAAAAGCCATGGAATTTAAGTTGGAAGCATTTGTGGAAAACCCTACATGGGAGATGCTAGATAAATGTACAAAGGCGCATCTGCTCGTCATTGCAAAGCATTATGACATCAAGGTGGCGATCCAAAAGCAGTAGTCAGATTTGATCGGTACTGCTTTGGTGGAGGAGGAAATCCTTCCAGAGAGGGAGGATGATGAAACGGGTCCTATGGGTAGTAGGGTGAGTCCTGTAGACGTGCTACTGTGAGAGTTAGAAATTAGAGCTCAAGCACAAGGAAAAGGAAAGAGAACGTGAGGAGAGGTTGGAACAACATAAATTAGAGCTTGAGCACAAGAAAGAGAATGAACGTGCAGCCAGACAAGAACAAGAAGAATGTGCGCATGCCATTTGCTTAAAAGAGATGGCGCAACAAAGGGAGATAGATCTGGAAGCGCTCCGAATCCAGTCAGGCCATCCTGCACCCTCAACAAAGTTTAATCTTGGTCGGAACAACCGACTTGTACCGCCTTTCAACGGAATGGAGGTGGATGTATATTTTACTCTGTTTGAGCGGATTGCCACATCCCTAAAATGAACACAAAATATTTGGTCACTCCACCGCCAAAGTGATATTTTGGGAAAGGCTCAAATTGTACGCTGCTTTATCTCTTGACCAGAGTTCAGATTATGACACTGTTAAAGTTGCTATCCTTCGGGCTTACGGTCCCAGAGGCATGGAGACAACCGTTCCGTAAGTTACGAAAGACAGAAACATAAAGCCATGTCTTTTTGATCGGTGGTGTGGTTTGCAATAGGTGAAGAACCTTGAGGATATAAAGACTCTCATACTTCTCGAGCAGTTGAAGAATATCCTTCGCGAAAGGGTTGCTACCGACATTTATGAGCACAAGGATCTCACTCGAGAAAGCTGCAGATCTTGCAGATGAGTTTGTGTTGACACATAAAACTACCTTCACAAACAAAGCACCAAGTAATTATCCATATACAAATAGCAATCCAGAGAAGTCACCTCCTACTGCAAGGTTTCAGTCCTTTTCTACAGTGCCCAAAGATCGGCAGAAAACTTGTTTTTCGTATCTGCCAGTTTCTCATTACTGCCTTGAGAAAGGACACTGTCTTTGTATCCTAAGTTGAAACAGAAAAATGAGAGAGAGATGTAGTTTCTTCTTGTGGGAGCACTCCAGCCAATTAAGTCTCTGGTTGGGACTGATGTATCTCCTAAACAGGATTTTGGATCAGATGTGTATGAACCCGTTGTTTCAGATGGGTACGTGTCTCTGCAGAGTGGTGATGCTGTTAAGCATCCGTTTGAAGATACTGCGAGACATTGTGGCAGCCCAATCCTTCATTTTGGAGGGTATTTTGCCTTTGTCTGACACTTCAGCAACTGGTTAAGGCGTGGAGATGGTTTGCATGGAAGTTCCTTTATATAATGTGGAACTCGAGTCTGATCTTATTTCTGGTTCCGTTGTCATTGGAGTGAGGCCTAGCCTACCGGGGAAGGGGGTCTCATTCATTTGGGAAATTATTTGGCTGGAGGGAAGGTCGTGCCAAATCCTGTCGTTTGTAAGGAACCCAGAGTAGAGGAACCTGATGGGTTATCAGAAAAGTACCCTAGTGTTCCCAGCATGTGCTATGTCTAAGAAAGTTGCCGGGAGCAAGTCTAGTGTTGAGGAGGATGTCAGCGATCCCACCATGGTCAATCTGTCTGACACGTTTATGGGTGATCCTGATTTCGCTTAACCTTCTGTTTTGACCTCGCCTTTGAAAACGCCAAAGGTGAGCGAGTTTGTAGGACTGCTGAAGGAAGAGAGGTTTCCTACAGTTGACACTTCAATGGCTAGGAAGCAGCTGATTGCTGAACAGAGTAAACATGTTTCCCTCTCCCCTATTTTTGCTGCGATACGTCTAGAGGAGGAGTTTGATGAAGTTTGTGTGGGCTACTTTGACAGAGATGGTGTTCTAATGAGGAAATGGCGTTCTCGTGCCACTTCTGGGCAAGACGATTTGGCCCGGTGTATCTCAAATTGTTGTTATTCTGCCCTGGAATTGCGTTCCCATGCTAAACTAGACAGATAGCTAACAACTATAAAACATCCAAGGCGTGAATTTTCTTGAACGAATGTATTGAAAATGTTTATGTTGTGAAACTGCAAATACAGAAAATAATATACTTTAGTATTCAATTCATATTGACATACTGTAGCTGTACATTTTACATTTCAAGTTGAATTTGCATAAATACAAAGCAAGTGCCAAGTTACCATGTATCTGACATGACGACAAACCAAATAGATAATTACTCTATGAGTAACAACTAGCCAACTCCTTTCATTACTCTAATAATGTGCAAACACCTCTATACAATAACAAAGCATATTACACTAGAAACAGTAACAAACTATAGTATGTTTTACTCTTTTACATGACGCACGAGCAAACTAATACAGCTGACGGCATCCATGAAAGTCAATGCAATTTGCGTGAGTAAATGTAACCAACTAACATTGATAAGTAAACAATTATATCATTAACAATATTATCATCACTAGCAATATGCTTGAATTGAACTTACAAACAAATATTTTCCAAGGCTGAAGCGTAACAAGAAATAGTTGCACAGAAAGAACTGTACAGTAGCGTTGTTTCTAGCTGCTTGTCTGTGTGCAGAATGACTGCTTTACTTCCGGTTTTTGTACATTATTCTAAGTACCAGAAAGCTCCACTAGGGGGCAATAAACACCATGGAACACAATGAAAGTCACTCTTAACCACTATAATAAAATAATCTGTTACCTTCTAACAGGATGGCAGCACAGTCGTTGTAGTTATGCTTCGACAAGAGATACTGAGGTTGGCTCACGATGGTAGTATGGCAGGCCATCTTGGGGTTAACAAGACTGATGACCATATTTTGTGTAACTTCTTCTGACCTGGTCTGAAACAGGATGTTGTGGCTTACTGTAAATCCTGTCGCGTTTGCCAGCGGATGGGTAAACCGAACCAAGCTCTGCGGTTGCACTTTGCTCCCAGTAGGCCCAGGTGAAATGATCTTCAACGTTTGGACTTGTGCAGTCGGACCATGGTTAAAATTACTTGTCAAAGGTCTTCCAGCAAGTGCTACAGCAATTGTGTGTTACACATTGCCCCTCTAGTGCCTACCACCTAGAGTCTCAAGGTACTCTTGAGAAATTTAATCAGTCTTTGAAGTCTATGTTGAGAGCTTACTGCTTTGAGTTCGAGAAAAACTGGGATGAAGGGGTCCCTCTTGTGCTGTTTGAAGCGCGGGCGGTTGTTCAGGAATCTCTCGGTTTTAGTCAGAGTGAACTTGTGTTTGGAGATCATGTCAGAGGTCCTTTGAGTTTGCTGAGAGAGAGATTGTTGCATGGGCGACACCTTTAAAGCAGGAACAAATCTGTTGGTGTAGGTTTTTCTTTTGTTTGTCTTTTGGGCAAATTTAGTGGCTGCTCATGGAGGGTGTCTTTTAGGATCCAGTTGTTGTTGCTAGTCAAATTTCAGTGGACACCCCCATGATTGTCTTTCAGAACACCTGTTAAAAGCCCACCTTTTGGTTGTTGGTCAGTGACTCTTTGTTAGTTCTCTCTTCTGTTTGAGTGGTATCATGCTGGGGAACGTAATGCGCCGGACACATTTCAGAATACCTTACAATTGGATGCACCAGAACTGGGATAACAATAGTTTTAACTATGCTTTTTGGAAAGTAACATTTCTTTTTGGAACAACTATTTGAACACATATCCCCTAAAATTACTACTTTTCAAAACTGTTTGGATACAGATCTCAGTAAGTGACTACTTTTCTGAAACTTTTGGATTGGCTGCCTTCAACTAATGGCAGGGCTGTATCTGGAACTGCATGTTTCAGATATATGTAGAATGAATAGAACACACAATCTCCTATACTATTCCAATCTATCTGACAAAGTCGATCTACACAATACATTTCTATCTGAACATTCTGTCAATGTCCATTCTCCTGAATGACCATTGTCCCAGGTGTACCTAATCAAGTCAAACCAATTAACCAATTCTATTTTGTACGCACAGCAACTTATCCAGTGTAAAAAACACTGAAACTGAAAGTGTGGAGCCTGTGGACCCATATAGACAGCGGAACAGTGTTACATTTTAGTGTAAAGCGTTACTCAAATATTTCCCAGAGTGCTTTGCCTCGAGTAAATTGTAGCGATACCAGCCATGACTGTATTTGTTAGTGACAGAGATAAGTTTAGCAGACACTCGTATAGTATACAGAGCGACTTACAGGGGCAATTAGGGTTTAGTGCCTTGCTAAAGGGCATATTGACAGATTTTTCAACTAGTCTGCTCAGTGATTCAAACCAGTGACCTTTCAGTTACTGGCCCAATGTACTTTACAAGGAAGCAGCCATGCAAAATGTGCCCAATTAGCTGTTAGGTTTCCATACACCCACTTGCAGCATGTTGTAGATGTACAGTATAAACTTTCAAAGCAGCATAACATTCCCATGTTTCCTCCAACTACAGTGTATGATATACCATTTTGAAGCCCTGAGTCTGTAAAAAAGCATAACATTTTACTTAAGCTCACATAGAGAACTCTGGTCAGGTATATAGGTTTTTACTGTACATGTGTAAGTGCATGTCGAGCTTGTGTGTCTAGTATGTGTACGTGTGTATCTCTCAGACCTGCTCGCTCATGCTGTTGATACCATCAGGCCCCAGTAGGTTGACCGCCTGTTTCAGAAGGTCTGACCGGCCACAGTTGAGCATGCGGAAACCCAGGTCCTGCAGAAACTTAGCCTCTGTGGACGCCGCTTCGAGCTTTCGGGTGGCACAGAAACAATCATCTGCCCTGAGGGAAGGACAAGAATGATTAATACTCATGATTAAGTAGAAGAACAAATTGAAGGGATACTGGAAGTACACATCCATAAAGCATGTTGAATGCTACCATAAATGTCAAATTGCATACTGCTACATAATCAAAAGAGGGAATCTGCCACAAATGATAATGGATTCCAAAGATCTCATGATGATCTGGTATATAATGCAAAATTCAGAACATAAAGGTATTTGAAGTGCATTTCTTTTGTGCAATGATTTGTGCATTTCCCAAGGCAGTTTTACCACAGAAATGGCTTTCATTGTGAACCATTCTTTTTCATTTTGCAGTAATAGTTATTCATGTTTTTTTTAATCCACTCAAGCTGTGTTTTAAAGGCCATGTTTTACATTAAAACACTGCATATATATTAAAATCTGAAATTTAACTTTTTTTTATATCCGACATTGCAAATTGGAGATATAATCGAGTATATACTGCTGGACTGCACGTGCACCATAAAAATATGAAATGGAATATTGATCGGGCTTGACGTAGAGTCGGGTGAAAACTGTTGCAATTCTGAGCCACATTTATCAAATCCAATTTTATTTGTCACATGCATCGAATACAACAGGTGAAATGCTTACTTACAAGCCTTTAACCAACAATGCAGTTTTAAGAAAAATAAGAGTTAAGAAAATATTTACTAAATAAACTGAAGTAAAAAAATAAAAGAGTAATAATAACAATGCTATATACAGGGGGTACTGGTACCGAGTCAATGTTCGGGCGTACAGGTTAGTTAAGGTAATTGAGGTAATACGTACATGTAAACTCAGCAAAAAAAGAAACGTCCTCTCACTGTCAACTGTGTTTTATTTTCAGCAAACTTAATTAACATGTGCAGATATTTGTATGAACATAACAAGATTCAACAACTGATACATAAACTGACTAACATAAATTGAATAATGTGTCCCTGAACAAAGAGGGGGGTCAAAATCAAAAGTAACAGTCAGTATCTGGTGTGGCTACCAGCTGCATTAAGTACTGCAGTGCATCTCCTCCTCATGGACTGCACCAGATTTGCCAGTTCTTGCTGTGAGATGTTACTCCACTCTTCAAATAAATAAAATAAAATAAAATGTTATTTGTCAAATGCGCCGAATACAACAGGTGTAGACCTTACAGTGAAATGCTTACTTACAACCCCTTAACCTACAATGCAGTTTTAAGAAAGAATACCAAAATAAATCACAAAAAAATACACTATAAAATAATACGAAATAAAAGTAACAAATAATTAAGAGCAGCAGTAAAAATAATAATAGCGAGGCTATCTACAGGGGGTACCGGTACCGAGTCAAGGTTAGTCGAGGTAATTGGGGTAATATGTACATGTAGGTAGAGTTATTAAAGTGACTATGCATAGATAATCAACAGAGAGTAGGAGCAGCGTAAAATATGGGTGGGGGGGCAATGCAATAGTCTGGGTAGCCATTTGATTAGATGTTCAGGACTCTTATGGCTTGGGGGAAGAAGTTGTTTAGAAGCCTCTTGGACCTAGACTTGGCGCTCCGGTACCACTTGTGACCCTAGCCCTCACCCTCAGATCCAACAGGTCCCAGACGTGCTCAATGGGATTGAGATCCGGGCTCTTCGCTGGCCATGGCAGAACACTGACATTTCTGTATTGCAGGAAATCACGCACAGAACGAGCAGTATGGCTGGTGGCATTGTCATGCTGGAGAGTCATGTCAGGATGAGCCTGCAGGAAGGGTACCACATGAGGGAGGAGGATGTCTTCCCTGTAACACACCGCGTTGAGATTGCCTGCAATGACAACAAGCTCAGTCCGATGATGATGCTGTAACACACCGCCCCAGACCATGACGGACCCTCCACCTCCAAATTGATCCCGCTCTAGAGTACAGGCCTCGGTGTAACGCTCATTCCTTCGACCATAAACGCAAATCTGACCATCACCCCTGGTGAGACAAAACCGTGACTCGTCAGTGAAGGGCACTTTTTGCCAGTCCTGTCTGGTCCAGCGACGGTGGGTTTGTGCCCGTAGGCGACGTTGTTGCTGGTGATGTCTGGTGAGGACCTGCCTTAAAACAGGCCTACAAGCCCCCAGAACAGCCTCTCTCAGACTATTGCGGACAGTCTGAGCACAGATGGAGGGATTGTGCATTCCTGGTGTAACTCAGGCAGTTGTTGTTACCATCCTGTACCTGTCCCGCAGGTGTGATGTTCGGATGTACCGATCCTGTGCAGGTCTTTTTACCCGTGGTCTGCCAATGCGAGGACGATCAGCTGTCCGTCCTGTCTCCCTGTAGCGTTGTCTTAGGTTTCTCACAGTACGGACATTGCAATTTATTGCCCTGCCCACATCTGCAGTCCTCATGCCTCCTTGCAGTATGCCTAAGGCACGTTCACGCAGATGAGCAGGGACCCTGTGCATCTTTCTTTTGGTGTTTTTCAGAGTCAGTAGAAAGGCCTATTTAGTGTCCTAATTTTTCATAACTGTGACCTTAATTGCCTACCGTTTGTAAGCTGTTAGTATCTTAACGACCGTTCCACAGGTGCATGTTCATTCATTGTTTATGGTTCATTGAACAAGCATGGGAAACAGTGTTTAAGCCCTTTACAATGAAGATCTGTGAAGTTATTTAGATTTTTTACTAATTATGTTTGAAAGAGGGTCCTGAAAAAGGGACGTTTCTTTTTTTGATGAGTTTAGGTAGGGGTAAAGTGACTGCAAGTAGCAGCAGCGTAAACAAGTGGGTGGGTCAATGCAAATAGTCCGGGTATCCATTTGATTAGCTGTTCAGCAGTGTTATGGCTTGGGTATAGACACCTGGTATAGAGGTCTGGGCCGTCCCACTACCCTCTGTAGCGCCATGCGGTCGGAGGCCGAGCAGTTGCATTACCAGGCGGTGATACAACCAGTCAGGATGATCTCGATGGTGCAGCTGTAGAACTGTTTGAGGATCTGAGGACCCATGCCAAATATTTTCAGTCTCCTGAGGGTGAATATGCGTTGTTGTGCCCTCTTCACAACTGCCTTGGTGTGTTTGACCCATGATAGTTCGTTGGTGATGTGGACAGCTCTCAACCTGCTCCACTACAGCCCCGTCGAAGAGAATGAGGGCGTGCTTGGCCCTCCTTTTCCTGTAGTCCACGATCATCACATTTGTCTTGATCATGTTGAGGGAGAGGTTGTTGTCCTGGCACCACACTGCCACGTCTCTGACCTCCTACTTATAGGCTGTCTCATCAGTGTCGGTGATCAGGCCTACCACCGTTGTGTCATTGGCAAACTTAATGATAGTGTTGGAGTCGTGCTTGGTCACGCAGTCATGGGTGAACAGGGAGTACAGGAGGGGCTAAGCACACACCCCTGAGGGGTCACTGTGTTGAGGATCAGTGTGGCAGATGTGTTGTTGCCTACTCTTACCACCTGGGGGCAGCCCGTCAGGAAGTCCAAGATTCAGTTGCAGAGGGAGTTGTTTAGTCCCAGGGTCCTTAGCTTAGTGAAGAGCTATGAGGGCACTATGGTGTTGAACGCTGAGCTGTAGTCAATGAACAACATTATCACGTAGGTGTTCCTTTCGTCCAGATGGGAAAGGCTAGTGTGGAGTGCAATAGAGATTGCATCATCTGTGGATCTGTTGGGGCGGTATGTGAATTGGAGTGGGTCTAGGGTTTCTGGGATGATGATGTTGTACGTACGGTCACTGTGGGAACGATGTCATCGAAGCACTTATTGATGAAGCCGGTGACTGATGTGGTACACTCCTCAATGCCATCGGATGAATCCCGAAACATAATCCAGTCTGTGCTAGCAAAACAGTCCTGTAGCTTAGCATCTGTGTCATCTGACCACTTCTGTATTGTCACTGGCACTTCCGCTATAGTTTCTGCTTGTAAGCAGGAATCAGGAGGATATAATTATGTTCAGATTTGCCAAATGGAGGGCGAGAGAGAGCTTTGTACACGTCTCTGTGTGTGGAGTAAAGGTGGTCTAGAGTTTTTTTTTTTTTTTTTGGTTGCACATTTGACATGCTGGTAGAAATTAGGTAAAAAATATTTCAGTTTCCCTGCATTAAAGTCCCCGGCCGCTAGGAGTGCCGCATCTGGATGAGCATGTTCTTGTTTGCTTATGGCCTTATACAGCTTGTTGAGTGCGGTCTTAGTGTCAGCATCAGTCTGTGGTGGTAAATAGATAGCTACGAAATATATAGATGAAGACTCTCTTGGTAAATAGTGTGGTCTACAGTTTATCATGAGATACTCTACCTCAGGCGACCAAAACCTTGAGACTTCGTTAATATTAGATTTTTGTGTTATTGACTAATAGACACAGACCTTAACGGAGGCAGCTGTTCCGTCTTGCCGATGCACGGAAAACCCAGCCAACTGTTTACTATCCATGTCGTCATTCAGCCACGACTCGTTGAAACAACATAAGATATTACAGTTTTTAATATCCCGTTGGTAGGATAGACTTGAACGGAGCACATCAAACTTATTCTCCAATGATTGCATGTTGGCCAATAGGACGGATGGTAGAGCCGACTCGCCGACGAATTCTCACAAGGCACCCAGACCTGCGTCCCCTGTATCGGTGTGTATTCTTCATGTGAATTACGGGGATTTGGACCTGCTCCGGTATCAGCAGTAAATCCTTTGCGTCCGACTCGTTTAAAGAAATAATCTTTGTTCAGTTCAAGGGGAGTAATCACTGTTCTGATATCCAGAAGCTCTTTTCAGTCATAAGTTACGGTGGCAGAAACATTATGTAAAAAATAAGTTACAAACAATGCGAAAAAAACACTAAAAATAGCACAATTGGTCAGGAGCCCGTAATACGGCAGCCATCTCCTCCGGCGCCATCTTGATTGTCTGCCTATACCTCTGCGAGTGGCGATCAGCTTTGAGCCTCAATGGAGACCGAGAGACCAGAAGGAGCAGGCAAGAACGAGGAGATTGAATGGAGATAGGAGAGAGATGGAGCTGTGGTCTGAGGAGAATTTGTGGTGTGTTGGTCAGAAATCATGGCAAGTAAGCTGAACTGAAGTAGCCATTATATAAAATGATGATGATCTAGTAGGCCGAGCTAAATATCTGACAGCCAAAAGCTGGATTGTGGCTGACTAGCTAATGCAAGCTATGTCAGAGTAAGGGGAAGCGATTGTGAATGTTAGTTAGCTAACTAGCTATCGTAACTAACCACTGTAGCTCACGTTAGCTAGCTAGCTAACATTTAGTCAGGTGTCATTTGACCTTGTTCTCGGCATCCCCGTTGTTGAAGGTTGTAAATGAGTCTTCAACAAAACCTAGCATTTGCCTAATTAGCTAGCTATAGTCTATTCTAGAATAGACTACTTTTTCATAGATAAAGCCCTTCTACCCTCTGTTAAGAAAGTAGAATACTCTGCCATTGTTATTAGTGACCATTCTTCTCTGTCGCTCGACCTCTCATTCTCATTGAACTATACAGATCGCCCCCCATGGAGACTTAACTCATCTTTACTTTCAAACAATTCATTCTGCACCGTTCTATCGATTGCAATTGATGTCTTCATTGAGACAAATAAAACATAATCGAAATAATTTCCTATTCCTCTCTTCTCAATAAACAACGGAAAATCAAACAACAACAGCTGATCGACGCAATTCTGGAATTAGACCAACCATACTCTGCCTCTCCATCACCAGAACTTTACAAAGAAAGGCTGTCTTCAATCTCAATACAATTTACTATCTACAGATAAGTCTGAGCAGCAGCTACTCTGTGCATGCGGTTTTGTTTACGAACATGGAGAAAAGGCTGGTCGACTTCTAGCTCATCAACTCAAGTGCAAATCTGCCTCACAGCTGATCCCCCAAATTCACAACACCTAGGGTCTTAACAGTTAGTCCCACTGAAATCAATAATACTTTCCAAATAATTTATTCAGATCTTTACACGTCAGAATCACCTGAAGACAATTCAATTATGAATGATTTTCTTGACAACTTGGAAACTCCTACCATTAGTAAAGAGAAGAGAGAGGAAATTGATCAAACTTTCCAGTTAGTAGAGATTATTAATTCAAATACAGAAATGCAAAGTGGGAAATCCCCTGGCCCAGATGGCTACCCAATCGAATTCTACAAGGAGTTTTCTGCCAAACTGGCCCCACTCCTGCTTGAAACGAACCCTGGACCAGGGTGTTTTACCACAAACCCTGACACACTTCGATCACACTTTTGTTAAAACCCGCCAAAGATGCATCTGAGTGTGGCTCATACAGACCGATCTCACTTTTAAATGCAGATGTTAAAATATTAGCGAAATTGCTTGCCTCTCGAATAGAGTCCACTATGACAAACATCATATCGACTGATCAGACCGGGTTCATTAAGGGTTGCCACTACTTTTCTAACATTCAACGTCTGCTTAATGTCATACACTCTCCTGCATCTTCTGACTTACAAACAGACTTCGTTCAAAGTATTTCCCATTATCAAGGGCCACACGCCGGGGATGTCCAATGTCCCCTCTGTTATTTGCCCTGGTCGATAGAACCCCTTTCTATTATGCTAAAGGACAGACCCTCAATACATGGTATCTACAGATGGGGACTGGAACACAAAGTTTCCTTCTATGCAGATTATTTGCTTTTATATAGCTCAGACCCTGAAGTGTGTGTCCCTGAGGTAGTGGACCTACTGCGTAGGTTTGGTGTGTTTTCGGGTTCTCAAAAAGTGAATGTTTTCCTATTAATTACTTAGCATTACAAATTCCACAGGATACTATTCTGGCTTTCAAAATGTATGGATCAATATCACCCGTACCTTGTCTTCCCTCCATGATGAGAACTTTACTCCTCTGATTAGTAAACTTACAGTGGACTTTCAGAGATGGAGTATTCTCCATTTTACTTTACATTTTAGTTATTTAGCTAGACACTCTTATCCAGAGCGACTTACAGTTAGTGAGTGCATACATTTTTCATACTGGCCCCCCTGTGGGAATCAAACCCACAACCCTG
This sequence comes from Coregonus lavaretus, assembly GCF_964263955.1. Classification (NCBI taxonomy): domain Eukaryota; kingdom Metazoa; phylum Chordata; class Actinopteri; order Salmoniformes; family Salmonidae; genus Coregonus; species Coregonus lavaretus. Next base: position 4,147,444 of record NC_140006.1, read on the forward strand.
GCGTTGCAAGCGCCATGCTCTACCAACTGAGCTACAGGAGGCCCTGGTAAAGTGAATTGTATCAAGATGAATGTCTTGTCTAGATTTCTGTATTTGTTCCAAAGTCTTTTTCACTGCAGTGGACTCCCGAGTGGCGCAGTGGTCTAAGGCACTGCATCGCAGTGCTAGCTGTGCTACTAGAGATCCTGGTTCGAATCCAGGCTCTGTCGTAGCCGGCCGCGACCGGGAGACCCATGGGGCGTCACACAATTGGCCCAGCGTCGTCCAGGGTAGGGGAGGGAATGGCCGGCAGGGATGTAGCTCAGTAGAGCATGGTGTTTGCAACGCCAGGTTTGTGGGTTCGATTCCCACGGGGGGCCAGTATGAAAAACATAAAATAATGTATGCGCTAACTGTAAGTCGCTCTGGATAAGAGCGTCTGCTAAATGACTAAAATGTAAAATTAAGCTTATCTTGTTTTTTATGGGGCGGTGGGAATCCAATAATACATAAAGTATTCCTCCAGAGAGACAGAACACACGGAGGACTAGCCCTTCCTAACTTTATGTATTATTACTGGGCAGCAAATATACAAAATATTGTTTACTGGCTTCACACCCCAGAAACTGACTGGTGTCAAACAGAAGCCAACTCCTGTTTCTCCTCCTCTTTGTCAGCTTTAGTCACCTCCAATCTCCCTCTTTCAGCTTCGCGCTACACATCCAATCCAATTGTTGTCAATACTCTTAAAATTTGGACTCAATTCCATCAACATTTTAAACTCTATGATTTCTCTATTCAAGGTCCTATATGTAATATTCACCTCTTCCTTCCAGGCAAACTGGATTCAGCTTTCAGGCTGTGGCAGAGGAATGGCCTTACTAAGTGTAACCTTTATATTGATGGAACCTTAGCCAATTCCGAAGACCTCGCTATCAAATTTAATCTACCCCATTGAAGTTTTTTAGGTATTTCCAATTCCACCAGTTTATTCACACTCAAAGCCCAGCCTTTCCAATTCTATCACCCGGATCGGGTCTGGATGCCCTTTTGAAAACATATTGTCAACTAAAGGGACTCATATCCCATATTTTTTTGATAATCATGTCCCTTGATAACCCGTCACTCAATAAAATCCGATCTGAGTGGGAAAGGGAACTTGGTGGAGAGATCTCTTATGAAGTCTGGAATGGCACCTTACTTAGGGTAAATGGAAGCTTCTCTTGTGCCCGGCTCAGCCTTCAACATATCCATTTAAGTAAGGCCAGATTGTCAAAGTTCTACCCAAATATTGATGGTACATGTGACAGGTGTAAAGGCTCCTTGGCAGACTTGACCCACATGTTCTGGGCCTGTCCCTGTCTGGCAGATTATTGGTCCACTATATTTAAAACACTTTCTGAAGCATTTAATACAAATGTACAGCCTAGTGCAGAAATTGCTGTTTTTGGAGTACCAAACAACAATCCTTCTCTGACCAATGGACAGCTGAATGCCATTGCCTTTGCCTCCCTGTTAGCCCGCAGAAGGATTTTATTGGATTGGAAATCTATCAATCCTCCCTTAGCCTCAAAGATCTGATGCTGTTCTTAAAATTAGAAAAAAATAAGGTCAACCAACTCATTTTATTCCACCTGGGACCCAATGATATCCTATTTTGAACAGTTCCAAACACTTCCTCCAGATTAGTCCTCTTGGCCCCACCCCCACCCCTTGAGATTACTACTCTAGGACTATAAGATCACCTAATCACCAGAAATTGTTAGGCTATTACATTTTTGCTTGTATTGGGGGGTCAATTGGGAAAAATGTATAATGTCTTTAAATATTATCTTTCATTCATTGTGAATATAAATATTATATATATTTAAAAAAAAAAGAAAAACATTACTCATGAAGCTGGTTGAGAGAATGCCAATAGTGTGCAAAATCAAGGCAAAGGGTGAATACTTTGAAGAATATAAAATATATAATATATTTTGATTTGTTTAACACTTTTTTGGTTACTACATGATTCCATATGTGTTATTTCATAGTTTTGATGTCTTCACTATTATTCTATAATGTAGAAAAGAGTAAAAAGAAAAACCCTTGAATGAGTAGGTGATCTAAAACTTTTGACCGGTAGTGTACGTTTTCTCAACAACTGGTTATGGTCAATAATATCAAAGGCTACACTGAAATCTAACAGTACAGCTGCCACAATCTTCTTATGATCAATTTCTTTCAACCAATCATCAGTCATTTGGTCAGTGCAGTACATGTTGAGTGCCCTTCTCTATAAGCATGCTGAAAGTCTGTTGTTAATTTGATTACAGAGAAATACTGTAGCATCGTATTTGGTCAAACTGATATTAATTTAAAAAGTAGAATGTTAATGCAGATTCTTAGGGGTGCCAATCATTATTTTAGTTTTTTTTAAATGTACATGTTGAACAAAATCTCTTTCTCTGAGCAATTGTATTAATATACAATTATACAATTCTCCCATTTGTTTTGCATACAATATAGCTCGGTATTTGTATTTATTTGATAGTCTTTTTTGGGTGACAATAATTTTAGGTGTCTGTGTATATATAGCCGTTGATTCTTGAAGAATATAACATATAAATGACTCATGAGCTTAGCTCAACTATCTGACACCATAAGAAACCAAACTATAAGCTTGGGTAACTATCATGTTGATCTCATGGATGGTGAGTCCTTGCATCCATAGGTCTGTCTATGAATTTGAAAGTGGTTACATTTCTCCATTTCCATCCCTCAGCTGTTTCCCAAAACAAGTGGCGTGGTGAACACTGTTGTTTTTCTAATCCCGGATTGCTCCTCTAAACTTACCCTTTAAAAGTATTGATATGTCTTCATTATGTGTCAGTGTGGGTTAAAATGTGCATGTGCTACACATTGAGAAACATTCAGTGTATGTCTGAATAAGTGTACGATCCTGTGTTCAGTAATTGTGTGTGTCTGTATTTGAGAGCGATGTTTATGTGTGTGTGCTGTGTATTTGTGTATGTTCATCCATGTCATGTCTTACTTTAGCTGCCGTGGCTCACAGTCCACCCCTGGCAGGAGCAACCTGGCAGCCTGTCTCACGTCGTCGCTGTCCACAGAGAAGCTGCGCCGGTGTTCTGCGTGGGCCACTGCCACCCGAATCCACTCCATCAGTGGCGGCAGTACAAGGAAGGGCCTGCAGGGGGACACACCATTAGCTCTCACTAGGTAGTCTCCCTAGGTAGACTGGTTGCCTCCCACAATAACAATGTTCCATCATACACGTCTGCACAGATACAAACATCCGGCTGGTATAGTAGGAAACAGGTCAGAAATGGACGCACAGGAAGTCCGTCCAGAGCCTTATCGGTTTGTGCCATGGGATAAACATCCCCACCAGACACAAAATTGGAAGCTAGCTAGATGGATATTTTCAATTAGTCTATTTCGCAAGTGAATAGTTTGCATGCAGCTAACATTCCACCACTGACTGGCTGTGACTATAAATAGCCTAGCTATTTGCGTCCGCATCTGTCATTGGGTCCACCTTTGTTATTTTTCATAGAGCACAATTTCTGCCCGCATTTTAAGCCCTGCCTACCCAAACTTGTAATTTCTTGGAACAATTGTCTGTGTGAAGAGCACACAGACCTCTTTCGAAGTTGCCAAGAAAACCCCCCATTTTCCCCAGACCTAGTGCCGTTGCCCTAGGTCTGGGATTTCCGAGACTACTAACTAGGCTGTTCACAACAGCAGTGTTACTGTTCAGCATGGACAACTGAGATTTAGTTTGGCTTGTGCACCCCTGTGGACCCTGCATTGGCATTGCAAAACCATGCTGAGAAAAGTTACAATCTTGACAAACTGCCTTTATTTTGAACCTGTTAATCATGATGTATGCTGTCTTGATCATAATGTATGCTCAGAGTATCGTTTTCATTTGTTCACTTCACAAATCAAATCAGTTACTCTATCAAGACCAGTTTCAAGGTTTACACAGACAGCTCGTTCCAATTATTCAAGAATTGAGTGAATTAGCCATTTACGCATACAAGTTAATCCAGAGATAAGTTGGTATAGAAATGGCTGTTACTAAGGTTACTTCAGTCACAATCTGCTAATGAACCTCCCCTGTTTGACATGTTCATATTTCAAAATTTCTGAGTCACAATATACTCTGATTACACATTCCAAAACTAGTCAAATACACCCATCTGTTGCCTGTTGCTTCAACTCTCTCTCTCTCTCTCTCTCTCTCTCTCTCTCTCTCTCTCTCTCTCTCTCTCTCTCTCTCTCTCTCTCTCTCTCTCTCTCTCTCTCTCTCTCTCTCTCTCTCTCTCTCTCTCTCTCTCTCTCTCTCTCTCTCTCTCTCTCTCTCTCTCTCCTCAGTCCCAATATGTGATCCTTTATGGTCACATGTTGTCCTCTGAGAAAAGGATGATGATGAAACCTTCCCATTGGCCATCTGAGAGGAAAAGCTAAACTCACATAATGCCAAAGGGGTGATCATTAATTTAATTACCCAAGTTGGGAGATAAAAGCTTGCTTTTCATGTCATAGGTCCTCTCATTATGGTTGCTGTTGTATGCTGAAAATAAAAACATTTTATTTCTAAACTGTTGAGGGTGATGTTTATTCAAAAGGTATAGGTGTTATACTTCACAGCAAAATCTCCAGTATTGAATCAACACTAACAGTGTTTAATTTAACACCGGGCCAGTGTATATATGGGTCCACACTTTTAAGTGTTCAATTAACATTGTGCTTAGTGCTGATGCTGTTACACTTTGTCAGTGTTAGGGAATTTACACTTTTAGTGTTATGCAATAACACCTCATAAAGTTTAACAAAAGAAAGTGTATCTACAATGCATACGGAAAGTATTCAGACCCCTTGACTTTTTCCACAATTTGCCTTATTCTAAAATGGATTTAAAAAATGTTTGCCTCATCAATCTACACAAAATACCCCATAATGACAAAGCAAAAACAGGTTTTAGACATTTTTGCTAATTTATAAAAAATTAAAACGGAAATATCACATTTACTCAGTACTTTGTCGAAGTACCTTTGGCAGCAATTACAGCCTGGAGTCTTCTTGGGTATGACGCTACAAGCTTGGCTCACCTGTATTTGGGGAGTTTCTCCCATTCTTCTCTGCAGATCCTCTCAAGCTCTGTCAGGTTGGATGGGGAGCGTCGCTGCACAGCTATTTTCAGGTCTCTCCAGAGATGTTCGATGGGGTTCAAGTCCGGGCTCTGACTGGGCAACTCAAGGACATTCAGAGATTTGTTCCGAAGCCACTCCTGTGTTGTCTTGGCTGTGTGCTTAGGGTCATTGTCCTGTTGGAAGGTGAACCTTCGCCTCAGTGTGAGGTCCTGAGCGCTCTGGAGCAGGTTTTCATCAAGGATCACTTTGTACTTTCCCTCGATCCTGACTAGTCTCCCAGTCCCTGCAGCTGAAAAACATCCCCACAGCATGATTCTGCCACCACCATGCTTCACCGTAGGGATGGTGCCAGGTTTCCTCTGGCAACTCTACCATAAAGCCTGATTGGTGGAGTGCTGCAGAGATGGTTGTCCTTCTGGAAGGTTCTCCCATCTCCACAGAGGAACTCTAGAGCTCTGTCAGAGTGACCATCGGGTTCTTAGTCACCTCCCTGACCAAGGTCCTTCTCCCCTGATTGCTCATCTTGGCCGTGCGGCCAGCTCTAGGAAGAGTCTTGGTGGTTCCAAACTTCTTCCGTTTAAGAATGATGGAGGCCACTGTGTTCTTGGGGATCTTCAATGCTGCATACATTTTTTGGTACCCTCCCCTCAGATCTGTGCCTTGACCCAATCCTGTCTCGGAGCTCTACGGACAATTCCTTTGGACAATTCCTTTGGACAATTCCAGGTTTTTGCTCTGACATACATTGTCAGCTGTGGGACCTTATATAGACAGGTGTGTGCCTTTCCAAATCATGTCCAATCAATTGAATTTACCACTGGTGGACTCCAATCACGTTGTAGAAACATCTCATTGATGATCAATGGAAACACGATGCACCTGAGCTCAATTTCGAGTCTCATAGCAAAGGGTCTGAATACTTATGTAAATAAGGTTTTTTAGTTTTTATACATAAAAAAAAAAATTATTTGCATTGTCATTACGGGGTATTGTGTGTAGATTGCTGAGGATTTTTATTTATTTTTTTACCCATTTTTAGAACAATGCTGTAACGTAACAAAATGTGGAAAGTCAAGGGGTCTGAATACTTTCTGAAGGCACTGTATAGCCTACAGTAACATTACCTCATGAAAATGCTATTGTGTTATTTGAAATAAAATACACTGAACAAAAACATAAAAGCAAAATGTAAAGTGTTGGTCCCATGTTTCATGAGTGAAATAAAAGATCCCAAATATGTTCCATATGCACAAAAAGCGAGTGCATGGCATTGTGTGGGCAAGCGGTTTGCTGATGTCAACGTTGTGAACAATGTCCCATGGTGGTGGTGGGGTTATGATATGGGCAGGCATAAACTACGGAAAACAACAAAATAGCATTTTATCACTGGCAATTTGAATGTACAAAAATACTGTGACAAGATCCTGAGGCCCGTTGTGAGGCCCCTTTTTTTAAGGTATATGTGACCAACAGATGCATCTGTATTCCCAGTCATGTGAAATCCATAGATTAGGGCCTAATTCATTTATTTCAATCAATTGATTTCCTCATATGAACTGTAATTCAGTAAAATCAATGAAATTGTTGCATAACGCGTTTATATTTTTGTTCAGTATAAAAGTATTTTTCAAATCAAATCAAATTGTATTTGTCACAAGCGTCGAATTCAACAGGTGTAGCCCTTAACCAACAATGCAGTTCAATAAATAGAATTAAGAAAATATTTACTAAAGTAAAAAATGAAATAAAAAGTAACAGAATAAAATCACAATACAATAACGAGGCTATATACAAGGGGTACCGGTACCGAGTCAATGAGCGGGGATACAGGTTAGTCGAGGTAATTTGTACATGTAGGTAGGGGTAAAGTGACTATGCATAGATAATAAACAGCGAGTAGTAGCAGTGTAAAAACAAAGGGGGGGCAAATAGTCCGGGTGGCCATTTGATTAATTGTTCAGCAGTCTTATACCGCTTGCCGTGCAGTAGCAGAGAGAACTGTCTATGACTTGGGTGACTGGAGTCTTTGACAATTTTTTGGGCCTTCCTCTGACACCGCCTAGTATATTGTTCCTGGATGGCAGGAAGCTTGGCTCCAGTGATGTATTGGGCAGTACGCACTACCCTCTGTAGCACCTTATGTTCGGATGCCGAGCAGTTGCCATACCATGCGGTGATGCAACCGGTCAGATTGCTCTCGATGGTGCAGCTGTAGAACTTTTTGAGGATCTGGGGACCCATGCCAAATCTTTTCAGTCTCCTGAGGGGGAAAAGGTGTTGTCATGCCCTCTTCATGACTGTCTTGGTGTGTTTGGACCATGATAGTTTGTTGGTGATGTGGACACCAAGGAACTTGAAACTCTCGACCCGCTCCACTACAGCCCCATTGATGTTAATGGGGGCCTGTTCGGCCCTCCTTTTCCTATAGTCCACCATCAGCTCCTTGGTCTTGCTCACATTGAGGGAGAGGTTGTTGTCCTGGCACCACACTGCCAGGTCTCTGACCTCCTCCCTATAGGCTGTCTCATCGTTGTCAGTGATCAGGCCTACCACTGTTGTATCGTAAGCAAACTTAATGATGGTGTTGGAGTCGTGCTTGGCCACGCAGTCGTGGGTGAACAGGGAGTACAGTTGGGGACTAAGCACGCACCCCTGAGGGGCCCCAATGTTGAGGATCAGCGTGGCAGATGTGTTGTTGTCTTCCCTTACCACCTGGGGGCAGCCCGTCAGGAAGTCCAGGATCCAGTTGCAGAGTAGTGTAATGTTACCCAAGGCCTTCATAAACACAACCAAATGATTATTTTTGTAATAGCATATATGAAATGTATTAATTACACTGTTATACTGCTTGGTTGCAGGCATTGGGTCACTTAGTTGGGTTTTCTTTAAAAAGAGCCAGGTATGGTTATTGATGTTGGGTTATTAAAATACAGTATGACCCAGTGGGTCAGATCAGAAAACTGTAGGCGTGGCTTAGTAGGGGCATGGCTTTCAGATAGTTATTTTTGGCCACCCATGAGAGTAAATGTTATTCCTGTTAATCTGTTCTGTTGTATTGTTTTTACAGCACTGCACCTGTACACAGCCCATCTGTAATTAGCCCACCCAACTACCTCATCCCCATGTTGTTATTTATTTTGCTCAGTTGCACCCCAGTATCTCTATTTGCACATCGTCTTCACTCCAGTGTTAATAATACATTGTAATTATTTTGCACTATGGCCTACTTATTGCCCTACCTTCATAATTTACTAGATTTGCACACACTGTAAATAGATTTTCTATTTTGTTTTTGACTGTACGTTTTGTTTATCCCATATGTAACTCTGTGTTGTTGTTGTTTTTATCACATTGCTTTGCTTTATCTTGGCCAGGTCGCAATTGTAAATGAAAAGTTGTTCTCAACTGACTTACCTGGTTAAATAAAGGTGAGGGAAGGAAAAAAAAAACATGTTAAGGTTGAACAGTTTTGTAGCTTCAATGTGGCTTATAGAGGTATTTTAGTTTCAACAGCCTATGCATGTCCAAATGTTGGAATAGCTACCACTTTATTACTATACTGTATGAAACCTGCTATGTTAATATTATATTGCAATATGAAAAATGCATAAGTATTTAAGGGAAACTGGAAAATGTAGTGTACAAACTTAGTATGATGAACAGGAATTATATTTTTCTCTGACGGGTGGCCAAAAATAACTAACTGAAAGCCACAACTCCAATAAGCCACGCCTCCAATCTTCTGAAAGGCTGTCGCTGCAACAGTATGTTATTATAACGGTGAAAAATGTAACCCCTTCATCACAAAACATTCCTGTTTGAACCTTTACACAGGCAGCTCAGTATCAAAGTATAAGCTTCAATCTGTGAATATTTTGCAAAAAGATATGTTCCATGTCACAGGGGTTCCTTCATTAACCTTTTCAAGGAACCTTTTAAACCTAAAAAGGTTCCCCCACAGTGGCAATCTTTTGGGGTTCAAAAGGTTCTTCCAGGCTCCTTTACCTCTAAGAGTGTACACTTAGAATTAGTGGTAACTCGAGTAAACACTGGAGATCCTCAAGTAACCTCTGGAATTCTTCAAGGAACCATTGCTACACAGCAAATTCTCCAGGGTTAAATCAACACTGACAGTGTTCAATTTAACACTGGTCCAGTATGAAAAAAAAAAATGTGTATGCACTCACTAACTGTAAGTCGCTCTGGATAAGAGTGTCTGCTAAATGACTAAAATGTAAATGTCCAGCGTCTATACGTGTCCACACTTTTCAATGTTAAATTAACACACTGCTTAGTGTAAAGCCTTATTTGCATATTTTCCAGAGTGCCTTGCCTTTCAAGTGAATTGTGGAATTACCAGCCATGACTGTATTTGTTAGTGACAGACGTGTTGCATTTATCCAGTTTCAGTCCTGTGGTATTCACCATGTGAGATCATACTGTTATCATTAAAGTGAAATTATTTAACACAATACAACTATGTCACGCCCTGACTCTAGGGACCTGTATTTGTTGAGTCAGGGTGTGTATTTTCTGTGTTGGGTTTGTCTAGGTTAGTTTCTAGATCGTTTAGATCTATGTTGGCCAGGGTGGTTCCCAATCAGAGGCAGCTGTAGCTTGTTGTCTCTGATTGGGGACCATACTTAGGTAGCCTGTTGGCACTAGTGGGGTGTGGGATCTTGTTCCGTGTAAGGTATGTTTGTATGTTACCTTGGACTTCACGTTTCGTTTGTTGTTTTGTCGTGTGTTTATTCGTGAAATAAATATGAATGCATATCACGCTGCGCCTTGGTCCTTCTCGTCCGTAAACGATTCTGACAGAAGATCCCACCAATCCTGGATCAAGCAGCGTGACGAGGAGAGAGGATGGACGTGGGAGGAGATGAGCGAGAGTCTGGCAAGAGGGATGGAGGCCATGATCACGGGGTTGAGACAAGCCCCAAAAATTTGGGGGGGCTCACGCCGTGGACGACGAGGCAGCAAGAGGCCGCGATAGAGCGTTTCAGCCGTTTAGCCGAGGAGGCCGCCAGATTAAGGGGGTCATTGGTTCAGAGGGAACAGAAGGAAAGTGTAGAGGCACGGCGAGAGGAGCTGGTTAGGCAGCAGAAGGAGCGGGGGTTAATGAAGGAACCCAGTCCCGCTCCTCGCACCGTTCCTGATTCCCGCACTAAGCCAGTGGTGGGTGTTCCCAGTATTGTTCAGCCCGTTCCTGCTCCTCGCATCAAGCCAGTGGTGCACATCGCCAGCCCGGTACGGCCTATTCCTGTCCCTCGCACCAAGTCAGTGGTGCGTGTCGCCAGCCCGGCCCGGTCTGTTCCTGCCCCGTGACCAAGCCAGTGGTGCGGGTCGCCAGCCCGGTCCAACCTATTCCTGTCCCTCGCACCAAGCCAGTGGTGCGCATCGCCAGCCGGTCCGGCCTGTTCCTGTCCCTCGCACCAAGTCAGTGGTGTGCGTCGCCAGCCCGGCCCTGCCCCATGCACCAAGCCAGTGGTGCGCGTCGCCAGCCCGGTCCGACCTGTTCCTGTCCCTCGCACCAAGTCAGTGGTGCGCGTCGCCAGCCCGGCCCGGCCCTGCCCCATGCACCAAGCCAGTGGTGCGCGTCGCCAGACCGGTCCGACCTGTTCCTGTCCCTCACACCAAGCCAGCGGTGCGCGTCGCCAGCCTGGCCCGGCCCGTTCCTGCTGCCCGCACCAAGTCAGTGGTGCGCGTCATCAGCCCAGTCCTGCCCGTTCCTGCTCCCCGCACCAAGCCAGGGGTGCGCGTCGTCAGCCCAGTCCGGCCCGTTCCTGCTCCCCGCACCAAGCCAGTGGTGTGTGTGTCCAGTCCGGCACGGCCCGTGCCTGTTCAGCTGCTCCACTCCGGAGCCAGAGCAATCCGCTCCACCGGGGTCTAGTCTAGCTCCGGTCAGCGGCTCCACTCCGGAGCCAGAGCAGTCCGCTCCACCGGTGCCTGATCCAGTTCCGGTCAGCGGCTCCACCCCGGAGCCAGAGCAGTTCGAACCACCATCGTCGGGTCCAGCTCCAGTCAGTGGTTCCAGTCCAGACCCAGACGTCAGCCCCTCTCCAGGTTCGGGGTCTCCCACACCAGGGTCCAGACAGGGTGTGGTACTTCGTGGGAGGAAGGAGAGAGGAAGCAGCGCGCCAAGGTCCAGACCAGACCAGGGGTGCAACGGGGAGGTGGAGAGAAAGTGGTGGTCACACCCGGAGCCGGGTCCGCCTCCGAGGCGGAATGCCCACCCGGCCCCTACCCTGTTAGGTTTATGTAGCGCGTTCGGAGTCCGCACCTTTGGGGGGGGGGGGGCACTGTCACGCCCTCACTCTAGGAACTTGTATTTGTTGAGTCAGGGTGTGTATTTTCTGTGTTGGGTTTGTCTAGGTTAGTTTCTAGATCGTTTAGATCTATGTTGGACAGGGTGGTTCCCAATCAGAGGCAGCTGTAGCTCGTTGTCTCTGATTGGGGACCATACTTAGGTAGCCTGTTGGCACTAGTGGGGTGTGGGATCTTGTTCCGTGTAAGGTATGTTTGTGTGTTACCTTGGACTTCACGTTTCGTTTGTTGTTTTGTCATGTGTTTATTCGTGAAATAAATATGAATGCATATCACGCTGCGCCTTGGTCCTTCTCGTCAAACTAGTAATAAGGCCTTATTTTGGGGGGAAGTTTCACCCTGAAACTCAAGGTTTTCAGGCCTGCATGTCACATTATGATGCCTTGCAAAGTGATGTGTAATTTCTATTGGAATCCAGCCAGAGTTACGATACCGAACAGTTGGAATTTGTATTCACCCACAACCTTCATTCAGAATGACTGTCAGGGTTGGGCCCAGTTATAAAGGAGTCTACCTAAACCATTTCAGTAACTGGTGCAATAAGTCCAAGTAACAGATTGGATTAGTTTAGAAAAAGTTATGTTATTTATATTTGAGTAGCATAAGATCAATTAATCAATGAAAACAAAAAGATAGATATTGAAAGAAACAATTTGAAAAAATCTACCTACAATAGAGCATGCTGGGAAATATGATAATGATGGGGGTGGTTTTGTTTAACGCTGGTTATTAACACCAACACTGGGGATATTTTACAGCAACTTACAGTGTTAATTTAACACCTGAATCAACACTAGAAATATTACACTGAAAAATCAACACTAGGTAACACTGGCCAATATGCGTTTTAGTCAATGGTTCATATTTGAACCTTCGGTTAGTTGAGAGGTTCTTGGAGGAACCTTTAATGGTTTAATGTAGCAACGGGTTCCTGGAGGAACCCTGGAGTGGAGGTGTAGCTTAGTAGGGGCGTGGCTTTAAGATAACATTTTTGGGGGCCACCCGTTAGCTTAAATGTCATTCCTGTTAATCTGTTCTGTTGTCATCTAATGTTAAGCTTCAACACTGACAGTTTTGTAGCTTTAATGAAGGTAACAGATGTGTATGATTTTTGCTATAGCCTATGGAAATGTAGGAATAATTACCACTTTGTTTGAAATCAGTAATATTACATTCCAATATGTAATATTAATCAATATTCAAGGAACATTTTAATTAGCAGTGTACAAATGTAACATGATAAACAGGAAGAACATTTATGCTAACGAGTGACCAAAAATAACTGTCTGAAAGCCACACCACCAATCTGATAGGCTGTCACCGCTACAATATATTATTAAAAAGGTTCAAAATGAACCCCTCCCATCACGAAAAGGTTCAGGTTTGAACCTTTACACAGGAGTTCCTCAAGGAACCTTTTTCAACTGGAAAGGTTCCACCGGTGAAGCAACCCAAAAGGTTCTTCCAGGCACCTTTACATCTAAGAGTGTAGTATGGGTAGTGCCACGTTCTTACTAACTGAGCCACAAAGGAGCAAATAAGTGAGATTTACATTGTTTTCCATTGCTAGTGCTCCACACACATATTTAACAAGCACCTATGTACGTATGTATGTATGTATGTATGTATGTAAATGACTGGCCACCTTAAATAAATGATGCCACATCTTTGATGTTTGAGAGCAAGGTTGGACTCACCTCTCGGTCTGCAGGGTGACTTTGGAGGGCTCCACTTTGGGGTTCTCCCACTCTATCTGGGGACATTGCATGAAATAGCAGAGGGTGTAGAGAGCCTCAGGCTCCCAGTGCACCGAGCCGCTCTTCTGGTCGACCGGCGTGCCGTTGCTATGGTTCTTAATGTGCAATGGCTGGAGATGGTGCATGGCCCGTGACACCAAATCACCTAGAAGGGACAAAAACAAAAAATCTTGACTTTTGGATGTACATTTGTTTACCTTGAGGACGAACAAAAAAGTTATTATATTGTGTATAGTGTATTCACACATAGGGTATAAACTTTAAAGCCTATGTAATAGCTTTATAATACCTGTTTCATCTCAGAACCCATATCAAATCTTGTGTGCTCTGGCCAACTACTCAATTTGGTTTCTGGGGGTCGAGGTGTTCAAATATGTACTGAACAAAATCAGCAGACAAGTACCTCCCCTCTCAAAGATTCTGACAAAGCCTATCCCCCTCCCTGTCAGAGACGTCCATCTGTGTTTGTAATGCAATGCACTGAATTACAATATGGAGGTTCCTGACAATGCTTTCAATGCAACTATTTTGCAAGTTAGCAACATTTATTGTGCACCACTAGAGAACTTTCCCTGCCCCACTTCAATTATCCCTTCGCGAAATCATGATTCATCAAAAATAATCATTTACATTGATCCACTGCACTAGAAGACCCCCCACCCCCATCTCAGATTCAGCAGCAGGGCTAACATACATTAATATTTGTCAAGAGATACTACTGTATATATAAAGAGTTTCTAATCTGCCTACTACTTGACTCCTAACATCACTCTACGAGACAATGAGATACTATCATTCTCTATGGCACGTCATTCCCTTACAATACATAAATGCTCACACACTCCCTTGCTAAAGCCCTCACACACTCCCTCATTCAAGTGATTTCTCAGTCACACACCTACTCACAATACAATTACTCATTCACACACCCACACAACTCCTGATATCTGGCAAATTGCTGGCTCAAAACGAAGATAGTCATTTTAATTGCTTATACTCCAATACTGCAGTGAACTTGGACTGTATCCTCCAGGATTAGGAGAATAAATAAATAAATATGAGCTCTGCACTTCTAATCACGCAAACACATACAGAAACCGTGAAATTCAATCCCTCAAATACAAGTGTAGAGTAGTAAGTCTTTCTGCCAACATTTGGCAACTTCACAAAGGTGTATATTGATGAGGTCAGTAGTGATGTATTTTAGAATAATGGGTCTGTTTTGAGAGAGAAAACACTGCTGTCTGGCCTCAATAGGCAATTTCTCAGACATATTAATTGCATCATCGATCTAATTATTTACTTAGTTTACTGGAACATTCAATGTTCTTGGGGCAAAAAAAGGAAAAACCAATACAATTGTTCTTTAAAAAATCAGAGACTATTACAGCAAATGAAATTAATGGTCTGTAGCAAAAAACCATGCATACGCAAGCACGTGCACACATGCACACAAACACATGGGCGCGCAGACACCTACATGCTTATTTAAGTATTTGTATTTAAATGCCTATTTTCTGTGTATTTAAGGCAAGGCACCACACTTTAGTAGGATGTGATGCCTTGTCAGGTGAATGTGACACAAATATATACTGAACAAAAATATGAACTCAACATGTAAAGGTCACATGTTTCATGAGCTAAAATAAAAAATTTGAGGAATGTTCCAAAAAGCTTATTTCTCTCAAATGTTGTGCACAAATTTGTTTACATCCCTATTAGTGATCATTTCTACATTGCCAATATAATCCATCCACCTGACAGGTGTGGTATATCAAGAAGCTGATTAAACAGCATGATCATTACACAGGTGCACCTTGTGCTAGGGACAATAAAATACCACTTTAAAATGTGCAGTTATGTCACACAACACAATGCAACAGATGTCTGTTTGAGGGAGCGTGCAATTGGCATGATGACTGCAGGAATGTCCACCGGAGCTGTTGCCAGATAATTTCAAAGTTAATTTCTCTACCATAAGCTGCCTCCAATGTCGTTTTAGAGAATTTGGCAGTACGTCCAACCGGCCTCACAACCGCAGACCATGTGTAGCTACGCCAGGCCAGGACCTCCACATCCAGCTTATTCACCATTTTAATACTTTGTTGTATTAAAATGTTTAGATAACAAAAAAAAATGGGCAAATTAGATGGTCTCTGACCCTTTTTTTCAATTTTCACCTAAAATGACATACCCAAATCTAACTACCTGTAGCTCAGGACTTGAAGCAAGGATATGCATATTCTTGATACTATTTAAAAGGAAACACTTTGGCCTGCTAGCCCCCCTACCTCTACGGAAGCACAGTTCCCGCTCAGCCCAGTCAAAGCTATTCGCTGCTCTGGCACCCCAATGGTGGAACAAGCTCCCCCACGACGCCAGGACAGCGGAGTCACTGACCACCTTCCGGAGACACTTGAAACCCTACCTCTTTAAGGAATACCTGGAATAGTATAACAGTAATCCTTCTACCCCCCCCCCCCCCTCCCCCACCCCCCCATATTATTATATTTTTAAAGGTGGTTGTCCCACTGGCTATCCTAAGTTGAATGCACCAATTTGTAAATGTAAATGCATCAAGTCTGCCTCAATGTGCCAAATTGGTCAATTGATACATTTTGAAGTACATAACTATAGAGAACATACAAAAATGATATGGTAATACAAAATGTAAGTTTACACACTCCCAGGAATGTCATACATTATGGATCTTTAGCTTATACACTAACTTTCACACATCTACAGTTGAAGTCAGAAGTTTTCATACACATTAGCCAAATACATTTAAACATGTGCTGATTTGCCTCAAGATGAGGTAAAGTTGATTAAGGTCACAGCACATGTATATTGGGTGGCCATGGAGGAAGAAGAAGATGGGGAGCGAAGTGAAAATTATATGCCGTTATCACAGTTTTTGTATCCTGTAGCCTAATGGGGGAAGACTGGTTAAAAGCATGAGGAGGTTTTTTAGGGCCTTAATTTTTGTGGACACCAGCAGAACAGTATCCTGAAGGTATAAAGTCAGGCTA
Organism: Coregonus lavaretus; assembly: GCF_964263955.1. Lineage (NCBI taxonomy): Eukaryota > Metazoa > Chordata > Actinopteri > Salmoniformes > Salmonidae > Coregonus > Coregonus lavaretus. Next base: position 4,163,698 of record NC_140006.1, read on the forward strand.
AGAGAGAGTGGGAATCGTCATGTTATCAAACTTCATTTTTTCTTTGCATATATAATTATGCATAGCTTAACGCATTATTAATACTTGTTGTGTTTTGTGTTTCTTTTTGCGTTTCAAGTCATGTGCTATCACTCTCTTAGGAACCAGAAGGAGGAAAAGGAGAAAGTCAAAAGCTCCAGCTGAAATGGAGGAAGTCAAAAGCTACAGCTAAAATGTCCTTATCAGTTGTACGACGAGAGGGGGGAATAAGAATGTGCATAGTGTGATTATAGATCAGAGACCATAAGTCTCGGAGGTGTAAATATACTAATCAACTGAGAATGTTAATCATGTTTTATTTTCTGTTCATTTATAAATAATTTCAAAGTGTATGTAATGTTGAACAGTATAGAGGTACTATTCAAAAAGGGGGGACTGTTGGATTCTAGCTTGAAATACTGCCTACACTAGAAGTTAATGATTACATGCATGAGGAATTGAAGTCGGAAGTTTACATACACCTTAGCCAAATACACTGCTCAAAAAAATAAAGGGAACACTTAAACAGCACATCCTAGATCTGAATGTATGAAATAATCGTATTAAATACTTTTTTCTTTACATAGTTGAATGTGCTGACCACAAATTCACACAAAAATTATCAATGGAAATCAAATTTATCAACCCATGGAGGTCTGGATTTGGAGTCACCCTCAAAATTAAAGTGGAAAACCACACTACAGGCTGATCCAACTTTGATGTAATGTCCTTAAAACAAGTCAAAATGAGGCTCAGTAGTGTGTGTGGCCTCCACGTGCCTGTGTGACCTCCCTACAATGCCTGGGCATGCTCCTGATGAGGTGGCGGATGGTCTCCTGAGGGATCTCCTCCCAGACCTGGACTAAAGCATCCGCCAACTCCTGGAAAGTCTGTGGTGCAACGTGGCGTTGGTGGATGGAGCGAGACATGATGTCCCAGATGTACTCAATTGGATTCAGGTCTGGGGAACGGGCAGGCCAGTCCATAGCATCAATGCCTTCCTCTTGCAGGAACTGCTGACACACTCCAGCCACATGAGGTCTAGCATTGTCTTGCATTAGGAGGAACCCAGGGCCAACCGCACCAGCATATGGTCTCTCAAGGGGTCTGAGGATCTTATCTCGGTACCTAATGGCAGTCAGGCTACCTCTGGCGAGCACATGGAGGGCTGTGCAGCCCCCCAAAGAAATGCCACCCCACACCATGACTGACCCACCGCCAAACCGGACATGCTGGAGGATGTTGCAGGTAGCAGAACGTTCTCCACGGCGTCTCCAGACTCTGTCACGTCTATCACATGTGCTCAATGTGAACCTGCTTTCATCTGTGAAGAGCACAGGGCGCCAGTGGCGAATTTGCCAATCTTGGTGTTCTCTGGCAAATGCCAAACGTCCTGCACGGTGTTGGGCTGTAAGCACATCCCCCACCTGTGGACGTCGGGCCCTCATACCACCCTCATGGAGTCTGTTTCTGACCGTTTGAGCAAACACATGCACATTTGTGGCCTGCTGGAGGTCATTTTGCAGGGCTCTGGCAGTGCTCCTCCTACTCCTCCTTGCACAAAGGCGGAGGTAGCGGTCCTGCTGCTGGGTTGTTGCCCTCCTACGGCCTCCTCCACGTCTCCTGATGTACTGGCCTGTCTCCTGGTAGCGCTTCCATGCTCTGGACACTACGCTGACAGACACAGCAAACCTTCTTGCCACAGCTCGCATTGATGTGCCATCCTGGATGAGCTGCACTACCTGAGCCACTTGTGTGGGTTGTAGACTCCGTCTCATTCTACCACTAGAGTGAAAGCACCGCCAGCATTCAAAAGTGACCAAAACATCAGCCAGGAAGCATAGGAACTGAGAAGTGGTCTGTGGTCACCAACTGCAAAAGCAGTCCTTTATTGGGGGTGTCTTGCTAATTGCCTATAATTTCCACCTGTTGTCTATTCCATTTGCACAACAGCATGTGACATTTATTGTCAATCAGTGTTGCTTCCTAAGTGGACAGTTTGATTTCACAGAAGTGTGATTGACTTGGAGTTACATGGTGTTGTTTAAGTGTTCCCTTTATTTTTTTGAGCAGTGTACATTTAAACTCAGTTTTTCACAATTCCTGACATTTAATCCTAGTAAAAATTCCCTGTCTTAGGTCAGTTAGGATCACCACTTTATTTTAAGAATGTGAAATGTCAGAAAAATAGTAGAGAGAATGATTTAATTCAGCTTTTTTTTCTTTCATCACATTCCCAGTGGGTCAGAAGTTTACATACACTAAATTAGTATTTGTTAGCATTGCCTTTAAATTGTTTCCCACAATAAGTTGGGTGAATTTTTCCTGACAGAGCTGGTGTAACTGAGTCAGGTTTATAGGTCTCCTTGCTCACACAAGCTTTTTCTGTTCTGCCCACATATTTTCTATAGGATTGAGGTCAGGGCTTTGTGATGGCCACTCCAATAGTTTACTTTGTTGTCCTTAAGCCATTTTGCAACAACTTTGGATGTATGCTTGGGTCATTGTCCATTTGGAAGATCCATTTGATACCAAGCTTTAACTTCCTGACTGATGTCTTGAGATGTTGCTTCAATATATCCACATAATTTTCCTTCCTCATGATGCCATCTATTTTGTGAAGTGCACCAGTCCCTCCTGCAGCAAAGCACCCCCACAGCATGATGCTGCCACCCCCGTGCTTCACGGTTGGGATGGTGTTCTTCAGTTTGCAAGCTGCCCCCTATTTCCTCCAAACGTAATGGTGGTCATTGTGGCCAAACAGTTCTATTTTTGTTTCATCAGACCAGAGGACATTTCTCCAAAAAGTACGATCTTTGTCCCCATTTGCAGTTGTAAACCGTAGTCTGGCTTTTTTATGGCGGTTTTGGAGCAGTGGCTTCTTCCTTGCTGAACAGCCTTTCAGGTTATGTCGATATAGGACTCGTTTTACTGTGGATATAGATACTTTTGTAACTGTTTCCTCCAGCATCTTCACAAGGTCCTTTGCTGTTGTTCTGGGATTGATTTGCACTTTTTGCACCAAAGTATGTTCATCTCTAGGAGACAGAACGCATCTCCTTCCTGAGCGGTATGACGGCTCTGTGGTCCCATGGTGTTTATACTTGCATACTATTGTTTGTACAGATGAACGTAGTACTTTCAGGCATTTGGACTCAAATTATGTCAATTAGCATATCAGAAGCTTCTAAAGCCATGACATAATTTTCTGGAATTTTCCAAGCTATTTAAAGGCACAGTCAGCTTAGTGTATGTAAACTTCTGACCCACTGGAATTGTGATACAGTGAATTATAAGTGAAATGATATGTCTGTAAACAATTGTTGGAAAAATTAAGTGTCATGCTCAAAGTATATGTCCTAACCGACTTGCCAAATCTATAGTTTGTTAACAAGAAATTTGTGGACTGGTTGAAAAACAAGTTTTAATGACTCCAACCTAATTGTATGTAAACTTCCGACTTCAACTGTAGATGGCCGGGCGGGGTGGGTGTGGAGCCAGAGACAGCAGGGGTTCAAACTGTAGAACCTAGTTCCTAAATTTGAATATAAAAATGGATTTATTTTTATTTTTAACTATGCTTCATGTTATCTCTGGGACCCTTAGGATGACAAATCAGAGAAAGATTACTGAATGTAATTACATTATTTCCCTTCAGAGGTGACTGTATCAAACCAGTTGCCGTGATAAGTTTGTTGTTGTTGTGCACTCTCCTCAAACAATAGAATGTTATTTTTTAACTGTAATAGCTACTGTAAATTGGACAGTGCAGTTAGATTAACAAAAAGTTAAGCTTTCTGCCCATATAAGACATGTCTATGTCCTTGAAAGTTTGCTGTTACTTACAACAGTCATGCTTATCACATTAGCGCTCATTAGCTCAACCGTCCCGTATACGGGACACCGATCCCGTAGAGGTTAAATATGCACATATTTGTACATTACGCAAATATAAACACTGCTCTAGCTCTGACACCTTTCACCGCAGATGAAGAAGGGCGATATGGGCGAATGTGATGGATTGAGATGCAGCCCATGCAAAATAAACATATATCTCTCGCCTAAACAGATGGATTTTGATGGGGATTTTTTGTATTATGTTAATTACATTTCCAAGGGGGGCGAGGACATTGTAGGCCAAGGGTTAAGAATAGAATGAGAAGTTTAAAAAGTTCTAAGCTGAGAGTTGGCCAGGGACTCTAAAACTATGGCAAGGCAAGATAGCTTGGAAATTGTACGGTGGACTTGTGCCATTTTTCATGATTTTAGGGATACCCCAGAAACAATTGTCAAGTAAACAATATAGGTTAATAATTCTGCAATAAGTGGGGCAGACAGCTGTAGCAAAAAGGGATCAAGTAAGTCAGCCTTAGTGTATTTTTCTTTACATCAATAAGGCACTTAGTACATTTTAGTCATTTAGCAGACGCTCTTATCCAGAGCAACTTACAGTTAGTGAATACATTTTTTTTTTTATACTGGCCCCCCGTGGGAATCAAACCCACAACCCTGGCGTTGCAAACGCCATGCTCTATCAACTGAGCTACATCCCTGCCGGCCATTCCCTCCCCTACCCTGGACGACGCTGGGCCAATTGTGCGCCGTCCATGAGTCTCCCGGTCGAGGCCGGCTGCGACAGAGCCTGGATTCAAACCAGGATCTCTAGTGGCACAGTTAGCACTGTGATGCAGTGCCTTAGACCACTGCGCCACTCAGTACATCATAGACATCAAATGGTTGAAGTGAAAATTAGATGTGTATCTGGGAATATATCATTTTTTGCAACCTGGCTCGATGTGAATAAATACCTCCCTCTGCTGGAATCAGAGTTTTCAGAAGCTATTTTATTAAATAGCTGGCCCGCTGATGCAAAGTGGTTATTAAAAGCACCATAAATGTCCATCTTATCTATTATGGGACCAGAGGCTGTCATAACCTGCCAGGGTAATGAGGGGATGGAGGGGAGGGAATGGCTGGCAGGGATGTAGCTCAGTTGGTAGAGCATGGCGTTTGCAACACCAGGGTTGTGGGTTCAATTCCCACGGGGGGCCAGTATGAAAAATAAAATAATGTATGCAATTACTAAACTGTAAGTCGCTCTGGATAAGAGCGTCTGCTAAAATGTAAATGTAATGGAGTTTTGTTTCAGAGATTTGACAACCTTCCACAAGGAAGCTGGATTCCCACCATTCTCATATACACAGTTGAAAAATACACTACATGGCCAAAAGTATGCTCGTCAAACATTTCATTCCAAAATCAGGGGCATTAATATGGAGTTGGTCCCCCATTTGCTGCTATAACAGCCTCCACTCTTCTGGGAAGGCTTTCCACTAGATGTTGGAACATTGCTGCGGGGACTTGCTTCTATTCAGCCACAAGAGCATCAGTGAGGTCGGGCACAGATGTTGGGCAATTAAGCCTAGCTCACAGTCGGCGTTCCAATTCCTCCCAAAGGCGTTCAATGGGGTTGAGGTCAGGGCTCTGTGCAGGCCAGTCAAGTTCTTCCACACCGATCTCGACAAACCATTTCTTTATGAGCCTCGCTTTGTGCACGGGGGCATTGTCATGCTGAAACAGGAAAGGGCCTTCCCCAAACTGTTGTCACAAAGTTGGAAGCACAGAATCGTCTAGAATGTCATTGTATGCTGAAGCGTTAAGATTTCTCTTCACTGGAAAACAGCCCCAGACCATTATTCATACTCCACCAAACTTTACAGTTAGTACTATAGATTGGGGCAGGTAGCGTTCTCCTGGCATCCGCCAAATCCAGATTCATCTGTCGGACAGCCAGATAGTGAAGCGTGATTCATCACTCTAGAGAACTGCTCCAGAGTCCAATGGCGGCGAGCTTTACACCACTCCAGACGACGCTTGGCATCGCACATGGTGATCTTAGGCTTGCGTGCGGTTGCTCAGCCATGGAAATCCATTTCATGAAGCTCCCTACGAACAGTTCTTGTGCTGACGTTGCTTCCAGAGGCAGTTTGGAACTCGGTACTGAGTGTTGCAACCGAGGACAGACGATTTTTACACGCTTCAGCACTCGGCGGTCCTGTTCTGTGAGCTTGTGTGGCCTACAACTTCGCGGCTGAGCCGTTGTTGCTCCTAGACATTTCCACTTCACAATAACAGCACTTACAGATGACCGGGGCAGCTCTAGCAGGGCAGAAATTTGACGAACTGACTTGTTGGAAAGGTGGCATCCTATGACTGTGCCACGTTGAAAGTCACTGAGCTCTTCAGTACAGGCCATTCTACTGCAATGTTTGTCAATGGAGATTGTATAGCTGTGTGCTCGATTTTATGCACCTGTCAGCAACGGGTGTGGCTGAAAAAGCTGAACCCACTAATTTGAAGGGGTTTCCACTTTTGGCCATGTAGTGTGTGTCAATTTTGCTTTCTAACCAGGGATAGACATCTCTTTCTCAAGCGTCTGAAAGACTGCCAGTCAGACGTAGAATCAGTCACCCTAGCTTTAACACAAGCTACATTTCCCACCTGAAGTTTCTCTGATAGTTAATGTGTGAACCAGGGATTAGCTCTATCCCTTACCCTTAGTTTCGTGAAGGGAGCATGCTTATCTGCAATAGAATTTAGCAAAGAAGCAAAACAATGTAGGGCCATATCCGAGTCAGAGATTTCTAACAAAAGCCCCCATTCACACAATCCCAGATCAGACAATAATTGTTGCTCAATAAAATTCCTATAATTTGTAATAATGCGAGAGCGAGATTTAGGTAGCTTTGCATCTCTTATGCAGGCAACAGGACAATGGTCACTGAACTCATTAGCAAAAATTCCATTGGCTGTATACTTGAGGGGTGTTTAAAGTTGGGGCGTGTTGGTTCTGTTATCAACTTAGTTTGATTTAAAACAATGCAGATCTCTTTCAGCCTATCAGAAGCTGGCATCAACCAATACAGATTAAGGTCACCCAGATTTCAGATTTAGCATAGTTAGATAGCAAGTTAGACAATTGGCTAAGAGCACCTGTTGAGGCAGAGGGAGGGCGATAAATTCCCACTAGCGTAAATTGGACATTATTACCAAGGCATTACATTTGCTTAAGGACAGAGGCATTAACATTGATTAGGGACAGAGGTAGTGAGAGATAGAGAAACATTTAAGCTGTCCTTTGAAAATATGGCGACACCTCAGCCAACTCTGTCAGATCTAAAAACATTGTAACCAGCCAGAGACACATCAGTATCCGGCACAGTCTTACGTAGCCAAGTTTAAGTTATTATCAGAATGTCCACGTTGGTTTGAGAAGCCAGAGTTATAATAAAATAAATGTTCATGATCAAGATTCTGCCATTTACAGTGGAGGAAAAAAAAGTATTTAGTCAGCCACCAATTGTGCAAGTTCTTCCACTTAAAAAGATGAGAGAGGCCTGTAATCATAGGTGCACGTCAACTATGACAGACAAATTGAGGAAAAAAACTCCAGAAAATCACATTGTAGGATTTTTAATGAATTTATTTGCAAATTATGGTGGGAAATAAGTATTTGGTCACCTACAAACAAGCAAGATTTCTAGCTCTCACAGACCTGTAACTTCTTCTTTAAGAGGCTCCTCTGTCCTCCACTCGTTACCTGTATTAATGGCACCTGTTTGAACTTGTTATCAGTATAAAAGACACCTGTCCACAACCTCAAACAGTCACACTCCAAACTCCACTATGGCCAAGACCAAAGAGCTGTCAAAGGACACCAGAAACAAAATTGTAGACCTGCACCAGGCTGGGAAGACTGAATCTGCAATAGCTAAGGAGCTTGGTTTGAAGAAATCAACTGTGGGAGCAATTATTAGGAAATGGAAGACATACAAGACCACTGACAATCTCCCTCGATCTGGGGCTCCACGCAAGATCTCACCCCGTGGGGTCAAAATGATCACAAGAACGGTGAGCAAAAATCCCAGAACCACACAGGGGGACCTAGTGAATGACCTGCAGAGAGCTGGGACCAAAGTAACAAAGCCTACCATCAGTAACACACTACGCCGCCAGGGACTCAAATCCTGCAGTGCCAGACGTGTCCCCCTGCTTAAGACAGTACATGTCCAGGCCCGTCTGAAGTTTGCTAGAGTGCATTTGGATGATCCAGAAGAGGATTGGGAGAATGTCATATGGTCAGATGAAACCAAAATATAACTTTTTGGTAAAAACTCAACTCGTCGTGTTTGGAGGACAAATAATGCTGAGTTGCATCCAAAGAACACCACACCTACTATGAAGCATGAGGGTGGAAACATCATGCTTTGGGGCTGTTTTTCTGCAAAGGGACCAGGACGACTGATCCGTGTAAAGTAAAGAATGAATGGGGCCATGTATCGTGAGATTTTGAGTGAAAACCTCCTTCCATCAGTAAGGGCATTGAAGATTAAACGTGGCTGGGTCTTTCAGCATGACAATGATCCCAAACACACCGCCCGGGCAACAAAGGAGTGGCTTCGTAAGAAGCATTTCAAGGTCCTGGAGTGGCCTAGCCAGTCTCCAGATCTCAACCCCATAGAAAATCTTTGGAGGGAGTTGAAAGTCTGTGTTGCCCAGCGACAGCCCCAAAACATCACTGCTCTAGAGGAGATCTGCATGGAGGAATGGGCCAAAATAACAGCAACAGTGTGTGAAAACCTTGTGAAGACTTACAGAAAACGTTTGACCTGTGTCATTGCCAACAAAGGGTATATAACAAAGTATTGAGAAACGTTTGTTATTGACCAAATACTTATTTTCCACCATCATTTGCAAATAAATTCATTAAAAATCCTTCAATGTGATTTTCTGGATTTTTTTTTCTCATTTTGTCTGTCATAGTTGACGTGTACCTATGATGAAAATTACAGGCCTCTCTCATCTTTTTAAGTGGGAGAACTTGCACAATTGGTGGCTGACTAAATACTTTTTTCCCCCACTGTACATGAATCAGTCCAATGCCGCAGCTGCAGGATTTCAGATCAGACGGGGTCTCTAATACAAGCATACTATGCTCAGTTGGTAACCCCTTATTAGGAAATACGATAGGGCTAGCTTGAATTGGTTTAGATACAAGATTGTCTAGAACTGTAACATTGGGCCTATGTTTTGAGCGAGGACATGGATTACAAGAGTCAGTGATGGTTACCTGTTGCAGGCCTGCAGTTTGATGATAATGCTGATAATTTATGATTTGGATTACCTGAGCAGAACTTGGGGTGTTTATAACTTAATGTCTCAGCGCAGCCTTGAAATGAGAGGACAGGGTCCAGGCACCAAGATGATTTGGATGGAACCCATCCTCTCTGTAGAGCATCTTCTGTTTCCAAAAGGTGCCAAAGTTATCCTGGCAGATGCCCCTACGAGTGCACGAGAGCGAGTGCACGAATTTGTTTGAGACTGAATAGTATATTTCATTTTTTAAATGTTTTTTATTTTGGGTGTATTTACCGAAGGCATGTATACAGTGAGGGAAAAAAAGTATTTGATCCCCTGCTGATTTTGTATGTTTGCCCACTGACAAAGAAATTATCAGTCTATAATTTTAATGGTAGGTTTATTTGAACAGTGAGAGACAGAATAAAAAAATCCAGAAAAACGCATGTCAAAAATGTTATGAATTGATTTGCATTTTAATGAGTGGGATCATCACTTCTAATGGATTTAGTGGATGATACTGTCACCATTCCTGCTGCCAAACCATGGAAGCACGTCACCCGCCGTAGGCCAAATGGAGGGAAGAAGCCAGTGGCGCGTGGGGATTCTTTGGTGTTGGGAAGAACGGCCCAAATCCAGTTGTCGAATAGCTTTGCCCTCCTGGCTTCGGAGGTTCCAGCACCATCATCCCCTATTTTTGTATTTGTATTATTTATGGGGTCCAGCAAAAATTAAGGCAGTAAAATACACTATAATAAAAACATTAAACAATAAAATACGTTTTACAACAGATTTCACAATACATTAAGTGTGTGCCCTCTGGCCACTACTCTACTACAACACACAATCCAGAGGTACATTTGTGCATAGTGTATGTTATGTGTGTATGTGTGTGTTTGTATTTGTGTGTGTGTGTGTGTGACTTTTCACAGTCCTCGCTGTTCCATAAGATGTATTTGTATCTGTTTTTTAATCTGATTGTACTGCTTGAGTGAGTTACTTAATGTGGAATAGAGTTCCATGTAGCCATGGCTCTATGTAGTACTGTGTACTTTCCATACTGGACTTGGGGACTGTACAGAGACCTCTGGTGGTATGTCTTGTGGGGTATGCATGGGTGTCCGAGCTGTGTGCTAGTAGTTTAATTAGTTTAAACAGACAGCTCGGTGTTTTCAACATGTCACTATTTCTTACAAAAACATGTAGTGATGAAGTCAATCTCTCCTCTACTTTGAAACATGAGAGATTGACATGCATTTTATTAATGTTAGCTCTCCGTGTACATTTAAGGGCCAGCCGTGCTGCCCTGTTCTGGGCCAGTTGTAATTTTCCCAAATCCATCTTTGTGGCACTGGACCACATGCATTGGCAGTAGTCCAGGTGCGACAAAACTCGGGCCTGTAGGACCTGTCTTGTTGATATTGTTGTTACGAAGGCAGAGCAACACTTTATTATGGAAATACCTCTCCCCATCTTAGCTACTGTTGCATCAATTTGTTTTGACCATATCAGTTTACAATCCAGGGTTACTCCAAAGAGTTTAGTCTCCTCAATTTGCTGAATTTCCACATTATTCAATACAATATTTAGTTCAGGTTTAGTGTTAGTTAATGATTTTTCCCAAAAACAATGCTTTTAGTTTTTGAAATATTTAGGACTAAATTATTTATTGACACTCATTCTGAAACTAACTGCATCTCTTTGTTAATTGTTGCAGTGATTTCACCTGCTATAGTAGCTGACGTGTATAGTGTTGAGTCATCTGCATACATAGACGCACTGGCTTTACTCAGAGCCAGTTGCAGGTCATTAGTAAAGTTTTTTTTAATTTTTTTTAAGTAAGGGGCCTATACAACTGCCCTGGGGAATGCCTGATTCTACCTGGATTATGTTGGAGAGGCTACCATTAAAGATCACCCTCTGTGTTCTGTTAGACAGGTAACTCTCGATCCACAATATAGAAGGGGTGTAAAGCCATAACATATACGTTTTTACCAATGTTACAGTTCTAACAAAACAGCTCCCAGAATTTTTTTAATATCAATGTATCTCAGCCAATCATCATTCTGTTGTGTAAGTGCCGTGCATGTTGAATGTCCTTCCCTATAAGCATGCTGAAAGTCTGTTGCTAATGTATTTACTGTAAAATAGCATTGTATCTGGTCAAACACCATTTTTACCAACAGTTTACTAAGGGTTGGTAACAGGCTGATTGGTTGCCTATTTACATTTACATTACATTTTAGTCATTTAGCAGACGCTCTTATCCAGAGCGACTTACAGGAGCAATTAGGGTTAAGTGCCTTGCTCAAGGGCACATCGACAGCTACCTGCCGCCCCATTTGAGCTAGTAAAAAAAGGGTGATTTACTATTCTTGGGTAGCGGAATGACTTTTGCTTCCCTCCAGGCCCGAGGGCACACACTTTTTGTAAGCTTAGATTGAAGAGATGGCAAATAGGAGTGGCAATATCGTCCGCTATCATCCTCAGTAATTTTCCATCCAAGTTGTCAGACCCAGGTGGCTTGTCATTGTTGATAGACAACAATATTTTTTTCACCTCCTCCACACTCACTGAGGTTGAATATTTTCCCGGTATTTTACAAATGTTCCATCCCGAGAATAAATCCCTTTTCTCCCAGGTAACCCGATATTTCCCACCAAAACCGGAAGCGTTATTAAAAAACATTATAAAGCACATAATTTGTCTGGATTTGATTAGAGATTTGATCAGCATGAAAATTGAAACCTGATGCTACCTGAGCCTGATGAGCCATATATTAAATACATTTCTGAGCCCTACATTAACAAAATGTAATGAGCCCAAGCCCAAAAAAGCCCAAAATGATTGTGCCATTATCCCATACATACAGTATATGATATAGGCTAAGGCATATTACGCACAACAGAGAAACATAAAAGCCCATAGATGTAGCTAGCTATATGCTCTCTTGAGTAAATAAATGAAACTAGCTCCAGTAGGCTAATCATTTTGAGAGTGAACTGTGTTACTGTATTGTATTATACTGTATTATATGGACTGAATTACGCACATTGTTCAAACCATGATAAAGCAGAAGAGATTCTGGGGCAGCACATGCGGCATACAAAGATACAAGTATACGCTAGTGAATTTGATTTTAATTTTGAGAAATATTAGGGCCTTGTTGTATAATTAGCAAGCTGATGCATATATAGCCTGCCTTTTATAATATTTATCTTTATTGTTGCTTCATTCCTTTCTTGGATCTGAGGACCAATGCCAAATATTTCACACCTGTCTTTCATAATTTGGTTAGTTATACTTGGATGTGTAGGTTTGGCATTTGTTGCTGGCATGTCATGCCTAAGCTTGTTCTTATTCTTGCAAATTAAAAACATAATTAAAGTAATTCACTATATCAGTGGGTTTTGTGAGCCATCTTTTCAATTAATGATGGAGCTGAGTTTGCCTTTTTGCCCAAAATTTCATTTAAGGTGCACCAAACCTTTTTACTATCATACTTTATATATTTTTTTTATTTGTTTCATTGTATAGTTTCTTCTTTTTATTCAGTTTAGTCACATGATATCTGAATTTGCAATATGTCATTCCTCATCAATCCACAGGGATTTAACCGTTTTTACAGTCATTTTCTTAATGGGCGCATGCTTATTAGTAACTGGAGTAAGCAATTTCATAAATGTGTCAAGTGCAGCGTCTTGTTGCTCCTCATTAAACACCACAGACCAGCAAATATTCTTTACATCATAAACATAGGAATCACTACAAAACCTCTTATAGGACCGCTTATACACAATATTAGGTCCAGCCTTTGGAACTATTGTTTTCCTAAAAATGGCTACTATATTGTGATCACAACATCCAATGGATTCGGATACTGCTTTAAAGTAGATTTCTGCAGCATTAGCAAAGATGTGATCAATACATGTGGATGATTTCATTACTGTGCTGTTTGTAAATACCCTGGTAGGTTGACTGATAACCTGAACCAGGTTCCAGGCACTGGTTACAGGTTGAAGCTTTTTCTGGAGTGGGCAGCTTGATGAAAGCCAGTCAATATTTACATTACCCAGAAAATATACATCTCTGTTAATATCACATACATTATCAAGCATTTCACACATATTATCCAGATACTGACTGTTAGCACTTGGTGGTCTATAACTGCTTCCCACAAGAATGGCCTTTAGGTGAGGCAGGTGATCCTATAGCCTTATTTCTTCAACAGTATTTGACATGAGATCCTCTCTAAGTTTTACATCTGTAGATGTTATAACTATGTATTGCTACCTCTATATAATAAAATTTATTATCTACAGTATAAGTGAGTTTCAGAGATAGTCAGTCAGTATTTGAATGTCTTCTGTTACTAGCAAGTTATCGATTTTATGTACCTTGTTTCTTAGGCTACATATGTTAATCCCACTTCTGACACTTTTGGGATCTTGAGTGGCACAGCGGTCTAAAGCACTGCATATCAGTGCTAGAGGCCTCACTACAGATCCTGGTTTGATTCCAGGCTGTATCACAATCCGGCCGTGATTGGGAGTCCCATAGGGCGGCGCACAATTGGCCCAGCGTTGTCCGGGTTTGGCCGGGGTAGGCCATCATTGTAAATAGGAATTTGATCTTAACTGACTTGTTAGTTAAATAAAGGTTACATTTACAAAAATATATCATATGGGCAATTTTTAGCACTACTAGAATGCTTGTTTGTTTTGATTGCTTTACTGAGCGGCTTATCAGAAGTAGACATGACCGTGATATTTATGCTTGAGCTGAACTTCTTACTAGGGAACACCGCCTCAGTGGTAACAGTATAACTCTGCTTTATAGACACATGATTACTGCATACAATAGCTATAGGATTGCAGAGGCATTCAGGGGACTTAGAGGGAAATAAAGTAGCTAACTTACATTATGACTTCCAATGCTTCTAGGACAATGTATATTTGCTACAGCAATACGACAACTCAGTGACACAATGTTAGGGGTTATCTGAGCATGGCTTGGGTCATTGATAAGTCATTGTCTCAATGCAGCCTTGAAATGTGTGGAGTCCAGGAGCCAAGATGATTTGAATGGACTCTGTCATTCCTGTAGAGCATCTTCTGTTTCCAGAAGGTGTCAAAGTTATCTATAAAAGTTATGCCAACAGAGCTACAATAATCTTTTAGCCAGGTGTGCAATGCCAGTAGCCTGCTGAATCTTTCACAGCTGCGGCCCAACGATGGTACCGGCCTGAAATAATTGGCAGCTTTTTGGAAACTTTCAGATTGATGACCTGAGCCAGCTGTAGAATACATTGTGGCTGATGGAGGGGCCAGAGTCTCAGACACCCTCATGTTCCATTGAGGGTGAGAGCTCTGAAGATCTGAAACAGAGTTAGAAGCCACCGGAGATTGAGACAGAACAGAGGACGAAGGTGCAGTTACCTCCGGATTCGATGTTGAGGCAGAAGCACCAAGGGATGAAGGCGCCGGAACCAATGGATCCAGGGCAGCGAAGCTGTTTGAAGTCTGTGTCCGGTCCGGGCATCTCATCGCCAAGGAGGCCCCTACTGCCAGATGCTGCTACATTCGACTTCCATGCCGAGTGACGTATCTCCTTGGCTGGTTGACTAGATCAAGAACAGGAACATCCACCAAGTCATCCAGAAGGAGCTTACTGACTCCCTATCCGGACCCCCAGGGGGATTTTGCCTCGGACTCGGATCACCGGACCTCGAGGGTGTCTGAAGCACCTGCTCCTCCATCAGCCACAATGGGTTATGCGCCCGGCTCGAGGCACAAAAACTGGCAGACCTCCTCTTCCATCTCACCAGCTATTATTATCTGCAATTCTATGGTGAGAAACATCTCAGTTCCCGGGGCAAAAACCTTGTGCTATCCTTGGGCTTGAGTACAGGACATTACTAGGCTGCTTCCTACCATTTTACTCCAGAACACGGGGGCTGTCGCTGTCGTAGTCCATGTGGGATCTAATGACATTAGGATGGTTAGCTCAGAACATCTGAAATGGGATTATAAAGAACTGATTGGAACTCTGAAAGACTCCAACAAGCATCCAATTATTTCAGGCCCAGTTCCATCACTAAATTGTGGCATGGAAAGATTCAGTAAATTGCTGAATACGAGTCTACTGTAACTCTGTTGCAATTACTTTGAGACACCTTTTGGAAACAGAAGGTGCTCTACAGAGAGGATGGGGTCCATGCAAATCATCTTGATGCCTGTACTTGCATTTCAAGGATGCGCTGAGACTTATCAACACCCCAAGTCCCGCTCAGGTAATCCCAACCATAAATGATCAGCATTGTCATTATACTGCAGGTAACCCTCATTGACTCTTGTTTTAATCCACGTCTTCGCTCGAGACATAGGCCCAATGGTTCAGTTCTAGACAATATTGTACCTATAGCAATTCAAACCAATCCTATGGTCTTTTTAAATAAGGGGTTACGTACTGATCATAGCATGCTTGTATTACAAACTCCATCTGACCTTAAATCAGAAGCTGCAGTCTTGGATTTGTTTATATAAATGCCTGAGGTTTGATTACAAAGATGGATTTGATTGAAATTCTGGCTTCTCAGTCCTATGTGGACATTCTGGTAATTTCTGAAACTTGGTTGAATAATTCTGTGCTGGACTCTGATGTGTCTTTGTCTGGTTATAATGTTTACAGAATGGACAGAATTGGCAGAGGTGGGGGTGTTGCCATATTTACAAAGGACAATTACAATTTTCTCTCTCCCTACCTCTGTCCCTAAGCAGTTTGATTGTCTCTTTCCTAATGTAGGACTTGGTAATAATAAGCAGCTAACACTAGTAGGAGTGTATCACCCTCCCTCTGCTCCGTCGAGTGCTCTTAACAATTCATCTGAATTGGTATCTAAGTATGGTAAATCTGAACTATTAATTATGGACCATTTTCATATTGATTGGAGGACGCCAGTGTCAGATACACTGAAATAATGTTTGGCTTACACAGCCAAATCCTAAAGATCCATCAACCTACCCTGATTGATCTTATTTGGACAAATACTCCAAATACATTTGTTGCTAGTTGGGTTTTCCCACTGGATTACAGTGACCATTGGCCAGTTTTCTGTGTCAGAGATGTGAAAATGCATACATATAACTTTCATGTCATCACTAAGAACTTTAGTGAACAAGCTTTTTTACATGAACTTTATATTAGTGACCTTGATTGTATCTCAGCTATCCCTGAACCTGATTTAGCTTTAAGTTTTTTAAGTTTTTAATTTAACCTTTATTTAACCAGGTAAGCCAGTTGAGAACAAGTTCTTATTTATAACTGCGACCTGGCCAAGATAAAGCAAAGCAGTGCGATAAAAACAACAACAACACAGTGAGTTACAGTGAGGGAAAAAAGTATATGATCCCCTGCTGATTTTGTACGTTCGCCCACTGACAAAGAAATGATCAGTCTATAATTTTAATGGTAGGTTTATTTGAACAGTGAGAGACAGAATAACAACAAAAAAATCAGGAAAAACGCATGTAAAAAATGTTATGAATTGATTTGCATATTAATGAGGGAAATAAGTATTTGACCCCCTCTCAATCAGAAAGATTTCTGGCTCCCAGGTGTCTTTTATTCAGGTATCGAGATGAGATTAGGAGCACACTCTTAAAGGGAGTGCTCCTAATCTCAGCTTGTTACCTGTATAAAAGACACCTGTCCACAGAAGCAATCAATCAATCAGATTCCAAACTCTCCACCATGACCAGGACCAAAGAGCTCTCCAAGGATGTCAATGACAAGATTGTAGACCTACACAAGGCTGGAATGGGCTACAAGACCATCGCCAAGCAGCTGACAACAGTTGGTGCGATTATTCGCAAATGGAAGAAACACAAAAGTACTGTCAATCTCCCTCGGCCTGGGACTCCATGCAAGATCTCACCTCGTGGAGTTACAATGATCATGAGAACGGTGAGGATTCAGCCCAGCTCAGAGTGTTGTGGTCAGATGAGACCAAAATCGAACTCTTTGGCATCAACACAACTCGCCGTGTTTGGAGGAGGAGGAATGCTGCCTATGACCCCAAGAACACCATCCCCACCATCAAACATGAAGGTAGAAACATTATGCTTTGGGGTTGTTTTTCTGCTAAGGGGACAGGACAACTTCACCGCATCAAAGTGAAGGACGGGGCCATGTACCGTCAAATCTTGGGTGAGAACCTCCTTCCCTCAGCCAGGGCATTTAAAATGGGTCGTGAATGGATATTCCAGCATGACAATGACCCAAAACACACGGCCAAGGCAACAAAGGAGTGGCTCAAGAAGAAGCACATTAAGGTCCTGGAGTGGCCTAGCCAGTCTCCAGACCTTAATCCCATAGAGAATCTGTGGAGGGAGCTGAAGGTTCGAGTTGCCAAACGTCAGCCTCGAAACCTTAATGACTTGGAGAAGATCTGCAAAGAGGAGTGGGACAAAATCCCTCCTGAGATGTGTGCAAACCTGGTGGCCAACTACAATAAATATCTGACCTCTGTGATTGCCAACAAGGGTTTTGCCACCAAGCACTAAGTAATGTTTTGCAGAGGGGTCAAAATACTTATTTCCCAACTGAATGGTTTGAGCTAGAAACTATTATGACCCACCTATGGAAAGAGCAAAACCGATTACATGTACGTGTTTGAGAGTCTCAGCTTTCCATAGGTGGGTCATAATAGTTTCTAGCTCAAACCATTCAGTCTCTCTAGACGTTTTTGTGAGAAGGGTTAGGGTTAGCGCCCAACACTGCTAATGTTTTCACACTGACTTAGTGACATCGCACCCAACACTTCTAATGTGTTCGATTTCCAAGCTATCCAGAAATCTCTTGTCATGGTAGAGTTCTCAACTGCCTCTTGTAAAGTCCAAGTTTGCTTTCTTCATCTAGAATATCAGATGTTTGGAAGATTTTTGCAGTGTATCCATCCTCAAACCTCACAAAAGCAAAATGTCCTGAGAGAGAAATTGAGAAGAGGGAGAGAAAATGTTAAAGGCGGTCTGCCATATGTTACTCAAAAGATCACTGGGGTCGAGACACGGGAAAAGAGACACAGATTTGCACATCATCATATTCTCCTGGTGCTTATCCTACGGGTAGCAAACATTGATATGATTTCAGATTAGCGCAGTATTTACCAGAATGCTCATTTGTGTCCAATTCTGGAGACATATCCTGCACCTTCTTTGTGGGAAACCTTTGTCTCTTTGGAAGACAATTCTTCTTAGGCTTTATGTCCATTCTGTGAATAGTAATTTCAATATGTTTGTTTTCAAGGGAATTTGCGGTTTCAATTGCCTGCTTTGACCAATTGATATAAATAAAAATTCAAACCCATCAATCACTCATGATATAATGACACAAGCATGCTTTTATCTAAATTCAGTTAATTTAGCAAGCAGATTAAAATTATTGGGTCAAAAATTACAGAGATTATGTTGAAGTGCTGGTAGCTAGCAGGTAGCGCTAGCTAATTTCAATCCATAATTGTACCTTTTTGTGAAAATATGCAGTAGTTTTCAATCTGAACAATAGCACTATTGTCTCGGTGAACAAAATGGAAAATTGTGCTGTTGTATTTCTGAACAGCCTGCTAACCCGGCTGTAGCTAATGTTGGAAAATATTGCCCTGAAAATGATATATTACATATATTATTATTTCACCTTGGGGTACGATCATTTAATTCAGTTGATTCTGATTCTTACCTTATTTACTTAGAAAATTCAAAGGGTCCGCGTGGATCACTCATCATCAGCATCAGCAAAGCAATGATCTCAATCTAATCTCATTCCCACGCGGGTCTTTGACTGGTGTCCAATCACATTTCAAGTAAGGTCGTCCAATGAATGATATGTTCTTTGAAATTAACAAAAAACAGTATTCACCTTATTTAAGAACCCGGAAACAAAACAATGTCCGAACGTTCTGTTTTGTGGAGGACTTCCGTTTTGGCGTTCTTGCCGTTTTGCGAACGTTGGCTAGCTAGCTCAAAATGTCGTGGGATCATATCAAGAAAAACATTTCAAAGACGAATGACAAGTCTGTGCCACATCTGCGGATTATTCAAGAGTGTGAGGACGATATGAAAAAATGGCCACATATCACCTACGAAGACATCTTCAATTATTTTGTCTCATCTCTCTGTGTGGATGGGTCAGAGATGAGGAGCTACAAAAGCACAGAGGCATATCAATACCTCCACAGCGGCAAAGTTTGGCGGGTGCTTATTCACTGTCTTGAGGATGACAACCTGGTGTTCCTCAAAGCAGATGACCAGCCCAGTCAGAGCAAAACACACCATCATTCTGACTGGATTCTTGTATCATCTGTCGGCACGGTGGAGACTGCAGGGAGTAAACTAGTCAGCTGTGAACACCATCTAAACTAGTGTTCTGTACTGTAATTGACTATTCTAACAGTAGTGTTTTGTTGAAGGCACAAAATGCTGTGTATGGAGGATTGACTATGGTGTCCTGTACAGATGGGCAATGCCAGTGGAACTCGGGACGCAGTGGAATTTAGCTCCAAAAAGGTTGAGCGAGATCTGTTTCAAACGTCTGGCAAACTCACCGATGTGAAGCTGGTGGATGGGGTTCCTCAGCTGCCACCTAATGGAGCCCGTGTGTACTACATGCAGGTGCAAATGGACATGTTCTGCACAGGACTGGAGAGATGCAAACTGCTTGTCTGGGTTTCATCCGAGCAGGTTGTTATTGATTTGCCTTTGATGTGAAGTTCGGTGCTGATGTTATCCCTAAACTGAAGGTATTATATTTCATACATATGCTGCCAAGGATAGTAGATGAGTTCCAGTCAGGCAGACTAACTCTGTGCTCCAAATATGTTCATCTATGTGGTATCTAGGGGCCTAATACTTCTGTGTTTTTAAATAGTTCCTGTGCCTTGTAAAGCTCTCTGTCAGCTCTACCTTATTATCTAAGCCTAACTGTTGGTGTTTTTTTTTTTGTCTTGCTCAGTTCTCTTCATATGCACATTTACCTGATTATATTTGCATAATTCTTGATGTTTTTTTATTTTCTTGCCATGTTTATCTAATGCCTATGGATAACTCCTTATGATTTATGAATATTTTTATTTTACCTTGTATAGCTTTCTTTTCATATGGCACTTCATGAACTTATCCAAGCATACCGTAATTCTTCTTGCACTTGGCAAATTATGGTGTTAATAAAAACAATACGAAATTCAACTTTGTTGATATTTTCTTTGATGCTTAACATTTTGAAATGAAGGATGAGGAGGCATATCTAAGGGTTTCAAATGTGTTTTCAGTTTGATTCTGGGTTTGGCTTTCAAGGGCATAAAAAAAAGAAAACAGTGTGGCACTTCATAAACAGTCTAGACATTTTGGTGTTGAAGAAAATGTATTTTAAATAGATTTAAGAAGGCATGATAACAGCACCTATTGGATGTCTGTAATTATCAGGAACGGGCAAAGTTACAGTACATTTCTAATGTAGGAACATTAAAATGATTCTGATTAAATAGGAAACTATATATACACACAGTATCTCATGTGGATGATTATAGTGTATAAAGTTACATTTAATATGTAACAACATTCTCACTGCTCACTCGGCATCCTCATGGATGATCTCACCCTGCATGTAAACAAATGCTGCTGAGATTCTAAGGACTTTGTCCATTTTGTGCATCAGGTTGATGGGAACAGTCTGGGAGAGGATTTTGAACACCTTGAGTCGTCTGATAACTCTCTCAACATGTATACGTACATTAGCTATCCTTCTTGTGCTTGTGAAATCCTCGTAAAGACAGCTGGTCTCCTTTCTGAGTGAAGGCTGGTATGGCAAGGTTTACCTTCCTCTCATACAGCAGATCTCGGATGGTGAAGCCCCTGTCTGCCATAACTTCATTGTCAGGCCTAAGGTATTCCAGGAAGCCAGAGTTTGGGGTGATGAACTTTGTGAGAGATTTATTATTTTTATAATTGATGGGATGACTAACTTAGGAAGAATGCATTCTTGACTGGGCTAATGTAGGTTGTGACACCTGGCAAGCTGTGATTGATGTGAAGAGCTGTTTAGGGGGTAAAGTGAGATAGGGATTTGTATCTCCAGATACTGGAATATACTGGTTCTTTGTGATCTGTGAACCTTCCTTGGACGTAGGAATGGTGTCTAAGGGAGCTGGCTCTTCTCACTATGACAGGTTGTTATGATATGGACATATGCCTGGTAACAGAGATGCATCAACGGATTGGCTGAGTAAGTTTAAACCACGCTCAAGTCTACTCTAATTGGCCAGCAGAGAGGTGGGAAACTCTCTCTGTCAGAGTATTTGAGCAAGATCCTAGAACAATGGGTTAGTTCTCTGGGGTGCCCTGCGAGGTATTTCAGAGAGCCCGTATATACGAAACATCATATTTACAATTGAAGGTTTTTGCATTAATTAAAATAACTAGTATCTCTTAGAAGTTGTGTTGACCTCTTTTGTTCCTAATACCAGATTTGAATTGACGCAACTTTGACAATTGGTGACCCCGACGTGATCTGGTAGAAGGGACTTCGCTGGGTACTGTCCGGCCCATTGGTCATCTCTTTCATTGGACTGTGTTTCACAAAGTGCCCGGGCTTCTAAAAAGGTAAGCAAACCTCTATTGTAATATAACTAAAGTTTTGCACATTGGCTTTATCCAAATTAATTTTGTGAAACACCTGTCTGATGTAAGTGAACTAAATTATGAAACTATTATGAGTAGATAAGCACAATATTGTGATATGCAAACCTGTGGTAAATGTGATGTTAAACCATGGTACCACAGAGAGTATTGGTTCTACCGGCAAGGTCCGTAACTGAGAGACGGCTAGGTTCAGGAGACAATACTGACATCTACCGGCAAGGTCCGTAATTGCGACAATACGGCTAAGGTTCGGAGATATAGGGAATAATTGATTTAAGTAATTGCTATCGGCAAGGTTCGTAACTACGACAGTACGACTAAGGTTCGAAGAATTACACCGGCAAGGTCCGTAACTACGAGGATACGGCTAGGTTCGGGAAATTTTTGATATAGGGAATAATTGATTTAAGTAATTGCTATCGGCAAGGTTCGTAACTACGACAGTACGACTAAGGTTCGAAGAATTACACCAGCAAGGTCCGTAACTACGAGGATACGGCTAGGTTCGGGAAATTTTAGATAAATACTAGTGACTGGCAAGGTCCATAACTTCGAGGATATGGCTAGGTTCAGCTGAGTATTTTTTAAAGATAGTAGAGGAGACTGTGTGCCCAAATAGAAGAGGCTGTGTGCCCAAATAGATTGTGTGTGGAGTGTAGGTGTGTCATTTATGACTGTGTGACATATTTGACTGTGTGATAGGGTTATGACTGTATATTGTGAGTGAGTGCGATAACTGTGTACTATTTTTGCTGTGTGATAACTGTATATTACGTTTAACTGTGTACCATTTTTGGCTGTGAATACAAAGAATATTTTAAAACAGTAAATAATGAGAATTACAATTAGGAAATAAGGTTTAAATTGTGCAAACGTTAACAAAAGACACCCATAGGAGGTACTATAAAAAGTTAGACAGTGCGAGTGTTGTCGTATGCATGAAAGTGTGAATGATAAACCTGTATACCTTGATAGAAAACAAATTGGGAATCAAAAGACGTTTGTGGCTGTTCAAACGGTATAATTTGGGAATAAATGTTGGATTTGTGGTTACTCAAACCATATAACCCGTCAGTGACAATCGAAAACATGAAATGGAAAGTGATGAATGAGTGTGACTGAACTAAAACGTTTGAACTGATATATTTGAAATATAACATTTGATGTTTGACATAGCATAGTCCTGGTTTTAAATAAGTAAATTGAAGTGATATGGTGTGGCGCTTGATTTGATATAACAACCATTGGTTAATTAATTAAAACACTTGGGTTTATTCGTTCAATATACCATTTGATGTGTGGCACTGTAAGAATACTGCTTTCAAATAATTAAGGCTGAAATAAACGTGCCCCAACTTTAACTAATTAGGTGGGAATTATTTGATTTAAATAAATAGACTAAAGTACTTTGAATAACGGCAGAATATTGGAAACGCGCTAAAACGAGAAACAGCTCCTCACAGCTCCTCACAGCTCCTCAAAAAGCCTGTTCCCCCTGGACAAGAAAGAAGTAGAGTTGCGAGGGGAGGGGCTGGAGAGAGCGAAAGTGTGGCTTTTGGAGCCAGGAAAGACTGGCAGTTGGCTGGGAACGCATGTGGGTATCTGACGAGAGAATGTTCTAAACTTGCTCACCCGAACGCAGACGTGCGTCATGGGTGAGAAAGTAGAGAATGTTTACATTTGCGGTAATTTGGCAGACGCTCTTGTCCAGAGCGATTTATGGGAGCAATTGGGGTTGAGTGCCTTGCTCGAAGGCACATCGGCAGATTTTTCGCCTGGTCGGCTCGGGGATTGGAACCGGCGACCTCTCGGTTGTTGGCGCGGCGCTATTGATCACTAAGCTGCCTGCCGCCCCATATGAGTTTAAGGTTGTGGCGTTGTTGGATCATGTGATGGTGGAATAAACTGACCATAACTAATGTTGTTTTAGACGTAATGTATAATATAGCACAAAGCAAATAGAGGGTTAAATTCAACTAATTATCATGGTAGAGCTAATGTAGTACAGTGAGGGAACTTCATTTTGTGTCAGAGGGTAAGATGAGATCATTAATGGTACTATTGGTGGAAATCTATTTATCATTTCAAGGCATGGAGTAACAATCTGCATTTATGAGTGTAAATTCCACTGCTGATGTGTTGATTGAATGGGTACGATGGAGTATTTGGTTTGGTAATGTTGAATGGACTATTTGTAGCGTGTTTTGGGGTTAAATAGAAAAACTAACTTATTCAATAGGGAATGGGTGAAGGGAGAGAGAGTTTTTTGCTGAGGTGAAAGCTACTGCGATTTTCATTTGGTGACGTCACTTGCTCTATGAACTGGGAGTAGTTACTTTGAGAGAATCCTAGATGGTGTGGAGTGACTGACGATATATCTAAAGGTCCCTGGTTCGAACACAGGTAGGGACAGTAGACAAAGCTTTCGCAGTGGGGCTATATACCTAGATTACTATGTGGATTGAGAAATGTGAAAGGTTGAATTAGATAGCTTAAATAGAAGTATTCTAGAAAGGTCTATATGTTATAAGGTTACCATGCGCTTTCCCCGAAGGAGCAAGGGGAGGGTGTGAGATAGTACAGTTCAGATGGTAGGAACATCAATAATAATAATAATAATATGCCATTTAGCATACGATTTTATCCAAGGCGACTTGCAGTCATGCGTGCATGCATTTTTGTGTATGGGTGGTCCCGGGGATCGAACCCACTACGTTGGCGTTAGAAGCGCCGTGCTCTACCAGCTGAGCTACAGAGGACCTGCTTAAATGTATGCTTATCAACGATAGCAAGTATTTGTTTTATTAATTAGGGCCTAATCAGAGAGAACAGTTAAATAAATTGAATAACGAACTGAAATGGGTTAGCGGGGAAATACAAAATAGTTGGACAATTTTAGAACGATAATTTATTTTGGTTAGGATGCAAGTATGTATTGGCTGTTGTGCTGGGGAAATAGCGCCAGCCTGTGGTGGGTTCTGGATTGGTGAAACAGTGGGGACAGGAACAATAGAAGGGGAGACAGATTTTCCTAGGGGGTTGAACAAATAATTGATAATGGATCATTTGAGCTGAGATCACATGTAGCAGAGTTAGGGTAATCAATTAAATAATCATTGTATACTAGAGGAATTTTGAGTGGTTTAATGGATTAGTTAGGAGGAATTAGATTGATACAAACAATTATTGATGGGTTAAGACTGGGGATATCTGTATCATGTTTTGTGTGTACTACCATCTTTGGATTATAACCAGGAGAAAGAGATTAGCTCATCTCAGTTAGGCAGTATTTAGGTCATAAGAGGGAGCTACCAAATTAAGTTGAGCCTAACTATCTCTGATTGTTATTTTTCAATTGGGTTTTTCAAATAAATAAAAAAACACACCCAGCATGATGTTTATAAAGGGTTGTTATGTTGAATTTAGGGGGATTTTCAACAGATCATGGGTGGTGTTTACTATGCTGTAGGATGGAACGGTTTGTTGGGGGATATTTGAACCTAAATTAATGGAATAAGCTGCAGTAATCAGAGGAATGGTTATCACTAGGTAAATGGATAAAACAGGGGAAAAACATTACTGACTGGCAGAATACACAAAATGGGGATCAGTATGGCCACTCCACTGGGAGATATAGAAGAAAGTTAAATTGGAGAGCAAAAACCCAGCCCAGGGTCCACCTGGAGATAAGTTTTCACGGATGACAGGAAGAGATTTTCTTAACTCAGGAACAGGAGGCTGAGTTAGCAGCAATTCCGTTCAAAATTATGGTAACAAGGACAGCAGATGTAGGACTAATTAAGGGGGTAGCTCCAGTACAAGTGGTTCCTCGATCCGATAATAGACCATAACAAAAGCAATACCCTATGAAACCAGAAGCAATAAAAGGGATAACACCTACATTTCAGCATTTACTTAAGGGAGGGGTGATAATTCCTGGAGATGAGGCACAATGCAACTCTCCAGTATTTCCTGTTAAAAAGGCGGCACCTAGCGCCGACTGGAGGATGGTCATGGACTTGCAGGGGGTTAATAGAAATATAATTCCCAGAGTTCCATGTGTACCAGATCCACATACAATGCTGAACCAATTGAAGCTAGAGAACTCCTATTTTACAGTGATAGATTTAGCTAATGCTTTCTTTAGTATCCCAGTTCATCCGGATAGTCAGGGGTGGTTTGGCTTTACTTTTCAGGGAAGGAAATGGACTTACGCTAGGATGCCTCAAGGCTACTCGGAAAGTCTTACAATCTTTGTCCAGGCTATAACTAGGAATTTGGGAAAGTTTGAACCTAGGGAAGGAAGCAAAATGTTAGATTATGTAGATGATATTCTATTGGCTAATCCCACTCAGGAGGGATGTAAGAGGGATACAATCCTACCCCCTTGTTAACCTTCCTGGCAGAACAGGGACACAAAGTGAGCAAAAAGAAACTTCAACTTTGGCAGAGCGAGGTCATTTACCTAGGACACACTATAACTCAGGAGGGGCGAATGTTAAACTCATCCAGGAAAACTGCTATACTTGAAGCGCCAAAACCGTTAAAACAAAAAACAAATGATGAGCTTTTTGGTAATGATAAACTGCTGTAAAGATTGGGTACTCCATTATGTACTGCATACAGGTAAATTAAGTGATCTTATCTATGGGAAGGCAATGGTAGCCCATGGTAAAGTAATTTGGAACTCTAAGGAGGCATATATACATCAGGGATGTTATCCAAATGGTAGAGAGTAAAGAGGGATATGACATTGGTCGTGATTTAAAGATGATGAGGTTTTTTGGTGGGCTATTAGATATAACTGGGTTAATCATGAACATAGAGATTTTTATTCTTTGTTGCTAGACAGAAGACTTAGGTGACCTAAAAATAGACTTGTCATGTCCAACAATTAGTCTTCAGGTCAAGCCCGGGAGAGCCTGGGTAGAACAGAGTTTGAACTAAACATAAGTGTTTTTACAAGATAAGAGATTGAAGATTGGAGTACTAATTGATTCTGAACTGGATGAAAGGTGAATTTAGCTGCCATAAAAGACAAAGGAAGTGGGAGGCGCAATAAAGAAGCAAAAGACAATCTCAAAAATGAAAGACATGGCAATTGGATGATAAATTACCTAAGGGATGGTTTAGAAAGGTGGTAATATTGACACATGGGCAAATCATGTGTCAAAAAGGGGGAGTGATAAGATTAAATAATAATGATAGGATTAAATAAAAAAATACTTAAAAATAAAAAACACAACAATAGAAATTGAGAGCTCAACATGTATGTGTGAAGATAGTTTATTAACCACACCTGTATGTCAGAGGTTTTGTGCCCCACAGGTGAACTAAAGGAGAAGGTGACCCACTCTATCTCACCAGGAGACTGGGTGTGGATCCAGTCCCTAAAAGAAGAAAAACTGGAAGCAGGCCTGTTGGGAAGGGCCCTATCAAGTCCTATTAGATCCACCTGGGTGCATGTCACACACTGCAAAAAGGTAAACCCAGTTACACCTGATGAACAAACACAGAGTTAGGAGAAAGAACCGATCACCATTAGGGCTCGGGGGTTGGCTCCTTAACGAAGATTCCCTTACCCTGTCTGATCATCCCTGTGTGAGTTCGGTAGAAGGTGAAGCAATGGGTTGGCGTCTGACATGTTCTCAGGGCGAGGGTGGGGATTCACAGGTCTCCTGACGGTAGGTAGCTGTCTGATTGTGGGGGCCATATTCCTAACACACTCAAACCCTTCTGATCAGCCAGAAGTAGTAGTTAACCTAAAACAAGTTGATAAAATAATACCTGAGCACAGTCTACGAAGGCATAGGAGACAGCTAGACGTAGGGAAAGGGGAAGTACTAGGGACTTTAGGGGAGGACATCACCATCTGTATGTCACCATGTACATCCTGGGATTATGTAGTTGCTCATACCGAGGGGGGGATATGTAAATCTCCATACACAGTTTAGGGACAGGTGTAGTATTGTGAAAGTAGGGAATTACCAGAAATGGCAGTGCAACCCATAGAAGGGTAGGTACTGTCTGAAAGTCTGAAGTACGCAAAAACAGGTTTATCATCCATGCAAGCCACCTGGGAATGTGATGAAAGAGTCTTGTAGTAACTTGAACTATCTGTATCCCCCGATAACAAAGTCATTCCGACATAGGTTGCCTACGTTTGAAGTCTCAGGGGATTCTAATTGTTTTTCTAGGACTAGTAAGATAGGATACAGAGTAGGGCATCTTAGCTCCTGCTCCTACACAGAGAATATCACAACTAAAAGAGACCATGACTAATCTCTCCTCTTTGTTGCAGCCAGAGGATTTTAGGAACCAAAACCAGGCCCGTGCTGACATCTGATGGTTGTGTGGTGATAACTGATTGAGAACTCACATACATACGCAAATAATCAAACGTGTCAGAGACTGGTGAGTTGTCACATAGAAAGTAGGACCTCCTTTGATGAAAGGATCCTTTGATGGGATAGGAGTACCTCGAGGGGGTTCCAGAAGAATTCAAAGCTAGGAATCAGATCGTAGCTGAGTTTGAATCAAGTCTTTTTTGGTGGTCAACAATTACTAAAAACTTAGATTGGATGAATTATATTTACTATAACCAGCAAAGATTTATAAACCACACTCGTGATGCATTAAAGGGATTAGCTGAGCAGACAGCGGCAACTAGCTTAATGACATGGCAGAATAGAATAGCTTTAGATATGCTTTTGGCTGAGCGGGGCGGAGTTTGTGTTCTGTTTGGATATATGTGCTGTATTTTCATCCTCAAACAATATAGCACCGGACGGGTCAGTGACAAAAGAGCTTCAAGGGAGTAACCACGCTGACGAACGAACTGGCTGAGAACTCTGGTATTGATAGCTCCATAAACGGTTGGTTTGATAACATATTTGGTAAATGGAAAACTATTGTTGTAACTATTCTGGGTGAAGTTATAGCTTCTATGGGTATACTTGTTCTTTGTGGATGTTGTCTTATTTCCTGTGTCTGAGGTTTGGTGAGAAAGGAGATGGGGAAGGTGGTTTCCCAACAGATGGTGAGATACGGCCCAATCCTGGACTCCAACCTAGGAATGGAGGATATGACCTACCAGGCTTGGTGGAGTGACACTAGAGGGTGTCTAAAGGGGGCCAAAATGTACTTCTCTGTTTGTGTTTTATGTTTTAATAGTCTTATGTTTTGTGTTCTATTAATCCTGTGTTTTATGGTTTGAAGTTATTTGATGACTGGTAACAATTTGCAAATTGGGTGTAGATGGACTGAGGGTTTTATTCTTTTAGTATCATTATGGCCTATTAATAAAAGTGTGATTCTTTTTGTTTGTATTGTATTATAATGAATGACACCCTGTGTTTTCTTATTTTTTGAATCACACCTTAGTAGGTGTGAAAAGAGGGATTGTGAGAGATTTATTATTTTTATAATTGATGGGATGACTAACTTAGGAAGAATGCATTCTTGACTGGGCTAATGTAGGTTGTGACACCTGGCAAGCTGTGATTGATGTGAAGAGCTGTTTTAGGGGGTAAAGTGAGATAGGGATTTGTATCTCCAGATACTGGAATATACTGGTTCTTTGTGATCTGTGAACCTTCCTTGGACATAGGAATGGTGTCTAAGGGAGCTGGCTCTTCTCACTATGACAGGTTGTTATGATATGGACATATGCCTGGTAACAGAGATGCATCAACGGATTGGCTGAGTAAGTTTATACCACGCTCAAGTCTACTCTAATTGGCCAGCAGAGAGGTGGGAAACTCTCTCTGTCAGAGTATTTGAGCAAGATCCTAGAACAATGGGTTAGTTCTCTGGGGTGCCCTGCGAGGTATTTCAGAGAGCCCGTACAGTGGGGGAAAAAAGTATTTAGTCAGCCACCAATTGTGCAAGTTCTCCCACTTAAAAAGATGAGAGAGGCCTGTAATTTTCATCATAGGTACACGTCAACTATGACAGACAAATTGAGAAAAAAAATCCGGAAAATCCCATTGTAGGATTTTTTATGAATTTATTTGCAAATTATGGTGGAAAATAAGTATTTGGTCACCTACAAACAAGCAAGATTTCTGGCTCTCACAGACCTGTAACTTCTTCTTTAAGAGGCTCCTCTGTCCTCCACTCGTTACCTGTATTAATGGCACCTGTTTGAACTTGTTATCAGTATAAAAGACACCTGTCCACAAACTCAAACAGTCACACTCCAAACTTCACAATGGCCAAGACCAAAGAGCTGTCAAAGGACACCAAAAACAAAATTGTAGACCTGCACCAGGCTGGGAAGACTGAATATGCAATAGGTAAGCAGCTTGGTTTGAAGAAATCAACTGTGGGAGCAATTATTAGGAAATGGAAGACATACAAGACCACTGATAATCTCCCTCGATCTGGGGCTCCATGCAAGATCTCACCCCGTGGGGTCAAAATGATCACAAGAACAGTGAGCAAAAATCCCAGAACCACACGGGGGGACCTAGTGAATGACCTGCAGAGAGCTGGGACCAAAGTAACAAAGCCTACCATCAGTAACACACTACGCCGCCAGGGACTCAAATCCTGCAGTGCGAGACGTGTCCCAATGCTTAAGCCAGTAAATGTCCAGGCCCGTCTGAAGTGCATTTGGATGATCCAGAAGAGGATTGGGAGAATGTCATATGGTCAGATGAAACCAAAATATAACTTTTTGGTAAAAACTCAACTCGTCATGTTTGGAGGACAAAGAATGCTGAGTTGCATCCAAAGAACACCATACCTACTGTGAAGCATGGGGTTCGAAACATCATGCTTTGGGGCTGTTTTTCTGCAAAGGGACCAGGACGACTGATCCGTGTAAAGGAAAGAATGAATGGGGCCATGTATCGTGAGATTTTGAGTGAAACCCTCCTTCCATCAGCAAGGGCATTGAAGATGAAACGTGGCTGGGTCTTTCAGCATGACAATGATCCCAAACACACCGCCCGGGCAACGAAGGAGTGGCTTCGTAAGAAGCATTTCAAGGTCCTGGAGTGGCCTAGCCAGTCTCCAGATCTCAACCCCATAAAAAATATTTGGAGGGAGTTGAAGTCTGTGTTGCCCAGCGACAGCCCCAAAACATCACTGCTCTAGAGGAGATCTGCATGGAGGAATGGGCCAAAATACCAGCAACAGTGTGTGAAAACCTTGTGAAGACTTACAGAAAACGTTTGACCTGTGTCATTGCCAACAAAGGGTATATAACAAAGTATTGAGAAACTTTTGTTATTGACCAAATACTTATTTTCCATCATCATATGCCAATAAATTCATAAAAAATCCTACAATGTGATTTTCTGGATTTTTTTTTCTAATTTTGTCTGTCATAGTTGACGTGTACCTATGATGAAAATTACAGGCCTCTCTCATCTTTTTAAGTGGGAGAACTTGCACAATTGGTGGCTGACTAAATACTTTTTTTCCCCACTGTATATACGAAACATCATATTTACCATTGAAGGTTTTTGCATTAATTAAAATAACTAGTATATCTTAGAAGTTGTGTTGACCTCTTTTGTTCCTAATACCAGATTTGAATTGACGCAACTTTGACAACTTGTCACTGCATCTACCTCCATATGCAGGAGAAATTAACATAACGAGTCCACATGGAGCGATGGCAACCAAATACTTGAGAGTATTGCTGGAATAATAGTGGCTGTATGACTCCCCTCTGGAATCGAGATTGTGTGCTTTCGGAAGAGTCGATGATTCAAGTGGTAGGTGGACTTGTTGACTGGTTCTCTTGACACATAGCTGTGATCAGTCAGTGCTGGAACCTCCCATTGAGTATCAGCATCTTTATGCGGCGGTAGCATTGGCACACTCAGATCAGACTAGGCATCAACACAGTTCTTCATCTGTCAAACAAACATAAGAGAGACCACAAGTTTAACACAATAAAATACACAGACAGCCTACTGGTCATGGTTAGGAAATAAAAAAGAAAACACTTGAACGTTTAATAATTTAGCTAGTTAGACATTTCATGAACATCACCAGTGGCATGCTAGCAATGATGGGGATAAGCAGGGCATGGGGGAGACATTGTCAGACAGAAGTTGTTGGTTAGCTAACAATGTAGGGTCTAACTAGCTAGGTTAGTTAGCTAGCAACACTGTATCAGATGGGCTGCCCTCAAGCTAGCCAGCTAAGTGAGTAAGCTAGGCAACAGTTAGCTAGCTACAGTATGTTAGGACTTAGGAGTGGCTACCAACTAGTAACATAATTAGATAAGCTAGCTAACTTCTGCCTGATTCAGGACACCCATCTGTGACGATAGCTTGCGAGTAGCAGCTAGCTAACAGCTACCTGTATGTGTTGATGTCCTGATGAGATGTCGCCTTCTGGTCTGTACTAATGGAGCATCATAGTCCAGCCACTTCTCAGGGAAAGGATGCTCTTCAGTCGCCCTTTTTCCCACGAAGTGATAGGAACACACATAGGGTTTTATTTGGTGGTTTCTTCAAGTTCAATGCTTTGAGCCAAAGCCGAAGAGACTCCTCATCCTAGGAGGTGGGTGCAAATCAAAAGGCGCCTCACAACTGCACTCGCTCCTCAAAAAGGTTTGGTGGTCAAAAAGTTCCTGCTCCATGAACAGCTTCCGTTTCTGCCAGTTATTGTGGCATCCTTACCGAACATAAAATACCAATTTTTGCATGAATCCATGTTTGGAAAGTTGTGAGAAGTGATACTGAGTTAGTTATCTAGCTAGCTGTGAACTATTGGCCGGAAGTGCTTAACCGGAAGTCCCCCACAAAAAAAGCTAAAGAGATCCCGCCCATATTTTCATTGAAAATAAGGTGCCCGGGTTGATTAGCTAGTTTCCAGGGAGCAAATAGACTTCATATGGTTTTGCCAGGGAGCTCTTCTTACAAACTCACTGGGAAAAGTTGCGTCACTGTTTGTAACAGCTAACTAAGTAAGTAAAATAGCCTACATGTCTTGATGATAATTCAGTGAGCAAACACATTGTAGCACTGCATGGGCTAGCCATAATTAGTTGTATCTCTATTGAATAATATTGGAGACTCGAAAGACCAGAGCCTGGAAGCCGATGGAGAAGAAAGCTGAATAAGGACAATGCTGGGCCACTTAAACGACCAAGAAGGACTGCACATTTGGTGAGCGGCGTGGCATTGCTCTGCCATATTTTAACATAGCAGACACATTTTAATAAATAAATAAAAAGTACTCCCTGCAGCCTGCCCGCATAAATAAAATGCAACCACCCCATCAGGATAGATCGACGCACCAGCCCCATCAGGACAGAATGACGCACCAGCCCCATCAGGACAGAACGCACCAGCCCCATCAGGTGCAGAACGCACCAGCCCCATCAGGACAGAATGCACCCGCAGGACAGAACACACCCGCCCCATCAGGACAGAACACACCCGCCCAATCAGGACAGAACACACCCGCCCCATCAGGACAGAACACACCCGCTCCATCAGGACAGCACGCACCAGCCACATCAGGACAGCACGCGCCAGCCACATCAGGTGCAGAACGCACCAGCCCCATCAGGACAGAATGCACCCGCAGGACAGAACACACCCGCCCCATCAGGACAGAACACACCCGCCCCATCAGAACAGAACACACCCGCTCCATCAGGACAGAACACACCAGCTCCATCAGGACAGCACGACGGATGAACAATATTTAAGTAAGTTACATTCTTATTCCACTTCCTATATGTTTTATAGTAGCACCCTCTTGTACTAGAAACATTCTTGCATAAACATCTAATTTGCTTTTATCACGTCTGTGTGTGTTATTAAAAAAAATAATTGAGACCCATTTGTAATCACAGTGATGGTGCAACAGTATGTTTTACCATTAATAAATGTTGTCTAAACATACTATTTTCTGTTACCAGCACAAGATAATTTTTCAACAATTTACTTTACCATTGAAAACAAAGAGCCAACTTCCAACTTCAGATCAGCCAGCAGAGATTCCAATAAATGGATGATGCTAAAATGGCCTACAGTGGGGAGAACAAGTATTTGATACACTGCCAATTTTGCAGGTTTTCCTACTTACAAAGCATGTAGAGGTCTGTAATTTTTAATCATAGGTACACTTCAACTGTGAGAGACGGAATCTAAAACAAAAATCCAGAAAATCACATTGTATGATTTTTAAGTAATACATTAGCATTTTATTGCATGACATAAGTATTTGATCACCTACCAACCAGTAAGAATTCCGGCTCTCACAGACCTGTTAGTTTTTCTTTAAGAAGCCCTCCTGTTCTCCACTCATTACCTGTATTGACTGCACCTGTTTGAACTCGTTACCTGTATAAAAGACACCTGTCCACACACTCAATCAAACAGACTCCAACCTCTCCACAATGGCCAAGACCAGTGAGCTGTGTAAGGACATCAGGGATAAAATTGTAGACCTGCACAAGGCTGGGATGGGCTACAGGACAATAGGCAAGCAGCTTGGTGAGTTGGCAACAACTGTTTTATTATTAGAAAATGGAAGAAGTTCAAGATGACGGTCAATCACCCTCGGTCTGGGGCTCCATGCAAGATCTCACCTTGTGGGGCATCAATGATCATGAGGAAGGTGAGGGATCAGCCCATAACTACACGGCAGGACCTGGTCAATGACCTGAAGAGAGCTGGGACCACAGTCTCAAAGAAAACCATTAGTAACACACTACGCCGTCATGGATTAAAATCCTGCAGCGCACGCAAGGTCCCCCTGCTCAAGCCAGCGCATGTCCAGGCCCGTCTGAAGTTTGTCAATGACCATCTGGATGATCCAGAGGAGGAATGGGAGAAGGTAATGTGGTCTGATGAGACAAAAATAGAGCTTTTTGGTCTAAACTCCACTCGCCGTGTTTGGAGGAAGAAGAAGGATGAGTACAACCCCAAGAACACCATCCCAACCGTGAATCATGGAGGTGGAAACATCATTCTTTGGGGATGCTGTTCTGCAAAGGGGACAGGACGACTGCACCGTATTGAGGGGAGGATGGATGGGGCCATGTATCACGAGATCTTGGCCAACAACATCCTTCCCTCAGTAAGAGCATTGAAGATGGGTCGTGGCTGGGTCTTCCAGCATGACAACAACCCGAAACACACAGCCAGGGCAACTAAGGAGTGGCACCGTAAGAAGCATCTCAAGGTCCTGGAGTGGCCTAGCCAGTCTCCAGACCTGAACCCAATAGAACATCTTTGGAGGGAGCTGAAAGTCCGTATTGCCCAGCGACAGCCCCGAAACCTGAAGGATCTTGAGAAGGTCTGTATGGAGGAGTGGGCCAAAATCCCTGCTGCAGTGTGTGCAAACATGGTCAAGACCTACAGGAAACGTATGATCTCTGTAATTGCAAACAAAGGTTTCTGTACCAAATATTAAGTTCTGCTTTTCTGATGTATCAAATACTTATGTCATGCAATAAAATGCAAATTAATTACTTAAAAATCATACAATGTGATTTTCTGAATCTTCAATGCTCTTACTGAGGGAAGGAGGTTGTTGGCCAAGATCTCGTGATACATGGCCCCATCCATCCTCCCCTCAATACGGTGCAGTCGTCCTGTCCCCTTTGCAGAAAAGCATCCCCAAAGAATGATGTTTCCACCTCCATGATTCACGGTTGGGATGGTGTTCTTGGGGTTGTACTCATCCTTCTTCTTCCTCCAAACACGGCGAGTGGAGTTTAGACCAAAAAGCTATATTTTTGTCTCATCAGACCACATGACCTTCTCCCATTCCTCCTCTGGATTATCCAGATGGTCATTGGCAAACTTCAGACGGGCCTGGACATGCGCTGGCTTGAGCAGAGGGACCTTGCGTGCGCTGCAGGATTTTAATCCATGACGGCATAATGTGTTACTAATGGTTTTCTTTGAGACTGTGGTCCCAGCTCTCTTCAGGTCATTGACCAGGTCCTGCCATGTAGTTCTGGGCTGATCCCTCACCTTCCTCATGATCACTGATGCCCCACGAGGTGAGATCTTGCATGGAGCCCCAGACCAAGGGTGATTGACCATCATATTGAACTTCTTACATTTTCTAATAATTGCGCCAACAGTTGTTGCCTTCTCACCAAGCTGCTTGCCTATTGTACTGTAGCCCATCCCAGCCTTGTGCAGGTCTACAATTTTATCCCTGATGTCCTTACACAGCTCTCTGGTCTTGGCCATTGTGGAGAGGTTGGAGTCTGTTTGATGTTGTGTGTGGACGGGTGTCTTTTATACAGGTAACGATTTCAAACAGGTGCAGTTAATACAGGTAATGAGTGGAGAACAGGAGGGCTTCTTAAAGAAAAACTAACAGGTCTGTGAGAGCCGGAATTCTTACTGGTTGGTAGGTGATCAAATACTTATGTCATGCAATAAAATGCAATTGAATTACTTAAAAATCATACAATGTGATTTTCTGGATTTTTGTTTTAGATTCCGTCTCTCACAGTTGAAGTGTACCTATGATAAAAATTACAGACCTCTACATGCTTGTAAGTAGGAAAACCTGCACAATCGGCAGTGTATCAAATACTTGTTCTCCCCACTGTATGAGACAAAAACCACTGTGAAAGGTGTGAAGGGTCCCTGTTGGCTTTGCCAATTTAAAAGTTATGACCTAATCCATAGCACTTGCATAGACTACATACATTCAGCTCTGTTAGGAGTGATGTGCCTTCTGATGCTTCTATAGTTTTCCACTGAGTTTTCTCATCAGCCCTTCAGCATGTCAAAAGAAACATAATAAATAGACAAGCGATTGCAAGACATCCGACCACCATCCTTGACATAATATGTCATGAGCCTCTCACTCCACCGGGTTACCACCTTAATTTTCTTCCACTCTGCTCACCACTCTCTCTACTCAGCCTAACTAGCTCCACCTGTCCCTGCTCTGCTCTGCTCTAATTACTCTGCCAGCTGCGCTGCATTACCCACTACCTCTCCCAGTATTTAAGGCCCTGTCTTTCAGCTCTCCGGTGTCAGATCGTCTGCAAAGCTCACACCCGGAACCTGTTTGCTCGCGCTTCTGGCTCACCCTGGTTTTGTGACCCCGGACCTGCCTGATTTTTGGATACTCTTCTGCCCCAGGAGATCCAGACCTGCTTCTGCCATAACGACTCCTGACTACTCTTCAATCCCGGTAACTCTGACCAGCCTTCTGCCTTGCTACTACGTATTTTGGATTTCCCTTGAACTGTACTGCTGCCTTGTTTCATTCCGCCCTGTTGTGTCTGTGTCTCCCCCCCCCAGGACTTCTGGACCACCCACCACCGGCTTCATAGGACGCATCGCTGCCATTGGGGGGGGCACAGACCCAGCACATTGGACGGGATCCCTGTTACCCCTGGAGCCTTCATTCACTCCCTACTTCCCTTTTCCCTTAAGTTTTAATAAACTTTCTGGTGTGACGCTATTGTGGTCCTCTGGTCGTCTGTCTGAACCGTGACAGTACGATCTGACCATTATGGACTCAGCGCACACTTTCCCCGACATGGAAACCGATGAGCATGAGCAGCAGTTCCAGCAGCAGCAACAACAACTCGCCATGATCATTCAACTCCTCACCAACCTTACCCCAGCCAGTCTGCCCACCAGCCCTGCCCCCGAGTTACCTGCCCCGGTCATTGCAGCCGCTGCTCCGGAACCCAAGATTGGAAACCCCGAGCGGTTCAACGGCGACTCAACCCAGGTCCGGCCATTCCTGACTAGCTGCCGACTTCAGTTCTCCTTGCAGCCAAGGACCTTCGCCACGGAGGGGGCTAAAGTTGGGTATGCCATCACTCACCTGACGGGCCGAGCTCGACTCTGGGGAACAGCAGAGTTCGAACGTCAAACCCCCGCATGTGCAACCTTCGACCTGTTTGCTGAGGAGATGCTGAAGGTGTTTGACCTGGATTCACCAACCGCAGAGGCGTCTCGTGAACTGTTCAGTATTCGACAAGGCAGACGTACAGTCGCAGACCATTCCATCGACTTCCGAACCCTGGCTAGACGAAGTTCTTGGAACACACCATCGTTGGTGGACGCGTTCTTCCATAGTTTGGCTGACTATATCAAGGACGAGTTGGTCTCCCATGAACTGCCTTCCACTCTTGATGAAGCCATCGCACTGACTGTCAGGATCGACAGAAGGATACAGACCCGTCGTCGTGAGAGGGGGCGCCAAGGTCCACCTACTACCGGCATTCGGAGAGATCCGACGGGGCTCCTGTCATCTACTGCCACTCACCCAGGTCAGTTTGATCAGTCTGAGCCTATGGAGATTGGGCGAGCCTCTCTCACTCCTGCAGAGCGCCAGCGCCGCTTCACCTCTAACCTCTGCCTCTATTGTGGAGGTGATGGACATCGTGTGGTAACCTGCCCTTTAAAGGGCCGAAGCTCACCGGGCATAGGGGGAGTCCGGTTGAGTTCAATGACCATCCAGTCCTCCGACCGCAAACCCCTGCTGCAAGTTCACCTCCGCCTCTCTGACTCAACTCACACCCTGGCTGCTCTGGTGGATTCTGGCGCCGAAGCCAACATAATGGACATCAAGCTGGCACGCCAACTGGGACTGGAGAACCTCCGTTTGACACCTCCTATTCCTGCCCGGGCACTGGACGGACACTTACTCGGATCGGTCACTCATGTCACGGCCCCGGTCTCGATGGGTCTGTCCGGAAACCATCAAGAAACTATCCAGTTTCACCTGCTCCCCTCTCCAGGCCAACCCCTCATCCTGGGTTACCCATGGCTCCGCCGGCACAACCCTCAGCTCGACTGGGTGACCGGGGTGATCAGGGAGTGGGGAGAGGACTGCCACCGAACCTGCCTGCTTGCTGCCGCACTACCCCCTCGGCCAGTACCTACTAACTCCGCTCCTGACCTCTCCAATGTCCCAGAATGCTACCATGGTCTCAGAGAGGTGTTTAACAAAGCAAGAGCCACATCTCTGCCCCCTCACCGACCGTACGAATGTGCCATCGACCTCCTCCCTGGAACAGCCCCTCCAAAGGGTCGTCTTTATTCATTGTCTGCTCCTGAAAGAAAGTCCATGGAGGACTACATCAATGGCTCTCTGTCCGCAGGATTAATCCGTTCATCTTCATCTCCTGCTGGTGCTGGCTTCTTCTTTGTGGGGAAGAAGGACGGATCTCTTCGCCCCTGCATCGACTACAGGGGACTCAACGACATCACAGTGAAAAACCGTTACCCTCTGCCTCTGCTCACCTCTGCTTTTGAGTTGCTCCAGGGAGCCACTGTTTTTACCAAGTTGGATCTCAGAAACGCTTACCACCTAGTGCGGATCCGGGAGGGAGATGAATGGAAAACCGCATTCAATACACCAACAGGCCACTACGAGTATCTGGTTATGCCTTTTGGCCTCACCAATGCTCCTGCTGTGTTCCAGGCTCTAGTGAATGATGTACTGCGGGACATGTTAAACAAGTTTGTCTTCGTTTACCTGGATGACATCCTAATCTACTCCAGAAACCTGTCTGAACACACCCGCCATGTCCAGCAAGTCCTTCATCGTCTTCTGGAGAATTCCCTCTACGCCAAGGCAGAGAAATGTGAGTTTCACGTCAAGACAGTGGCCTTCCTGGGGTACATAGTGGCAGAGGGAAGTATCCAAATGGATCCTGCCAAAGTATCAGCAGTCACTTCATGGCCAGTTCCGGAGAACAGAAAGAAGCTGCAACAGTTTCTGGGGTTTGCTAACTTCTACAGAAAGTTTATCCGGAACTACAGTACCGTTGCTGCCCCTCTCACTGCTCTAACCAGCACCAAGCAACCCTTCACCTGGACCCCAGCAGCCGACAAAGCCTTCAGTACCCTCAAGGTGAGGTTCACCTCCGCTCCCATCCTCCAGATGCCTGATGTGGACCGGCAATTCATTGTGGAGGTGGACGCCTCGGATGTGGGAGTTGGTGCTGTGATTTCTCAGTGGGCTGCGGAGGATAGGAAGCTCCATCCCTGCGCCTTTTTCTCACGTCGGTTGTCCCCCTCTGAGTGCAATTACGACATAGGGAACCGTGAGCTGCTGGCTGTGAAGCTTGCCTTGGAGGAGTGGCGTCACTGGCTGGAGGGGTCCACCATTCCATTTCTCGTTTGGACCGATCATAAGAACTTGGAGTACATCCGCACGGCCAAACGGTTGAACTCCAGGCAGTCCCGCTGGGCCCTGTTCTTCACCAGGTTTAATTTCACTCTGTCATACCGGCCTGGATCACGCAACACCAAGCCAGACGCCCTCTCCCGTCAATTCCAGAAGGATGACACCCCCTCCAAGGACCCTGTGTCGATTCTGCCAAGTCCCTGCATCGTTGCAGCTCTGACCTGGGCTGTTGAGGAACAGGTGCTGGAGGCTCTCCGTAACCAGCCAGGTCCCAGCACTTGCCCAGCTGACCGCCTTTTTGTCCCCGAAGACCTGAGGTCCCAGGTCGTTCAGTGGGGACATGACTCCCGCCTAGCTTGTCACCCTGGCTCCACCCGCACTTACAACCTGCTCGCCCAGAGGTTCTGGTGGCCCTCTCTGAGAAGGGATGTACGGGAATTCGTCCAAGCCTGCCCCATCTGCAACCAACACAAGTCGTCCTGCCAGCCCCCAGCCGGATTGCTGCAGCCCCTGCCTGTGCCCAGACGTCCCTGGTCTCACATCGCCCTTGACTTTGTCACGGGGCTGCCCCCTTCAAGTGGCATGACCGTCATTCTCACCATTGTTGACCGTTTCAGCAAGATGGCACACTTCATTCCCCTCCCCAAGCTCCCAACCGCCAAGGAGACCGCCCAGGTGGTCCTGGAACACGTCTTCCGGATCCACGGACTGCCTAAGGATGTAGTTTCTGACCGTGGTCCACAATTCTCCTCCGCTTTTTGGAAGGAGTTCTGTCACCTGCTGGGAGCCACAGTCAGTCTGACTTCCGGATTCCATCCCCAATCCAATGGGCAGTCAGAGCGGGCTAATCAGGAGCTCGAGAAGGCACTGCGATGCATGACTTCACGCAACCCCCACTCCTGGTCGCAGCAATTGACATGGGTGGAGTACGCACACAATTCTCTGACCTGCTCTGCCATCGGTATGTCCCCTTTCCAATGTGTTTATGGATACCAGCCTCCTCTATTTGCCAGCCAGGAAGAGGAGGTTACTTGCCCATCTGCACTTGCTTTTGCCCGTCGATGTCGCCGCACCTGGTCACAAGCCCGAGCCACACTCCTCAGATCCGTTGCCAGCTACACTACCGGGGCCAACCGTCGGAGAATTCCTGCTCCCACCTACCATGTTGGTCAAAGGGTGTGGTTGTCATCGAAGAACCTGCCACTCAGGGTGGAGTCGCAGAAGCTGGCACCTCGGTTCATTGGCCCATTCCCTATCATAAGAGTGATTAGCCCAACTGCTGTCCGGCTCCAACTGCCTAATTCCCTGAGGGTGCACCCCACTTTCCATGTGTCTAAGATTAAGCCCATCCATGAGAGTCCGCTGGTCCCTGCTGCGCCTTGTCCTCCTCCTCCACGGCTCGTCGATGGTGGTCTGGTTTACACCGTCCGCCGCCTGCTTCGGTCCAGACGGAGGGGTAGGGGTCTCCAGTACCTCATTGACTGGGAGGGCTATGGACCTGAGGAAAGGACCTGGGTGCCAGCTAGTCGGATTGTGGATAGGACTCTCATCACCGCTTTCCACCAACGGCATCCTGATCAACCTGCAATCCGTAGGGGCCGCCCCAGAGGGGTCCCTAACCGTCCTGCCCGCTCGGCTTCCTGTCCTGTGCCTGATCCTGTCTCGGGACCTGTCCCATCTCCCGACCACGGCCCTCCGGCTTCCTCCGAGGATGAGGACGTTCACTCGGACCGTTCGGAGGAGTTCTAGCCCTCCTCCGGCTCCCCTCCTCCCGCCCGGCGTGGTGTTGCTCTTGGGACTTCTGGGGCCGTCCCTTGGGGGGGGGGTTCTGTCATGAGCCTCTCACTCCACCGGGTTACCACCTTAATTTTCTTCCACTCTGCTCACCACTCTCTCTACTCAGCCTAACTAGCTCCACCTGTCCCTGCTCTGCTCTGCTCTAATTACTCTGCCAGCTGCGCTGCATTACCCACTACCTCTCCCAGTATTTAAGGCCCTGTCTTTCAGCTCTCCGGTGTCAGATCGTCTGCAAAGCTCACACCCGGAACCTGTTTGCTCGCGCTTCTGGCTCACCCTGGTTTTGTGACCCCGGACCTGCCTGATTTTTGGATACTCTTCTGCCCCAGGAGATCCAGACCTGCTTCTGCCATAACGACTCCTGACTACTCTTCAATCCCGGTAACTCTGACCAGCCTTCTGCCTTGCTACTACGTATTTTGGATTTCCCTTGAACTGTACTGCTGCCTTGTTTCATTCCGCCCTGTTGTGTCTGTGTCTCCCCCCCCCAGGACTTCTGGACCACCCACCACCGGCTTCATAGGACGCATCGCTGCCATTGGGGGGGGCACAGACCCAGCACATTGGACGGGATCCCTGTTACCCCTGGAGCCTTCATTCACTCCCTACTTCCCTTTTCCCTTAAGTTTTAATAAACTTTCTGGTGTGACGCTATTGTGGTCCTCTGGTCGTCTGTCTGAACCGTGACATAATATCCTCGATCAGTAGCATCTCACAGGATGTTTTTTAAGGCATCAGAATATCGGGCTCTTTTAATCTTTTTTGGACCTGTTGTTTTCCGTGGTGTTCTTGGAACGCTTTACTACAATCACTTCCTCCTTCTAAGTGAAGCTATTTTCATTCTTCTGATGGACTCCATATCAATACAACAGATCGATCAGGCAGAGAAATGCTATGGAACTTTTGATCTCAAATTAGTGATCTCTATGGTGAGCGTCACCAAACTGCAAAATATTAACCTTCTTGTTCACCTTGCAGACAGTGTCAGAGCTCTTGGCCCATTATGGACTCATTCATGTTTCCATTGTGAAGACAAAAATTGCTATTTGTTAAGGCTCATACCTGGTACTCAAAATATACCCATGGAAATGGTCCATGCAGTCAAACTAGTGCAGTCTATCCCTGCTACTTCGCAAATCATAAGGCCAGCTAATGCCTTAGCTGACGTTTACGCCCGGATGACCAATGACCATAGTTTTTGGAACAATTTTAGGAACAATTGTATAGTTTTCTTTTCTAATGTAGCACAAATAAAGTATGGGACAGATTTAATTACTCTTTACCTCTGAGGAATCTGGTGACAAATGGGCACTTATTAGCGAATTTGAAAGTGCAGGTTTTTCTTTGCTGCAAGATACTGTAAGACATGGTACCTATTGGAAACCCCTGTCAACACAGTTGTAATTGCCCTTGAGCATGTTTTGGGCAAAGTTGTTTTCCTTGACTTGACATCTATGCCCGGTATTGTGTTTGCAGCTCATTTCCCAAACACATTTGAGAAGGATTAGGTATACTCAACAAATGACTTGTATTGGAACAGTATTAATGTATATTGAATGATGAACTAATGGAAGTAAATTATATCTCCTCCACTTTTGTGATTATTTTACACTTCAGCACCACTTTGAGATCATGTAGAGACGTCTCTGAGATCACATTTGCATGAATTGATCAGACCTGTAATAATTAGTTTCATATATCGTTCATGGTGAGATAGGTCCAAGATTACAATGTGTAAATACCACTGAGATCTGTATGGGATAAATGTAAGACATCTTTGAGATAGAACTTCTAATTGTTCGTATTACATTGAGACTCATTTAAGATATTTTACTACTCTCATTTATCTAGTAGCTGAGACAGAAAAATGAGACACGTGTGAGAGAGTTCAGAGAACTCATACAGTGATCACTGTGAGACAGATCCATGTCTACTTCTCAGGGACAATTGAGATGTATGAAAAAATGCACAACATCTCACTTTAGTATTGACTAGTGCTCTTTTCTTTGTCTAGGAGATGGACATAGGCTATAAAGGAGATCTCATCTAGGGCCTACCTTGTTGATAGTGTTGTTAAGAAGGCAGATCCGCACTTTATTATGGACAGACTTCTACCCATCTTAGCTATTTAAAAAAAATGATTTTGTGCTGTAGCATCATCCCATTCAATGATTCACGATGGTGGAGTCGGGAAATATTTGTTCCCTTGGACTGTTGCTGTTCAGCAGTGTTCGTAGTTGTCACGGGGAAAGGTC
The DNA here is from genome assembly GCF_964263955.1 of Coregonus lavaretus. NCBI lineage: Eukaryota > Metazoa > Chordata > Actinopteri > Salmoniformes > Salmonidae > Coregonus > Coregonus lavaretus. The sequence goes on from NC_140006.1 coordinate 4,207,700, forward strand.
TGATGGATACATTTATTTGTGAAAAATGTATTGAACTTGATGCAGCTAAAGAAAGGATTATTACTCTTCATGAAGAAGTAAAGCGCCTTGAACTGAATAAGGATTCTATGAGACTATTGACATCTTTAAATGCTTCCTATCAAAACATCCAAGGGGATCATAATGGGACCTTCCTGAACTATGGTCAATTTCTGCCATTGCACCCATATACTAGCTTGAACCAGAAAATGGCTGCTCATTGTTCGACTCCAGGCGAGCGTGAATGGATGCGTATTGGAACAAGAAAGAAGGAGAAGAATCATTCTCTGCAAGCCTGCCTTCTTCCCCCGAGTCCGGAAATCGCTTTGAGCCCCTGTCCCCGCTGTCTTCTGCCGGGGACTTAGATGTTCCCTCCATGGCTATGGATGCCCCTCCAGCTACCTCTACCTGTCCTAGTCAAGCAACTGCCTGGGCACAGCCTGGACCACCGCGGCCCCCCTCCCTGTGGGCAGTGCTCTCTGGATCCCTTTGGCTGTTGCGGCCTGCACGCAGCCGGCGTCTCTGCGGCCCTCTTCTCTGGTGAGTTCTGTGGCTCTGGCCTCGCAATCTGCTTTGAGACACGACAGAGGCCGGATCATTCCGGTGATTGTGATAGGGAGTTCGATGGTGAGGCATAAATCTGTACCTGGGGCAAAGACTTAGTGTTTTCCTGGGGCAAAAGTTCAGGATATCACCAGGTTGCTTCCCGAGGCTGTGCGTCAGTCACCGGGGGCTGATACTGTCATAGTTCATGTGGGGTCGAATGACATTAAGTTGGCCAGATCGGTGCAGCTTAAAAATATTTTATAGACCTTGTTAACAAGCTGAAAGATTTGTCCATTCATCTCTGGACCTCTTCCTCCACTGGGTCATAGAAGTGGCAGATTCAGTAGACTGCTAGCACTCCATGACTGGCTGAAAGTCTACTGTAGATCCGCAGGCATTACTTTTATCGACAATGTTGATACCTTTTGGAAATATAAATTACTTTTCAGGGATGATGGAATTCGCCCAAATCACCTTGGCGCGTGGACACTATCTAATCACTACAAGGCAGCTCTGAGAAATTGACTCTTATGCTCTTCTACTAGCCCTTCTATGGCTAGAAAGGAGGGTACTGCCATTAGCATTTTATATTAATTTGTATGTAAAGTGAAGCTGCTGCTCTCTCAGGTAATCCCTACTATTATTACGTCTCAACGCCCCCAGCAAACAGTGATAGATAAACAATATGTAGGGCGGATTGGGGTCAATTTTGAGAATTTAATTTCCATTGCTATGCAGCCTTTGGTTATCAATAATAGATAGGCAGGTAATGATCCGGCTTTTATTGACACCAGGTGATTTCAAAGCCCGAAAAGGTTTGAAATTCATGCACCTAAATGTTCGCAGTCTTTTGTCAAAAAAGGACTACATCAAGATCTTGGCTTCCCAGGCGGATCCGGATATTTTTATTTGATCGGAAACATGGTTATCTGAGAAAATTGTGGATTCTGAGGTTACTATTAATGGTTTTAAAGTTTTCATGGCTGATAGAATGAGCAAAGATGGTGGTGTTGCTATCTATACAAAAAGTAACCTTTCTGTGTCTCCTTTAAAGGTTTTGTCCAATCCTAAACAATTTGAATTTCTAGCTTTAAGTCTTCAACTAGGTTCTAATTCTAAAGTAACTGTTCTCGGAGTCTACCACCTTCCCTCCACTAAGAAATGTTAGTTAACTAGTCTCACTGACTTAATAGCTTATTTGTCTTAGGTGACTTTAACCTGTCCTGGGGAACCCAAGACTCAGACTGTTTAAAGGATTTTTGTAATAACCTAAACCTCACTCAGTTGATTACTAAACCCACACGCCCAAATCTGAGGGATTCTACTAAATCAACAATAATTGACCTTATGTTTACAAATACTCCAGAAAAATGTGTGGTGTTTTCTCCCTGGATATTAGTGATCACTGTCCTATTGTTTGTATTAGAGATGTTAGGACTCACAGGGCAAAACCATGCATTATTACAAGGAGACATTTTAAATATTTGAGTGAACAAGCTTTTTTTACATGATCTCTCTGGTGATCTTAATGTTATCTTAGCTATACCAGATTCTGAATTGGCTCTAAAACACTTTATTGCTGTTTTTAACAACATTGCAGATAAGCATGCCCCGTTTAAAAAACGGAGAGTTCAAAATTGATTGAACCCTTGGTTCACACCTGAATTATCTGAGTCCATACAATAGAGATGTTGCCTGGGACATGGCACTCCAAATGGAGCCCAAATTTAGCAAGTTTCTCACCATAAGTACTTGGGTATCTGGATTGATTACAAGTTGTCTTGTGATACACACATTGAAAACTTGACAAAGAAGCTGAGATCTATGATTGTTTTTTTTTATATATAGAAATAAATCCTGCCTCAGTTTTGAAAATAGAAGGAAGATTGCTCAAACAACGCTTCTCCCAGTAATAGACTATGGTGACATTATTTATATGCATGCGACAGCCTCTGTTTTGAAACCACTGGACTCAGTATTCCATTCAGCAATATGTTTTATTACTGGGGATGGTTTTAACACTCATTGTATTCTTTACAAACATGTGGGATAGACCTCTCTGTCTGTAAGAAGAGAGCTGTAAACTATTTTATTTATTTACAAAGCAGTCTTGCAGAAACTTCCTCTGTACATTACTTCATTGATACATTTTAGACACAAATTACCAAACCCGTCCTCAGGGATGGATAGCTCTGGAGATCCCTTTCGTCTCCACAGAATTGGGAAAATCTGTTTTTAGTTTTTTTGCCCTTATGTGTGGAACAGTATGCATAATTCCTTGCAATTAGATAGTGTGGTGCCTTTCAGGCATTTTAAATTATTGATTGGAGACTTTTATGTTACATAATGCGATTGCTTTTCTTATACAGTGGGGAGAACAAGTATTTGATACACTGCCGATTTTGCAGGTTTTCCTACTTACAAAGCATGTAGAGGTCTGTAATTTTTATCATAGGTACACTTCAACTGTGAGAGACGGAATCTAAAACAAAAATCCAGAAAATCACATTGTATGATTTTTAAGTAATTCAATTGCATTTTATTGCATGACATAAGTATTTGATCACCTACCAACCAGTAAGAATTCTGGCTCTCACAGACCTGTTAGTTTTTCTTTAAGAAGCCCTCCTGTTCTCCACTCATTACCTGTATTAACTGCACCTGTTTGAAATCGTTACCTGTATAAAAGACACCTGTCCACACACAACATGAGGGGAGGATGGATGGGGCCATGTATCACGAGATCTTGGCCAACAACCTCCTTCCCTCAGTAAGAGCATTGAAGATGGGTCGTGGCTGGGTCTTCCAGCATGACAACGACCCGAAACACACAGCCAGGGCAACTAAGGAGTGGCTTCGTAAGAAGCATCTCAAGGTCCTGGAGTGGCCTAGCCAGTCTCCAGACTTGAACCCAATAGAAAATATTTGGAGGGAGCTGAAAGTCCGTATTGCCCAGCGACAGCCCCGAAACCTGAAGGATCTGGAGAAGGTCTGTATGGAGGAGTGGGCCAAAATCCCTGCTGCAGTGTGTTCAAACCTGGTCAAGACCTACAGGAAACGTATGATCTCTGTAATTGCAAACAAAGGTTTCTGTACCAAATATTAAGTTCTGCTTTTCTGATGTATCAAATACTTATGTCATGCAATAAAATGCAAATTAATTACTTAAAAATCATACAATGTGATTTTCTGGATTTTTGTTTTAGATTCCGTCTCTCACAGTTGAAGTGTACCTATGATAAATATTACAGACCTCTACATGCTTTGTAAGTAGGAAAACCTGCAAAATCGGCAGTGTATCAAATACTTGTTCTCCCCACTGTATATATTTAATGTTGTGTATTATGTGTTTTATTTATGCATTGTGTTTTTATTTGTAAACATATACAGGGCTCTCTTGTAAAATAGTTGTCACACCTTGATCTGTTTCACCTGTTTTGTGCTGGTCTCCACCCCCCACCAGGTGTCTCCCATTTTACATTTACATTTAAGTCATTTAGCAGACACTCTTATCCAGAGCGACTTACAAATTGGTGCATTCAACTCAGGATAGCCAGTGGGACAACCACATCTTGATCACAGTAAGTACACTTCCCCATGATCCCCTGTGTATTTATACCTGCGTTTTCTGTTTGTCTGTTGCCAATTCATCTTGTATTGTCAGGTCGTCCCAGCGTGTTTCCTGTTTTTCCCTGCTCTCTAGTTTTTTGTTTCTAGCCTTTCCGGTTCTGACATTTCTGCCTGCCCTGTGCCTGCCTGCCATTCTGTACCTGTCGGACTCTGATCTGGTTACAAACCTCTGCCTGTGGAAAAGGAATGGCGGTTAAAAAGGTCATTATCCATCTATCATCTGAAATCTACCCAGTAGAATTTAGGGGGAGTACAGCAGTGAGTGGAGATGTGGCTGATTCTATATCATAACCTTAGCCCATCTCTTTTCAAGAAGCCAGAGAGTCAAATAGAGGCATTATCAACTCTCAGGGGCTAAGCTGATGGATAATAATTATTAATCCTTAAGAGTCTAAGCAGGGTGAGTGTGGGTGGGGGGGGGGGTCTACTTCTATTAGCCCATGCACATAAAACCTTGGAAATGCAAGTACGCTCAATATACCTTCATTAGAATCCATAACTGGAGACGTCAGACTGGCAACAACGTCAGTGATCAAATCTCCATTGACTGCGGGATTAAGCATGGGTCAAAGATCATGTACACGGACAAGAGACACAATAATCTCCTGTAAAAATGTGTGTTTGGATGACTTAGACTAGACATTTAGGTCTGAAGGCCGACTCCTTGGGTGGAACAGCTCTGTGTCCACCACTTGATTACTGATCCAATTTCAGTTTTCTCTAACGTTATTCTAACCTCACCGAATCAAATGTTATTGGTCACAAACACATATTTAGCTAAAGTTATTGTGGGTGTAGCGAAATGCTTATGTTCCTAGCTCCAACAGTGCAGTAGTATCTAACAATTCACAACAATACACACAAATCTCAAAGTAAAAGAATGGAATTAAGAAATATATAAATATTAGTGTGAGCAATGTCAGAGTGGCATTGACTAAAATACAGTACATATATATGAAATGAGTAAAGCAGTATGTAAACATTTTTAAAGTGACCAGTGATGCCATGTCAATGTACATACAGTGGGGGAAATTTTTTTATTTAGTCAGCCACCAATTGTGCAAGTTCTCCCACTTAAAAAGATGAGAGAGGCCTGTAATTTTCATCATAGGTACACGTCAACTATGACAGACAAAATGAGGAAAAGAAATCCAGAAAATCACATTGTAGGATTTTTAATGAATTTATTTGCAAATTATGGTGGAAAATAAGTATTTGGTCAATAACAAAAGTTTCTCAATACTTTGTTATATACCCTTTGTTGGCAATGACACAGGTCAAACGTTTTCTGTAAGTCTTCACAAGGTTTTCACACACTGTTGCTGGTATTTTGGCCCATTCCTCCATGCAGTCTCCTCTAGAGCAGTGATGTTTTGGGGCTGTCGCTGGCAACAGACTTTCAACTCCCTCCAAAGATTTTCTATGGGGTTGAGAACTGGAGACTGGCTAGGCCACTCCAGGACCTTGAAATGCTTCTTACGAAGCCACTCCTTCGTTGCCCGGGCGGTGTGTTTGGGATCATTGTCATGCTGAAAGACCCAGCCACGTTTCATCTTCAATGCCTTTGCTGATGGAAGGAGGTTTTCACTCAAAATCTCACGATACATGGCCCCATTCATTCTTTCCTTTACACGGATCAGTCGTCCTGGTCCCTTTGCAGAAAAACAGCCCCGAAGCATGATGTTTCCACCCCCATGCTTCACAGTAGGTATGGTGTTCTTTGGATGCAACTCAGCATTCTTTGTCCTCCAAACATGACGAGTTGAGTTTTTACCAAAAAGTTATATTTTGGTTTCATCTGACCATATGACATTATCCCAATCCTCTTCTGGATCATCCAAATGCACTCTAGCAAACTTCAGACGGGCCTGAACATGTACTGGCTTAAGCAGGGGGACACGTCTGGCACTGCAGGATTTGAGTCCCTGGCGGCGTAGTGTGTTACTGATGGTAGGCTTTGTTACTTTGGTCCCAGCTCTCTGCAGGTCATTCACTAGGTCCCCCCATGTGGTTCTGGGATTTTTGCTCACCGTTCTTGTGATGATTTTGACCCCACAGGGTGAGATCTTGCGTGGAGCCCCAGATCGAGGGAGATTATCAGTGGTCTTGTATGTCTTCCATTTCCTAATAATTGCTCCCACAGTTGATTTCTTAAAACCAAGCTGCTTAGCTATTGCAGATTCAGTCTTCCCAGCCTGGTGCAGGTCTACAATTTTGTTTCTGGTGTCCTTTGACAGCTCTTTGGTCTTGGCCATAGTGGAGTTTGGAGTGTGACTGTTTGAGGTTGTGGACAGGTGTCTTTTATACTGATAACAAGTTCAAACAGGTGCCATTAATACAGGTAACGAGTGGAGGACAGAGGAGCCTCTTAAAGAAGAAGTTACAGGTCTGTGAGAGCCAGAAATCTTGCTTGTTTGTAGGTGACCAAATACTTATTTTCCACCATAATTTGCAAATAAATTCATTAAAAATCCTACAATGTGATTTTCTGGAGAAAAAAAATCTCAATTTGTCTGTCATAGTTGACGTGTACCTATGATGAAAATTACAGGCCTCTCTCATCTTTTTAAGTGGGAGAACTTGCAAAATTGGTGGCTGACTAAATACTTTTTTTCCCCACTGTAGGGCAGCAGCCTCTAAGGTGCCAGGTTGAGTAATCAGGTGGTAGCCAGCTAGTGATGGCACTGAGCTTAAAGGAAAACTCCACCCAAAACCTATATTTTGGTATTTGTTTCATTAGTCCATTGTTGACATAGTCCAAAAATGTTTTGCTTGTCAGCAAACAAGTTTTCAAGATATGTAACTTCCAAAATACAGAAATCCTCCCCGTATGATGCATTTTGCATCCTATGACACAGCATTTTGCATTATATGATGCAGATGACATCATGCAGGGATGATTTCTGTATTTGTAAAGTTATATATCTTGAAAACTAGATTGCTGACCAGCAAAATATTTTGGGAATATGTCAACAATGGACTAATGAAAAAAATACCAAAAGATAACTCCACCTAAAAACGTCCCTTTAAGGGAGAGAACTGATCCTGTATCAGTGTCCGAGGGACCTCAACACACAAAATCTTTCCGGCTTCAGGTAATTACCATACACTCAGAAATAAATAAAGGTTTAGATTTGTTCCTAAAGGAGTACAACCACTTGGTACTGAGGTGGTTACTCTGTAAGGTCCTCCATTGTACTTTCAGTTATTGGTACATAATTGCACCCTAGTTCATACCTCAGATAGAACCTTCCCCCAAAGGTACACTTTTTGCCTTTGTGTGATACTACTACTGTGACAAAGCCATTTGTCCCTTGTAAGTGGCAAAAGTACTATACAGTATACAATATCACTACCATAGACCACATAAACTGGTACAACATTTAGACTCACGGGTGGCCAAAAATAACCATCTGAAAGCCACAATCCCACTAAGCCATGCCTCCAATATAATTTCAGTGTGTGCCTTGCCTTTTCGAATGAATTGTAGAGTTACCACCCATGTTAGTGACAGAGACATGGTTGTTGAATTAGTTCATTTCCAGTCCTGTTGCCTTCACCAAGTGAGTTCCTAGGTGTATATTATCATTAAAGTTGAACTATTTATGACATTACATATCTCATCAGGCATTATTTTAAGGCCTAGCTTTACTGTAATACAGCGGCCTGAAAAAAGTTAGGGGGTTCTGGAGGCCAGGTCATCTGATGCAGCACTCCATCACTCTCCTTCTTGTTAAAATAGCCCTTACACAGCCTGGAGGTGTGTTGGGTCATTGTCCTGTTGAAAAACAAATGATAGTCCCACTAAGGCCAAACCAGATGATATGGCGTATCGCTGCACAATGCTGTCATACTCTAATTTCATTGATTTCAAAACTCGGTCCTCCAGAAAGTTGAGAGCAACACTTATGCAGTTCTACTACATGATATCTTTCAAAAAAGCTGCGTTAGAAAGGATTACCTACACATACTGACCAGCTCGTATTATAGACAGAAGCATGGCAGACCAATCCGATCTCATCTCTCGGCATGTCCAGCCCACTCATTATCTCAGCCAATCATGGCTAGCGGGAAGGTTGCTGTCTTTTTCTATGGCTAAACCAACTAGGCTCATGATTTAACAATTGTATTCGTATTTACAGATGGCATACAAGTTCGTTATTAAGGCACATGAATGTTCCAGAAGGCATTTCTGCCAAAAAACGCATTTTGATAAAAAAAAAAGTTTCAGTTGAAATGGCTCTCCTGTGAAGTAGTGGCACGAGACATACGCCTAGTTTCCTGAAATGAGTCACGTATAGCCTATATAATACACTGCTTGGAAAAATTAAGGGAACACTTAAACAACACAATGTAACTCCAAGTCAATCACACTTCTGTGAAATCAAACTGTCCACTTAGGAAGCAACACTGATTGACAATAAATTTCACATGCTGTTGTGCAAATGGAATAGACAACAGGTGGAAATTATAGGCAATAAAGGAGCGGTTCTGCAGGTGGTGAGCACAGACCACTTCTCAGTTCCTATGCTTCCTGGCTGATGTTTTGGTCACTTTTGAATGCTGGCGGTGCTTTCACTCTAGTGGTAGCAAGAGACGGAGTCTACAACCCACACAAGTGGCTCAGGTAGTGCAGCTCATCCAGGATGGCACATCAATGCGAGCTGTGGCAAGAAGGTTTGCTGTGTCTGTCAGCGTAGTGTCCAGAGCATGGAGGCACTACCAGGAGACAGGCCAGTACATCAGGAGACGTGGAGGAGGCCGTAGGAGGGCAACAACCTAGCAGCAGGACCGCTACATCCGCCTTTGTGCAAGGAGGAGCAGGAGGAGCACTGCCAGAGCCCTGCAAAATGACCTCCAGCAGGCCACAAATGTGCATGTGTCTGCTTAAACGGTCAGAAACTAGATTTGTGTGTTTTGGGTATATATTGTGAAATTGTTAGATATTACTGCACTGTCGGAGCTAGAAGCACAAGCATTTCGCTACAACCGCAATAACATCTGCTAAACACGTGTATGTGACATAACATTTGATTTGATTTGAACAGCCTGCATTCACAATGTTTGATAGAGCAAAAAGATGGTTCCATAGAATCAAAACGGGCAAGTGAGATGATTGGGGCCACTTGAAGAGACAATCTTTAAAGAACACATTTTGAGGGCGGTAATTTCCCAAACCATGTGTAACCCTCAATCAACTTGCTTACACAGAAGGTCAAGGCCCAGGTGGTAACAGAAGCATGATATCAAACTCTGGCCAGGTGATGTTGTTTTTGCCTGGTCGAATCAGGTGCGCGATGGGAATGCTTTTCTAGTCGTGATTTGAAATGTTTGCTGCAGCTTCAGTACAAAAGAGTTGCTAATCATTCTGCCCTTAGTGGAGTTTATTTTCACTCTCTATTTCTGTTATCTTTTAGCAGTGCAGATGATGTATGTATCAGCCATTCTTTTCCTACTCCTTGGGGATTCTCCTCAAAAGGCTTGAGTGGCCATGAAGGAAAATTTGGGAGATTTGCCTTAAAACTCTATTTCTTTCATTACTCTGTTTGGATATCTCATTCATCGTTGGAAGAAAATTGTTTATACGAGTGGCAGCTTTTCAAACCCAGGTCCTACATTTACTATCTTAACTGCTGCTATAGCATGTGATGTCTTACTGTCTTGCTGTCTTACGCAGTACGTTCTGTAGGACTCAATGTCACGCCCTGGCTCTAGGGACTCTTTTAAGTTGAGCCAGGATGTGTAGAGTTTGTTTTGTGCTCGTTGTGTCTAGTCTAGTTTTGTATATCTATGTTGGCCAGAGTGGTTCTCAATCAGAGGCAACGAGTATCAGCTGTTGCTGGTTGTCTCTGATTGGGAACCATATTTAGTCAGGTGGTTTTCCCACAGTGTTTGTGGGATCTTGTTCCGTGTTGGTTTGTACCTGTGGACGTCACGTATCGATTTGTTGTTTTGTTCGTGTATCATTTAATAAATAAGTATGTTCAGCTTCCACGCTGCGCCTTGGTCCTCTATATCCGACGATCGTGACACTCAACATGTTGTTAAACCATTTAAATAGTAACTGTGGCCAATTCAGACATAATTTAGCTTAAGTACTCCTTCCTTCCTTTGTGTTCATTCGTTATGGGTCTTGCATGTTGGGCTTGTTTAATTATAGAACCCATGTCTTTCAATAAGACAATATCACCATTATTAACTACAGATCATTTTAGGCACTCTGCTTTTATTGGAGAATCTTTGACCCGCAACACACACACTGAGATCTGATGGGCAAGGCACTTAACTAACTGCTCCGGGGATGCTGCACTGCTGCTGACCCTGCGGCTGACCCTGTGCTTCCAACATGTCAGGGTATGTGTCTGAGCCTTGGAGAGTTGCGTTCAAAAGCGAAAATATACATTTTCTTTCTCAACAACGATCATAGTATTATTCTATACGCACACACATGAAGATGCCCCAAAAAACTGCCTACTATACTGAACAAAAATATAAAGCAACATGTAACAATTTCAACAAATGTATTGAGTTAGTTCATATAAGGAAATCAGTCAATTGAAATAAATTCGATAGGCCCTAATCTATGGATTTCACATGACTGGGCAGAGGCACAGCCATGGGTGGGCCTGGGGGGGCATCACCCACTTGGGAGCCAGGCCCACCCACTGGGGAGCCAGGACCTGCCAATCTGAGTTGTTCCCCACAAAAGGGCATTATTACAGACATAAATACTCCTCAGTTTCATCAGCTGTCTGGGTGGCTGGTCTCAGACGATGACGCAGGTGAAGAAGCCAGATGTGGAGATACTGGGCTGGCATGGTTACACGTGGTCTGCCTTTGTGAGACAGGTTGAACGTACTGCCAAATTTTCTAAAACGACGTTGGGTAGAGAAATTAACATTCAATTCTCTGAATTGCTGACTGCATTCCAATTGCACGCTCCCTCAAAACTTGAGACATCTGTGGTATTGTGTTGTGTGACAAAACTGCACATTTTAGAGAGACCTTTTATTGTCCCCAGCACTAAGTGCACCTGTGTAATGAGCATGCTGTTTAATCAGCTTCTTGGTATGCCACACCTGTCAGGTGGATGGATTAGAAGAAATGCTAACTAACCGGGATGTAAACAAATTTGGGTACAAAATTTGAGAGAAATAAGCTTTTTGTGCATATGGAAAATGTCTGGGATCATGTTGCATTTATATTTTTGTTCAGTATAGATCTATTTGAAATATGACAAATAGAGAGAAGACAAAGGGTCAGAGGTGGGGTTCAGCCTTTCAAGTCAAGGGTAAACACTGTCAAGCCTGTGACCCTTGCATTAAACGCCCACCACAGGACTCATAAACAGGTGTTGGAACAGCTGAAATAGAATAGTTCCTGGACAGGGTGTGACGTGGTGTTATGCATCCCTCCCATTAGAGAGAAGGAGAGGAACAGAGGAAAGACAAAGGTCTGGCTTAACGTCTACTGCAATGGTGGTAAAATCACACTTACTGAGCTCGGCGATGCTTCCCACACGTGTAGCCAGTAGGGACTGTTCCAGGTTGCGGAGTTCGGCCTGATTGTAGGCATTGCCCTCGCCGCCATTCCCAGAGCGCTGCTGGTCCCGGTGTAGGGTCAGACTGTCCGGCAGGCTCAGCACACCTGGTGAGGCCACATGAAAGAGGTTAGAGGTCAGTGGTGAGTGGTGAGTACACACAAAAAATAAGGTTATTGACAGGTTTTTGTCAGGGGTGAGGGTGTAACCATTTGTTTTTGCATATCAGGAAGGGTTCTTTACTGCTGTGATGGTTGTGCAGAACCATGCTGTTCCTCCCTCTCCACCATGACATGAAACGCTACACTGATAAAAAGTTATTGCAATTTTACAGTACACTACAGGCTGCTGGTTGCAGTGAAAGTACAGTAAACAACAACAAGTTACAGAATTTTGTGTATCTGTGCGAACCATCAGTGGAAGTGTTGTACCAGTTTAAGTGGTAGATGATTATGTTGTCAAAGGTTGAGCTGACAACCTAATCATTTAACTTACGCTAAATTCTCTTTTAACACTGTCAGTTCTGCAATCTTTGTAAGAGCATGTGTATTTGTAGAAAGCTGCACCCAAAAACTATCTTTGGGTATTTGTTTCATTTATCCATTGTTGATATACTCCCACAATGTTTTGCATGTCAGCAATCCAGTTTCCAAGATATGTAACCTTCAAAATACAGAAATCTGGCCTGTATGATGCATTTTGCAGCATCATATGCAAAACAAGTGAGCCATCCCTTCACCTCATTTTGCTATAAAATCTTTGGTCGGACAGATGTGACACCCAGAATGCATTGAATGATGTCAACAAACATGGCTCCACACATAGCCGGTAAATAGCTTTGTACTGATTATGATGAGCTAATATTATCTTCAAAAAAGTATTTTACACAATCTATGCAAGAATCGGAATGCATTTTTTGTCACCAGTACTTGTAAACATTAATAAAACAGTAAATAAAGAAATGATTACTACACAAACAATTTTCTGATAGTGATTTATTGATACAAGTGGCCGGAATGTATCCGTGGTGTTATGACACTGATCACTTGTCGCCAAAGATGATTTGTTTACGTTTCTACCATTGTGGCTAAATGGAGTAGCTAGGCCTACAACAGCTTTATCTCGTGGTCGCGTCGGGACAACAGTTGTTGACAACTGTAGCATTGTAGCTAAGCTAACCATTTTCTTAACCTTAACCTCATTCTCCTAACCTCCTACATTAATTCACCTATCCTGCTGCGTTAGTTCTCCTAACATGCCACATTAATTATCCTAACCTGCTATGTAAACAAACCATCTGTGGAGACAAATCATCAATATCACCACATCGGCAGCCCTGACACTTCCTTGGAGCCATTCAGTGTTGTTGCTTATGTATGTAGCTAGTGGGCTAAGCTGTAGAATTAGCAATGAGATTACTCACAAATGTGGAAATTCTGGAGATTTTTGTAAATTGAGACAACGATTCTGAGTATGACAGTGAGGAATCATATTCTGACAGTGAGGAGCTGTCGCCCAACCTTGTGGCCATTGACTCTGATGACCCCTAGATCCACCGATGAAGTCCCAGGTCCCTCTGAAGATACTGGTGGTGATGCAGGCACACCAACAGTGGGTGAAGTACAGGAGGTCTGCGGTAGCTGGAAGACCTCCAGCCATTTCACCCCTCCTGGCCATGCTGTTGGCTTTGATGAGTCCCAGTCTGGAGTGCAAACCCCTTGCCATCTGCCTGTTAGGCAGACAGCTTCAAGCTGTTTCTGACAGAGGGGCTGGTGGGAGACATAGTGGAGAAGACCAATTGCTATGCCTTGGAGCTACAGGAGAATAGAGAGCCACAGGGAAGGTGGGTCACCTGGCAGGAGAGAGAAAGATCAAAACAGACTGTGCTTAACTATAATCGCAAAATGGGGGAAGTGGATAAAGCAGACATGCGCTCGGAAAACCACTAGGTGGTATAAGAAGATATTTTTCCTTCTGATCGACACTGCTGTCCTCAATGGCCACATAATTCACTGCCAGCTAACAAGTGAGAATATTTTATTTTTATTTTTTATTCTTATTTTTTTAGGGGGTAGATCAGCTTTAATATTGCAGATAGATTGTAACTTCCATCAATGTAATTTTCTGCATCACTTCAAATCAAATCAAATTTTATTGGTCACATGCGCCGAATACAACAGGTGCAGACGTTACAGTGAAATGCTTACTTACAGCCCTTAACCAACAGTGCATTTATTTTAAACAAAACAAAAAATAAAAAAAATAAAACAACAACAAAAAAAGTGTTGAGAAAAAAAGAGCAGAAGTAAAATAAAATAACAGTAGGGAGGCTATATATACAGGGGGGTACCGGTGCAGAGTCAATGTGCGGGGGCACCGGCTAGTTGAGATAGTTGAAGTAATATGTACATGTGGGTAGAGTTAAAGTGACTATGCATAAATAATTAACAGAGTAGCAGCAGCGTAAAAAGGATGGGGGGGGGGGGGGCAGTGCAAATAGTCCGGGTAGCCATGATTAGCTGTTCAGGAGTCTTATGGCTTGGGGGTAGAAGCTGTTGAGAAGTCTTTTGGACCTAGACTTGGCACTCCGGTACCGCTTGCCGTGCGGTAGCAGGGAGAAGAGTCTATGACTAGGGTGGCTGGAGTCTTTGACAATTTTGAGGGCCTTCCTCTGACAGCGCCTGGTATAGAGGTCCTGGATGGCAGGAAGCTTGGCCCCAGTGATGTACTGGGCCGTACGCACTACCCTCTATAGTTTTGGCAAGTCGGTTAGGACATCTACTTTGTGCATAATTTTTCCAACAATTGTTTACAGACAGATTATTTCACTTATAATTCACTGTATCACAATTCCAGTGGGTCAGAAGTTTACATAAACTAAGTTGACTGTGCCTTTAACAGCTTGGAAAATTCCAGAAAATGATGTCATGGCTTAAGAAGCTTCTGACATCATTTGAGTCAATTGGAGGTGTACCTGTGGATGTATTTCAAGGCCTACCTTCGAACTCAGTGCCTCTTTACTTGACATCATGGGAAAATCAAAAGACATCAGCCAAGACCTCAGACATTTTTTTTTAGACCTCCACAAGTCTGGTTCATCCTTCGGAGGAATATACAAACACCTGATGGTACCACATTCATCTGTACAAACAATAGTACGCAAGTATAAACACCATGGGACCAAGCAGCCGTCATACCGCTCAGGAAGGAGATGCGTTCTGTCTCCTAGAGACTAACATACTTTGGGGTGAAAAGTGCAAATCAATCCCAGAACAACAGCAAAGGAACTTGTGAAGATGCTGGAGGAAACAGGTACAAAAGTACAGTGGGGAAAAAAAATATTTAGTCAGCCACCAATTGTGCAAGTTCTCCCACTTAAAAAGATGAGAGGCCTGTAATTTTCATCATAGGTACACGTCAACTATGACAGACAAATTGAGACAAAAAAATCACATTGTAGGATTTTTAATGAAATTATATGCAAATTATGGTGGAAAATAAGTATTTGGTCACCTACAAACAAGCAAGATTTCTGGCTCTCACAGACCTGTAACTTCTTCTTTAAGAGGCTCCTCTGTCCTCCACTCGTTACCTGTATTAATGGCACCTGTTTGAACTTGTTATCAGTATAAAAGACACCTGTCCACAACCTCAAACAGTCACACTCCAAACTCCACTATGGCCAAGACCAAAGAGCTGTCAAAGGACACCAGAAACAAAATTGTAGACCTGCACCAGGCTGGGAAGACTGAATCTGCAATAGCTAAGGAGCTTGGTTTGAAGAAATCAACTGTGGGAGCAATTATTAGGAAATGGAAGACATACAAGACCACTGATAATCTCCCTCGATTTGGGGCTCCACGTAAGATCTCACCCCGTGGGGTCAAAATGATCACAAGAACGGTGAGCAAAAATCCCAGAACCACACGGGGGGACCTAGTGAATGACCTGCAGAGAGCTGGGACCAAAGTAACAAAGCCTACCATCAGTAACAAACTACTCCGCCAGGGACTCAAATCCTGCATTGCCAGACGTGTCCCCCTGCTTAAGCCAGTACATGTCCAGGCCCGTCTGAAGTTTGGGAGAATGTCATATGGTCAGATGAAACCAAAATAGAACTTTTTGGTAAAAACTCAACTCATCGTGTTTGGAGGACAAAGAATGTTGAGTTGCATCCAAAGAACACCAAACCTACTGTGAAGCATGGGGGTGGAAACACCATGCTTTGGGGCTGTTTTTCTGCAAAGGGACCAGGACGACTGATCCGTGTAAAGGAAAGAATGAATGGGGCCATGTATCGTGAGATTTTGAGTGAAAACCTCCTTCCATCAGCAAGGGCATTGAAGATGAAACGTGGCTGGGTCTTTTAGCATGACAATGATCCCAAACACACCTCCCGGGCAACGAAGGAGTGGCTTCGTAAGAAGCATTTCAAGGTCCTGGAGTGGCCTAGCCAGTCTCCAGATCTCAACCCCAAAGAAAATCTTTGGAGGGAGTTGAAAGTCCGTGTTGCCCAGCGACAGCCCCAAAACTGTCACGATTCAGACAGACGACCAGAGGACCACAATTGCGTCACACCAGAAAGTTTATTAAAACTTAAGGGAAAAGGGAAGTAGGGAGTGAGTGAAGGCTCCAGGGGTAACAGGGATCCCGTCCAATGTGCTGGGTCTGTGCCCCCCCCCAGTGGCAGCGATGCGTCCTATGAAGCCGGTGGTTGGTGGTCCAGAAGTCCTGGGGGGGGGGAGACACAGACACAACAGGGCGGATGAAACAAGGCAGCAGTACAGTTCAAGGGAAATCCAAATACGTAGTAGCAAGGCAGAAGGCTGGTCAGAGTTACCGGGATCGAAGAGTAGTCAGGAGTCGTTATGGCAAAAAGCAGGTCTGGATCTCCTGGGGCAGAAGAGTATCCAAACATCAGGCAGGTCCGGGAACACAAAACCAGGGTGCGCCAGAAGCGCGAGCAAACAGGTTCCGGGTGTGAGCTTTGCAGACGATCTGACAAAGGAGAGCTGAAAGACAGGGCTTTAAATACTGGGAGAGGTAGTGGGTAATGCAGCGCAGCTGGCAGAGTAATAAGAGCAGAGCAGAGCAGGGACAGGTGGAGCTAGTTAGGCTGAGTAGAGAGAGTGGTGAGCAGAGTGGAAGAAAATAAAGGTGGTAACCCGGTGGAGTGAGAGGCTCATGACAGAACCCCCCCCCCAAGGGACGGCCCCAGAAGTCCCAAGAGCAACACCACGCCGGGCGGGAGGAGGGGAGCCGGAGGAGGGCTAGAACTCCTCCGAACGGTCCGAGTGAACGTCCTCATCCTCGGAGGAAGCCGGAGGGCCGTGGTCGGGAGATGGGACAGGTCCCGAGACAGGATCAGGCACAGGACAGGAAGCCGAGCGGGCAGGACGGTTAGGGACCCCTCTGGGGCGGCCCCTACGGATTGCAGGTTGATCAGGATGCCGTTGGTGGAAGGCGGTGATGAGAGTCCTATCCACAATCCGACTAGCTGGCACCCAGGTCCTTTCCTCAGGTCCATAGCCCTCCCAGTCAATGAGGTACTGGAGACCCCTACCCCTCCGTCTGGACCGAAGCAGGCGGCGGACGGTGTAAACCAGACCACCATCGACGAGCCGTGGAGGAGGAGGACAAGGCGCAGCAGGGACCAGCGGACTCTCATGAATGGGCTTAATCTTAGACACATGGAAAGTGGGGTGCACCCTCAGGGAATTAGGCAGTTGGAGCCGGACAGCAGTTGGGCTAATCACTCTTATGATAGGGAATGGGCCAATGAACCGAGGTGCCAGCTTCTGCGACTCCACCCTGAGTGGCAGGTTCTTCGATGACAACCACACCCTTTGACCAACATGGTAGGTGGGAGCAGGAATTCTCCGACGGTTGGCCCCGGTAGTGTAGCTGGCAACGGATCTGAGGAGTGTGGCTCGGGCTTGTGACCAGGTGCGGCGACATCGACGGGCAAAAGCAAGTGCAGATGGGCAAGTAACCTCCTCTTCCTGGCTGGCAAATAGAGGAGGCTGGTATCCATAAACACATTGGAAAGGGGACATACCGATGGCAGAGCAGGTCAGAGAATTGTGTGCGTACTCCACCCATGTCAATTGCTGCGACCAGGAGTGGGGGTTGCGTGAAGTCATGCATCGCAGTGCCTTCTCGAGCTCCTGATTTGCCCGCTCTGACTGCCCATTGGATTGGGGATGGAATCCGGAAGTCAGACTGACTGTGGCTCCCAGCAGGTGACAGAACTCCTTCCAAAAAGCGGAGGAGAATTGTGGACCACGGTCAGAAACTACATCCTTTGGCAGTCCGTGGATCCGGAAGACGTGTTCCAGGACCACCTGGGCGGTCTCCTTGGCGGTTGGGAGCTTGGGGAGGGGAATGAAGTGTGCCATCTTGCTGAATCGGTCAACTATGGTGAGAATGACGGTCATGCCACTTGAAGGGGGCAGCCCCGTGACAAAGTCAAGGGCGATGTGAGACCAGGGACGTCTGGGCACAGGCAGGGGCTGCAGCAATCCGGCTGGGGGCTGGCAGGACGACTTGTGTTGGTTGCAGATGGGGCAGGCTTGGACGAATTCCCGTACATCCTTTCTCAGAGAGGGCCACCAGAACCTCTGGGCGAGCAGGTTGTAAGTGCGGGTGGAGCCAGGGTGACAAGCTAGGCGGGAGTCATGTCCCCACTGAACGACCTGGGACCTCAGGTTTTCGGGGACAAAAAGGCGGTCAGCTGGGCAAGTGCTGGGACCTGGCTGGTTACGGAGAGCTTCCAGCACCTGTTCCTCAACAGCCCAGGTCAGAGCTGCAACGATGCAGGGACTTGGCAGAATCGACACAGGGTCCTTGGAGGGGGTGTCATCCTTCTGGAATTGACGGGAGAGGGCGTCTGGCTTGGTGTTGCGTGATCCAGGCCGGTATGACAGAGTGAAATTAAACCTGGTGAAGAACAGGGCCCAGCGGGACTGCCTGGAGTTCAACCGTTTGGCCGTGCGGATGTACTCCAAGTTCTTATGATCGGTCCAAAAGAGAAATGGAATGGTGGACCCCTCCAGCCAGTGACGCCACTCCTCCAAGGCAAGCTTCACAGCCAGCAGCTCACGGTTCCCTATGTCGTAATTGCACTCAGAGGGGGACAACCGACGTGAGAAAAAGGCACAGGGATGGAGCTTCCTATCCTCCGCAGCCCACTGAGAAATCACAGCACCAACTCCCACATCCGAGGCGTCCACCTCCACAATGAATTGCCGGTCCACATCAGGCATCTGGAGGATGGGAGCGGAGGTGAACCTCACCTTGAGGGTACTGAAGGCTTTGTCGGCTGCTGGAGTCCAGGTGAAGGGTTGCTTGGTGCTGGTTAGAGCAGTGAGAGGGGCAGCAACGGTACTGTAGTTCCGGATAAACTTTCTATAGAAGTTAGCAAACCCCAGAAACTGTTGCAGCTTCTTTCTGTTCTCCGGAACTGGCCATGAAGTGACTGCTGATACTTTGGCAGGATCCATTTGGATACTTCCCTCTGCCACTATGTACCCCAGGAAGGCCACTGTCTTGACGTGAAACTCACATTTCTCTGCCTTGGCGTAGAGGGAATTCTCCAGAAGACGGTGAAGGACTTGCTGGACATGGCGGGTGTGTTCAGACAGGTTTCTGGAGTAGATTAAGATGTCATCCAGGTAAACGAAGACAAACTTGTTTAACATGTCCCGCAGTACATCATTCACTAGAGCCTGGAACACAGCAGGAGCATTGGTGAGGCCAAAAGGCATAACCAGATACTCGTAGTGGCCTGTTGGTGTATTGAATGCGGTTTTCCATTCATCTCCCTCCCGGATCCGCACTAGGTGGTAAGCGTTTCTGAGATCCAACTTGGTAAAAACAGTGGCTCCCTGGAGCAACTCAAAAGCAGAGGTGAGCAGAGGCAGAGGGTAACGGTTTTTCACTGTGATGTCGTTGAGTCCCCTGTAGTCGATGCAGGGGCGAAGAGATCCGTCCTTCTTCCCCACAAAGAAGAAGCCAGCACCAGCAGGAGATGAAGATGAACGGATTAATCCTGCGGACAGAGAGCCATTGATGTAGTCCTCCATGGACTTTCTTTCAGGAGCAGACAACGAATAAAGACGGCCCTTAGGAGGGGCTGTTCCAGGGAGGAGGTCGATGGCACAGTCGTACGGTCGGTGAGGGGGCAGAGATGTGGCTCTTGCTTTGTTAAACACTTCTCTGAGACCATGGTAGCATTCTGGGACATTGGAGAGGTCAGGAGCGGAGTTAGTAGGTACTGGCCGAGGGGGTAGTGCGGCAGCAAGCAGGCAGGTTCGGTGGCAGTCCTCTCCCCACTCCCTGATCACCCCGGTCACCCAGTCGAGCTGAGGGTTGTGCCGGCGGAGCCATGGGTAACCCAGGATGAGGGGTTGGCCTGGAGAGGGGAGCAGGTGAAACTGGATAGTTTCTTGATGGTTTCCGGACAGACCCATCGAGACCGGGGCCGTGACATGAGTGACCGATCCGAGTAAGTGTCCGTCCAGTGCCCGGGCAGGAATAGGAGGTGTCAAACGGAGGTTCTCCAGTCCCAGTTGGCGTGCCAGCTTGATGTCCATTATGTTGGCTTCGGCGCCAGAATCCACCAGAGCAGCCAGGGTGTGAGTTGAGTCAGAGAGGCGGAGGTGAACTTGCAGCAGGGGTTTGCGGTCGGAGGACTGGATGGTCATTGAACTCAACCGGACTCCCCCTATGCCCAGTGAGCTTCGACCCTTTAAAGGGCAGGTTACCACACGATGTCCATCACCTCCACAATAGAGGCAGAGGTTTGAGGTGAAGCGGCGCTGGCGCTCTGCAGGAGTGAGAGAGGCTCGCCCAATCTCCATAGGCTCAGACTGATCAAGCTGACCTGGGTGAGTGGCAGTAGATGACAGGAGCCCAGTCGGATCTCTCCGAATGCCGGTAGTAGGTGGACCTTGGCGCCCCCTCTCACGACGACGGGTCTGTATCCTTCTGTCGATCCTGACAGTCAGTGCGATGGCTTCATCAAGAGTGGAAGGCAGTTCATGGGAGACCAACTCGTCCTTGATATAGTCAGCCAAACTATGGAAGAACGCGTCCACCAACGATGGTGTGTTCCAAGAACTTCGTCTAGCCAGGGTTCGGAAGTCGATGGAATGGTCTGCGACTGTACGTCTGCCTTGTCGAATACTGAACAGTTCACGAGACGCCTCTGCGGTTGGTGAATCCAGGTCAAACACCTTCAGCATCTCCTCAGCAAACAGGTCGAAGGTTGCACATGCGGGGGTTTGACGTTCGAACTCTGCTGTTCCCCAGAGTCGAGCTCGGCCCGTCAGGTGAGTGATGGCATACCCAACTTTAGCCCCCTCCGTGGCGAAGGTCCTTGGCTGCAAGGAGAACTGAAGTCGGCAGCTAGTCAGGAATGGCCGGACCTGGGTTGAATCGCCGTTGAACCGCTCGGGGTTTCCAATCTTGGGTTCCGGAGCAGCGGCTGCAATGACCGGGGCAGGTAACTCGGGGGCAGGGCTGGTGGGCAGACTGGCTGGGGTAAGGTTGGTGAGGAGTTGAATGATCATGGCGAGTTGTTGTTGCTGCTGCTGGAACTGCTGCTCATGCTCGTCGGTTTCCATGTCGGGGGAAGTGTGCGCTGAGTCCATAATGGTCAGATCGTACTGTCACGATTCAGACAGACGACCAGAGGACCACAATTGCGTCACACCAGAAAGTTTATTAAAACTTAAGGGAAAAGGGAAGTAGGGAGTGAGTGAAGGCTCCAGGGGTAACAGGGATCCCGTCCAATGTGCTGGGTCTGTGCCCCCCCCCAGTGGCAGCGATGCGTCCTATGAAGCCGGTGGTTGGTGGTCCAGAAGTCCTGGGGGGGGGGAGACACAGACACAACAGGGCGGATGAAACAAGGCAGCAGTACAGTTCAAGGGAAATCCAAATACGTAGTAGCAAGGCAGAAGGCTGGTCAGAGTTACCGGGATCGAAGAGTAGTCAGGAGTCGTTATGGCAAAAAGCAGGTCTGGATCTCCTGGGGCAGAAGAGTATCCAAACATCAGGCAGGTCCGGGAACACAAAACCAGGGTGCGCCAGAAGCGCGAGCAAACAGGTTCCGGGTGTGAGCTTTGCAGACGATCTGACAAAGGAGAGCTGAAAGACAGGGCTTTAAATACTGGGAGAGGTAGTGGGTAATGCAGCGCAGCTGGCAGAGTAATAAGAGCAGAGCAGAGCAGGGACAGGTGGAGCTAGTTAGGCTGAGTAGAGAGAGTGGTGAGCAGAGTGGAAGAAAATAAAGGTGGTAACCCGGTGGAGTGAGAGGCTCATGACAAAAACATCACTGCTCTAGAGGAGATCTGCATGGAGGAATGGGCCAAAATACCAGCAACAGTGTGTGAAAACCTTGTGAAGACTTACAGAAAACGTTTGACCTGTATCATTGCCAACAAAGGGTATATAACAAAGTATTGAGAAACATTTGTTATTGACCAAATACTTATTTTCCACCATAATTTGCAAATAAATTCATTAGAAATCCTACAATGTGATTTTCTGGAAAAAAAATTCTCATTTTGTCTGTCATAGTTGACATGTACCTATGATGAAAATTACAGGCCTCTCTCATCATTTTAAGTGGGAGAACTTGCACAATTGGTGGCTGACTAAATACTTTTTTCCCCCACTGTAACAAAGTATTGAGAAACTTTTGTTATTGACCAAATACTTATTTTCCACCATAATTTGCAAATAAATTCATAAAAAATCCTACAATGTGATTTTTTTCCCTCATTTTGTCTGTCATAGTTGACATGTACCTATGATGAAAATTACAGGCCTCTCTCATCATTTTAAGTGGGAGAACTTGCACTATTGGTGGCTGACTAAATACTTTTTTTCCCCACTGTATCTATATCCACAGTAAAACGAGTCCTATATCGACATAACCTGAAAGGCCGCTCAGCAAGGAAGAAGCCACTGCTCCAAAACCACCATAAAAAAGCCAGACTACGGTTTGCAACTGCAAATGGGGACAAAGATCGCACTTTTTGGAGAAATGTCCTCTGGTCTGTTGAAACAAAACTAGAGCTGTTTGGCCATAATGACCGTGAAGCACGGGGGTGGCATCATTATGCTGTGTGGGTGCTTTGCTGCAGGAGGGACTGGTGCACTTCACAAAATAGATAGCATCATGAGGAAGGAAAATTATGTGGATATTTTGAAGCAACATCTGAAGACATAAGTCAGGAAGTTAAAGCTTGGTCGCAAATTTTTATTTATTTATTTTATTTAACCTTTATTTAACCAGGTATGCCAGTTGAGAACAAGTTCTCATTTACAACTGCGACCTGGCCAAGATAAAGCAAAGCAGTGCGATTAAAAACAACATGTTTTTTACATATGGGGTAAAACAAAACATAAAGTCAAAAATACAACAGAAAATATATATAGAGTGGGCTAATTTCAGATGGGCTGTGTACAGGTGCAGTGGTCGGTAACGTGCTCTGACAACTGATGCTTAAAGTTAGTGAGGGAGATAAGAGTCTCCAGCTTCATAGATTTTTTCAGTTCGTTCCAGTCATTGGCAGCAGAGAACTGGAATGAATGGTGGCCAAAGGAGGTGTTGGCTTTGGGGATGACCAGTGAGATATACCTGCTGGAGCGCATACTACTGGTGGGTGTTGCGATGGTGACCAATGAGCTAAGATAAGGCAGGGATTTGCCTAGCAGTGATTTATAGATGGCCTGGAGCCAGTGTGTTTGGTGATGAAATATGTAGTGAGTACCAGCCAACAAGAGCGTACAGGTCACAGTGCTGGGTAGTATATGGGGCTTTGGTGACAAAACGGATGGCACTGTGATAGACTACATCCAATTAGCTGAGTAGAGTGTTGGAGGCTATTTTGTAAATTACATCGTCGAAGTCAAGGATCGGTAGGATAGTCCGTTTTACGAAGGCATGTTTGGCAGCATAAGTGAAGGAGGCTTTATTGCGAAATAGGAAGCCAATTCTAGATTTAACATTGGATTGGAGATGCTTAATGTGAGACTGGAAGGAGAGTTTAGAGTCTAACCAGACACCTAGGTATTCGTAGTTGTCCACATACTCTAGGTCAGACCTGTCATGAGTAGTGATTCTAGTCGGGTGGGCGGATGCCAGCAGCGTTCGATTGAAGAGCATGCATTTAGTTTTACTTGTGTTTAAGAGCAGTTTGAGGCTATGGAAGGAGTGTTGTATGCCATGGAAGCTCGTTTGGAGGTTTGTTAAAACAGTGTCCAATGAAGGGCCAGATGTATACAAAATGGTGTCGTCTGCGTAGAGATGGATCTGAGAATCACCAGCAGCCAGAGCGACATCATTGATATACACAGAGAAAAGAGTTGGCCCAAGAATTGAACCATGTGGCACCCCCATAGAGACTGCCATAGGTCCAGACAACAGGCCCTCCGATTTGACACATTGAACTCTATCTGAGAAGTAGTTGGTGAAACAGGCGAGGCAGTCATTTGAGAAACCAAGGCTATTTAGTCTGCCAATAAGAATACTGTGGTTGACAGAGTCGAAAGTCGATAGTATGATAGAGCTCTGCAGGTTATCTCTACAGTAGATTGCAACTCCGCCCCCTTTGGCAGTTCTATCTAGACGGAAAATGTTGTAGTTGGGGTTGGACATTTCTGCATTTTTGGTGGCATTCCTAAACCAGGATTCAGACACTGCTAGAACATCTGGGTTGGCGGAGTGTGCTAATGCAGTGAATAACTCAAACTTAGGGAGGAGGCTTATGATGTTAACGTGCAAGAAAACAATGTTTTTATGGTTACAGAAGTCAACAAATGATAGCTCCTGGGGAGTAGGAGTGATACTGGTAGCTGCAGGGCCTGGGTTAACCTCTACATCACCAGAGGAACAGAGGAGGACTAGAATAAGGATATGGCTAAAGGCTTTAAGAACTGGTCTTCTAGTGCGTTGGGTACAGAGAATAAAGGGGGCATATTTCTGGGCGTTGTAGAATAGATTCAGGGCATTATGTACAGACAAGGAAATGGAAGGATATGAGTTCAGTGGAGGTAAACCTAAGCGTTGGGTAACAATGAAAGAGAGCATCACTGGAGGCACCGATTGAGCCGGTCTCCGCGTGTATGGGGGGTGGAACAAAGGAGCTATTTGAGGCAGTTTGAGAGGGACTTGGGGGTCTACAGTGAAATTGTATAATAAGAACTAACTGGAACAGCAATAGGCAAGGCATATTGACATGGGAGAGAGGCATAAAGCAATTACAGGTGTTATTCGGGAGAGCTAAGACAACAACTGGTAATGGCGATGAAAGTTTGGGCTGAGGCTAAAAAGATAAACAGGACAGGGTACCGTGTAAAGGAACAGTCCAGCAGGCATCCGCTGTGCAGCTGAGTGATCATAAGGTCCAGTGAACAGCAATATGTGAGTCCGAGAGCAGTTCGAATTGGTGCTACAGCACAGGCTATCAGGAAGCACGGCTGTTGTTTGCGTGTGCTAGCGGGCCGGGGCTAGCAGATGGATCTTCGTGGTCGTCGCAACGGGAAGCCTGTTGAAACCACAGACGATTACATCGGCAGACCAGTCGTGATGGATCGGCGGGGCTCCGTGTCGACTCTAGGAGGTCCCGTCCGGTTGACAGAGCGGTATATAGCCGGGAGATGGGCCTGACTCGAGTCTAGCTCAAGGCTGATTAGCCAACAACAACATCCATTTGGTTGCAGCTAGCTAGTTGCGATGATCCGGTGTTAAAGGTCCAGTGATTCAGTGAAATGGGTCTTCCAAATGGACAATGACCCCAAGCATACTTCCAAAGTTGTGGCAAAATGGCTTAAGGACAACAAAGTCAAGGTATTGGAGTGGCCATCACAAAGCCCTAACCTCAATCCTATAGAACATTTGTGGGCAGAACTGAAGAAGCGTGTGCGAGCAAGGAGGCCTAAAAAACCTGAATCAGTTACACCAGCTCTGTCAGGAGGAATGGGCCAAAATTCACCCAACTTATTGTGGGAAGCTTGTGGAAGGCTACCTAAAACGTTTGACCCAAGTTAAACAATTTAAAGGCAATTCTACCAAATACTAATTGAGTGTATGTAGACTTCTGACCCACTGGGAATGTGATGAAAGAAATAAAAGCTGAAATAAATCATTCTTTATACTATTATTCTGACATTTCACATTCTTAAAAGAAAGTGGTGATCCTAACTGACCTGAAACAGATAAATTTTACTAGGATTAAATGTATTTGGCTAAGGTGTATGTAAACTTCCGACTTCAACTATATACATACATATATATATATATATATATATATATATATATATATATATATATATATATATATATATATATATATATATATATATATATATATATATATATATACAGTGAGGGGAAAAATGTATTTGATCCCTTGCTGATTTTGTACGTTTGCCCACTGATAAAGACATGATCAGTCTATAGTTTTAATTGTAGGTTTATTTGAACAATGAGAGACAGAATAACAATCAAGAAAAACGCAGGTCAAAAATGTTATAAATTGATTTGCATTTGCACCAGGTTGCACACATCTCAGGAGGGATTGTGTCCCACTCCTCTTTGCAGATCTTCTCTGAGTCATTAAGGTTTCGAGCCTGACATTTGGCAACTCGAACCTTCAGCTCCCGCCACAGATTTTCTATGGGATTAAGGTCTGAAGACGGCCAAGGCAACAAAGGAGTGGCTCAAGAAGAAGCACATTAAGGTCTTGGAGTGACCTAGCCAGTCTTCAGACCTTAATCCCATAGAAAATATGTGGCGGGAGCTGAAGTTTCGAGTTGCCAAATGTCAGGCTTGAAACCTTAATGACTTGGAGAAGGTCTGCAAAGAGGAGTGGGGCAAAATCCCTCCTGAGATGTGTGCAAACCTGGTGGCCAACTACAAGAAACGTCTGACCTCTGTGATTGCCAACAAGGGTTTTGCCACCAAGTACTAAGTCATGTTTTGCAGAGGGGTCAAATACTTATTTCCCTCATAAAATGCAAATCAATTCATAACAATTTTGACATGCGTTTTTCTGGATTTTGTTGTTGTTACTCTGTCTCTCACTGTTCAAATAAACCTACCATTAAAATTATAGACTGATCATTTCTTTGTCAGTGGGCAAACGTACAAAATCAGCAGGGGATCAAATACTTTCTTCCCTCACTGTATTTAGTTTTGCCCGTATTAAGTATGAGTTTTAAATCAGGAAGGGCTTCCTGCAAAATCGAACTGCAGTCTTGTCACAGCCAGGTCAGCAGTCGGGCATTTGCGTACATAATAGTATAATCCGAATATAGATAATATATTTATTTTTTTACAGATTTACCAATAACATTGATGTAAATAGTGAAAAGAACAGGTCCTAGTATCGACCTCTGTGGAATACCTTTATGTACTTCCTGAAATTTGGACTTAACCCAATCAATCACGATGGCCTGAGTTCTGTCACTAAGATAATCATGAAACCATGAACAGCCATCAGAGCTCAGGTGTCACGCCCTGGCTCTGGGGACACTGTTATGTTGAGCCAGGGTGTGTAGATCAATGTGTTTTTGTTTCTATGGGTGCTATTTCTATGTTGGCCAGAGTGGCTCCCAATCAGAGGCAACGAGTGTCAGGTGTTGCTGGCTGTCTCTGATTGGGAGCCATATTTATACAGTCTGTTTTTCATTCGTGTTTGTGGGATTTTGTTTCAAGTCTGTTTATGTTAGACCGTGAACTGTCACGTATCGTTTGTTGGTTTTGATCGTGTCTCTAATTAAAGAGTATGTTTGCCTGCAACGCTGCGCCTTGGTCCTCATCTGTGTTCGACGATCGTGACAGAAAATCCCACCACAACTGGACCAAGCAGCGAGTCGAGGAGCCATCGCCAGGGAAATCCCTAGCAGATCTCCGTGGCAGCCTCGACTGGGTCAAGCCGAGTGAAGAGCAGAGAGAGTGGACTTGGGAACAATGGAGGAAGAGCTTCGACTGGGTCAAGCCAATTGAGGAGCTGAATAGCGGGAGTTGGAGGCAGAAGAGCGAGAGTTGGGCGAGAACTATAGAGGCCTGGCCCACGGGGAGGAGAGACCCCCAGAACATTTTTAGGGGGGGGCTCACGACGTCAGGGCAGCAGGAGGCCGCGATAGAGCGGTCCAGCGGGTTGGCAGAGGAGGCCGCCAGGTTACGGGGGCCACTGGTCGAAGAGGGGATGGAAGGTGTAGAGGCACGGCGAGAGGTACTGGGGTGTGTTACCAGTCCGGCCCGTTCCAGATCCCGGTGTAGGGCCAGTGGTGTGTGTCCCCAGTACGGTCCGGTCTGTTCCTGCTCCCCGCACCAAGTCAGTGGTGCGCTTCGTCAGCCCGGCTCGACCCGTTCCTGCTCCCCGCACCAAGTCAGTGGTGCGCTTCGTCAGCCCGGCTCGGCCCGTTCCTGCTCCCCGCACCAAGTCAGTGGTACGCTTCGTCAGCCCGGCTCGGCACGTTCCTGCTCCCCGCACCAAGTCAGTGGTGCGCTTCGTCTGCCCGGCTCGGCCCGTTCCTGCTCCCCGCACCAAGTCAGTGGTGCGTTTCGTCAGCCCGGTTCGGCTCACTCCTGTTCCACTGGTGCCTGGTTCGGCACTGGTCAGATGTTTTACGCCGGAGCTAGAGCAATCCGCTCCATCAGTGTGCAGTCCAGCTCCGGCCAGCGGGGCCAGACCGGACCAGGGGTACTTTGGGGGGTTGGAGAGGGAGCGGGGATCAGGCCCGGAGCCGGATCCGCCGCCTAGGCGGAGTGCCCACCCGGTCCCTCCCCTGTGGTATTTGGTTGACGCGGTCGGAGTCCGCGCCTTTAGGGGGGGGTACTGTCACGCCCTGGCTCTGGGGACACTGTTATGTTGAGCCAGGGTGTGTAGATCAATGTGTTTTTGTTTCTATGGGTGCTATTTCTATGTTGGCCAGAGTGGCTCCCAATCAGAGGCAACGAGTGTCAGGTGTTGCTGGCTGTCTCTGATTGGGAGCCATATTTATACAGTCTGTTTTTCATTCGTGTTTGTGGGATTTTGTTTCAAGTCTGTTTGTTAGACCGTGAACTGTCACGTATCGTTTGTTGGTTTTGATCGTGTCTCTAATTAAAGAGTATGTTTGCCTGCAACGCTGCGCCTTGGTCCTCATCTGTGTTCGACGATCGTGACATCAGGCCTATAGAGGACAACTTATTCAATAAAATAGTATGATCAACAGTATCAAAAACATCTGACAGGCCCACAAACAAAGCAGCACATTTCATTTTAGTGTCTAAAGCATTGACAAGATCATTAACAACTAAAGTCGTTGTTGTAATAGTGCTATGCCCAGGCCTAAACCCTCATTGGTTTACATACAAAATACATTTATCAGATATAAAATGGCAAAGCTGTACATTTACCAATGATTCAAGAATCTTAGCTAGACAAGGAAGCCTTGAAATGGGGCAATAAAGATTAAGATCACTTTTATCCGCGCCCTTTTGGAGTGGCAGCACAAGAGCTGATTTTCATACTTTTTGAATATTTCATGATAACAATGTAAAAAAAAAAGTAGGTTACTGAGCCAACAATGATGGATGCGCGCTGCACACTTAAGCAAACCGGGATCCAATTTGTCAGCCACTGTGGATTTATTGTTGTTTATTGCTAGCAAAGTATCCAGGACTTATTTTTCTGTAAATAGCCTAAAAGAAAAGCTTTGACTATCATTTCTTTGATCCTTCAGCAAGTTTCCCCTATCAGCATCCAGCCCAATATCATTGTGTATAGGCTTAGAAGTTATTTCAAAGAGTTAGCTTGCTGAAAAAAAAATGGTGATTAAATGCATAAATTATGGAATTTTTTTCCGTAATGAGGTCCATGTTTGAATTACTTTGTTGTGGCAAAGAGTAGGAAGTAGAACCCTTCAGGAATTTGACAGTTTTCCACAATGATTCCTCAGTTGCTTAAAATATTGTCAGTCCAGGCCTAAGCCAGCGTTCCTGGCCTTGACCCAAGCATCATCGTTTTTCTGAATGACTTCTGATAATTCTGGAGAGTACCGGGCATTCGATCAACCTTTAACTCTTAATTTTTTTAAAGGAGCATGATTATCCACAATAGTATTGAAGAAATCTGCAAAAGGGCTGAAAGCTAAATCAGGTTCAAGGATAGCTGAAATACAATCAAGGTCACTGAAATAAAGATCATTTAAAAAAGCCTGTTCACTGACGTTTTTAAAGCTTCTCTTTGTGATAACGCAAGGCTTAGATGTTTGTATTCTCACATCTGTAACACAAACAACTGGGCAATGGTCACTAATATCTTGGGCGAAGACACCAGTAGAAACATATTTCTCTGGTGTATTCGTTAAAATAAGATACACTGAGTTGACTTTGAAGGATCTTTAGGGTTGGGCCGTGTAGGCTTAGTCACCAGTTGGGTTAGGTTGAGATCATTACAAGTCTATTAGATTGTCTGACGCCTGCATTTCCCAATCATAATGTAGGTAATCCAGGATAATAGCTTCTGATTTAGTAAAAGAAGACTACAAACTAGTTAACTCCTCAAGTGCACAAAAGTTAGCCGAGGGAAGACAATAGACCCCTATGACAGTTATGGATACATTTTTCCACAAACAAAGGTTTAAAGATAGTAGCTTAAAAATGTTGGCAAGGGAAATGGATTTCAGTAAAGAGACAGATAAATTATTTTTTATAAGAATTGTCACTCCACCACCTCTACCCTGTCTATCAGCTCTGAACACATTATAACCCTCAATATTAATATCGGAGTCCAGAATGTCCCCAGAGATCCAAGTTTCAGTCAATTCCAGAATGTCTGGATTCGTCTGCATAGCCCAGATCTTGATGAAATCCAGTTTAGGAAGTAAGCTCCTAACCCAAGTCCTTTACGATTTTTTAAGTCACATGGAGTTTCTAAGTCAAACAAGCTACGTTGAATAGGCGGTTGCAAGCCCTGTCTGATGGTTGATATTGATATAGTTGGTATGATTAAGTAGAACTGCCCCATTTGGTCTAGTATTAGAGGTAAGAATAGAAATTGGAATAACTTTTTCAAAGTTGGCACCATACACCCTGAGGCCGCAGCCAATGCCAATATGAGGAACTCTGAGAGTAAACAATGATGGAATGTTATAAATGGACTTATATGGGCTTTGGAGCCTCAGACACCCTCGAGGCCTGATGTGAGCGGGAGCCCGGGGGGTATAGGCCTGTAGTAGAAACCCCCTGAACTGGACCCTCATGAGACATGGTAGAGGATGAAGGAGCAGGAATTTCTGGAAGCAGGTAGACAAAACTGTTGGTCAGCAGGATGGGATCCCCCAAAGCCATTGCGCTGGGCTTACGGTATGTGACGTGCCTCCACTGGGATGCAGGATCAAGAACCGCGGCATCCCCCAGCTTCTCATAAAGTGTCCTTGCTCTTTTATTCTCCTAAGGTGGTGGGGTGGGGGGGTGAGATGGGAGGTAGAGGTGACTTCACTATGTAGGGGTCTCTGCAGGGAAGAGGGGCGACACATCGGCGAGGCTGTGGTACGACGACCAGGCTGAGGAGTGGAAAAGGTCTTAGTGGGGCCTATCCAGGATATGCTGCAATGTCTCAATTTGCTTACTCTGGATTTCCAGCTCAGACAAATTTCCACATTAGACATTTGGCCACTCAATATGGTCCCGGAACTGTGCAAAATAGGTGCAGCTCCTACATGGGATGAAACATTCACCGTAGTCTCTGAGGTTGGCAGCCGCCAATCTGGAAAAAGTCAGTTTGCCCGTGTGGCGGAAAGTAATAGATGCCATTTTGGGAAAACTCTGTTAAAAGCCACTTAAATAAAATAGGTTTGCGAGGACAGCCAGGAGAGACGCACATTGGAGGGGATGTAGTTTCCAGTACAGGCCGGTTGAAATCCGGGAGGATGGTAAGCGCTACACCGGGCCGCGGGAGAGTCCCTGGGGGGTTGGGGCAGGGTAAATGTCCATGGGGGAGTAGCAGGAGGGGTGGGGGGTAGGAAGTCTGGGGGGCAGGAGGGGGACAGGGGGAGAAGGTAGCTGCCTAGTGGTGGCTATTCAGCAGCCTGATGGTCTAGGGGTAGAAGCTAATGGCCAGTCTGACAGTTTTTGCCATGATACTCCTATACTGCCCGCGTCTGAGTGATGGAAGCGGGTAGAACAGACCGTGGCTCGGGTGGCTGAGGTCCTTGATGATATTCAGCTACACGTCAGTTACCACAGCAAGTGACACCTTTAACAAAGAGCTGCAGTCAGTTTTAGAATGGGTGGCTAGCAATAAGCAAGTCCTAAATACACTTAATGGCCGGCTATTTCAGCTACACCCGTTGCTGACAGGTGAATAAAATAGAGCACACAGCCATGCAATCTCCATAGACAAACATTGGTAGTAGAATGGTCCGTACTGAAGAGCTCAGTGACTTTCAACGTGGCACCGTCATAGGATGCCACCTTTTCAACAAGTCAGTTTGTCAAATTTCTGCCTGCAAGAGCTGCCCCGGTCAACTGTAAGGGCTGTTATTGTAAAGTGGAATCATATAGGAGCAACAACGGCTCAGGCACAAAGTAGTAGGCCACACACGCTCAC
Source organism: Coregonus lavaretus (assembly GCF_964263955.1). NCBI lineage: Eukaryota > Metazoa > Chordata > Actinopteri > Salmoniformes > Salmonidae > Coregonus > Coregonus lavaretus. The sequence goes on from NC_140006.1 coordinate 4,240,046, forward strand.
AGAACGGGACCGCTGAGTGCTGAAGCGCGTAAAAATGGTCTGTCCTCGGTTGCAACACTCACTACCGAGTTCCAAACTGCCTCTGGAAGCAATGTCAGGACAAGAACTGTTTGTCGGGAGCTTCGTGAAATGAGTTTTCAATGCCAAGGGTCGGCTGGAGTGGTGTATAGCTCGCCGCCATTTGACTCTGGAGCAGTGGAAACGTGTTCTCTGGCGTGATGAATCACGCTTCACCATCTGGCAGGCTGACGGACTAATCTGCGTTTTGGCGGATGCCAGGAGAACGCTACATGCCCCAATGGATAGTACCAACTGTAAAGTTTGGTGGAGGATAAATAATGGTCTGGGGCTGTTTTTCATGGTTCAGGCTAGGCCCGTTAGTTCCAGTGAAGGGAAATCTTAATGGTACAGCATACAATTACATTCTAGACAATTTTGTGCTTCCAACTTTGTGGCAACAGTTTGGGGTTTATTGGAAGCAGTTGGGGACACTGCTTTTATTTACTGACTCTGGAGTTAACGGGTTAAGGGTTTGAGTTTCCTGAAGAGCATGGAAGTCTATTTCCTCTTCCTTTTGAGGGAGTTGAATCTTTAACCTCTCCCCTTCCTCCTTTTTTTCTTCCAACTGGGGATGCTCCTCTGTACACTCTGGAAACAGCTCACACCGTGTTGTAAATCAAGGATTAGAACTTTCAGCTATCTCCCTCTCCAAATTCACACAGGAATGTGCCTTTGTTCACAGACGTTTTCCCGCTGAAACATTCAAAAAGTGAATACTGGAACAATATTTCTAACATAGACCGTGGGGAATGGTCAGAGACGATCTGAAGAATAATAATGTCATATGGGTTGTTATTTTGTGATGTCATTAAAAATGTTATGGAGGAAATACTGTAACTTGGAAAGTATGTCCACTATATATAGGAGGTTTTCATCCGATGCATTGAGCATATAATATGAAAAATTATGAAAGTATGTTTGTTAAGATAGGAATGTGATTTTAGTTTTTTAATAAGATAATTGTTTTTCAGAATAATAAGTAGCCATGCCACGAGTGAGGTCAGAGAGTATGTCAGCCTAACGGAACCGTCCCTTTCGACCAGAGTGCACAAAGGCTTGGTAGAGAAATTAACCTTTTGACCAGAAAGACCTGAAGCAGCCGCTACACGTTAAAAATGGTTGGAACATATGGGACCAAAAAGACTCGGCCGCAGAAAGTGGTTCGAACCCTGAATCAACACGAGGTAGAGACGATAAGTCACCTCCCGGATAATCACTGGTACGGCTGATTAGCTGTTCTAAGTACAGTATCTAGAAAAGTGAATTTAAATAGGACCACTCTACTACTCTCTCCAAACCATCGTCTACTACGCTGCTCTCATCACCCCACTGTGGGACCAGCGACACGGCTGGCTAGCCTATCTTCCAATACGCAACTTCAAGAGCAACGGGAAGAAGAATCTATTCTGTAGTGCTGTTCAAGACTACATGACAAGTCATTGGAGCCACGGACAACTAAGAAGAAGGACATTGTGACCTCTTGTGGACAATCAGAGCCTTACAAGCGGGCCGCGGAAAGGCCCAGCCTACCCCCTTTCCAAGGTATCTCATGTAAATACATTCATGATTTCTTACTCCAAGTGGGCGGTGGTTCGTGCGCAAAGTATGTGATTACTGTGTGGGTAGTTTCCAAATGTATCAAAGTGCTGTGCCTCTCTCTCTCTCTTTTGTGTAGTTATGTATGAGTAATGTAAATTGTGTATAATTTATGTATAAATCCTCCATATAAAGGATAAACGTATGAAATGTGCCCCTGAGTGTCTGTCAACATTTGGTAATGTAGGCTAGGTTTGGTTAAACATCATATTACAGCACCTTTTTTTGGAGGTGGCTTGTATCGTATGACTGCGTCTCATCCAGCAGTTCCAGCAGCAGCAGCTGGATTTGGGTACTGTAGAATTGGCTTCCCATCAACAAAGTGCTGAAAGAAAGATATATTTTAGCAAATAGCCAGCTAAAGATTTGTGATACAACATGTAGCCTAACAAAGTTAGCTAGCTAACGTTGTTAACCAAGTGGTAGCTGGCTAAGGTAGCTAGCTAGCTGATGTTAGCTAGCTAAGTTTAGCTTAGTTGTATAATGTTAACGCTGTTGCTAACTTTATCTAGCCAGTTAATTTTTTCTCTTAGTAATATTGAGATCCCACATTATGCAAAAGTTTAACTTAACTTAGTTGCTTACCTTGGAGCAAACATATGTGTCCTTCGTTATCTTGCTTGTGAATGAAAAACTGTGAATGAAGTGGTCCACAAAGCCTTATAGACAAGGAGTTTAGCGAATGGTCAGTTGAGCAAGTTGAGGAGACTAAACTGCTTGGTGTAACCCTAGATTGTAAACTGACATGGTCTAAACATATTGATGCAACGGTTGCTAAGATGGGGAGTGGTCTGACCTTGATAAAGTACTGCTCTGTTTTCTTGACATCACAATCAACCAAACAAGTCCTACAGGCCTTGGTTTTATCACACCTGTACTACTGACCAGTTATATGGTCAAGTGTTGCAAAGAAGGACATAGGCAAATTACAGTTGGCCAAGAACAGAGCAGCACGGCTGGCCCTTAAATGTACACGGAGGGCTAATATCAAGAATATGCATTTTGATCTCTCCTGGCTCAAAGTAAAGGAGAGATTGACATGTTGAAAGCACCGAACTGTCTGTTCAAACAGCTAACACACAGCTCAGACACCCATACATACCCCACAATCTTCACAGTCCCTAAATCCAGAACAGAGGCTGGGAAACGCTCAGTACTGCATAGAACCCTGACCACATGGAACTTTCTTCCATGTAATCAGCAGTAAAATAGCAGTAAAATCGGATTTAAAAAACAGATAAAACAACACTTGGCACAACGAGGACTGTGAAGAGACACACACACACACACACACACTCACACATGTTATATTGTACATTTGTAATGGTGGAGCAGTGTAAATGTGCATAGTGCACAATGTCTTGTTCTATGTTTTGTTTTATTTATGATGTACACTATTGTTTTGTTGTGATGTCTTGTTTTGTTCCTGTTTAGACCCCAGGAAGAGTAGCGGATGCCTTGGCAGCAGCTAATGGGGATCGTATTAAAATACAACAAAAACAAAAAAACTAAATATGGACAGATGACAAAACCATGGAACCAGAGGATTCTTCATGAGAGGGTTCTATGTAGACAAGAGGGTTGTGAGTGGGTTTTGAAAAATCGACATGGCACCGGAAAGGGTTACCCTATATGGACAAATGACAGAATGTCTATTGATTCTAATCTTTAAACAATCTCTATCACTCCCACAGAACCAGTAGTGTAGCAGGAAATTCAAGCCATTGGCAACAGAGGTTGTAAGTTCAAATCCCAAGTGAGGTTCACTCCCAAGTAATCAGAATACAGCAGCAATACAGCAATAATACCTTAAAGGTAATGAACAGTCAAATTCATATTCTTCATGAAATTTGATGGTATTTGAAGGAAACCAAACCAAAGTATGATGACAAAAGGGGGTCGTTCAAAACTCTGATACGGTTGTCAAGTCTACACATCCGTGCTGCTGTGAATTGAATCACAAGAGACATGCCAAATGGGAGATGTGTGTGTACATATATATATATATATATATATACAGTGGGGAAAAAAAGTATTTAGTCAGCCACCAATTGTGCAAGTTCTCCCACTTAAAAATATGAAAGAGGCCTGTAATTTTCATCATAGGTACACGTCAACTATGACAGACAAAATGAGGAAAAAAAATCCAGAAAATCACATTGTAGGATTTTTAATGAATTTATTTGCAAATTATGGTGGAAAATAAGTATTTGGTCAATAACAAAAGTTTCTCAATATTTTGTTATATACCCTTTGTTGGCAATGACACAGGTCAAACGTTTTCTGTAAGTCTTCACAAGGTTTTCACACACTGTTGCTGGTGTGTGGCCCATTCCTCCATGCAGATCTCCTCTAGAGCAGTGATGTTTTGGGGCTGTCGCTGGGCAACACAGACTTTAAACTCCCTCCAAAGATTTTCTATGGGGTTGAGATCTGGACACTGGCTAGGCCACACCAGGACCTTGAAATGCTTCTTACGAAGCCACTCCTTCGTTGCCCGGGCGGTGTGTTTGGGATCATTGTCATGCTGAAAGACCCAGCCACGTTTAATCTTCAATGCCCTTGCTGATGGAAGGAGGTTTTCACTCAAAATCTCACGATACATGGCCCCATTCATTCTTTACTTTACACAAATCAGTCGTCCTGGTCCCTTTGCAGAAAAACAGCCCCAAAGCATGATGTTTCCACCCCCATGCTTCACAGTAGGTATGGCGTTCTTTGGATGCAACTCAGCATTCTTTGTCCTCCAAACATGACGAGTTGAGTTTTTACCAAAAAGTTCTATTTTGGTTTCATCTGACCATATGACATTCTCCCAATCCTCTTCTGGATCACCCAAATGCACTCTAGCAAACTTCAGACGGGCCTGGACATGTACTGGCTTAAGCAGGGGGACACGTCTGCCACTGAAGGATTTGAGTCCCTGGCGGCTTAGTGTGTTACTGATGGTAGGCTTTGTTACTTTGGTCCCAGCTCTCTGCAGGTCCCCCCGTGTGGTTCTGGGATTTTTGCTCACCGTTCTTGTGATCATTTTGACCCCACGGGGTGAGATCTTGCGTGGAGCCCCAGATCGAGGGAGATTATCAGTGGTCTTGTATGTCTTCCATTTCCTAATAATTGCTCCCACAGTTGATTTCTTCAAACCAAGCTGCTTACCTATTGCAGATTCAGTCTTCCCAGCCTGGTGCAGGTCTACAATTTTGTTTCTGGTGTCCTTTGACAGCTCTTTGGTCTTGGCCATAGTGGAGTTTGGAGTGTGACTGTTTGAGGTTGTGGACAGGTGTCTTTTATACTGATAACAAGTTCAAACAGGTGCCATTAATACAGGTAACGAGTGGAGGACAGAGGAGCCTCTTAAAGAAGAAGTTACAGGTCTGTGAGAGCCAGAAATCTTGCTTGTTTGTAGGTGACCAAATATTTATTTTCCACCATAATTTGCAAATAAATTCATTAAAAATCCTACAATGTGATTTTCTGGATTTTTTTCTCTCCATGTGTCTGTCATAGTTGACGTGTACCTATGATGAAAATTACAGGCCTCTCTCATCTTTTTAAGTGGGAGAACTTGCACAATTGGTGGCTGACTAAATACTTTTTTTCCCCACTGTATATATACACACAGTACCAGTCAAAAGTTTGGACACCTACTCATTCAAGGGCTTTTCTTTATTTTTTACAATTTTCTACATTGTAGAATAATAGTGAATACATCAAAACTATGAAATAACACATATGGAATCATGTAGTAACAAAAACAGTGTTAAACAAATCAAAATATATTTTAGATTCTTCAAAGTAGCCACCCTTTGTCTTCATGACAGCTTTGAATTATTTGAATGCAAATAGTCCGGGTAGCTATTTGATTAGCTGAGAGTCTTATGGCTTGGGGGTAGAAGCTGTTAAGAAGCCTTTTGGACCTAGACTTGGTGCTCCGGTATCTCTTGCCGTGCGATAGCAGAGAGAACAGTCTATGACTAGGGTGACTGGAGTCTTTGACCATTTTTAGGTCCTTCCTCTGACACCGCCTGGTATAGAGGTCCTAGATGGCAGGAAGCTTGGCCCCAGTGATGTACTGGGCCGAACGCACTACCTTCTGTAGTGCCTTGTGGTCGGAGGGCGAGCAGTTGCCATAACAGGCAGAGACGGTGGCAAAAACATTATGTACAAAATAAGTTACAAATAACGCGAAAAAACAATAGCACAATTGTTTAGGAGTCCGTAAAATGGCAGCAAATCTCCTCCGGCGCCATAATCAGACCGGCGCCATCATCAGACCAAAGGACACATTTCCACTAGTCTAATGTCCATTGCTCGTGTTTCTTGAACCAAGCAAGTCTTCTTATTATTGATGTCCTTTAGTAGTGGTTTCTTTGCAGCAATTCAACCATGAAGGCCATGAAGGCCTGATTCATGGTATGAAAAATGTATGCACTCACTAACTGTAAGTCGCTCTGGATAAGAGCGTCTGCTAAATGACTAAAATGTAAGTGTAAATGCAGTCTCCTCTGAACAGTTGAGATGTGTCTGTTACTTGAACTATGTGAGGTGCTGATTTCTGAGGCTGGTAACTCTAATGAACTTATCCTCTCCAGCAGAGGTAACTCTGGGTCTACCTTTCCTGTGGCGGTCCTCATGAGAGCCAGTTTCATCATAGCGCTTGATGGTTTTTACGACTGCACTTGAAGAAACTTAAAAATGTATTGAAATGTTCCGTATTGACTGACCTTCATGTCTTAAGGTAATTTTACCAAATAGGGCTATCTTCTGTATACCAACCCTACATTGTCACAACACAGCTGATTGGCTCAAATGCATTAAGATGGAATGAAATTCCACAAATTAACTTTTATCAAGGTACACCTGTTAATTGAAATGCATTCCAGGTGACTACCTCATGAAGCTGGTTGAGAAAATGCCAAGAGTGTGCAAAGCTGTCATCAAGGTAAAGTGTGGCTACTTTGAAGAATTAAAAAAAAAAAAAACTTTTTTTGTTACTACATGATTCCATATGTGTTATTTCATAGTTATGATGTCTTCACTATTATTCTACAATGTAGAAAATAGTAAACAATTTAGAAAAACCCTGGAATGAGTAGGTGGGTCCAAACTTTGACTGGTACTGTATATGTATATAAAGAAAATGATATCATTGATGCAATTTCAATGTTGTTTGAGTTGCTTTGTTTATCACCAAATTTGCTTGAGATGATTGTACTGTGACACTACTCACTGCATCCAAGTTGCTTGACGTAGGTGTTTCAAAGACCTGTCAGTCAAGGCAAGCTCATGAATATAAGCTCTGTCTCTCTTTTCAAACTTCCTGGTAGTTAGCAATGAGATACCATACTTTTCAGAATGACTGTTCAAGACCTTTAATCCAGCTCTAAAAAGACAGCTACTTTTGTCATATTTACCGTTTATTTGTATTTTTATGAAGAACCCCTCTGGTGTAATGAAGAACCCTCAGTGTAATGAAGAACCCTCCATGGATGGAGGGTCATTATAAAAAGGTTCTCCAGAGCCCAAAAAAGGTTCCCCTACAGCAGGGATATTCAACTTACCCTACGATGTCTGGAGCCTGATGGTTTTCTGTTCTATCTGATAATTTATCGCAACCACCTTATGTCCCAGGTCTAAATCAGTCCCTGATTAGAGGGCAACAATGACCAGGTTTACATGCACACAGTATTCTGGATAGTAGCTCATATCCCGCTTAAGGTCATATTCGGGATAAGCTGATTGCACCTTTGATATCCCATTCACAAGTGTCTGTGAATAAACAGAATATTCCTAATTGAAGTTCATATGGGTTAAATTGAATAATAACTGAAATATAGACAGACTGTAGGCCTATAACCTCTCACATGTAGCGTAATATAATAACTCCTGCAGAATTATGCATTTCTTGCAGTAAATTGATACAACAAATGTACATTTTGTCTCGGGAACAGGAGTGGAGAAATATGGTTTATTTCTTTCAGCATCTCTTGAGAAAATGCTAAGGTGTGTGTAATGTGCTTTGTTTGACACTGTTAAGCAAGCAGACAGTATTTCGAACTGAAATCAGAAACTTGTTATATCGTTTTCTCAGCTTTTCATTTCCATAAAACCGGTCAAACTGACATTTTGCACCGGACCATTCTTTCCACAGTTTCAGAGTTTTGTGTTTTCTCCCAGTCCCTAAACGAAACAGACAATTTTGCATTAATCTAGTTAACACTGGTATTCATTCTATCGATGTAAAACATTATTCTGGTGAGCACTACTTTATTTTGTCTTCTAGGGCAACAAGTTATGACAGAAGAGAAGCTACATGTATCTAACTATAGTTGACAAACAAACAGCCTATCGAATGTCCAAAATATATTATGGCCTACCCAATGATAGAGAGAAGAGGTAAAATAGAGAGAAGAGGTAAAACACACCTTGTGCAAGTTGTGGCGTGCTGCCTGTCTCCCCATCTCCCATAGTGCCAGAAAAGGAGCCGCGAATGGTTTCTAATCAGCATAAATCATATCATATTGTGCTCTCCACTACACACGGTGCACTCTTGTGGGTTTGGGAAAACACGTGAATATTTCAGGACTTTTTCTCTTTTGCAGCGCTTTTAAGCAAACGTGACCTGCATTGCTATTCCGGGGCCTCTCCATCTCCAATGTTGTCAAGTGGACGGTGTAAACGAAGACAGGTCAGGGGGACAAGGCAGCTTGAGGACGAAACTGCTCAGCTCAATCCCAACGGGCACTGTTCAAAATGGTGGAGATAAATAATGCATGCCCTATTGAGCGTCCATCCCATCTCTTCAAATAGACACCTCGACTGGAATAGATCATGGGAGAAAATACGGATAAAATGCAGTGGAGACTTGTCAGCCTGGAAACGTCCCTCTCCACAGGGGATCATTATCATGAATCAATTCTTTAAAGCCATTCTTCCTGACCAAATGGTGGACGAGGGACAGGCCTCCCAAAATAGTCTGCTCTGGCCTCTATAACCAGACCAGACTCCTGCTATTATCATTATAACAATCTCTCACACAATTCACAGTGCTTTTTGATAACATACAGTGAGGGAAAAAAGTATTTGATCCCCTGCTGATTTTGTACATTTGCCCACGGACAAAGAAATGATCAGTCTATAATTTTAATGGTAGGTTTATTTGAACAGTGAGAGACAGAATATCAACAAAAAAAACAGAAAAAACGCATTTCAGAAATGTTATAAATTGATTTGCATTTTAATGAGGGAAATAAGAATTTGACCCCCTCTCAATCAGAAAGATTTCTGGCTCCCAGGTGTCTTTTATACAGGTAACGAGCTGAGATTAGGAGCACACTCTTAAAGGCAGTGCTCCTAAACTCAGCTTGTTACCTGTATAAAAGACACCTGTCCACAGAAGCAATCAATCAATCAGATTCCAAACTCTCCACCATGGCCAAGATTGTAGACCTACACAAGGCTGGAATGGGCTACAAGACCATCGCCAAGCAGCTTGGTGAGAAGTTGACAACAGTTGGTGCAATTATTCGCAAATGGAAGAAACACAAAATAACTGTCAATCTCCCTCGGCCTGGGGCTCCATGCAAGATCTTACTTCATGGAGTTGCAATGATCATGAGAACGGTGAGGAATCAGTCCAGAACTACACGGGAGGATCTTATCAATGATCTCAAGGCAGCTGAGACCATAGTCACCAAGAAAACAATTGGTAACACACTACGCCGTGAAGGACTGAAATCCTGCAGCGCCCGCAAGGTCCCCCTGCTCAAGAAAGCACATGTACAGGGCCGTCTGAAGTTTACCAATGAACATCTGAATGATTCAGAGGAGAACTGGGTGATCCGAGTGTTGTGGTCAGATGAGACCAAAATTGAGCTCTTTGGCATCAACTCAACTCGCCGTGTTTGGAGGAGGAGGAATGCTGCCTCTGACCCCAAGAACACCATCCCCACCGTCAAACATGGAGGTGGAAACATTATGCTCTCGGGGTGTTTTTCTGCTAAGGGGACAGGACAACTTCACCGCATCAAAGGGACGATGGACGGGGCCATGTACCGTCAAATCTTGGGTGAGAACCTCCTTCCTTCAGCCAGGGCATTGAAAATGGGTCGTGGATGGGTATTCCAGCATGACAATGACCCAAAACACACGGCTAAGGCAACAAAGGAGTGGCTCAAGAAGAAGCACATTAAGGTCTTGGAGTGACCTAGCCAGCTCCAGACCTTAATCCCATAGAAAATCTGTGGAGGGAGCTGAAGGTTCGAGTTGCCAAACGTCAGGCTCGAAACCTTAATGACTTGGAGAAGATCTGCAAAGAGGAGTGGGACAAAATCCCTCATGAGATGTGTGCAAACCTGGTGGCCAACTACAAGAAACGTCTGACCTCTGTGATTGCCAACAAGGGTTTTGCCACCAAGTACTAAGTCATGTTTTGCAGAGGGGTCAAATACTTATTTCCCTCATTAAAATGCAAATCAATTAATAACATTTTTGACCTGCGTTTTTCTGGATTTTTTTGTTGTTATTCTGTCTCTCACTGTTCAAATAAACCTACCATTAAAATTATAGACTGATCATGTCTTTGTCAGTGGGCAAACGTACAAAATCAGCAGGGGATCAAGTACTTTTTTCCCTCACTGGTAGCTCCTCCACTGGAGGTAGGGTCCGCAGCAACATAAAAATGTGACCGACCGGCTCGATTCGGTCTGATGTAGCAAACTTTGAAATTGTGTTTTTTACACTGGATAAAAGTAGAGACTCAGAGCTAGAAAATGGTATATCACACAGTACAGCTGAGGAACAATGGGAAAGTAATTCTGCTTTGAAAGTTAATAAACTTGTAACCCTACTTTTGAGAAAATTACCCATGAATGTTTTGGTACACCTACTGGAGAGCTCTTCCTTGTGTACACCCATTCAACATCGTTCACACCCTCTTAAGCCTTAGCCCCACCCATCGCTTTAAGAATTCACATGTGAGGCCATGTGCTAAAAAGAGTGAGTATGTTAGTGTACCAAACAACCAAAGATTTGCAAAGGCCAAAATGTGCTCATCTTCCTCGACTTCACCATAGAGGTGATGGAGCAACAGCGTGTATTCCGAGATGTGATGCAGACCATAAAGAGAGGAGGAGGTGAAATACAGCCTGTGTTTTCCAGCCAAACTACAAGTTCATCACAACGACAGGACAAGAGTCTTCAACAAGTCCGAAGAGGCTGCAAGCTACATATCAAAACTCCAGCAAACCCCCTGAAAGGGTGAAATCACACGCCATTCATTTCTGGGATATTGATTGAGCAAACAGTGGATTTTGTGTTTATTCATCAACAGTAACGTATTCATTTGTTTTCCAACAACCGTGGAGAGGGATGTTAAGTCTGACTGTTGTTAGCTTGCTAGCGTAGTATTGGGTCTGTTCTAGCCAAAATGCCTGCCGGTCCTCATTTACGTGAGATGGGGAGAACAGTGCTTGATTTGGGGAAGCAGTGGGGACGGCGGGTTTCTCTAGGGAAGCTGTGGGGAGTGCGGGTTTCTCTGGGGTCTGTTACTGTGTTTTTGTTTTTGTTTTCTGCTGCCAGACAAGTTTTATTTTCATTTATACATGTTTAAGATGTTTTATTTGAAATGCCTCCTGGATATACAGTACCAGTCAAACGTTTGGACACACCTACTCATTCAAGGGTTTTTCTTTATTTTTATTTTTTTTGACATTGTAGGATAATAGTGAAGACATCAAAACTATGAAATAACACATATGGAATCATATAGTAAACATAAAAGTGTTAAACAAATATATTTTAGATTTTAGATTCTTCAAATAGCCACCCTTTGCCTTGATGACAGCTTTGCACACTCTTGGCATGCTCTCAACCTGCTTCACCTGGAATGCTTTTCCAACAGTCTTGAAGGAATTCCCACATATGCTGAGCATTTGTTGGCTGCTTTTCCTTCACTCTGCCGTTCGACTCATCCCAAACCATTTCAATTGGGTTGAGATCGGGGGATGTGGAGGCCAGATCATCTGATGCAGCACTCCATCGCTCTCCTTCTTGGTAAAATAGCCCTTACACAGCCTGGAGGTGTGTTGGGTCATTGTCCTGTTGAAAAACAAATGATAGTCCCACTAAGCCCAAACCAGAGAGGATGGTGTATCACTGCAGAATGCTGTGGTAGCCATGCTGGTTATGTGTGCCTTGAATTCTAAATAAATCACAGACAGTGTCACCAGCAAAGCACCCCCAAACCATAACACCTCCTCCTCCATGCTTTACGGTGGGAACCACACATGCGGAGATCATCCGTTCACCCACACCGCGTCTCACAAAGAGACAGCGGTTTGAACCAAAAATCTCAAATTTGGACTCCAGACCAAAGGACACATTTTCACCGGTCTAATGTCCATTGCTCGTGTTTCTTTGCCCAAGCAAGTCTCTTCTTACTATTGGTGTCCTTTAGGAGTGGTTTCTTTGCAGCAATTCGACCATGAAGGCCTGATTCACACAGTCTCCTCTGAACAGTTGATGTTGAGATGTGTCTGTTACTTGAACTCTGTGAAGCATTTATTTGGGCTGAAATTTCTGAGGCTGGTAACTCTAATGAACTTATCCTCTCCAGCAGAGGTAACGCTGGGTCTTTCATCCCTGTGGCGGTTCTCATGAGAGCCAGTTTCATCATATCGCTTGATGGTTTTTGTGACCGCACTTGAAGAAACTTTGAAAGTTCTTGACATTTTCACTATTGACTGACCTTCATGTCTTAAAGTAATGATGGACTGTCGTTTCTATTTGCTTATTTGAGCTGTTCTTGCCATAATATGGGCTTGGTCTTTTACCAAATAGGGCTATCTTCTGTGTACCCCACCTACCTTGTCACAACACAACTGATTGGCTGAAACACATTAAGAAGGAAATAAATTCCACAAATTAACTTTTAAGAAGGCACACCTGTTAATTGAAATGCATTCCAGTTGACTATTTAATGAACCTCAAATATAAAATATATTTTGATGTGTTTAACACTTTTTTGGTTACTACATGATTCCATATGTGTTAATTCATAGGTTTGATGTCTTCACTATTATTCCACAATGTAAAACATTTTAAAAAATAAAGAAATACCCTTGAATGAGTAGGTGTGTCCAAACTTTTGACTGGTAGTTTATATGTCAAGAAACAATGTTGGGAATCAGTCAGATGTTAAAGACGTCACATTAGTCTCGTGGAATGGGCACAGTCTCAGGCATGCGCGCAAAAGGATTATGGTATTTAAGCACATTAAATCACTTGGTGCTGACATAATTCTCCAGTAAGAAACGCACATAAAAGCCACGGTACAGCAGCATCTGATATCCAACTGGATTTCTCAAGTTTATCGATCACCTATCTCTTCCTAGGCGAGAGGTGTTACTTTTCTCTTTCGTAAAAACATCCCTTTTCAACTCTCGTCCATGTCTACAGACCCACACGGTAGGTACATCATAGTATCAGGGAACATTAACTCTTTCCGTCACCTTATTGAACGTCTATGGCCCAAACATTGACGACCCACATGATTTTCGTAATGTTTTTGATTTACTCCCAGATCTTAATACCACTAATCTAATAATCCTTGGCGATTATAATTGTTACCTTGATCCGTATCTTGACAGACTGTCTACACGTACTCCACCAAATATCACATCTGTCCAGGTTCTAAATAATCTAATCAAATCCAGGAATCTAGTAGACATCTGGAGACTGCAACATCCCACAGAATGAGACTACTCATTCTACTCTCATGTTCACAAGTCTTATTCTAGAATTGACTACTTCCTAACAGATTCCAAATTGATACCCAATGTGCTGTCGTGACTTTCATTAATGTGATGACTGTTATTTATCAAATAATTATCTACTATGTTTACTTGTTACTAGATTTAATTAATAATGTAACAATTAGCTCATTAGGAATGTGGGGCACCACGGGAGAAGTTGTTTAATGAGTTACAATCTCCCGAATTAAACTCAATAATATATAGATATCGATAACAGGCACTCGAATCCAGGCTCTGTCGCAGCCGGCCGCGACCGGGAGACTCATGGGCGGCGCACAATTGGCCCAGCGTCGTCCAGGGTAGGGGAGGGAATGGCCGGCAGGGATGTAGCTCATTTGATAGAGCATGACGTTTGCAATGCCAGGGTTGTGGGTTCGATTTCCACGGGGGGCCAGTATAAAAAAATATGTATTCACTAACTGTAAGTCGCTCTGGATAAGAGCGTCTGCTAAATGACTAAAATGTAATGTAAAATGTTATTAATAATTTACCTCATATCATTCTCATTCTGAACGTTGCAGACTTCTTGAATCTGCACAAACCCGAGTCTTACTGATCATTCCGTACCACACAAATTGATTTGATTATTTATTTGCTATCAAACTAAATGATAACACAGGATACACACACACGGTATCGGTTATTGATTAGAAACTTAATACGATGATGACAGGTCCCTAGCGGACTAACACAATATGACACTTGTTACATAAGAGAGTTAAAGAAAGATTGATTGTCCACAAGAAGTCACAATGTCCTTCTTCTTAGTTGTCTGCTTGGAAGTGGTCTTCTGAGGATGGCTAATCAGCCGTGTCGATGATCCCCAGTGGGGTGATGAGAGCAGTATAGTAGACGATGGTTTGAAGAGAGTAACAGGATGGCCCCACTTAAATTCACCTTCTTAGATACAGTCCTTAGAACAGCTACTCAGCCTTAACATTGATTGTTAGAGAGGCGACTCGTCTTCACCTCGTGTTGATTTTCAGGGTCGTAACCAATGGAGAAAAGCTGCAGCTTGAGTCTGTCTGGTCTGTCTGTTAATCCTTAACTCAATATTTTATACCCTCGGGTAAAAAGGGTGTTTCCGTCATACTGACACACTCTCTGAGCTCCCTCGGGCTTGGCTAGTTACGAGGCAAAAGCATTAGGATAACCGCGAGCGCAGCTAGAAACTAAAATCACATTCCTATCTTCACAGACATATTCTCATCATACATTTTTACATTTACATTTTAGTCATTTAGCAGACGCTCTTATCCAGAGCGACTTACAGTTAGTGAGTGCATACATTATATTTTTTCATACTGGCCCCCCGTGGGAATCGAACCCACAACCCTGCCGTTGCAAACGCCATACTCTACCAACATCCCTGCCGGCCATTCCCTCCCCTACCCTGGACGACGCTGGGCCAATTGTGCGCCGCCCCATGGGTCTCCCGGTCGCGGCCGGCTACGACAGAGCCTGGATTCGAACCAGGATCTCTAGTGGCACAGCTAGCACTGCAATGGACAGTGCCTTAGACCACTGCGCCACTCGGGAGAAAGGAGTTGCACAACGTAAAGGATAAAGACCTGGCGTATACACCATGTATACTCTCCAAGTTACAGTATTTTCGTCATAAAATTTGTAATGACATCACAAAATAATAAACAATATGACATGATTAGCCTGATTGGCCCTCCTGTAGCTCAGTTGGTAGAGCATGGCGCTTGCAACACAAGGGTTTTGGGTTCGATTCCCACGGGGGGCCAGTATGAAAAATGTATGCACTCACTAACTGTAAGTCGCTCTGGATAAGAGCGTCTGCTAAATAACTAAAATGTCAATTGGATCACTAAAAAATACAACTTTGTAGGCCTCCTGTAGCTCAGTTGGATAAGAGCGTCTGCTAAATGACTATAATGTGTAACTGTAGATCCCCAGTGACCATTCGGATGTTAGAAATATTGTTCCAGTGTTTCCTTTTTGGACGTAAAAGTCTCTGAAACAAAGAACATTCCTTTCACCATACTAGAGGGCCAGAAGGATTATCCTCCTCTCTAATTTATGGCAGAGTGTTAAGGCGTCAAGACCGGCTCCAGCCCCCCCACCCCAACAGTCTAATTATGTTGTCCCTCAATCTTTCTTTAACAAAACAGAATTACAGTTGGAATTTTAACCCCTCCTTTCTCACAGACCAAGCATTCATTGACTGCATGACAGCCAATATGAATGAGTTCCTCAAGACTAATGACACAGGAGTGGTATTTGATTCTATACTATGGGAAACGTTTAAAGTGGTTATGAGAGGTCATATTATTTCATATGAGTCTGCCATAAAAAAAGGGAATCGCATTCGACTGGATGAGATAGAAAAAAAAACACCCCGCTTTGGAGGAGACATACAGAACTTCACTCTCTCAGGTGACAACAATATTTTGAAATTAAAATGCGAATACAACTCTATTCTTGGTTCTCAGGTCAGTAACCTCCTATTAAAGCTGAGACAAAAACAATTTGAACTAGGGGACAAACCGGAAAGGTTGCTGACTAGACAACTAAAGGGTGCACAAGCAAATAGAGAAATCCATAAAATCCAGTCTAAGGCGGGCACTTTGCTGACAGATCCTAAAGACATAAACAACTGCTGCAGAGTTATATTCTTCCAGATCCGATGCTTCTAGTTCGGATGTATCAGGCTTCTTTGATTCCATCAGCCGGCCAAAACGTGATGATAGCGGCAAAAAAGAATTGAACTCAAATTTCACAACAGAGAAAATAATTGAGGCAATAAAAGCTTTCCCACCTGGAAAGGCTGCAGGCACTGATGGTTTCGGCTGTGAATTTTATAAAACATTCAGTGAAGCTCTCGTTCCCCTCTTACTCAGGATGATAATTCAACAGAAAATAATATTTTGTGAATTCATTGTATGAAGCCAATATTTACCTTCTGTTTAAAAAAGGCTGAGGTAACAGATCCTGCAAATTATAGACCAATAGCATTGCTTAATTTTGATTTAAAAAATGATCACCAAAGTATTTGCAAATAGGTTGAACAAACATGTAACAACCATTATTTAACCGGATCAGACAGGGTTTATCCCCGGCAGGTTCTCTTTTTCAAATGTGAGCAGGCTGCTTAACATTCTATATGCAAATCACGGGAAAGGCTCCAAGGCGGCTATTATATTGCTAGATGCTCAAAAAGAGTTTGACCAGATAGAATGGTCATACATGTTTGAAACACTCACTAGGTTTGGATTTGGCGACTCATTTATCACCTGGGTCAAAATGCTCTATGCCTGCCCAACATCCTCTATTCTGACCAACAGCGACAAATACAGTCCCTTTGAACTACTCAGATCTGTTCAGAAGTGTTGCCCACTCAGTCCTCTGCTCTTCACTGTCACCCTTGAACCGCTGGCGATACAAATAAAGGATCATCCTAATATCCAACGTCTTAAAGTAGGAAACGTAGAAAGCCGCATTTTGTTATATGCAGACGATGTTCTTCTATACCTCTCAGACCCAGTAGCCTCTGTCCCTAACCTACTAGACTTAATTAATTCATTTGGCAAACTATCTGGCTATTCAATACATTTGGGAAAAAGTGATCTCATGTGTATCTCAGATAATATTACAGCAAGTGAGCTAGAGAGGATAACATTCAAAGTGGTGCATGACCACTTAACTTACCTGGGACTAAAACTACCTAGAAATCCAAAGCTCATCTTCAAGCTTAACTACAGTGAGCTTGTTGCAAAGTTAAAACAAAACATAGAGAGTTGGAGAATATTGCCTCTTTCTATGATGGGGCGCATTAATGCCATAAAAATTGTTTCTCTTCCCAGGTTCCTTTATCTTTGCCAGAATCTTCAAAATGTTTCTTACCTCTTCATTTTTTAAGACTAGACTAGACAATCTTGTCATTTGTCTGGGGTTACAAAAACCATTGTAGTTGTAAAGCCCACTTGCAAAAGCCCAAGGAAAGATCCGGCTTAGGCCTACCCATCTTTAAGCATTACTACTGGGCTGCAAATGCCAGGGCATTAACGTACTGGCAACTGGGTTTCCCCTGATAAGTTGGTCACGGTTGCCCCACACTGGCTAAATATGTAACAAATTCCTCTCTTCCAGCCTTGATTTTCTCCAAAGCAGAGTGCCCAAACAAACTGACAGGCAACAACTTTGTTTTGAGAAATTCTTGAAGACTTTTAAACCAGATGAAGCATGTTTATAAGGTGGCTGATACCTCTGTATACACCCCGATATGCTTTAATCAATATTTTGTTCCATCTGGGTCTGATAAGGTGTTTGTTGAATGGAGGGAGAAGGGACTGGCCACAATTGAAGACTTGTACATAGATAAGCAATTAGCATCATTCATCCAATTACATAATATATTCAAACTCTCCCATTTTTCCATTATTTCCAAGTCAGACACTATATCAAAGGGAAAATTCAAAATGTTGACACGCTCCCTGTACAACATTTGTTTTATGATTTGCTACAGCACCCTCCCAACTCAAAACACCTCATCTCACAGTCTGACTCCTTTTTCTCCAACTACACAGAGGCCTCTACTAGTCATCTCAAGGAGATTGAGATCTCAGATTATCTATGGGGAGAAGCCCTGTCTAGAATTCATTCCTGTTCCATCAATGCCAGATATCAATTGATACAATACAAAGTCATGCATAGACTATTACTCCAAACCCAAATTACATAGAATTTACCCCCAGGTCTCCCTACTGTGTGACAAATGTAAACCTCAGAGGGTTCATTAACTCATATTTTTTTTGTCTCTGCCCCCTACTTAATAATTTTGGGAGGAACATATTTGATTGGTATTCAAATGTATATGAGAGGGCCATTGAACCTGACGCAGAACTTTGGCTGCTCAGTCTGTTCAGATCGTCCTATGAGGAACAACAGGCTCTGATGTTTGGAATGGTGGCTGAAAAAAGAAAATCCTCACAGAATGGAAGTCACCCAGCCCCCCTTGCTTCCGTAGATGGCTAGCAGAAATTATTGACACCATTAACTTGAAAAATATTCATTTTTTCAGGACTAACTCTGGACAGAGACTGATTGTGAACACTGACTAGGAACGCTTATTGTTGTTGTAACTGTCATTGTTGCTCTATTCTTGTCCCTTGTCTTGCTTAAGCAATACTTAATTTCATATGTCTGGCAGCTGTGTTTTTTTTGTTATTCTTTTTGTGTGCTTTTGTTTTGTACTAAATTGCAAAAGAAAATCCTTTAAAATAATACATATATATATATATATATATATATATATATATATATATATATATATATATATATATATACATAAATTGTCAATCTAGCAAATCAGGCAACTAAATGTTTTTGTTCATTTCCAGCTTGTTAGCCAGTAAAAAAAAGACAATTTCATAGCTGACAACATCTTAACTTTAGCTAATTTTATTCATTATTACAAACTAATTACCGAAAATAGCTTATGGTTGTGAATGTGAACGTGACAAAATAAAAGCAGGGCATTCTACTAGAGAATTTTAGAACTTGGACACTGTCTCGTTGGCCTAATGTTATAGCCTAATTTGACTTTGGTGCAGGTTATGTTGTTCTTCACATTACCGTCTCCGGTAAACTCACACTATATCAAATAAACTAAAAGTTTATTTGTCACATGCACATGATACAGAAGGTGTAAACGGTACAGTGAAATGGTTACTTGCATAGTGGAGTCTTTTGTTTAGACATGTATCTAGCTAACTAGCTAAACAATGAACCATAATCCCAACTCATAATGGTACTACAATGCATGAATCTGCAGGTAGCTAAAGCTAACCAACTAGGTTCAATGTTAGCTAGCTAGCTAGCATTAGGCTGTAACTAGCAATGCAAATGGATTTCTGAGATATTAATAATATTACTACACAGATCATACACATAATGTTAGCTTGTGAGCCAGCTAACGTTATCTAGCTAGCTAACAGTACGCTTCAACTTGCAATGAAAACGACTTTCTGACTACATTTGAAACGTATAATATCTGAAAATGTAGCTAGCTAGACTCTCTTACCCGTATACATGGATGAATGCTTCTCCCTTTCTGTCACGGATGCCATGGTTGCCCTCAGTTTGAAGATGTAATCCGGAGACAGGTGTTTTATACAATAGCCTTCTGTGTGCTCTTTCAACTCCCTCCGCATATTTGCAATCAAACGCGATAATTTTCTCCATCTCCTTAGCTCTTATATTCTGCTTCTACCGGGCATTCCACTGATTTCAAAACTCGGTCAACTTCTTCACTGACAACAACACATTTCCGTTGCAGAAGACTCTACAATGTCTGGTTCAATGAAAATGTTTTTACCTAAATTACGGATTTCCTCATCGTCTGATTCATTTTCAGAGTCAGAGAGCGTCAGCATGACACAATCTTCCTCCAGAAAGTGGAGAGCGTTAGCAATACTTTTTCAGTTGTTCATGATATGGCCCCGTGTAGCTCAGTTGGTAGAGCATGGTGTTTTTGCAACGCCAGGGTTGTGGGTTCGATTCCCACGGGGGGCCAGTATGAAAAAGTATGCACTCACTAAAACTGTATGTCGCTCTGGATAAGAGTGTCTGCTAAATGACTAAAATCTAAATATCTTTCAAAAAAGCTGTGTTAGAAAGGATTACATACATTTACTGAGCAGCTCATGTTATAGACAGAAGCATGCTACATGGCAGACCAAAACTCATCTCTCGGCATGTCCAGCCCATCCATAACCTCAGCTAATCAGGGCTAGCGGGAAGGTTCCTGTCTTTTTCCGTGGCTAAACCAACTAGGCTCGTAATTTAACAACTTTTATTCGTATTTACATCAAAAAATGCATTTTGATAAAAATAATAATGTTTATGTTCAAATGCCTCTCCTGTGAAGTAGTGACATGCAACATACGCCTAGTTTCCTGAAACGAGTCACAAATACAAAGCACTTTAGAATTTCAGGAGCATTTCGAGAAACTAAAGGGATTTCAGGAGTCATGCCTCCACGCATGTCAAGATGCTGGAGACCATTGCAGTTGTTTGTTTGCTCTGTTTGCTTGGATTTTGAGCTTTGTGGAAAAGGAGGCAAGCTCAAGTTTATCATTACAAAGGTCACTGCATATTTACCAAAACCTTGCCCACTGAATTACCGCAGTTGTTGCAAACCTAGGATGTGCCATGTCATCTACATTCTGTTGATTTCATGGACTGATTTGAAAAGACCAGCCACAGAGATATTAGATACAGTGCCTTCAGAAAGTATGTACACCCCTTGACTTGTTAATTTTTTTGTTGTTGTGTTACAGCCTGAATTTAAAATGGATTATATAGCGATTTTGTGTCACTCGCCTACACACATTACCCCATAATGTCAAAGTGGAATTATGTTTTTGACATTTATTTTATTAATAAAAAATTAAAAGCTGAAATGTCTTGAGTCAATAAGTATTCAACCCCTTTCTTATGGCAAGTCACATAATACATTGCATGGACACACTGTGTGAAATAATAGTGTTTAACATGATTTTTGAATGACTTCCTCATCTCTGTACCCCACACATACAATTATTTGTAAGGTCCTTCAATCGAGCAGTGAATTTCGAACACAGATTCAACCACAAAGATCCGGGAGGTTTTCCAATGTCTCGCAAAGAAGGGCACGTATTAGTAGATGGGTAAAAATATAAAAAGCAGACATTGAATATCCCTTTGAGCAACACAACACATCACTGAGTACCAGTCTTCAATTTTCAAGCATGGTCATGGCTGCATCATGTTATGGGTATGCTTGTCATTGGCAAGGATAAGAATAAACGGAATAGAGCTAAGCACAGGATAAATACTAAAGGAAACCCTGGTTCAGTCTTCTTTCCAACAGATACTTGGAGACAAATTCACCTTTAAGCAGGACAATAACCTAAAAGACAAGGCCAAATATACACTGGAGTTACTTACCAAGATACATTGAATGTTCCTGTGTGGCCTATTTACAATATGGAAAAAGTCAAGGGGTATGAGATTATTATGGATAAGAGCAAGATTATTTTTATTTGTCAAACGGCAGCCAAGCATCAATGATCATGTCACCAGAATAACACCCTCAATATTTATTGGAAAGGAATATCAATCTCATCACTGTGCACTTTCACCACCCTGTGAAGTTCATCATAATTTATTTAATCTGTAGCTTAATAACCTGCATGGTTTCCCGAGTCGTAGTGGGAGGACCACACACCATATAATCTCGTGACTCCAAGTTTACTTTAATATGATGGTTATTATATCAATATTTGTGCATGACGGCGTTTCCACCGGATTTCTCACATAATTAATTTGACAGAAACAAAAAGATCCCACCATGTCGAACAAATTGAAAACAGTGTAATGTACTGTAATTTAAAGTTATATTTTATATCTGTGGTTATTAAGAAACAAATAGTGTCTTCCAAGAGCTGCTACATCTACTCCTCAATGTGACTTCAGTCTTTACAACATCAGGAATGTGTATCTACGCAGATACACATTCCTGATGTTGTAAAGACTGAAGTCACATTGAGGAGTAGATGTAGCAGCTCATGGAAGACACTATTTGTGTTTGTGTGTGTGTGGGTTTGTGTGTACACATTTTACTATACTTGTGAGTAGCAGAAGTCCTCACAAGAATAGTAAACCAACTTAAATTCAGAGAAGTGAGGACATTTTGCTGGTCCTCACTTGTAAAAATGCTATTTTAGGCTTACGGTTAGCATTACGGTTAGAATTAGGGTTAGAGGTTGTGTGTGTGAACAGTAGCCAGTAAATTACTGTAGATTTACAGGATCTTTACTGAAACACAAATTTACAGTATATTACTGTAACACATGATTACAGCAACATGATGTATTTGTAGAATTTGCAGTACATTACTGGAAGCACAGTGGTTAGTAATCTGTTGCATAATTACAGTACAGTAAGCTAGTGCCGATAATGGACAGTATTTCTGTTATGTATTTCAATAGTTTCAATACCTATTTTATAATTTGTATTTCACTGGCCTGAAGTACAATTCATGTATTTTGTAAACGTTTAATTAGAATACATACAGTGGGGAAAAAAAAGTATTTAGTCAGCCACCAATTGTGCAAGTTCTCCCACTTAAAAAGATGAGAGAGGCCTGTAATTTTCATCATAGGTACACGTCAACTATGACAGACAAAATGAGACAAAAAAATCACATTGTAGGATTTTTAATGAAATTATATGCAAATTATGGTGGAAAATAAGTATTTGGTCACCTACAAACAAGCAAGATTTCTGGCTCTCACAGACCTGTAACTTCTTCTTTAAGAGGCTCCTCTGTCCTCCACTCGTTACCTGTATTAATGGCACCTGTTTGAACTTGTTATCAGTATAAAAGACACCTGTCCACAACCTCAAACAGTCACACTCCAAACTCCACTATGGCCAAGACCAAAGAGCTGTCAAAGGACACCAGAAACAAAATTGTAGACCTGCACCAGGCTGGGAAGACTGAATCTGCAATAGCTAAGGAGCTTGGTTTGAAGAAGAAAAAAAATCCAGAAAATCACATTGTAGGATTTTTTATGAATTTATTTGCAAATTATGGTGGAAAATAAGTATTTGGTCAATAACAATATATACCCTTTGTTGGCAAGGACACAGGTCAAACGTTTTCTGTAAATCTTCACAAGGTTTTCACACACTGTTGCTGGTATTTTGGCCCATTCCTCCATGCATATCTCCTCTAGAGCAGTGATGTTTTGGGGCTGTCACTGGGCAACACGGACTTTCAACTCCCTCCAAAGATTTTCTATGGGGTTGAGATCTGGAGACTGGCTAGGCCACTCCAGGACCTTGAAATGCTTCTTACGAAGCCACTCCTTCGTTGCCCGGGTGGTGTGTTTGGGATCATTGTCATGCTGAAAGACCCAGCCACGTTTCATCTTCAATGCCCTTGCTGATGGAAGGAGGTTTTCACTCAAAATCTCACGATACATGGCCCCATTCATTCTTTCCTTTACACGGATCAGTCGTCCTGGTCCCTTTGCAGAAAAACAGCCCCAAAGCATGATGTTTCCACCCCCATGCTTCACAGTAGGTATGGTGTTCTTTGGATGCAACTCAGCATTCTTTGTCCTCCAAACACGACGAGTTGAGTTTTTACCAAAAAGTTCTATTTTGGTTTCATCTGACCATATGACATTCCCCCAATCCTCTTCTGGATCATCCAAATGCACTCTAGCAAACTTCAGACGGGCCTGGACATGTACTGGCTTAAGCAGGGGGACACGTCTGGCACTGCAGGATTTGAGTCCCTGGCGGCGTAGTGTGTTACTGATGGTAGGCTTTGTTACTTTGGTCCTAGCTCTCTGCAGGTCATTCACTAGGTCCCCCCGTGTGGTTCTGGGAATTTTGCTCACGATTCTTGTGATCATTTTGACCCCACGGGGTGAGATCTTGCGTGGAGCCCCAGATCGAGGGAGATTATCAGTGGTCTTGTATGTCTTCCATTTCCTAATAATTGCTCCCACAGTTGATTTCTTCAAAACAAGCTGCTTACCTATTGCAGATTCAGTCTTCCCAGCCTGGTGCAGGTCTACAATTTTGTTTCTGGTGTCCTTTGACAGCTCTTTGGTCTTGGCCATAGTGGAGTTTGGAGTGTGACTGTTTGAGGTTGTGGACAGGTGTCTTTTATACTGATAACAAGTTCAAACAGGTGCCATTAATACAGGTAACGAGTGGAGGACAGAGGAGCCTCTTAAAGAAGAAGTTACAGGTCTGTGAGAGCCAGAAATCTTGCTTGTTTGTAGGTGACCAAATACATATTTTCCACCATAATTTGCAAATAAATTCATTAAAAATCCTACAATGTGATTTTCTGGAATTTCTTTTCTCATTTTGTCTGTCATAGTTGACGTGTACCTATGATGAACATTACAGGCCTCTCTCAGCTTTTTAAGTGGGAGAACTTGCACAATTGGTGGCTGACTAAATACTTTTTTTCCCCACTGTATATTTGTATTTTCTAATATAAAAATAAACTTGCAACTAGCCCGCTTAGCTGCAATAATATTCTCAGTAACAGTAACAATCTTTTTACTTGCTATGACTGTGATATGTTCTTGTTTGTCTACATTAGTTTAATGCACTGACTCTAAGTCGCTCTGAGTAAGAGTGTAAGAGTGTCTGCTAAATGACCAAAATGTAAATGTAAATGTAAAAATGAACACTTGCAAAGCACACTGCTGGGTATTACTCTAATGATCGAATTTCAAATAGAATGAAGATGGAGATCATTAGAATAATACCCATCAGTGTGCGTTGGAAGTTTTAATTTGGACATTTACATTTTGGTCATTTAGCAGACGGTCTTGTCCAGAGTGACTTACAGTCAGCGTATTAAACTGAGGTTGATAAAAAATAACACATATCACAGTCATAGCAAGTAGAAAGATGATGTTACCGTTACTGAGAATGTTGTCGTAGTTAAGGATACATTGGTCTTCAAAGAATGTTATATTTGTAACAAGATACCTTTTGATGTATCTTTGCCCATCTCTACCTAGTGCCAAATACGTTACTGTAATATCCACAGTAACTTGTCACCAGCTTCCTGTAAGTTACTGTACTACCAGAGCTTGCTGACAGGTGTATAAAATCAAGCACACAGCCATGCAATCTCCATAGACAAAACATTGGCAGTAGAATGGCCCGTACTGAAGAGCACAGTGAATGTCAACGTGGCACCGTCATAGGGTACCACCTTTCCAACAAGTCAGTTCGTCACATTTCTGCCCTGCTAGAGCTGCCTGTAAGTTGAAATGGGTTTGACTCCCAAGTGGCACAGTGGCCTAAGGCACTAGCTGTGTCACTAGAAATCCTGGTTCGAGTCCAGGCTCTGTCGCAGCCGGCCGCAACCGGGACACCCATGGGCGGCGCACAATTGTTCCAGCATCATCCAAGGTAGGGGAGGGTTTGGCCAGCAGGGATGTGGGTTCGTTTCCCACGTAAATGTTTCCATGGCCGATCAGCTGCACACAAGCCTAAGATCACCATTCGCAATGTTAAGCGTTTGCTGGAGTGGTGTAAAGCTCGCCGCCACTGGACTCTGGAGCAGTGGAAACGCGTTCTCTGGAGTGATGAAGTC
The DNA here is from genome assembly GCF_964263955.1 of Coregonus lavaretus. NCBI lineage: Eukaryota > Metazoa > Chordata > Actinopteri > Salmoniformes > Salmonidae > Coregonus > Coregonus lavaretus. The sequence continues at coordinate 4,265,663 of NC_140006.1, forward strand.
CGATAGACAAATCTGGGTTTGGTAGATGCCAGGAGATCGATACCTGCCCAAATGCATACAGTACCATTCAAACGTTTGTACACACCTACTCATTCGAGGGTTTTTGTTAATTTTTACTATTTTCTACATTGTAGAATAATAGTGAAGACATCAACACTATGAAATAACACATATGGAATCACGTGAACAATTAAACAAATGGCCACCCAGACTATTTACATTGACCCCCCCCAAACTTGTTTTTACACTACTGCTACTCGCTGTTTATTATCTATGCATAGTCACTTTACAAATTACCTCGACTAATCTGTACCCCCACACATTGACTCGGTACCGGTACCCCCTGTATATAGCCTCGTTATTGTTATGTTATTTTCTTGTATGACTTTAGATTTGATTTGATTTTTTTACTTTAGATGATTTAGTAAATATTTTATTAACTCTATTTCTTGAACTGCATTGTTGGTTAAGGGCTTGTAAGTAAGCATTTCACAGTAAGGTCAACACATGTTGTATTCGGCACATGTGACAAATAAAATGTGATTTGATTTGATTAACCAAAAAAGTGTTAAACAAATCCAAATATATTATATATTTGAGATTCTTCAAAGTAGCCACCCTTTGCCTTGATTACAGCTTTGCACACTCTAGGCATTCTCTCAACCAGCTTCATGAGGTAGTCACCTGGAATTCATTTCAATTAACAGGTGTGCCTTCTTAAAAGTTAATTTGTGGAATGTATTTCCTTCTTAATGCGTTTGAGCCAATCAGTTGTGTTGTGACAAGGTAGGGTTGGTATACAGAAGATAATAATAATAATAATAATATGCCATTTAGCAGACACTTTTATCCAAAGCGACTTACAATCATGTGTGCATGTGCATACATTTTTACATATGGGTGGTCCCGGGGATCGAACCCACTACCCTGGCGTTACAAGCGCCATGCTCTACCAATTGAGCTACAGAGGACCAGATAGCCCTATTTGGTAAAAGATCAAGTCCATATTATGGCAAGAACAGCTCAAATAAGCGAAGAGAAATGACAGTCCATCATTACCTTAAGACATGAAGGTCAGTCAATCTGGAAAATGTCAAGAACTTTGGAAGTTTCTTCAAGTGCAGTCACAAAGACCATCAAGCGCTATGATGAAACTGGCTCTCATGAGGACCGCCACAGGAAAGGAAGACCCAGAGTTAACTCTGTTGCAGAGGATTAGTTCATTAGAGTTAACTGCACCTCAGACTGCAGCCCAAATAAATGCTTCACAGAGTTCAAGTAACAGACACATCTCAACATCAACTGTTCAGATGAGACTGTGTGAATCAGGCCTTCATGGACGAATTTCTGAAAAGAAACCACTACTAAAGGACACCAATAAGAAGAAGAGACTTGCTTGGGCCAAGAAACACGAGCAATGGACAATAGACCGGTTGAAATCTGTCCTTTGGTCTGTTGAGTCCAAATTTGAGTGTTTTTGTGAGACGCAGAGTAGGTGAATGGATGATCTCCGCATGTGTGGTTCCCACCGTGAAGCACGGAGGAGGAGGTGTGATGGTGTGGGGGTGCTTTGCTGGTGACACTGTCTGTGATTGATTTAGAATTCAAGGCAGACTTAAACGGCATGGCTACCACAGCATTCTGCAGCCATTTGCCATCCCATCTGGTTTGGGCTTAGTGGGACTATAATATTTTTTTCAACAGGATAATGACCCAACACACCTCCAGGCTGTGTAAGGGCTATTTGACCAAGAAGGAGAGTGATGGAGTGCTGCATCAGTTGACCTGGCATCCACAATCTCCCGACCTCAACCCAATTGAGATAGTTTGGGATGAGTCGGACCGCAGAGTGATGGAAAAGGAGCCAACAAGTGCTCAGCATATGTGGGAACTCTTTCAACACCGTTGGAAAGGTATTCCTCATGAAGCTGGTTGAGAGAATACCAAGAGTGTGCAAAGCTGTCAAGGGTGGCTATTTGAAGAAAGTCATATATAAAATATAGTTTGATTTGTTTAACACTTTTTTGGTTACTACATGATTTCATATGTGTTATTTCATAGTTTTGATGTCTTCACTATTATTCTACAATATAGAAAATAGTAAAAATTAAGAAAAACCCTGGAATGAGTAGGTGTGTCCAAACGTTTGACTGGTACTGTACATTACATTGTTAGGGAACTACTACCACATTTCAGTTAAATTGGTACAGCATTTTCACTAATGAGTGCAACAAATATAGCCTTTTACAAGTTAATGAGCCTCAAATATGTTAATGAGCCAGAAACAACAATATCATGCACCCACTAGTGTTCAAAAAGTTTTTGATGCAAAAAAGAAAATACCTTATGGTACTGTATTCTGTGGGGTGGTATTGAATTACAGTAAATTAATGACAGCACAGTAGCCAGTAAATTACTGTAGATGTACAGGAAAAGGTTTTTAGATTTCAAAAATACGGTATGGTACTGTATTCTGTGGGGTTCACTATTCTCACTAATGGGTGCAACAAATATTTTTCCCCCACCCACAACATTTTCCCACAATGCACCATAATTCAAAGTATGCTGCTGTAAATATACAGCAAAAACAGCTAATCCTGTAAAATTGTATTGTACAATTACAGCAATTTTATGGCAGTATATTGGAATGCCATTGAGCCCCCATAATGCATTGCTCTTTACAGTACTGTACTGTAATATACAATTACAGTAGCTAACTATAGATTTTATGTTGTAACTTCATAGCAATTTGTTACGTTGTGTGGTATGTGTTTCAGGGTTTCTCCTCATTAACTATCTTATTATATGTTTCTGTCTATCAGTCTCTTTGTCCGTGGACCCCCTTTGAAATTCACAAAATTGCTTATTGATGGGAGAGAGGGGGAAATTGGATTGGATTGTGTGGCGAGTCGGAGATCTGGCTGGAATCTGGAATCAATGTCCCCCCACCTTACTGCCAGATAAATGCCTATTCTTTCTGAGAGCTTCTCCTCTCAGTCCAAAATAGTAGAGAAAATCGCTGCCTCCTTATCAGAGTTATATGATCCTTTCACAGATGCTCAAAGGATCAATGGCAGTGTAGTGGGAAGACACATTGGACTAATTGCTTTAACAAACACACTGCTCCATACTGTTCAGTCAAGGTTACCATTTCCAAGGTCGTGGAATGAACGTCACATTGTGACTGCAAGTCCTGCTCTCTAACTTCTGCTCTTCTGCAGAGCTCCTTATTCTCTGGTGGAAACATCCAATCCATTTCTCTTCTGTAGCGAGTAGCGGTCTCTTGTCAGAGAGAAACGCTCCCAGAATATTAACAGGTGGTTACCATGGCAACAGGTGAGAGCTACCCAGCAGCTGTATGATTGGTTGAGCAGGGAAAAGCACCACTTTTACTGTAACCATGCATATGATGGTGAGTTTACAGGATTTCCACCTGTTATAGTGGAAGCCACACCATAGACGCATTTATTTATTGCATTGGCCTCATCCTGTGATAGAGGATTATCCTTCGATGGAAGAGGCCATTTACAGAAGCAATTTAAGGCATGTTTCAACAGGTAACGGTGAGAATGAAAGGACAAAGTAATTTATTCGCTCATCAATAATGAATTAATAGATCTTGATTAAGACCGCATTAATTGCCAGGGACATGGAAAAAAACTATCAGCGGCCTAACTTGACCTAACCAGACATCTGCACAGGCACTTTACAAGCTGTTCACAGGGCAGAGAGCCTGCCAGCCAGTGGTCTTGGCTCCAGGTGTGAGCTATATCCGCCTTCACAACCACTCTCACTGAGGGCAAAGTGATTATGACGGCCTTCAAAATAGAGACTGGAGGCAGAGAACAAACTTGTTTTTCCCGGTGTGGGAAACTCCTCTTAAACACCTCACAAGGGGGACGTTAGAGAGCATTGCCACTCACACTACAGAGGGAATGTATAGGATTAGTTAAGTTGATGTTCAAAACCAGGACAACTACAGTATTACAATGGCACCTACTAAAAACCCTCACTGTTAAAAAATCTGACTATACATGAAAAAGACACTCACATTCAAAAGTGACCCATTCAACAGCTTAAAGAAAGTTGCTGTTCTTTTGTCCTTGTAACATCAGCTATCATACTCATTCCTCCAAGAACAAACTCCACCAACCTGCAATAATGTCCAACAAGAGACAGTCCTCATTAATAAACCATAAAAATGAATGTATATGTCCATGTAATGCAAATGAATGCAAGTTATTTCACTTCCACGAAAAGAGAGAAAAACATATTCCTCTAAGCCTCTCTACTTCCAGTGAATGGCATCTACCACATTTGAATATTCAGAGAAGCTATGCTCTTGTCTTTCTGTGTAACAAATAGCTTGCTCTACCGTCTCTGACACAGCTACTTTCAATAATGAGAATGACAGTTTACATCATTACAGTGAAATGGGCCATGTGTTGACAAGTTAGATGAGGTAAATTTTTTGGAGCAGTTGGAAAGTTTGCAGCCAAGTTTACCTCCATCTGCATACTGAATAATGCCTGTCTATCCCTGGTTACTAAGGCCTTAGGGACAGTTGTCCAAAATAGGTGTAGGTTGTCAAACTTGTTTTTTTTTGCTTTGGGGAGGGTTGTGTTTTTTTTTTATTGGGCACAGGGAAAGTAGTGTTTCTTCCCCCCTGGTTTACATTTGCCCTTTTGCAGGTTTTACTATATAATTTCATCCATCCCAGACAAATGTCCACATCTGCTTGCATGCACCTCCCCTATGTCAAGGTGTTTTGGTACTTCCATGCGCTAAATATACTACAGGTATTTGTATTTTTTAAGGTTACCCATTTTTCCAGGGGTCCAGCAACATTAAGGCAGTTATATACCATTTTAAATATTACATGACTTTATATTTCATAACACTTTACCCAATACATTTACTGTGTTCCCTCATGCCACTACTCCACTATCACATATTTACAATACAATACAACATACTTCCTACAAAAACAAGTAGTGATGAAGTCAATCTCTCCTCCACTTTGAGCCATGAGAGATTGACATACATACATAGTATGAAGAAAAAAAATGTATGCACTCACTGATTTTTATGTAGCTCCTGAGTGGCGCAGTGGTCTAAGGCATCGCAGTGCTAACTGTGCCACTAGAGATCCTGGTTCGAATCCAGGCTCTGTCGCAGCCGGCCGCGACCGGGAGACTCATGGGCGGCGCACAATTGGCCCAGTGTCGTCCAGGGTAGGGGAGGGAATGGCCGGCAGGGATGTAGCTCAGTTGATAGAGCATGGCGTTTGCAACGCCAGGGTTGTGGGTTCGTTTCCCACGGGGGGCCAGTATAAAAAATATAAAAAAATAAAAATTGTATTCACTAACTGTAAGTCGCTCTGGATAAGAGCGTCTGCTAAATGACAAAAAAAAATATATATATATATATTTTTATCATCAATTTCTCTCAGCCAAATCATCAGTCATTTGTGTAAGTGCCGTGCTTGTTGAATGTCCTTCCCTATAAGAGTGATGGAAGTCTGTTGTCAATTTGTTTACAGTAAAAAAGCATTGTATCTGGTCAAACACCATTTTTTCCAAAAGTTTACTAAGGGTTGGTAACAGGCTGATTGGTCAGCAATTTGAGCCAGTAAAGGCGCCTTTACTAGTCTTGGGTAGCGGAATTACTTTTGCTTCCCTCCAGGCCTGAGGGCACACACTTTCTAGTAGGCTTAGATTGAAGATATGGCAAATAGGAGTGGCAATATCATCCGCATTTATCCTCAGTAATTTTCCATCCAAGTTGTCAGACCCCGGTGGCTTGTCATTGTTGATAGACAACAATACTTTTTTCAGTTATTTCAAAATTACGAGCTAGTCTTTCATAATTAGATCACTTATACAGGTCAATATAGTCTACTAATATAACTGTCTATCCTGCCCTCTATCCACCATTCATAGTGACAATAATGGGAGGTGGATCGTTTGTCCAGATCTGCAATAGGCTAACCAGCATCATACCACACATAAAATCATTCAAAGTTGCACCAATTTTCAATATACACTGAGGGAAAAAAGTATTTGATCCCTTGCTGATTTTTTACATTTGCCCACTGACAAAGAAATTATCAGTCTATAATTGTAATGGTAGGTTTATTTGAACAGCGAGAGACAGAATAACAACAAAAAGATCAAGAAAAATGCATGTCAGAAATGTTATGAATTGATTTGCATTTTAATGAGGGAAATAAGTATTTGACCCATCTGCAAAACATGACTTAGTACTTGGTGGCAAAACCCTTGTTGGCAATCACAGAGGTCAGACGTTTCTTGTAGATGGCCTCATCTGACCACAACACTTTCACCCAGTTCTCCTCTGAATCATTCAGATGTTCATTGGCAAACTTCAGACGGCCCTGTATATGTGCTTTCTTGAGCAGGGGGACCTTGCGGGCGCTGCAGGATTTCAGTCCTTCATGGCGTAGTGTGTTACCAATTGTTTTCTTGGTGACTATGGTCCCAGCTGCCTTGAGATCATTGACAAGATCCTCCCGTGTAGTTCTGGGCTGATTCCTCATCGTTCTCATGATCATTGCAACTCCACGAGGTGAGATCTTGCATGGAGCCCCAGGCCGAGGGAGATTGACAGTTATTTTGTGTTTCTTTCATTTTTCGAATAATCGCACCAACTGTTGTCACCTTCTCACCAAGCTGCTTGGCGATGGTCTTGTAGCCCATTCCAGCCTTGTGTAGATCTACAATCTTATCCCTGACATCCTTGGAGAGCTCTTTGGTCTTGGCCATGGTGGAGAGTTTGGAATCTGATTGATTGCTTCTGTGGACAGGTGTCTTTTATGCAGGTAACAAACTGAGATTAGGAGCACTCCCTTTAAGAGTGTGCTCCTAATCTCAGCTTGTTACCTGTATAAAAGACACCTGGGAGCCAGAAATCTCTCTGATTGAGAGGGGGTCAAATACTTATTTCCCTCATTAAAATGCAAATCAATTTATAACATTTTTGACATGCGTTTTTATGTTTTTTGTTGTTGTTATTCTGTCTCTCACTGTTCAAATAAACCTACCATTAAAATTATAGACTGATCATTTCTTTGTCAGTGGGAAAACGTACAAAATCAGCAGGGGATCAAATACTTTTTTCCCTCACTGTAAGTGTTGCTCTCCACTTTCTGGAGGACCGTGTTTTGAAATCAGTGGAATTAGAGTATGACAGCTAAGGAGATGGCGAAAACAAAGGTCTCCGGATTTCATCTTCAAAACTAAGGGTAACCATGGCATCCGTGACAGGGAGACGCGTCCATCCATGATGTATACGGTAAGATAGTCTAGCTAGCTACATTTTCAGATATTACACATTTCTAATTTTGACAGAAAGTGGTTTCATTTCAAGTTAGTGTACTGTTAGCTAGCTAACGTTAGCTGGCTGGCTGGCTCGCTAACGTTACATGTACAATCTTATTATTCGTATCTTAGAGCCATTTGCTTTGCTAGTTATAGCCTAATGTTAGGTAGCTAACATTGCACCTGGTTGGTTAGCTACCTGCAGAGTTGGGATTATGGATACTTGTTTACCTAGCTAGCTAGCTACATGTCTTAACAAAAGACTCCACTATGCAAGTAACCATTTCGGGTGCTTTTAATTAAGTCTAGCCATCTATTCCGATTTCAGAGCATGTCTGAGTGTCAGAGCGCAGAATAACTGCTGAATTTACGAATGCTCAACACCCATTGAACATGGCCGGTGTCAGTAAACATCAGCAAAAAAGCATAATTAAATTGTTGCCAGCAGCACAGTTACAGTCACCAACGCTCTGGATAACATGAAAACAGCCTAACCAGCTCTGCTAGAGCGAGTAAAATGGTCAGAGTGGGGTGTTCTCTCATTTGTGTCTGGAAGCAGCTAGCAAGCTAGCCAATGTTAGCCAGTTAGCTTGGGTGCTTGACTGCCGTTGTGAGGTCAGAACGCTCGGATCAACCCTACTCATCGGCCAGAGCGTCCAATGTGCACTCTGAACGCTTTGAAAGCAAAACTCTCTGAATTTAAGTATGGACAATCTGACAACGGTCTGAATTTACGAATGCCCAGAGCACACTCTGGCACTCCAGATTGAATTTACGAGCACACCCTTCAATAGAATGTCACTTTGACAACTGTTGATAGACGTAGCTGGTAAATTCACTCTGGCTATCTACTCCGATTTCAGAGCACTGTCGTCTGAGTGTGCCATATTGCAGAATAACTGACAAATTTACGAATGCTCAACACCCATTGAATATTCGTAAATTGTTGCCAGCAGCACAGTTGCAGTCGCCAATGCTCTGGATAACATAACAACAGCCTAACCAGCTCTGCTAGGGCGAATAATGGTCAGTGAGCTGTTCTCTCATTTGTGTCTGGACGTAGCTAGCAAGTTAGCCAGTTTGCTTGGGTGCTTGACTGCTGTTGTTAGGAGAGAATGCTCAGATCAACCTTTAAAGAGATGGGTGGGGCTAAAGCTTAAGAGGGTGTGAACAACGCTGAATGGGTGTAGACAAAGAAGAGCTCTCCAGTTGGTAACAAAACATTCAAAAGGCTATTTTCTCAAAAGTGAGGTTACAAGTTTATCAACTTTCAAAGCGGAATTATTTTCCCATTGTTCCTCAAATGCAGTGTATGAAATACCATTTTGTAGCTCTGTGTCTCTGATTTTATCCAATGTAAAAACACAATTTAAAATTTTGCTACACAAGACCGAATCAAGGCGGTCGGTCACAAATGTGAATCAAAACCTATAGAGCTGAGGCAAAGGGTATAAAATATCTCCCAAGATATAAACTAGCTTATTACAGGTTCTGAATGAACAGAGTATTTTAATGAGGGGGGGGGGGGGGTTGGGGTCAGTACAACTTGAGGTGACTGAGATGGGAGAACAATCTCTACAGCACTTCATCAATCTGGGCTTTATGGGACAGTGGCCAGACGGAAGCCACTCCTGAGACAAAGGCACATGACAGAACGCCTGGAGTTTGCAAAAAGGCACATGAAAGACAGAGCATAAGGCAAAATATTATGTTGTCTGATGAGACAAAAATTTATTATTTGGCCTGAATGCAAGGCGCTATGTCTGGAGAAAACCAGGCACAGCTCGTCACCCGTCTAACACCATCCCTACCATGAAGCATGGTGGTGGCATTACCATGCTATGGGTTTGCTTTTCAGCTGCAGGGACTGAGAGACTGGTAAGGATAGAGGGAACAATGAATGGAGCCATATACAGGCAAATCCTTGATGAGAACCTGCTTCAGAGCACAAACAACCTTAGACTGGGGCAAAGATTTACGTTCCAACAGGACAATGACCCCAAGCATACAGCCAAAGCAACACTGGAATGGCTTCAGAATAAGAATGTGAAAGTCATTGAGTGGCCCAGCCAAATCCCAGACTTGAATCCCATTGAAAATCTGTGGAAAGACTTGAATTGCTGTTCACCGCCGCACCTCATCTAAAGAAATTGACTAAAAAGTGTATTCTTTGACTGGAAGGAGAGCAGGTACACAAATTGTTGAGAGTGAATTTTTTGTTGCAGAAAGTTACGTTTAAAAGGCTAGAGTATATTTGTTTCATTTTATTTGGGTGTTTTGGGTGTATTTACCAACGGCCTGTATAGGTCCGGAAAAATACATCAGCTATTGTCTCGTCTTTTTTTACTGTGCCTATAAATCGTTATCTCTGCGACACAGATTCTGTTGCTATGTCTCTTCTCATGGAGGCTTCCCCATTCAGAGGGAAAATAGAGCATTTTGTGCGCTGCAGGAGCTGTACTTACTATGCTCTCTTCAGGGCCAATGTGGACCGACTGAGGTTCCAATGCAACAATTGTTTACTCACAGAGGACTATAGAGAAGAAGTGGCTCCTCTTAGCAAACAGATAGGCCAAATGGAGAGAAGCGGCCTGTGGCGAGTGAGGGTTCATTGGCGTTGGAAAGCCCGACCCAAATTCAGTTTTCGAACAGCTTTGCCCTCCTGGCTTCGGAGGTTCCAGCGCCATCGTCCCACTATCCTGACTCCTTCCAGGGGGATTCTGCCTCGGATTTTGCCTTGGACTCGGCTCACCGGACCTCGAGGGTGATAGTGGGTGATCTTAATCTAGAATGGTTGATGCCCGTATCTAATGGGCTGAAAGATATTTGTACTGAGCTAAATCTAACACAGCTGATACCTAAACCAACTCGCCCCAACTTTAAACACCTGGAAAAATCGACTATTTTAGATATTATTCCAACAAATGCCCCTCATAAATTTACAGCCAATGGGATATTTGCCAATGAGTTCAGTGACCATTGTTGGTTGCCTGTATGAGAGATGTTAAACTTCCTTAAATCTCACTCACACATTATTACAAAGAGACATTTTGGGAATTTTAATTAGCAAAAGATGTTGCCTGAGCTGGGGTTGAGTGACTGGGATATTGTGTCAACTATCACTGACTCGGATCAGGCCCTTAATATATTTATTTCCCTGTATAACTCTGTTGCAGATAAACATGTGCAACAGAGTAATCCTTGGTTTACACATTAATTGACTGAGAAATTCCAGAAAATTAAAATGTTGACTTTCTGGAAAGTGGTCAAATCTTTTCAACAAAACTCCACCTCCTCATTGCTCCAGCAGGTTTTGACAGCCTCGGGGCCCATTCTAGACCAAATGGAAATTTGTGATGTTTTTAATAAACATTTGTCTTCAGCTGGCCACCTGTTTGAAAGGATAGTCTCAGGAAATTAATCTCATCCCACTGGAGGGATGCCTTTACATTTTACATTTTAGATTTTAGTCATTTAGCAGACGCTCTTATCCAGAGCCACTTACAGTTAGTGAGTGCATACATTTACATACCTTTAGTCACCTCAGAACAGATTGTAGAGAATAATATACTAACAGACTCGCATACTTTCTTTTCATTTCAACCCTTTAATGTCTATGATGTACTAAGTGCTTTACTAAAGGTTGATGTAGAAAAAATCAGGGTCTGATTCACTTGATCCCTTCTTACTGCAGCCCTCTGCCCCACTTATTGCAGAACCACTGACCTATATATTTTACTTGACAATTGTTTCTGGAGTTATCCCTAAGATTTGGAAAGCGACACATGTCCTCCCCCTACATAAAAGAGGAGATCCCTCTGACTTAGATAACTACCATCCAATTTTCAAATTATCTTGCCTTTCCAACATTTTAGAATCCCTGACTATCTTTCAGCTAAGAACGTTTTTAACGTCACTCTATTCTTAATGTGCACCAATTCAGTTTTAAACCTGTACATTACAGTTTTAGCAGCTACGCTTGTTTTTAGATGTGTTAAATTGCTTGGATCATAAAAAACAGTGTGCTGCTTTATTTATAGACCTTTCCCAGGCCTTCGATACCGTTGACCATCACATTCTTATTCAAAGCTTGAATGAAATAGGCCTGGATCAGGTTTCTTGCAAGTGGTTTGAAAATTATCTTTCAGACAGGACTCAATGTGTGATCTCTGATGGTTTTCAGTCTAGTTTCCTGGATATTACAAAATGTGTACCACAGGGGTCGGTACAGGGATTTGTTCTCTTTACTATTTATATCAATAATATTGCTCTATCTGTTAAAACTTGTAATATTCATCTGTATGCAGATGAAACTGGTATGTATGCCATTGTATGCCATATGTTAGAGCTGCAATCTGACCTTGCTATCTTACAGAAAGCCCTGGTCGGTTTAAAATGTTTACTTAATGAAAGGCAATACTAAATACATGTTGTTCTCTAGTTCTCTTAATGTTTAAAAAACTTATGGATGAGCTAGTTAAAAAGCTAAGATTTAAAGGGGGCTTCTTTTTTAGAAATAGATCTTGCCTCTCCCTAAATACAGTATCAGGAAGCAGATTGTACAGTCAACTTTTCTGCCAGTTCTTGGTTATGGTGACACCATGTACCAGATTGCTGCAGCCACAACTCATAAACCTTTGTATGCCGTCTACCATAGCACCATTCGTTTTATCATTGATGACAGTTTTAATACTCATCACTGCATCCTGTATCAAAAAGTTGTCTGGTCCTCATTAAAGTCCCATATACAGTGAGGGAAAAAAGTATTTGATCCCCTGCTGATTTTGTACGTTTGCCCACTGACAAAGAAATGATCAGTCTATAATTTTAATGGTAGGTTTATTTGAACAGTGAGAGACAGAATAACAACAACAAAATCCATAAAAACGCATGTCAAAAATGTTATAAATTGATTTGCATTTTAATGAGGGAAATATGTATTTGACCCCTCTGCAAAACATGACTTAGTACTTGGTGGCAAAACCCTTGTTGGCAATCACAGAGGTCAGACGTTTCTTGTAGTTGGCCACCAGTTTTGCACACATCTCAGGAGGGATTTTGTCCCACTCCTCTTTGCAGATCTTCTCCAAGTCATTAAGATTTCGAGGCTGACGTTTGGCAACTCGAACCTTCAGCTCCCTCCACAGATTTTCTATGGGATTAAGGTTTAGAGACTGGCTAGGCCACTCCACGACCTTAATGTGCTGCTTCTTGAGCCACTCCTTTGTTGCCTTGGCCGTGTGTTTTGGGTCATTGTCATGCTGGAATACCCATCCACGACCCATTTTCAGGGGGGGTTCTCACCCAAGATTTGACGGTACATGGCCCCGTCCATTGTCTCTTTGATGAGGTGAAGTTGTCCTGTCCCCTTAGCAGAAAAACACCCCCAAAGCATAATGTTTCCACCTCCATGTTTGACGGTGTGGATGGTGTTCTTGGGGTCATAGGCAGCATTCCTCCTCCTCCAAACACGGCGTGTTGAGTTGATGCCAAAGAGCTCAATTTTGGTCTCATCTGACCACAACACTTTCACCCAGTTCTCCTCTGAATCATTCAGATGTGCATTGGCAAAATTCAGACGGGCCTGTATATGTGCTTTCTTGAGCAGGGGGACCTTGCGGGTGCTGCAGGATTTCAGTCCTTCACGGCGTAGTGTGTTACCAATTGTTTTCTTGGTGACTATGGTCCCAGCTGCCTTGAGATCATTGACAAGATTATCCCGTGTAGTTCTGGGCTGATTCCTCACCGTTCTCATGATTATTGCAACTCCACGAGGTGAGATGTTGCATGGAGCCCCAGGCCCAGTGAGATTGACAGTTATTTTGTGTTTATAACATTTGCGAATAATCGCACCAACTGTTGTCACCTTCTCACCAAGCTGCTTGGCGATGGTCTTGTAGCCCATTCCAGCCTTGTGTAGGTCTACAATCTTGTCCCTGACATCCTTGGAGAGCTCTTTGGTCTTGGCCATGGTGGAGAGTTTGGAATCTGATTGATTGATTGCTTCTGTGGACAGGTGTATTTTATACAGGTAACAAACTGAGATTAGGAGCACTCCCTTTAAGAGTGTGCTCCTAATCTCAGCTCGTTACCTGTATAAAAGACACCTGGGAGCCAGAAATCTTTCCGATTGAGAGGGGGTCAAATACTTATTTCCCTCATTAAAATGCAAATCAATTTATAACATTTTTGACATGCGTTTTTCTGGATTTTTTTGTTGTTATTCTATCTCTCACTGTTCAAATAAACCTACCATTAAAATTATAGACTGATAATTTCTTTGTCAGTGGGCAAACGTACAAAATCAGCAGGGGATCAAATACTTTTTTCCCTCACTGTATCAATTCATTACTCCTTTTTTTACTACACAAACTTCCAACTTACCTAACTAAATTGATAAAGTATAAAAAAAACATCAGATACGAAACCCGCTTACAGGGTTGGTTAACTCTTGTGGTCTCTCGGGTCTCCACCGAATTAGGTAAATCCGCTTTTAGTTTTAATTCACCTCATTACTGGAACCAACTGCAAACTACACTGCAATTCAACACTTTGATTCCACTTGGGCAATGTAAAATATTGATTGGGGAACTATTTTCTAAGGAATGTGTCTGTTTTTCTTGATAGTTTGTTGTGCTGCATTTTAGTTTGTTTTTGTATTATCTGAGTTTGATTTGATTTTGTTTGAATTGTACTGTATGTGCAGGGCTCCGTTGCAAAAGAGACCCTGGTCTCAATTGTGACTCCCTGTTTAAATAAAGGTAACAAATGTTGTTGTTTTTTATAACTTAACAGAGCTTGAGAAAATCTGCAAAGAAGAATAGAAGAAAATCCCCAAATCGAGATGTGCAAAGTTGATACTGACGACTCAAAGCTGTAATTGCCGCCTGTCTTTCATTTTCAATGCATTTGCAAAAATTTCTAAAAACATGTTTTCACTTTGTCATCATTGGTTATTGTGTGTAGGTAGGTGAGAAAAAAAATATATTTTATCCATTTTGAATTCAGGCTGTAACACAACAAAATTTAGAATAAGTCAAGAATTATGAATACTTTCTGAAGGCACTGTAAATCGCTTTGTTTAACAAGTTAATAGATGTGGAGAGAAAGCCTCAACGGGGGATAATCACTGCTCTGAAAAACATTTGGGGAGCTAGATCATGCCAAGCCAGATGGACCACAGGTGTCATGCCAGATGCATTTCTGTATTTAGGAAATGGATGATCTCTGTCTTATCATAACACACTCTCCGAGAAATAACAGGGATTAATCAGAAAGTCAATCTATTAATCAACAATTTTATTTATTTCATTATGTCTGTCAGTCTGTTGTCACATGAAAATATAAAGTCATTTATCAAACATGTACTATGTGACTATGCAGCTCTCTTTGAATTATATCTGAGCTCCCTGAGTGGGAATATAGGTCTATGGAATCTTCTGACTCATCACCATCACCAGCGGCGACGGGCAGGCCCTCAAAGAAAGGCATTATGATATACAGTATAAAAAATTAACAGTTTTAAGTGAGAATATTTGCCAAGGTTTTCCAGCACACAGCTGATGAATTAGGCTGTTTGAGAAGGTTTGAATCCTAAGCAACTTGCCTACACAGTTTGAATTACAATATCAACATATCTACTGTATTAGCTCAAAGCTGTGGTGCTGGAAAACCTTGGTAGAGCATGGGTGGAATAGGCATTGTCGTGCTCCTGAATTTCCTTTTTCGGCTTCAGACCAATGCCTATTCCCACATAGTTTGTTTTAATTTAAATGGTTATACAATATTATAATACAGCTTAACATATGCTCTCCTCGTGAACCCTCACAATATTGTACGTTTTATTTATTGTATTTATTGATAAGATCCCAGCTCATAATACAGATCATTTGTATTTGTATTTATTAGGGATCCCCATTAGCTGCTGCCAAGGCAGCTACTCTTCCTGGGGTCCAAACATATTAAAGCACTTACATTACATATAAAACAAAAGATAAAACAGTACATCATATAACATTATTACACCACTACATACAGTAGGGAAAAAAAGTATTTAGTAAGCCACCAATTGTGCAAGTTCTCCCACTTAAAAAGATGAGAGAGGCCTGTAATTTTCATCATAGGTACACGTCAACTATGACAGACAAAATGAGAAGAAAAAAAATCCAGAAAATCACATTGAATGATTTTTTATGAATTTATTTGCAAATGATGGTGGAAAATAAGTATTTGGTCAATAACAAAAGTTTCTCAATACTTTGTTATATACCCTTTGTTGGCAATGACACAGGTCAAATGTTTTCTGTAAGTCTTCACAAGGTTTTCACACACTGTTGCTGGTATTTTGGCCCATTCCTCCATGCAGATCTCCTCTAGAGCAGTGATGTTTTGGGGCTGTCGCTGGGCAACACAGACTTTCAACTCCCTCCAAAGATTTTCTATGGGGTTGAGATCTGGAGACTGGCTAGTTCACTCCAGGACCTTGAAATGCTTCTTACGAAGCCACTCCTTTGTTGCCCGGGCGGTGTGTTGGGATCATTGTCATGCTGAAAAACCCAGCCACGTTTCATCTTCAATGCCCTTACTGATGGAAGGAGGTTTTCACTCAAAATCTCACGATACATGGCCCCATTCATTCTTTCCTTTACACGGATCAGTCGTCCTGGTCCCTTTGCAGAAAAACAGCCCCAAAGCATGATGTTTCCACCCCCATGCTTCATAGTAGGTATGGTGTTCTTTGGATGCAACTCAGCATTCTTTGTCCTCCAAACACGACGAGTTGAGTTTTTACCAAAAAGTTATATTTTGGTTTCATCTGACCATATGACATTCTCCCAATCCTCTTCTGGATCATCCAAATGCACTCTAGCAAACTTCAGACGGGCCTGGACATGTACTGTCTTAAGCAGGGGGACACATATAGCACTGCAGGATTTGAGTCCCTGGCGGCGTAGTGTGTTACTGATGGTAGGCTTTGTTGCTTTGGTCCCAGCTCTCTGCAGGTCATTCACTAGGTCCCCCCGTGTGGTTCTGGGATTTTTGCCCACCGTTCTTGTGATCATTTTGACCCCATGGGGTGAGATCTTGCGTGGAGCCCCAGATCGAGGGAGATTATCAGTGGTCTTGTATGTCTTCCATTTCCTACTAATTGCTCCCACAGTTGATTTCTTCAAACCAAGATGCTTACCTATTGCAGATTCAGTCTTCCCAGCCTGGTGCAGGTCTACAATTTGATTCTGGTGTCCTTTGACAGCTCTTTGGTCTTGGCCATAGTGGAGTTTGGAGTGTGACTGTTTGAGGTTGTGGACAGGTGTCTTTTATACTGATAACAAGTTCAAACAGGTGCCATTAATACAGGTAACCAGTGGAGGACAGAGGAGCCTCTTAAAGAAGAAGATACAGGTTTGTGAGAGCTAGAAATCTTGCTTGTTTGTAGGTCAACAATTACTTATTTTCCACCATAATTTGGTAATAAATTCATAAAAAATCCTACAATGTGATTTTCTGGATTTTTTTCACTCAATGTGTCTGTCATAGTTGACATGCACCTATGATGAAAATTACAGGCCTCTCTCATCTTTTTAAGTGGGAGAACTTGCACAATTGGTGGCTGACTAAATACTTTTTCCCCACTGTATGTCACACGTGCGCATTTACTGTGAAAGGTTGTAGGCCTCTTAAACATCGGTGTTGTGATGCATAAATTCTAGCAAAGTGCATAGTGTCGGATATTATTCATCCTAATCAGACTGTTTTTTTTTTTACATGCCCGATACATTGGAGATATAAGACAAGTGCTGGAAACATTAGAATACTATGAACTCCTTCAAGACTGTTGGAAATGCATTCCAGGTGAAGCTAGTTGAGAGAATGCCACAAGTATGCAAAGCTGTCATCAAGGCAAAGGGTGGCTATTTGAAGAATCTCCAATATAAATTATATTACGATTTGTTTAACACTTTTTTGGTTACTACATGATTCCATATGCGTTATATCATAGTTTTGATGTCTTCACTATTATTCTACAATGTAGAAAATAGTAAAAATAAAGAAAAACCATTGAATGTCCAAGCTTTTGACTGGTAGTGTATATATTTTTTTTTAAATTATGGGGGATTGGAAATTATATACACAATTACATTGATATAAGGCAAAATCAATTTGTAATATTAAAGCTGATCTAACCACCCCCCACACAAAAAAAAAAAAAAAAAACTTTGAGACTGGT
Organism: Coregonus lavaretus; assembly: GCF_964263955.1. Lineage (NCBI taxonomy): Eukaryota > Metazoa > Chordata > Actinopteri > Salmoniformes > Salmonidae > Coregonus > Coregonus lavaretus. The sequence goes on from NC_140006.1 coordinate 4,283,231, forward strand.
ATCGTATTGGCTTAGACATGACGGTAGAGAGATTTGATTTTAACATTGAGCTTCACAATAATGTAATGTCATAAAGAGTTGATTTTTAAAGATAATATATTAACTTAGACTTAGAGAGTAATGCAATCAGCAGTAGCACAAACAGAGCAGAGGTGAGGATGATCATCAAATCAGCAGCAGACATGTATTTTATATCATTGGTAAACACTAACAATTAAACATACAATACACTCATGCTCACGAACACACACATACACACAGTGTCATGCCTACTCCCGTTCCCTCTCTCCAGCGCTCGACGTCGCCGGTCTACTAACCACCGGTTCTGGCAACCCACATTATGCACACCTGGCAACCATCATTACGCACACCTGCTCCCCATCGTTATACACACCTGGACTTCATCATTACCTTGAATACTCCCCCTTTATTTAACCAATTGCTTTATCAGTATTATTCTGTGAGTTTTCAAAATGACAAGAATTTGATCTAATGAATTAAATGTTGTTTAGTCAACAAACTCTGCACAAAGTGAGCAGATTTTGAAAAAGCTTGAGTAAAATTACAAATTCATGTTTGCCTTTGGAAGGCAACACTGTAAAAAAGCCAACATGGCTTGAATCAGCGTTATGTGAGTTCAAAGGACTTCAGAAGGACAAGAATGTGAGCCAATGTGCAAAATTACTAATTCATGTTTGCTGAAAACCACATCATTATTATGATTTAGGTACTCTCAATAATTAATATTCCCTATCCCGGCAGTCATTCTCAATGCAGGTTGCGGATTATTAAAAGTTCAAATTGTTGGATATCCTCACTCTGGCTTGTTTCCAATAGGAATTACACATCACTTTGTAAACCAGCATAATGTGACTTGCAGGCAGGGATGGGCATAAATGTCCCTGACCGGCTCGATTCGGTCTGATGTAGCACATTTTTTATTTATTTTTATTTTTACATTGGATAAAAGTAAAGATTCCGAGCTAAAAAATTGTATATCATACACTACAGTTGAGGAACAATGGGAAAGTAATTCTGCTTTGAAAGTTGATAAACTTGTAACCCCACTTTGGAGAAAATGGCCCTTGAATGTTTTGGTACACCTACAGGAGAGCTCTTCTTTGTCTATACCCATTCAGCATCGTTCACACACTCTTAAGCCTTAGCCCCACCTATCTTTTTAAGTATTCACATGTGCTAAACAGAGTGAGTATGGTAGTGTACTAAACAACCAAAGATTTTAAGACTATAGGCTGGTTTATACTACGTCTATCAACATGTCTGTTGACATATTGTCGTCCGACATCAAACTTGTTGTTGTTATGAAAAAGTATAAACACAAAAAACGACAGGCTGCATGACATCAGCAGCCTGGTGGTCCAAAATAGCATAACTGGTGTATTTTAACACCAATAATCCCATCCGTTTAAGAATGAATTTAGTATATGTAAATCTATCATACCAGGTAACTAAAAGCAACTTTATAAACAATGTTTTGATTCATTTCTAGCTTGTTAGCTAGCTAGCTAGCTAACGTTAAGTTAGCTGGCTAGCCAGTTCAAATAACGACCATATTATAGCTGATAAAGTCCTAACTTTAGCAAATGTCTATTCATTATTACAGGAAAATACACTCACAACAAGATCATTATTTACAAGTTAATGGTGAGCTAATTACAGAAAATAGCTTATGGTTGTGAGTGTGACAAAATAAAAGCAGGGCATTCTACCGGAGAATTCTAGAACTTGGACACTGTCTCGTTGGCCTAATGTTACATCCTAATTTTACTTAAACAATTAACCATAAAAAAACTCAGAACGTTACTACCATTCCTGAATCTGCAGGTAGCTAAAGCTAACCCAACTAGGATCAATGTTAGCTAGCTAACATTAGGCTATACCTAGCAATGCAAATTGCTTTCTGAGATACAAATAATATTACTACAGAGATCATACACGTAACATTAGCTAGCAATGAAAACAACTTTGACTAAATTAGAAAGTATAATATCTGAAAATGTAGCTACCTAGACTCTCTTACCCATATACATGGATGAACACGTCTCCCTCTCTGTCACGGATGCCATGGTTGCCCTTAGTTTGAAGATGGAGACAGGTGTTTTATACAACAGCCTTCTGTGTGTTCTTTTTAACTCCCTCCCCATATTTGCATAAAACGCCCAAATTATCTCCATCTCCTTAGCTATCATACTATGCTTCCACCTTCTTCCGTGACAACAACACATTTGATCGCCGTTTCAGAAGACAATATCTGGTTCAATGAAAATGTTTTGACCTAAATCGGGGATTTCCTCATCATCTGATTCATTTCAGAGTCAGTTTCTGATCGTCCTCCAGAAAGTGGAGAGCATTAGCAACACTTTTGCAGTTCTTTGTGATATCTTTCAAAAAAGCAGCATTAGAAAGGATTACCTACACATACTGAGCAGTTCATGTTATAGACAGAATCACGCTACATGGCAGACCAATCCGAACTCTTCTCACGGCATGTCCAGCCCATCCATTATCTCAGCCAATCATGTCTAGAAGGTTCCTGTCTTTTTCCGTGGCTAAACCAACTAGGCTCATAATTTAACAATTGCATTTGTATTTACAGCTGGCAAAGACGTTTGTTATTAAGGCACATGAAAGTTCATGTTCCAGAAGGCATTTCTGCCAAAAAACACATTTTGATTAAAAAAATAAACATTTAGGTTCAAATGCCTCTCCTGTGAAGTAGTGACCTGTGACATACGTCTAGTTTCCTTAAATGAGTCACAAATTACAATTACAAAATACCCTATAGACCAATGTATTGAAATAAAATAAGATACTTTTGTAAAGTATTGTATTCAAATAAAATACATGTATTTTGTATAATAAAATTCAAAACTATATTTGCAAGTAGCATTGAAAATGAAGAACTGCAAAGCCCACTAGGTATTATCATTGGCCTTGTTACGGGGCATAGCTCATTAGAGTAATACTCAGCATGCTTTACAAGTGTTAATTTTTACATATACATTTAGCAGATGCTCCTATCACACCATAGTGCGACTTTTGATACCAATGTAGGGTGAAAGGGGGCCACAAGATGTTTAACCGCTATAAAGAGCTTTCGAAATTATCTTGTTACAAATTAGAGTGTAGGTCAGCCCAGAGTAATACAAAATACTCAGAAGTAATTCAAATACATATTTTAAATACATGTTACAGAAATACTGCCCATCTCTGCTTGCAGGCTGAATGTGGCCTGTAAACCAGGAGTTTTAGACTACAGTGTTAGGCTGTAACTAGGCCCTCAAAGAAAGGCCTTATGATATACAGTATGTAATGTCATAAAGAGTTTAATTTTAAAGATAACATATTCACCAAGACCCTCACTTGGTGAAGGCTACAGGACTGAAAGCCATTGATTACAAGAACCATGTGTCTGTCGCTAAAAAATGCAGTCATGGTTGGTAACCAATTATTTATATACAGTGAGCTCCATAATTCATTGGACAGTGACAATTGTTTTGTTATTTTGGTTCTGTACTCTAGCACTTTGAGTTTGGAAGGATACAATGACAATGAGGGTGAAGTGCAGACTGTCAGCTTTAATTTGAGGGTATATTCATACATATCGGATGAACCGTTTAGAAATTATAGAAGCTTTTGTACATGGTCCCCCCCTTTTTCGGGCATCAAAAAACATTGGACAGTTTAACATAATGTAGAATAAAGTAATCATTGTTAATATTTGGTCGCATATCCTTTGCATGCAATGACTGCTTGAAGTCTGCGATGCATTGACATCACCAGACGCTGGGTATCTTCCCTGGTGATGCTCTGCCAGGCCTGTACTGCAGCCATCTTCAGTTCCTGCTTATTTTGGGGACTTATTGCCTTCAGTCTCCTCTTCAGCATGTAAAATGCATGTTCAATTGGATTCAGATCCGGTGATTGACTCGGCCAGTCAAGGATTTTCCACTTTTTGGCCATCAAAAACCCCTTTGTTGCTCTAGCAGTATGTTTAGGGTCATTGTCTTGTTGCATGATGAAGTGCCGTCCAATGAGTTTGGAGGCATTTGGTTTTATCTGAGCAGATAAAATATTTCTATAGACTTCAGAATTCATTGTTCTACTTCTGTCTGCAGTCACATCATCGATGAAGACAAGTGAGCCTGTTCCACTGGCAGCCATACAGGCCCAAGCCATAACACCCCCTCCACCATGTTTCACGGATGAGGTGGTATGCTTTGGATCATGGGCATTTCTTTTTTTTCTCCACACTTTCCTCTTTCCATCACTCTGGTACATGTTAATCTTTGTCTCATCTGTCCACAATACTTTTTTCCAGAACTCTTGGGGCTCTTTTAGGTGCTTTTTAGCAAACTGTAATCTCGCCTTTCTGTTCTTCAGGCTTATCAGTGGTTTGCATCTTGTAGTGTACCCTGTGTAGTCCTGCTGGTGTAGTCTTCTACGTATGGTAGACTTTGACACATCTACACCTGCATCCAGGAGAGTGTTTTTGATCTGTTGGGCTGTTGTCAGGGGGGTTTTCTTCACCATAGAGAGTATTCTCCGGTCATCCACTACAGTGGTCTTCCTCGGTCTACCGGGTCTTTTGACATAATTGAGTTCACCGGTTGTTTTTTTCTTGTTAATGATGAACCAAACTGTTGACTTGGGCATGGCCAGGGTTTTTGCAATGTTCCTGATTGATTGATTTTCATTTCTGAGCCTTATGACGGCCAGCTTCATTTGCATCGACACTGCTGTCTTCCTCATGTTGTCACACCACAACAACAACCTCCAAAGGCAATAGCAAAGTCTAGAATCAATGCTATTCATCAACAGCTCTCCTGCATTCACTAACGACACAAATGAATACACCTGCCTAACGACACACATCTGTGAAGCCAATTTAACAAATACTTGTAGTACCTTAAAATGGGGGGACCATGTATAAAAGGTGCTATCATTTCTAAACAGTTCATCCGATATATATGAAAATACCCTCAAATTAAAGCTGACAGTCTGCACTTCACCCTCATTGTCATTGTATCCTTTCAAACTCAAAGTGCTAGAGTACAGAACCAAAATAACAAAAAAATTGTCACTGTCCAATGAATTATGGAGCTCACTGTATATGCATACTAGATGACTGATAGGGGGTGCTGTGTTGAAGCCACCGTGCCTCCATCTTTGCACTCCCCCACCATTGTAAAACATATTTTAGAAGCTATAGAAATGCCTACATTTTGTTTTTTTTCCACATTTACTCTATTACAGACACCTTGAAGCATACGTTTAAATTGTATTATGTGAGCTAAACAAATGTTTTATATATTTTTTTCATTTTTTTAAAGTATCATTTTGGGATTACTAATGTTACTTTCCCCACTACAACAGAAAAATACTTAAATACATAACTTTGTCCTTGAAACATTCCATTCATACCTATAGAGGACTGTTCCTACATGGGAGTGCCAATATGGACGACTGGTGGCTTCAAAGCCTCTCAATGGCCAATACATAGCATCAGCAATCCAGGGTTTATATACATCATTGGTGGTAAGTAAAATTCACTCGAAAGGCAAGGCAGTGCAAATAAGGTAGAATCAATTGTCAAGTTGAATTGTATGTTCACTCAACCTAAAAGTTGAGTAAACATACAATTCAACTTGAGAATGTCTGTTGGTTCAGCTACAGTATATCCCCAAATGTTGAGCAAACTCACAATCCTATTGCAGCTGGTTGCTTTACAATTGTACGTTGAATGAACTTCAATGCTATTTTGTTGAGCAAACTCACAATCGTATTGCAGCTGGTTGCCTTACAATTGAATCAACATATATTTTTTTCACAGTGACTGTTTGACTTGCAGAAGCTGCAACAGGCACAGAACTCATGAATACACAGCCTTGGGCTTTGTCTGTTTACAGTTCTGATATACGCACACAAACACTTCTAGATACTCTGGAGATCCACAGATAAGGTGAGAGCAAGGTCAAGCCATACATTATACAGGCAGTACATTTTGCAGTGTATAAAGTCCTTATAGGATGGACAAAATCCATATGGATGGTGTCCAAGTTAGTGCAACAACTACAGTATAATGTATTATGAATTATAATAAAATAACTGATGCCCTTGGATGATGATCTAATTAAGTTACAATGGCCTTTTCAAGAATCCACTGACTCCAAAGTTTTAGTTTTTTCTGGAAATGTGTTAAATGAAGCATGCAAAGCCAAAACTTCCAGAGGTGAGTCCTCAAACAACCTACTCCTACAATGAAGAAACATAAAAAAGGTCAAACAAGCTTGACTTGGACGAAAGCTGTGGTGATTGTGGTTGCAGGGGTCCACCCAGTTGAATTGTGAGCTCGGTGATTTCACTGCATAGCACTGTCACAGGTCTCTTGCCCGCAGGGGGAATTGGGCCATCAGGGGCAGTTGAGTTTTCACTGCTCTGACTGCTGCCCAGGACAGGTCCGGAATGTCTACCTCCCCATAGCACTACCCATGCTCTCACAGTCTATTTTAGAGAGGAGTGGGAGAAAGGGACAGAAGGAATGACGAAGGTAGGTAAAAAGAGAGAAAGAGAGCAAAGACAGGAAGACAGCGGGAGGAGGCGTGAGGGAGGGACAATGAATCTCCCTCTCTCTCCCTCCCTCTTCTTCCCCTGGCTATATTTCAGAATACTCTCCCAGGGTTCAGCCCTCTTTCCCAGCAAGAAATCGACGCAGGCCCCTATTGCTTTGTGGTGATAAATGCCATACACTATGCAAATTGTTAAATGTTGAGTAGCCCTAGTTACGAGAGATTAGACTGTTTTTCTGTCTCTGCTTAGTACAAGATTATCTCTCTAAGGGAGACATGTTGTTTTTCAACAAAAACACCCACAAAAAATGGAGGACATTTTAAGCTCATAAAAAACATTCAAATGTCTTTATGCACAATAATCTTTCCAGAACCGTAAGACCCCATTATGTGTTGGACCTTGACCAATGTTGACAATTACAAAACCAAAAGTGTGTGTGTGTGATCCCAGCCTGGGATATTTTCAAACTGGCATTCCAAGCCTGGCAGTAGCCTAGATTAACAGTCCACAGTCTGTCCTCCCTGATTTCCCTCTCCACATACACGCCTGAAAGATTTTAAAGAGTTAACACAACCTGCGCCCCCCTGACTACTGCCAATCACAGTGTTACTTTATCCCTGGGCTGGCCCAGATGGCCGCCATATGTCGACGGAACATGTACAGAGAGCCAGGAACACGCGACTGGAGACAGGGGAGAATGCACAAGATGGTGTGTCATTATTTGATTATTCATGCACCCCATTGCCTTTACTAATGAGTGTCCAGCAATCGCAATTTCTGGTGAGTATTCTACTTTAACCATACGCTAGTACGAAAAAACTAATTACTAGAGTTACTTGAAGCATGTTGTTATTCAGAGGATCTGTGAACAATTTGGTTTGGTTTCTGCCTATGATATATACAGTAAGCACAACTCAGATTGCATATGAACATGTGACAACTAAGGAAGGGACATACACACACACACACCATTAATACAATTAAGGATCATCTTGCAAAAAGCAATGCCAAACAGCAAATTAAAATAATAGTTTTAATATTTATGTTTCTGCATGCACATTGATTGATCAATTGATCTTATACTATACAAAGATAAATAGCTTACATTTTTCTAAACTAATCCAATCTGTATATGACATGGTTGTTCCAGTTTAGATTGTTTAGGTAGTCTAGTTTGACAAGTTCTTCACCATAGCAGTCATTCTGAATGCAGGTCTCTGTAATAAAAACATCCAATTGTTGAATATCCTACATCTGGCTGGATTCCAATAGGAATTACAAATCACATATGGCTCATGCATGAGCCAGAATCATCATACCACAATGTTAGGGGAAAACTAGGCCATAACTTATGAAATGTCTAATATTTGGTCACAAACATTTACTTCTAATTCAAACACATTTCCTTAGGCAGTCACTTGGTGAAGGTTTCACAACTGTAAGCATTTGACTGCAAAAGCCATGTCTCTGTCACTAACAAACACAGTCATGGGTGGGTATCTCTAACATTCACTTAAAAGGCATGCTGGGAAATATGCAAAGAAGGCTCTACACCCTACAATGTTAAAACAACACACCCCCAGGGGCGCTGGTGAGCAGCAACATGTGAAGACGTGTTTTCTCTGTGCTCCTGTCCAGGGCGAACAATTTACTATTAATACTTGACCAACACCTCCCCTACCATGTTAATTTTGTAACATTTAATTTGGTATCAAACCCAATTTGGCTAATTTGGCAATTTTTCTGTCATTTTTGGCCTTTTCATCGTAAAATGTCGAAACAACAACGGCCACAAGTCACAAAAGAGCAGGCCTCTACTAAAGCCTCGGGCTCACCGGACACGGACTCTGATCCCCCGACCTAGCCAAGGTAATGGGGGCTATCGTTAAGTCTGAACAGACTGTGCTGGCTAAGGTGGAGTCACTATCCACTGACCTATCCGCACAAACAGCCATTCTTCCCACCGAGGTCAACACAAAGATCAACTCCGTTAAACAAGACTTGGCGAAACATGAATAGCCTGGAAGATGGCGAAAATACTTACTCCAACAAAGTGGTGATACTCGAAGAGCAAGTCACCCGGCTCTCATCAGATGTCGTCAAACTCACTTCCAAGGTCGAGGACCTCGAGAACAGACAGCGCCGGGGGAACGGTCACATTTTCGGCGTGAGAGAGGGACTCGAAACCATAGGCGGATTGCGGTCTACCCTGTCCATAGCTAAACTGCTACAGGAAATTCTCGATTATGCCCCCACCCTTGACCGTGCGCACAGAAGCTTACAGTCCGCACTTAAGAATGGGGAGCCGCCCAGACCCATCATAGTTAAATTCCACTACCTTCAGGAGATGGAGGATGTCTTCCGTAAGGCATCGCGAGCAGCTCCCATCACGCACGACGGCCAGAAAATTCGCATTTACCCAGACTACACAGCGGAAGTCATGAAGAAGAGGTCAGCCTTCAACGAGGTGAGGGGGTAAATACGCAGCTATCTGGACACCAAGTTCGGCATTCTTTACCCAGTTGTACTGAAGATCACTACTCCCTCCGGCGAGCAGAAAACATTCTTAGACCCAACCAGGGCCAAAGAATACATCGTCGCACACCTACATCCACAGGAGGACATACGACTAACTAGCCATTGTAGGCCCATACTCTGCCCCTGACCCTGCACTAGCCGTGCTAGCGCTACTAAGGACCAACTAGTGAACTCATATCTTGATTAGAAACGTGCCTCCACTCTGCTCCAAAAAATGACAATTATTATTCCATTAACTTAATGTTATGAACAATGATGGTATGTATAGGGTGACATGTTCTCACAAGGACAATATAGTTTGAATAGTATTTTATTTACAGTACATGGCACAATTAGCTTTTAATTAATTAATTAATTAAATTTATTAATTTATCCAAAGCGACTTACAGTCATGCGTGCATACATTATTTTATATTTTTTTGTGTATGGGTGGTCCCGGGGATCGAACCCACTACCTTGGTGTTACAAGCGCCGTGCTCTACCAGCTGAGCTACCAACTAGCTGTGGCGGTACAGCCTCGGTGCTAACTAGCCTAGTCACTACCTAAGGCTAGCCACTGAGCGCTCTTTCCATGCGTCAATAGGATACCCTACAAGTTCACACTCCCAAAGGACCACGTGTATTATTCTTTACTATTTGACTGGTTGGTCCGCCTTGGTGCTTAGTGGTGGCTGGCACGTGACCGCAGGTTGTATAGGCGAGCGAACACTGCAGAACGGGTATTAATTACCAAGCGTTTGCCAGTCATTTTCCGGTGTTCTGGCTTGTTAGGATGTTCAACCGAATTTTACTGGGTTTGTTTTCCTATTTACATATTTATTTAAATGTTTATATTTTGGCTTTTTTTTTTTTTTTTTTTAAGTCATCCCAAGTGGAGGGGATTGGTCAGGAACATATACCTCCTTTTTTATATATTGTTTTACTATCCTTCAAATATGCATATTGCATAAGACACATTAGAGAACTGAGGTTGTTCCCTCCACAATCCCTTCCCTATGTGTAAACTTCATTATGTTCACCCTGGATAGAGCTCTACTGAGGTTCGGTTTAACATGGCAGTATTTTGCTCTAGTCTAGGAGAGGTAGATGCAGCCTTCCAACAGGGGGAAGGCCAGCATATGTGTCCAAAGTTTTCTTCTGGGTATTTTGTTGTTTTTAGCTGTTTTTTCTTTTCTTAAAATTGTATTACTCTGTCCTTTCAGCACACAGGCCATGTGATTATGCTAACATTCATTTCTAATTACTATGACTATGCCTAATTCACATACTCTAGGCTCCACTTGCTTTATCAGCTGGAACTTAAAAGGAATTAACCATATGGTCAAGCGTAGCCGTGTGCATGTTCATCTTAAGTCTTTCTCCAAGAGACCCACCTCCGTTCCAGCGACCATGATAAATTAAAGAGAGGATGGGTAGACCAAATATTTCATTCCAACTTTGGTGCTAAGGCCAGAAGGGCAGCCATCCTTATCAGAAAAGGCACCTGTTTGTCTCCTCCAAAGTAATTTCAGATACTAATGACAGATATATTATAGTGATGGGGAAATTGTTTAGCACACAGGTTATTCTGGCTAACCTCTATGGTCCTAACTGGGATGACACTAAATTTTTCTCAGAGCTCATTGCAACACTTCCCGACCTTAACTCTCATCACTTGATACTGGGCGGAGATTTCAATAGTGTATTGCATCCAAGTCTAGACAGATCCAGAACGAAGGCCAAAAATGTAATTTCAGAATCAGGCGCAGTAATCAACTCATTTGTAGAGTCCTATAATTTGTCTGATCCTTGGAGGAGGAGCAATCCCACTGCTAAACAGTGCTCCTTTTTTTCTCCAGTCCACCACTCATTCTCTAGGATTTACTTTTTCCTGCTGGACAATATAATTATTCCTTTTGAAACTAATAGCCAATATCACAGCATTGTTATCTCAGACCATAGTCCTGTCCAGCTAGATATCTGCTTTCCGGACAGTACTGTGTCACAACGCGCATGACGACTTGACCCACTACTTCTATCCTGTAGTGCCTTTACATTTTACTAATTTAGCAGACGCTCTTATCCAGAGCGACTTACAGTTAGTGAGTGCATACATTTTCATAATGGTCCCCTGTGGGAATCGAACCCACAACCCTGGCGTTGCAAGCACCATGCTCTACCAACTGAGCTACACGGGACCTTTAAAAAATACATATAAACTCACATTGATGTCTTTTTACAGATCAACTGCACCCCTGACGCGTCTCACTCTACTGTGTGGGAGTCGTTAAAAGCCTATCTAAGGGGCCACATTATTTCATTCACAGCGTATGACAACAAACAGCGCACTAAACACTTATCGGAGCTATCTCAACTCATTCCAGATGTGGACAACAGATATGCCTCTTCTCTGACTCCTGAACTCTACAAAGAGAGTCTGCCACACCAATCGGAATTTCTAGACAATCTGGACATCCCCTGTCTCAATTCAGACAAACAAACCAACATGGATGCCTCAATAAATGATGCTGAAGCTACTCTGGCAATCCAGTCCATTCAGAGTGGTAAAGCTCCTGGGCCTGATGGCTTCCCTGTTGAATTTTATAAAGCATTCTCCTCCAAACTATCCCCTATCCTCAGCTCAATGAAATCCTTTCTAGTCAGAAACTGCCACAGACACTTACCCAGGCGACTATTAAAAAGAACAAGAATCCCCTAGACCATGGCTCATAACGCCCTATAAGCCTTTTGTGCTGTGATTATAACATTCTCACTAAGTTCCTCTCGCACCATTTAGAGACAGTGATGCCTAATATAATTAACTCTGACCAAACCGGCTTTATCTCAGGTTGGCAATCTTTCTATAATATGCGCCGGCTATTTCATGTTCTTTATTCTGCCCACTCAACTCCACAGCCAGAGGTCAGAGGTCGTCATCTCTCTTAATGCTGAAAAGGCTTTCCACCGGGTTGAGTGGGAATATCTATTTACAGTACTAAAGAGATTTGAGTTTGGTCCATCATTCCTTTCCTGGATTAAGATTTTGTACTCGTCCCCAGTGGCTTCTGTTCACACCAACAATGTTACCTCCAGCTACTTCCCTCTCCAAAGGGGGGCCAGGCTGGTTTGCTGTTTATCCCCTTTCCTATTTGATATGGCTATTGAGCCTCTTGCTATCGCCCTGCGGGCAGAGGAGAGGATTAAGGGAATACTAAGGGGCGACATAACTCACAAGGTGTCCTTATATGCAGACAATCCTCTTTTATACATATCTAACCCTGTGGAGTCTATACCCTATCTTGGACTTGCTACAAGGTTTTGGGACATTCTCTGGTTATAAGTTAAACCTAACAAAAAGTGTACTCCTCCCCATGAATCAGTTAGCAGAAGGAATTGGGTATGCCAATTTCCCATTTAAGGTGGAGCATCATGTCTTTACTTATTTGGGGATAAAGGTCACACGCTCATTTAAGGCTCTGTTTAAACATAACTTCTAAGCAGGATTTCGTAAGGTGGTCGTCTCTTCCCATTTCATTAGCAGGTCGCATTAATTCTGTTAAGATGACTGTACTACCTAGGTTTTTGAACTTATTCCAAATTATGCCAATTGTTCTGCCAAAGTCAATGTTCAAACTACTGGACAGCTACATTTCCAACTTCATTTGGAATAAGTCAAATCCACGAATGAGAAAGGTATATCTAGAGAGACCTAAGCCCCCAGGCAGGCTGGGCCTTCCCAATTCTTTACACTACTACTGGTCAGCAAATATATCTAAATGTGTTTATTGGGTTTCTACATTTGAAAACAAGGATGGTCCAACTTGGGCCATCATGGAGTTACAGTCAAGTCTTCCAACTTCTCCGGTCTCGCTCTTGTGCTCCCCACTGCCCATGAACCTTGGCACCCATGTTTTGAATCCAATTGTCAAGAACTCCCTTAAAATCTGGTCCCAACTCCGAAATCACTTTAGCCTTAAACAAGCAAGTGGCTTCTCTCCATTAACATCTAATCATCTCTTCCCAGTGTCACAGATTGACACGGCATTCCAGTTCTGGCATAGGAATGGTCTGGTGTTTTTTTGTGACGTATTTGTTGATAACACATTTGTCTCATTCGATACTCTGAGGGTTGACCATAATATTCCCAATACCCACTTTTTTAGATACCTGCAAACTCGCAGCGTTGCCAAAAAACATTTCCCTTCATTTTCACTTGAGCCCACTAAGTGTCCAGTCGAGAGGTGCTTAGATCTTAACCCGTATCTGAAGGGCACAATCTCCAGATTATACGACATTATACAGAACATTAATCCACCTTCCTTGGCAAATACTACATCTGCATGGGAGCAAGACATGGGTGGCGAGTTACCCGATGATATATGGCAACAAAGTATTGAGCGTATCCACACCTCATCATTTTGCGTAAGACAGGGGCTCATTCAGTTGAACGTTTTGCACCGTCTCCATTACTCAAATGACAGATTGGCAAAAATATACCCAAATGTTGACCCCAAGTGTTTGAGATGCCACCAGAGTCCAGCGACTGTGGAACACATGTTATGGTCATGCCAATCTTTGAGTGGCTTCTGGGACCCCATTTTTGAGGCATTCTCACATATGTGTAATACAACTGTTAGCCCCAACCCGTTCACTGCCATTTTTGGGGTACTTCCCCTAGACCAGAATGCTACCACGCATCAGGCAAATGTGATTGCATTTGCCTCGCCACTAACTCGCCGCCTTGTCCTTTTATAGTGGAAGTCTGCAGCCGCCCTCTTTCATGCAGTGGGTTAAGGAGGTGATGTCATCTCTGCCTCTGGAGAAGGTTAGATACACTGTGCATGGGTCCAGACAAAAGTTTGACTTAACCTGGGCCCCATTAATACAACATGTGGCGAGCCTGTCTTTTACTTAGTGTAATTTGCATATTTTGGTAAGCAGTCATGTCTGTTCTAGTGGTAATTTGTGCTGATAATTTTGATGGAACTTTTTCCATTGTTTTTGTTTACATTACTGTTTGTTTCTGTCCTATTTAATTTACTTTTATAGTATATCGTTGCATGGTGGATTGGAGGGAGGGAGGGAGGGAGGGAGGGAGGGAGGGAGGGAGGGAGGGAGGGAGGGAGGGATGGGAGAATGAGGGGTGGGATTGTACTGTTGTTATATCTGAAAATGTATGAATAAAGTTTTAAAAAATAAATAAAAATAATACACCCCAAAAGATGACTGTAGCACTACTAAGTGTTAATTTAAGTCAGAATATGCAACACCCATGGTGTTAGGGACCCAACACTATTAGTTTAACACTTTTTGGTGGGTCACATATACACATTAATAAAGTTTTTAATTTAACACTGTGGGTGTTAAAATTCTGATCTCAAATTTGCTTTGTGACCTCGGAAACAATGAATTTGTTCTGAGAACAGCTCAACGCCGGCTACTTATCGCTCATAGTGACACATGCGGGAGTGAAGGAATAAAATGTTTTCCTAAAACTTCTACAAAGAAATTTTAATATATTTAGGCCTACTGTACAATATTATTTTAAAAAATGCCCTCATTGCTCAGCATATTGAGTGGAAAAGCACTCTCTGCTGAGCATATTTAGATAAGACGTGGGCTCAAAAACAATGTGATCGTGTAGAATGTGTTTTAAGAACAGGACATCCTCAGCCTACTTAGGCCTATTTATGATATAGTGGAAAATTGTCAAACCAAGGAGAGAGTGAAATACTAAAACAGATGTCTAAAGTAAATGTGGCTACATGTACCGTACAATCGATCACTCAATAGATAAATCACAAAAAAGTCGACAACAGAAAACACAATATCTATATTACACAGACTATACAGTATATTTGAAAAAGTCAATAGAAGACAGAAAGACAGGCAACTTCAGTCATTTGGAGTTTGTAATGGTACAGACACACCGAGAAATCTGACTGCCGGTAGGAACTTAGCACAGTAGGATGCCGTTCCTTCTCTTGCTAGAACAAGACATCCCTGCGGTGTACCGACCTGGTGCAGACGAACCTGCCGTTTCTACTTGTAGAATCGCAATGCCGTCAGTGGCCGACAACTTGACTTTGAGCCAATCAGAGATCACAAACTTCCATGTGGGGGAGCCGACAGAAGTGAAAAAAAAAATGGGGGAAAAAAGGTGGCACTTTTCTAGTGCAAGTCTTTACATCTTGATTTGTTTAACACATTTTGGGTTACTACATGATTCCATATGTGTTATTTCATAGTTTTGAGGTCTTCACTATTATTCTACAATGTAGAAAATAGTACAAATAAATAAAAACCCTTGAATGAGTAGGTGTTCTAAAACTTTTGACCGGTAGTGTATGTTCACGCATTAGATGGTTCTCCAATTGAACATGTTCCCGCACATAAATACTTAGGCATTTGGATTGATATGGATTTGACGTAAAAAAAAAACATATAGATGAGCTCGTTAAGAAGCTAAGATTTTAAGTTGTTTTTTTCGACAGAAATAGATCGTGCCTTTCTCTAAGCAGTAGGAAGCAGATTATTCAGTCAACCTTTGTATCTGTTCTTGATTATGGTGATATTATTTATCAAAGTGCAGCTGCTACTACTCTTAAACCTTTGGATGCCATCTACCATAGTGCTCTTTGTATTGTTACAAGTGACAGTTTTGACACTCATCACTGCATCGTAAAGACCCGTAGATCTCTACATTACTCCCTTTTTGTTTTATAAGGCCCTACTTCATAAACTTCCATCTTATCTAACTTTGCTGTTGAAGTATAGACACCTGAGCTGCCTAACCCGTTCACAGGATTGGTTAACTCGAGGTTCCTAGGGTCTCCACCGAGCTAGGTAAATCTGCTTTTAGTTTTAATGCACCGTATTGCTGGAACAAAATTCAAAATAGATTTAATCTTAATGCTCTGGTGCCGTTCGGGTATTCATTGGGGAATTATTGGTGGAGGAATGCAACTGTTTTTCTGGGTGATTTGTGATGTTTTACTTGTGCTTCCAATGACTGTGTTTTTGTATTGTAATGTGTATATTTGTGTTGTATTGTGCAGGGCACATTTGAAAACGAGACCTAGGTCTCAATATGTCTTCCCTGGTAAAATAAAGCTAAAGTAAAAATTTACCATTGTGTTTTTACGGACTGTAGTATACTGGAGTACTTACTATAGTGTGAAGGGTAGGCTTTCTCATTGAGGAACCCTAATGGAGAAATACTAAAATAGCACCTTTTCCATAACCTGTAGGTTAGTGATGTGCATTTTGACTCTTGAGTCATGATTCATTTTTCAGAGTGACTCATTCATTTTAGTCATTCATTTGACAATTAATTCTACAGCAGGATTAATATGCGCTCCTCCTGTTCAGTGGCAACGTGCTCCGACCACCATCATGTGCGAGCAGAAAAATGTATCCTCATGCTGCAGACAGCATAGAGAAGGAAAATACATTTAGAGCTGTGAAATGATCGCATGGTGCAAGAATTAATGCAATCAAATGGATTATTGAATATTATTGATGGACATAGCCTGCCTCTGACTGCTCAACACTCAAACTCCAGAACAAATAGTTTTGGTGGCAGCTGCAGTTCGCGAACGGTAGCTATTGGGCAAATCTCCCTTGCGGCAGCCAAGCAATTGCATTCCACCAAGAATAATTCACAATCTAGTCCGGTTGTGGCTGGAACTAGATGTTTTTTCAAAGGTATCAATAAATACTCTTATTTGTATGCCTAGCAATCCCAAATATACATTGTTTGAAGCACAGTTTAATATGTTTCAGTCACAGATGACAGCTCCAATAAGCCCCCTATGCCGGTGAACGAGAGGCTTGTAGAACCATGATTCTTTCAAGTTTTTAGTTCGCCGGTAGGGGGTCCTGCATGCTCTGGGCATTACTGACTCAAATGAACAAAATTACTGTAGGTAGGTAGGACTAGAGATGTTACATTTGATACCGGAGCTCTGAGGAATGCATCGAAATCGCTAAGCAGTTTACTTCGAAGCGGTGTGCCGATGCCTGTATTACTTTATCAGAAGCACATGATCAATGACATCCAAAGCTTTGTTTTGTCTAACAACCACCTGATTGGTTTGGCATTGGTTTCTGTAGAAGACAGAAAGGCAACTCAGCGCTCAAGCTTTGGCTACGGTATGGGGGTGTGGGACGTCATCTATAATAATTAGACTGCTCTAAATTATTTTGACCAGCAGGTGCCACTAGTACACTGTGTTGAGCAAAGCCTCAAGTAAAGAACCTATTTTCAACACAATGGTCTGGAAAGCCTCAATGTTTCAGAAAGCTTAGTTTCCCCATCCCTAGATAGGACTTGGGGGTCTGAACAGATAGTTCAACACTCCTGCAATTTTCTATAACCTTTAGGGAACATAATACACTTGGAATGTAGGTTTCTCACTTATGGGTAGCACAAATTGCGATATGGGGGAGGGGAATCAGCAGGTTATATAAAAATTAAATACTGTATTTACTATAGTATTCTACAGTCTCAATGTCAACAGTGAAGAGGCGACTCCGGGAAGCTGACAGACAGAGTTGCAAAGAAAATGCCATATCTCAGACTGGCCAATAAAAATAAAAGATTAAGTCTAAGATTTTCTTTGCAACTCTGCCTAGAAGGTCTGCATCCTAGAGTCGCCTCCTCACTGTTGACGTTGAGACTGGTGTTTTGCGGGTACTATTTAATGAAGCTGCCAGTTGAGGACCTGTGAGACGCCTGTTTCTCAAACTAGACACTCTAATGTATTTGTCCTCTTGCTCAGTTGTGCATCAGGGCCTCCCACTCCTCTTTCTATTCTGGTTAGAGCCAGTTTGCGCTGTTCTGTGAAGGGAGTAGTACACAGCCTTGTATGAGATCTTCCGTTTCTTGGCAATTTTTCGCATAGAATAGCCTTCATTTCTCAGAACAAGAATAGACTGACGAGTTTCAGAACAAAGTTATTTGTTTCTGGCCATTTTGAGCCTGTAATTGAACCCACAATTGCTGATGCTTCAGATACTCAACTAGTCTCAAGAAGGCCAGTTTTATTACTTCTTTAATCAGCACAACAGTTTTCGGCTGTGCTAACATAATTGCAAAAAGGTTTTCTAATGATGAATTAGCCTTTTAAAATGATAAACTTGGATTAGCAAACACAACGTGCCATTGGAACACAGGACTGATGGTTGCTGATAATGGGCCTCTGTACGCCTATGTAGATATTCCATTAAACATCAGCCGTTTCCAGCTACAATAGCCATTTACAGCATTAACAATGTCTACACTGTATTTCTGATCAATTTGATGTTATTTTAATGGACAAAAAAATTGCTTTTCTTTCGAAAACAAGGACATTTTAAGTGACCCCAAACTTTTGAATGGTAGTGTATATCAATTTTTTTACACATTGGGTTGGCACAAAACTACCTCCATACTTCCATTAATCTGTATGGGTTACCTTCAGATGAGTCCCGTGAGACTTGTCCTGAGAACACAATCGTGTTCATGAGAGTCTCATCTTTCCACAAAGTGGACATATTAGTTTTGTAGGCCAAACCGTTCGAACGCTATAGGCTTTTTTGTGAGAAGACCAATTATCTGGATGTCTCATGGTCTGACAAACAGCACTGTAGCTCAGCCACATTCTACCGCAGATGCGGAAGGCCAACATAGGTGGATGCGGTGGACTGAGACGCAGCCCATGCTCATATCTCCAGCTGACAGTGTTTTATGGGGATTTTATATTATGTTACTTAGATTGGGTGTGTCAATAGACTCTTAAGGTTCCTCAATCGAGCAGTGAATTTCAACAACAAAGACCAGGGAGGTTTTCCAATGCCTCGCAAAGAAGGGCACCTGTTGTTAAAAAAAAAGCAGACATTGAATATCCTTTGAGCATGGTGAATTTGGATGGTGTATCAATACACCCAGTCAATACAGGCATCCTTCCTAACTCAGTTGCCGGAGAGTAAAGAAATTGCTTAGGGATTTCACCGTGGTCACAAAAAATGCAGTCGATGTCCGCACCTGGCGGAAATCGAATTAGCTTAATAAAAAAATCCCCATATAAATGTCAGTTTAAGCTAGAGATATCTGATATCTTTTTTTTGCATTGGATGCATCTCAATCCACTACATCTGCCAATGTCGCACTTCCACATCTGCGGTGAAAGCTAGAGCAGTTTGTCAGACCATTAGACATCCCGAAAATCGGTCATTTCACAAATCGTCTGTAGCGTCTGAACGGTTTGGACAAAACTATTATGGAAAGATGAGACTCTCTCGAACATGATGGTGTTCTTCGTTTTGCTCACAAGAGTCTTGGGACTCGTCTGAAGTCAGTACAGCCAATCAGCCAACGTCTGTCTGTAGCGTCCAAACAGTTTAGGCTACACACTAATCCCCTCTGTGGAAAGTTAAGCCACTCACAAACACGTACATGTCGGTTGTTTTGCTCTCACAAGACTCGTCTGAAGGTCCCCCGGTACCAGTTGAAAAAATTACTGGAAGTATACAGTGGGGAAAAAAGTATTGTCAGCCACCAATTGTGCAAGTTCTCCCACTTAAAAAGATGAGAGAGGCCTGTAATTTTCATCATAGGTACACGTCAACTATGACAGACAAATTGAGAGAAAAAAAATCCAGGAAATCACATTGTAGGATTTTTAATGAATTTATTTGCAAATTATGGTGGAAAATAAGTATTTGGTCACCTACAAACAAGCAAGATTTCTGGCTCTCACAGACCTGTAACTTCTTCTTTAAGAGGCTCCTCTGTCCTCCACTCGTTACCTGTATTAATGGCACCTGTTTGAACTTGTTATCAGTATAAAAGACACCTGTCCACAACCTCAAACAGTCACACTCCAAACTCCACTATGGCCAAGACCAAAGAGCTGTCAAAGGACACCAGAAACAAAATTGTAGACCTGCACCAGGCTGGGAAGACTGAATCTGCAATAGGTAAGCAGCTTGGTTTGAATAAATCAACTGTGGGAGCAATTATTAGGAAATGGAAGACATACAAGACCACTGATAATCTCCCTCGATCTGGGGCTCCACGCAAGATCTCACCCCGTGGTGTCAAAATGATCACAAGAACGGTGAGCAAAAATCCCAGAACCACACGGGGGGACCTAGTGAATGACCTGCAGAGAGCTGGGACCAAAGTAACAAAGCCTACCATCAGTAACACACTACGCTGCCAGGGACTCAAATCCTGCAGTGCCAGACGTGTCCCCCTGCTTAAGCCAGTACATGTCCAGGCCCGTCTGAAGTTTGCTAGAGTGCATTTGGATGATCCAGAAGAGGATTGGGAGAATGTCATATGGTCAGATGAAACCAAAATAGAACTTTTTGGTAAAAACTCAACTCGTCGTGTTTGGAGGACAAAGAATGCTGAGTTGCATCCAGAGAACACCATACCTACTGTGAAGCATGGGGGTGGAAACATCATGCTTTGGGGCTGTTTTTCTGCAAAGGGACCAGGACGACTGATCCGTGTAAAGGAAAGAATGAATGGGGCCATGTATCGTGAGATTTTGAGTGAAAACCTCCTTCCATCAGCAAGGGCATTGAAGATGAAACGTGGCTGGGTCTTTCAGCATGACAATGATCCCAAACACACCGCCCGGGCAACGAAGGAGTGGCTTCGTAAGAAGCATTTCAAGGTCCTGGAGTGGCCTAGCCAGTCTCCAGATCTCAACCCCATAGAAAATATTTGGAGGGAGTTGAAAGTCCGTGTTGTCCAGCGACAGCCCCAAAACATCACTGCTCTAGAGGAGATCTGCATGGAGGAATGGGCCAAAATAACAGTAACAGTGTGTGAAAACCTTGTGAAGACTTACAGAAAACGTTTGACCTGTGTTATTGCCAACAAAGGGTATATAACAAAGTATTGAGAAACTTTTGTTATTGACCAAATACTTATTTTTCACCATAATTTGCAAATAAATTCATTAAAAATCCTACAATGTGATTTTCTAGATTTTTTTTTCTCGTTTTTTCTGTCATAGTTGACGTGTACCTATGATGAAAATTACAGGCCTCTCTCATCTTTTTAAGTGGGAGAACTTGCACAATTGGTGGCTGACTAAATACTTTTTTCCCCACTGTATATGGAGACTGTTTAGTGCCAAAAAATGTGGGTTAAATATACTGATCCAAAATATAAACACAACATGTAAAGTGTTGGTCCCATGTTTCATGAGCTGAAATAAAAGATTTCAGAAAGGTTCCATACACACAAAAACCTTATTTCACTCAAATGTTCTGCACAACTTTGTTTACATCCCTGTAAGTGAGCATTTCTCCTTTGCCAAGATAATCCATCCACCCGATAGGTGTGGCATATCAAGAAGCTAATTAAAGAGCATGATCATTACACAGATGCACCTTGTGCTGGGGACAATAAAAGGCCAAATCTAAAATGTGCATTTTTGTCACTCCAGCACCACAACTGCAGGTCGGTCAACCTGCCCAAGTGGCATTTATACTGTATAGCTCAGGTGTGGGGAAGAAGACACAATGCCACAGATTGTTGAGGGAGCATGCAATTGGCATGCTGACTGCAGGAATGTCCACCAGAGCTGTTGCCAGAGAATTGAATGTTCATTTCTTTAACAAACTTCCTTAAAACTTTAAATACATATAGGCTATCTATTTACTAGGCTATTTGTTGTATGGCTACTTCGGAAATATGAAGCCATCACGGCCAGAAAAGGAGAGGAATTTATTTTGCAATGGTTATGAAAATAAAATAAATAGGAAAAAGACTTCTATGTCTATACTTTAGATTCTAAAAATAAAACAGATTTTCACTCTTCTCACTAATGGCAAATGGCCGCATTCTTGTTAATATGTTTTCCTTTTTTTTATTATGAATAAGCTTTTCATCATATCCCCCATTTGCACAAAATACTTACTTTCCAGCTTGCAATACAATATTTCAACCACTAGCAGAGACGTGCATACACTTAAGTTCGCGGGGAGGTGAGCACATTCTCACGTCAAGTTTTTTGAGTGAAAACTGGTGCACACAAATTTTGGGGTATATTTAGTACATATGAACAGTTTATAAATGAGGCCCCTAAAACTCATACACAATACTTTGAACCAAAACCACACCAACATTATCATATTTTTGGCTGGATTCACTGGCTGGATTCTAATAGGAATTGCACATCACCTTGCAAGCCAACAAAATTCTGGTGAAAAAAAATCTACTAAACTATATGTAATTGTTTTAAGGTCATACCAAGGATCATTTTGCTATTTTATTCAGAATTTTAAGATCCCTTGAAGTATCAAGATTTCTTGGCCTTAATGCCATTAGCCCATAACAGATTTACTACATGGAACAACAGATAGTCCCCCCCCAAAAAAAAATCTAAAGGAATTTTGTTCTGAAGTGTCTGTCCTATATCAGGAAACTCCTGATATAGGACAGACAAATGGTCTGTAGCGTCTGAACGGTTTGGACAAAACTATTATGGAAAGATGAGACTCTCTCGAACATGATGGTGTTCTTCGTTTTGCTCACAAGAGTCTTGGGACTCGTCTGAAGTCAGTACAGCCAATCTGCCCCTTATTTTTGGTTTTTGTGAGAAGCCTGATTTTCGGGATGTCTCATGGTCTGACAAACACCGCTCTAGCTCTGACACCTTTTACTAGTGGATTGAGACGTATCCAATGCAATAAAACTGATAACTCAAGCTTAAACTGATTGATTTTTATGGGGATATTTTTAATTATACTAATTAGATTTGACCTGTAGGAGCAGGAAACACAAGCACCAGCCAGCAGTCGTTCCCCAGCCAATCACGCACAGTCGTTGTTCCCCAGCCAATCGTCCCCGCGTGCACGGATGAAAAGGTTGCCGACAAAGGAGTTTGCTTCCGCTGCAGCCTTGGCTGTAAAATAGAACACGTTGCAGCAGTGCTTCGTACAAGCCCACTACAATTAATAAGTACAATTCAATACTGTAAAATACAATACGTGATTATAATACAGGTGGAAGATGTATGATTGCCATCCCCATGAGTGTACCATCCTCCTTCAGGCCATGGATGAGGCATGCAATGAGTTCAATCCAGACCTATGTCAGGCTTGGATTCACCATGCCAAAAGGTTTTTCCCCAGGTGCATGAGCAGTGTGGCTATTTACTGCGATTTTGATGAGAACCTATGGCCAAATGCTCAAGACAGGCGTGATGCAAACTAGTGCCTGCTAAACATTGTTTCTTTTATTTGATTACATTCTGGAAAGTGGTCTTCAATGATCACACCTTTGATCACACATGGGATAGAAAGTATGGAAATGTTCTGTCAATTTGAAATGAGTAGTGCAAGTGTATTGCCTAATGTGAAAACAGTGTAAAGTACTGCAATTTACAGTCCTGTAGCTTACGTTTTGCTATTGGATTAACTGGTAAAATAACTAAATTTAGTAGATATCATTATGTTGTGTTTTGGTGATTAAACCAATGTACTCATTATATTTTACAGTAAACTTATATTTTGGATCAATGGTTGTGTGGTGAAAGACGAATGAAAGGTTTTGAATGTAAGACTGGCTGCGTTACAATTGTAACCATTTTGGGGTTTTGTACTATGTGTTTTGAAAATTCACCACATACTTGTGAAAATAGTACCAATGCGATATTTTTATTTTTTTAATTGTGTTTTTTAATACCAGAGAATTTGCTGTGTATAAACACAAACTAAAAGTGCCATTCTCTCTAGTATTTACCAATTTCATCATGCACATTTTCTGATACAACGGGGCAACATGCCATCTTCTTTTTGTTTATTTACAAATCCTGATATCACAGTCATTGAGTCTCCCCTTGCTTTCCCTGGAAGCACATGGTTTCACACAGAATGACCGAGAGAATGGAACACAGAATGAAAGAGAGGAAAAACAAACCCAGCACGACTGATCAGTTAGTGACAGGGTCTGCTGACTCGTGAGGAGAGGGAGAGAGGGCCAGGAGAGTCTGGGTCAGTGCTTCAGCTGGTGTGAGATTAGGTCACTGTCCTCCTCTGCCACTCACTGTCCATGCAAGCCACCCGGGAGGCTTCATTGGTGACAGGGCAAGATGCCAATCGTGTCTTCACAACCATGAAAGAGGGGGCGCATCACTCTTGACCTCTACTGTCACTCATTAATGGAGGTACCATAGGAAGTGATACACACTGTCACATCAAGACTCAGGTAAAATGCCCACGAAGGCACACCCCAGAATTGAAAACAAATTGGATTTAGAAGATCATTGGAATATCAACAAAGGTGGTAGTTGCCTGCATGATAACCATTTCAATAATTTTCTCTCATCCTAGCCAAACTTAGGCACGTGTCTGGTGGACCAGACTACTATCACTCTGGATAAAAAAAGAAATAGGTGCATTGAGATGGACAACTACTGCTTTGAAATTTGAGAATGTATCTTCTTTTTATTATATTTTAGTCATTTAGCAGACACTCTTATCCAGAGCGACTTACAGTTAGTGAGTGCATACAGTTTTCATATTGGCCCCGCGTGGGAATCGAACTCACATACCTGGCATTGCAAACACCATGCTCTACCGACTGAGCTACAGGAGGCTACCAGGTGCTTCCTCAGCCAGGCATGGAATCTCTAATTGGGAAAGAAAAAACGTAATAATTGTTGCACCATGGCTACATTGTTGAATTTGTTATCAATTTGTCATAATTTGTTCCACAGTTTTAGAGCATGACTCTGTCTATTCCTGAACACAACTCTGTCCAACACGACATCATAGATATGCCTCTTTATACATCCAGCTGGTATCACCTTAGCCACATAATAGGGAGATCCTCTGGTCTTAGCTTGTGTAAAGACTATTGACTCTTATGCATGCACACACACACACACACACACACACACACACACACACACACACACACACACACACACACACACACACACACACACACACACACACACACACACACACACACACACACACACACACACACACACACACACACACACACACACACACACACACACACACACACACACACACACACACACACACACACACACACACACTAGCAGTATCAAACTGCACTTATCGACCTAAGCCAAGTGATTCCATGTGACCCAACATGGGTATTATTCACTGGGTAGGGATAAAAATAAAATAAAATAAATGTCTGAAATACAATATACAGACTGAATACAGAAGAATGCAAGAGTGCAACTCCAACCCAGTCATTTTTATGACAGGCTAAATCCTGGAGAGTTGGGAGTGGAGGGCATCAGAGAAACAGCAAGCTGTGAAATAGCGTTAGAAAGGAAATCACAAGCTGAAATCCGTTCTGCTGGCGAAGCCAAGGCTGTATGGCAGCAGCCTCTGAGAATATCAATTCTTCATCCTCAGCACTCTGGTAAACACACCTCCAGTGACACGCCAGGGCTGTTGCCTGGCTACTGCAGAAGTGCGGCATTGTGGGGACTCAGTGGGGACCACTTCACCACCTCCACAGAGTGATGCGAGGGAAAGAGGACGTGGGCAGCTTACACAGGTTTTCCCTCACCCCGTCGCACTGAGGCAGGTGATGTGGCTCTCAATAGCACAGTTTTATTTAGAGTGACTCAGCTCGGCAGGTGATTATGTTGTGCACAGCAAGGAAACCTCATGTCAAAGTCAGGGGAATTAACCAAATCTAGCTTCCTACGCATACAAAGAGTCACTCTTGCCTATCTGCACAAGCATAGTGCAGCAACATGGATTTGAAATGAAGTGATGTCAAATCAATTAGGCTTTCTGTGTGGGACAGCACACATGCATCTAATACAGCTACATTCCTGGATCATATCATTGCCCTTATGCCCGTAGATTACATCTTACATGAGAACCCCCACGACACATCATATGGCTAAACTAGCCATATAATGCAACGCACTCAGTGGGGTGCAAACCCAGAATGCTGCAGTGTTGTCACCATTACGCCCTCATATCATCTTCCCATGCACTGATGACTCACACGTTTTAACAGTACCCCTGCCATGTAGATGATAATGAAGAAATAAGTATCCTGCCATCTACTGTATCATCAAGGAGATACCACTGGGAGTTGGATATCAATGGTGCCACATGATTTCTGACGCAACATGTGTCGCTGTTGCTGAACAAAGACAGGAATACTGACATGTACAAGCAAAGCTGTAGGAACTGCTTACTGTGTCCTTCTGAGGTTGAGATTTGACTAACCCCATGGGAACTTTATCTGTTGTCAAATTCTCTTTACACCATCCATCAAAGTAAACTTATTTTAATAACATACGGTTTCTTCATACTTCCTTATATTATGGTCTACTCTGCCCTGAGTTGAAAATAATTTACTGTGCATGGAAATCAAATAGCTCTTGCTATTCAAGTAAAAAAAAAAAAAAAAAAAAAACCTTGTTCAGGATAAAAGCATTAATGTTTCAACCTATTCTATTTGTATAAAAAACAGATTGAAGTCCTAGAGAAAGTATTGTTTTACTTGAAGGCCGAGAGCTGTGCCTTTATTTGATAAAAAACCTTTCTCCCACCATCCATCCCTTGAGTCTCCCCTTACATTCCCCACAACCTCCCCACAACAACCAGAGAATCCCCCCCCCCCCCCCCCCATCACCCCTTATCACCCCTTCCCCATGGGCCTGAAAGCAAAGAAAGTAACAAAGGCTACATAAATATATATAATTGGTTTGTACAGTGCATTCGGAAAGTATTCAGACCGCTTCACTTTTTCACAGCCTTATTCTATTGATTAAATGGTTCCCCCCTCAATCTAAACACAATACCCGATAATGACAAAGCAATAACAGGTTTAGACATTTTTGAAAATATTTTTTTGTTGTTGAAAAAAACAAAACAGAAATATCACAATTACACAATTATTCAGACCCTTTACTCATTACTTTGTTGAAGCTCCTTTAGCAGCTATTACAGCCTCAAGTCTTCTTGGGTATGACGCTACAAGCTTGGCACACCTGTATTTGGGGAGTTTCTCCCATTCTTCTCAAGCTCTGTCAGGTTGGATGGGGAGCGTTGCAGCACAGCTATTTTCAGGTCTCTCCAGAGATGTTCGATCGGGTTCAAGTCCGTGCTCTGGCTGGGCCAATCAAGAACATTCAGAGACTTGTCCCGAAGCCACTCCTGCGTTAAATACTGTTGAAGTAATATGGCTACAGGTTAATCTGCCTCACCTAAAGCCCATTCTTGTGGGAAACTGCTATAGACCACCAAGTGCTAACAGTAAGTATCTGGACAATATGTCTGAAAATGCATGTGATATCAACAGAGAAGTATATTTTCTGGGTGATTTCAATATTGACTGGCTTTCATCAAGCTGCCCACTCAAGAAAAAGCTTCAAACCATAACCAATGCCTACAACCTGGTTCAGGTTATCTGTCAACCTACCAGAGTAGCTAAAAACCATCAACATGTATTGATCACATCTTTACTAATGCTGCAGAAATTTGCTTTAAAGCAGTATCAAAATCCATCAGATGTAGTGATCACAATATAGTAGGCATATCTAGGAAAACCAAAGTTCCAAATATAGTGTATAAGATGTCATACAATAAGTTTTGTAGCGATTCTTATGTTGATCATGTAAAGAACATTTTCTGGTCTGTGGTGTGTAATGAGGAGCAACCAGACGCTGCACTTGACACATTTATGAAATTGCTTATTCTATTTACTAATAAGCATGCACCCACTAAGAAAATGACTGTGAAAACGGATAAATCCCCTTGGATTGATGAGAAATTGATAATATTTATGGTTGAGAGGGATGAGGCAAAATGTATGGCAAATAAGTCTGGCAGCACAACTGATTGGCAATCGTGGCTAAATTGAAAAAACAGAAGAAACTATACTATGAAACAAAGATGAATGATAGCAAAAAGCTTTGGATTATTTTTAATGAAATTTTGGGCAAAAACGAAAACTCTGCTTCCTCATTCATTGAATCAGATGGCTAATTCATCACAAAACCCACTGATATTGCCAACTACTTTAATGATTTTTTCATTGGCGAGATTAGCAAACTTAGGCATGACATGTCAGCAACAAAACGCTGACACTACACATCCAAGTATAACTGACCAAATTATGAAAGACAAGCATTGTAATTTTGAAATCTGCAAAGTGAGTGTGGAAAAGGTGAAAACATTGTTGTCTATCAACAATGACAAGCCACTGGGGTCTGACAATCTGGACGGAAAATTGCTGAGGATAATAGCGGATGATATTCCCATTCCTATTTGCGATATCTAAAATGTAAGCCTACTAGGAAGTGTGTGCCCTCAGGCCTGGAGGGAAGCAAAAGTACATTCCGCCTCCTTAGAATAGTAAAGCGCCATTTACTGGCTCAAATAGGCGACCAATCAGCGTGTTAGCAACCCTTAGTAAACTTCTGGAAAAAATGATGTTTGACCAGATACAATGCTATTTTACAGTAAACAAATTGACAACAGACATTCAGCACCCTTATAGGGAAGGACATTCAACAAGCCGGCACTTACACAAATGACTGATGATTGGCTGAGAGAAATTTATGATAAAAAAGATTGTTAGACTTCAGTGCGGCTTTTGACATTATTGATCATAGTCTGCTGCTGGAAAAACTTTTGTTATGGCTTTACACCCCCTGCTATATTGTGGATAAAGAGTTACCTGTCCAACAGAACAGAGGGTATTCTTTAATGGAAGCCTCTCCAACATAATCCAGGTAGAATCAGGAATTCCTCAGGGAATTTTCTATCTTTACTAACGACAGGCCATTGGCTTCGAGTAAATCTAGTGTGTCTATGTATGTTGATGACTCGAACCCTATACTTGTCAGCTACTCCAGCGGCTGATATGACTGCAACACTTAACAAAGAGCTGCAGTTGTTTCAGAATGGGTGGCAAGGAATAAATTAGTCCTAAATATTTCAAAATCTAAAAGCATTGTATTTGGGACAAATCATTCACTAAACCCTAAACCTCAACTAAATCTTGTAATGAATAATGTGGAAATTGAGCAAGCTGATTTGACTAAAGTGCTTGGAGTAATCCTGGATTGTAAACAGTCATGGTCAAAACATATTGATACAACAGTAGCTAAGATGGGCAGAAGTCTGTCCATAATAAAGTGCTGCTCTGCCTTCTTAACAACACTATCAACAAGGCAGGTCCTACTGTTCAGTCGAGTGGTCAGGTGCCACAAAGAGGGACTTCAGAAAATTACAATTTGCTCAGAACAGGGCAGCACGGCTGGCCCTTAAATGTGCACGGACAGCTAAAATGAATTATATGCATGTCCATCTCTCATGGCTGTGAGGAGAGATCGACTTCATCACTACTTGTTTTTGTAAGAACTAGTGACAGATAATGCACCAAGCTCTCTGTTTAAACTACTAGCTCACAGCTCGGACACCCATGCTGACCCCACAAGACATGCCACCAGAGGTCTCTTCACAATCTCCAAGTCCAGAACAGACTACATGGAACTCTGATGCAAGCAGTAGAATCAGATTTAAAAAACAGATACAAATACACCTAATGGAACAGCGGGGACTGTGAAGAGACACACAGGTACAGACACGCATACGCACACACACTCTACATACACGTACATTGTAACTTTTTCAGATTTGAAGAAAATGGAAAATATGCAACCGAAGTCCGAGAGTGGATATAAATTCGTTGCTTTAACTAATTATGACAAATGTTAAGAAAATGTTGAGCCATGTAATAAAGTAATGACTTTACAAATAAATTACGTTACACGTTATGTTGGCTGACAGTTTGTTAGCTACGCTATCCTTACGAACCGCATAGCATATCATTACAGCAGTATGTAACGGGTATGTTAGCTACCTACTGTAACGTTAGTTGGCTAGTAATACATCGAACTTGCCAGTATATGTACTTTATGCTATCTAACTAACTACCCAATGTTTATTGAATTGATTATCCACGTCACTCATAGCTTAGCTATGTGGTATAGTCGTTCGGATGCGTTCATAAATTCGCTCTGGTTACCTACTCCGATTTCAGAGCACTCTCGTCTGACTGTGCCAGAGTGAAGAATAACTGATGAATTTACGAACGCTCAACACCCGTTGAATGTGGCCGGTGTCAGTACACGTCGGAAAAAATGCATTATTAAATTGTTGCCAGCAGCAGTCACCAACGCTCTGGATAACATAAACTGCCTAACCAGCACTGCTAGGGCGAGTTAAATGGTCAGAGTGAGGTGTTATCTCATTTGTGGAGGTGTGTTGGGTCATTGTCCTGTTGAAAAACAAATGATAGTCCCACTAAACCCAAACAAGATGGGATTGCGTAACGCTGCAGAATGCTGTGGTAGCCATGCTTTTTAAGTGTGCCTTGAATTCAAAATAAATCACAGACAGTGTCACCAACAAAGCAAAGGTACACCATAACACCTCCTCCTCCATGCTTGTGAACTACACATGCGGAGATCATCCGTTCAGCCACACCGCATCTCACAAAGACACGGCGGTTGGAACCAAAAATCTCAAATTTGGACTCCAGACCAAAGGACAGATTTCCACCGGTCTAATGTCCATTGCTAGTGTTTCTTGGCCCAAGCAGGTGTCTTCTTCTTATTGGTGTCCTTTAGTAGTGGTTTCTTTGCAGCAATTCGACCATGAAGGCCTGATTAACACAGTCCCCCCTGAACAGTTGATGTTGAGATAGGTCTGTGACTTGAACTCTGTGAAGCATTTATTTGGGCTGCAATTTCTGAGGCTGGTAACTCTAATGAACTTATCCTCTACAGCAGAGGTAACTCTGGGTCTTCCTTTCCTGTGGCGGTCCTCATGAGAGACAGGTTCATCATAGCGCTTGATGGTTTTGTGACTGCACTTGAAGAAACTTTCAAAGTTCTTGAAATGTTCTGTATTGACTGACCTTCATGTCTTAAAGTAATGATGGACTGTTGTTTCTCCTTGCTTATTTGAGCTGGTTTTGCCATAATATGGACTTGGTCTTTTACCAAATAGGGCTCTCTTCTGCATACCTTGTCACAACACAACTGATTGGCTCAAACGCATTAAGAAGGAAATCAATTGCACAAATTAACTTTTAAGAAGGCATACCTGTTAATTGAAATGAATTCCAGGTGACTACCTCATGAAGCTGGTTGAGAGAATGCCAAGAGTGTGCAAAGCTCTCATCAAGTCAAAGGGTGGCTATTTGAAGAATCTCAAATATAAAATATACTTTGATTTGTTTAACACTTTTTTGGTTACTACATGGTTCCATATGTGTTATTTCATAGATTTGACGTCTTCATTATTATTATACAATGTAAATAATAGTAAAAATAAAGAAAAACCTTTGAATAAGTACGTGTATATAATCCAGAAAAACGCATGTCAGAAATGTTATAAATGGATTTGCATTTTAATGAGGGAAATAAGTATTTGACCCCTCTGCAAAACATTATTTAGTACTTGGTGGCAAAACCCTTGTTGGCAATCACAGAGGTCAGACGTTTCTTGTAGTTGGCCACCAGGTTTGCACACATCTCAGGAGGGATTTTGTCCCACTCCTCTTTGCAGATCTTCTCCAAGTCATTAAGATTTTGAGGCTGACGTTTGGCAACTCGAACCTTCAGCTCCCTCCACAGATTTTCTATGGATTAAGGTCTGGAGACTGGCTAGGCCACTCCAGGACCTTAATGTGCTGCTTCTTGAGCCACTCCTTTGTTGCCTTGGCCGTGTGTTTTGGGTCATTGTCATGCTGGAATACCCATCCACGACCCATTTTCAGGGGGGGTTCTCACCCAAGATTTGACGGTACATGGCCCCGTCCATTGTCTCTTTGATGCGGTGAAGTTGTCCTGTCCCCTTAGCAGAAATACACCCCCAAAGCATAATGTTTCCACCTCCATGTTTGACGGTGGGTATGGTGTTCTTGGGGTCATAGGCAGCATTCCTCCTCCTCCAAACACGGCGAGTTGAGTTGATGCCAAAGAGCTCCATTTTGGTCTCATCTGACCACAACACTTTCACCCAGTTCTCCTCTGAATCATTCAGATGTTCATTGGCAAACTTCAGACGGGCCTGTATATGTGCTTTCTTGAGCAGGGGGACCTTGCGGGCGCTGCAGGATATCAATCCTTCATGGCGTAGTGTGTTACCAATTGTTTTCTTGGTGACTATGGTCCCAGCTGCCTTGAGATCATTGACAAGATTATCCCGTGTAGTTCTGGGCTGATTCCTCACCGTTCTCATGATCATTGCAACTCCACGAGGTGAGATGTTGCATGGAGCCCCAGGCCGAGTGAGATTGACAGTTCTTTTGTGTTTCTAACATTTGCGAATAATCGCACCAACTGTTGTCACCTTCTCACCAAGCTGCTTGGCGATGTTCTTGTAGCCCATTCCAGCCTTGTGTAGGTCTACAATCTTGTCCCTGACATCCTTGGAGAGCTCTTTGGTCTTGGCCATGGTGGAGAGTTTAGAATCTGATTGATTGCTTGCCTCTGTGGACAGGTGTATTTTATACAGGTAACAAGATGAGATTAGGAGCACTCCCTTTAAGAGTGTTCTCCTAATCTCAGCTCGTTAACTGTATAAAAGCCACCTGGGAGCCAGAAATCTTTCTGATTGAGAGGGGGTCAAATACTTTTTTCCCTCATTAAAATGCAAATCAATTTAGAACATTTTTGACATGCGTTTTTCTGGATTTTTTTGTTGTTATTCTGTCTCTCACTGTTCAAATAAACCTACCATTAAAATTATAGACTGATCATTTCTTTGTCAGTGGGCAAACGTACAAAATCAGCAGGGGATCAAATACTTTTTTCCCTCACTGTATAAAACAAAAAGCAACAAGATTTTACTGAGTTAGTTCATATGGAAATCTGTCAATTGAAATAAATTAATTAGGCCATCATCAATGGATTTCACATGATTGGGAATGCAGATATGCATCTGTTACTCACAGTTACCTTTTTAAAAAATGGGCCTCACAATGGGCCTCAGGATGTCATTGCGGTATTTTTGTGCATTAAAATTGCCAATCAATAAAATGCAATTGTGTTCATTGTCTGTAGCTTATGCCTGCCCACACCATAACCCCACCACCACGGGGAACTCTCTCCACAACGTTGAAACCAGCAAATAGCTCGCCCACACGACGTCATACACATGGTCTGCGGTTGTGAGGCTGCTTGGAAGTACTGCCAAATTGTAGGAGGTGGCTTATGGTAGAGAACTGAACATTAGGTTATTTGGCAACAGCTCTGGTGGACATTCCTGCAGTCAGCTTGCCAATCGCAGGCTCCCTCAAAACCTGAGACATATGTGGCATTGTGTTGTGTGATAAAACTGCACATTTTAGTGGCCTTTTATTGTCACCAGCACAAGGTGCACCTGTGTAATAATCATGCTGTTTAATCAGCTTCTTGATATGCCACACCTGTCAGGTGGATGAATTATCTTGGCAAAGGAGAAATGCTCACTAACAGGGATGTAAAAAAAAATTGTGCACAGAATGAGAGAAGCTTTTTGTGCGTATGGAAAATCTCTGGGATCTTTTATTTCCGCTCATGAAACATGGGACCAACACTTTACATGTTGCATTTTTATTTTTGTTCAGTGTATTTACAAGAAAATAAAAAGTGTATGTTGTCTTATATTTAACTTTTGACAGCCAAAGACACATAATTAGCGATGCATTTAAGTTGATCATGTTGTAAAATGGAAGTTATTTTCTGTTGGTTGTGAGCAAACTTGTCTAACAAAAATATAGGATATACTTGTTGTCTTAAGGGGGAAGGTGTTACAGACTTTGGTTTTTCCATTTATGTTTTGAGGTTGGACTTTAGCACGTATAGCTCGTTAGCACGTAGGGCGCACTGATTGACGTCGCCGCATTAGTCAATATGTGTTACACTTGTGCTGGTTGCCATCTCGTTAGTGGGAAGGTGTTTCACCTGTGCTGGCCTAGGTGCTATTTAAGAGTGGCTGGCCCAGTGGTCTTGATAGATGTGGAGGGTTAACACCTTTAGTTGGCATGCCCTATTTTGAGTTTTAGACAAACAATCCTTTATCGGTTTTCTCTGATTTCAATTTGGTCCACCTTTTTGGTTTGCTTCCAGTCTTTAAGTTTGGTGTGTGTTTTTCTTTTGTTTGCCTCTTAGTGGGCAAATTTAGTGGCCACTCATGGTGAGTGTCTTTTAGGTCAGTGTTGTTGTTGCTAGTCAACTTTCCGTGGACATCCCTATGTGTCAGAACCCCTCCTAAAATCCCACCTTGTTTCATTTTGGTTGTTGTCAGTTTTTTAGATTCCTCTTCTGTTTGAGTGAAAAATGTTGGTTTTCTTGCTGGGGAAAGTAACGGAAGACTTGATTGACATTGGGAAATGAGGGTGGGTTATCAGCTGGTCATTGATTATTGATCTTTTAAAAAATATGTTTTACTCATTTGTGATTTATCTTCAATCAAATCGAATACAACAGGTGTAGACCATACAGTGACATGCTTACTTACAAGCCCTTAACCAACAATGCAGTTTTAAGAAAAATAGTGTTAAGTAAAAAATAAAAGCAGTAAAAAGAACAATAGCTAGGCTATATAAAGGGGGTACTGGTCCAGAGTCAATGTACGGGGACACCGGTTAGTTGAGGTAATATGTACGGGGGGGGGGGCAATACAAATAGTCCGGGTAGCCATTTGATTAGCTGTTCAGGAGTCTTAGGGCTTGGGGGTAGAAGCTGTTAAGAAGCCTTTTGGACCTAGACTTGACATTCTGGTACCGCTTGCCGTGCGGTAGAACAGTCTATGACGAGGGTGGCTGGAGTCTTTGACAA
Organism: Coregonus lavaretus; assembly: GCF_964263955.1. Taxonomy (NCBI): domain Eukaryota; kingdom Metazoa; phylum Chordata; class Actinopteri; order Salmoniformes; family Salmonidae; genus Coregonus; species Coregonus lavaretus. The sequence continues at coordinate 4,318,195 of NC_140006.1, forward strand.
TTTTTACGGCCTTCCTCTGGCACCGCCTGGTATAGAGGTCCTGGATGGCAGGAAGCTTGGTCCCAGTGATGTTCTTAAATAAGTTCATAATATTCAGAATCGTCTAACTCGCAATATATGGCTGGCTAGTAGTGCTGAGCGATTAGTGCTTTTTGAGGTCTGTTTCGGTTTGATTATATATTATTTTAATCACGGTAATATTTGCCTGTTGGAAACTACAACTCCCTACTACATTACACAGTTCGGCCTTGATCTGATTTATCTCTACAAGGAAAAAAAAAATAACTAGATGGAATTCAAATAATTTAACCAACGTCGGTTAACTAGTTGTTTGAAAACTGAAAAATGACCGACATTTCGGTTAGTTGCTCAGCCCTATTGGCTAGTGGCTTGTGTGGATATTTTAGTATATGGTGGTTAGCTATAGTCTAGACAACCTGTGTTGCCAACTGAGGAAGGGATGGAGTTTGGTCGGCGTGAGGGTTGTTGACGCAACCGCTCCTGTCTTTCTGTCCCTTTCTGCTGCATGTATCAGCCAACCTGACCGAATATTGATGATAATGTAAATCAAATGTTATGCTGCTGTGGTAGTACTGTTGATTAAAAAATAAATAATGGGTTCTTAAATGTTTCTTCCTCAGCTCTTAAGGTTCCTTGGAGTACTCTTACAGTATGGAAGCCTGCAGATGTGTCCCCTTCACTAGTGTTGATTTTTTAGATTGTTAGTGTTGACTCAAGCGTTAAAGTCAGTGTAAAGAGTTAAATTAACAAAGGTGTAAAATAACCTGTGTTGGTGTTAACAACCAGAGTTGAACCAAAACCACGCATATTAGCAATATCTGTTTTTGCAAGTACATTGATAAATTAATGTTATGCTACTCAAATATGAATAACATACATTTTTCTAAACTATCCAAACTGTTTCTTATTGCACCCGTTAGTGAAATGGTTGTTCCAGTTTAAATGTGTAAGATAGTCTCATATCTTAATCTTTCCAACACTGGAAGTCCTTCTGGTGGTCCTCTGTAGCTCAGCTGGTAGAGCACGGCGCTTGTAACACCAAGGTAGTGGGTTCAATCCCCGGGACCACCCATACACAAAAATTTATGCACGCATGACTGTAAGTCGCTTTGGATAAAAGCGTCTGCTAAATGGCATATTATTATTCTGAATGCAGGTTGTAGGTGAATATAAAATCAAAATGTTGGATATCGCCACTCTGGCTGGATTCCAATAGGAATTACATAACACTTTGCAAGCAAGCATAATGTGATTTGCAGGCCTGATGTTTATATGTACATTACATATAAAACAAAATATAAAACATTACATCATAACATTATTACACCAATACAAAATGCATAATACCACCATACAACAATATTACAATGTATGTGTGTGTCTGTACGTGTGTGTCTCTTCACAGTCCCTGGTGTTCCATAACGTCTATTTTTACATCTGATTTTACTGCTTGCATCAGTTACCTGATGTGGAATAGAGTTCCATGTAGTAATGGCTCTACGTAGTACTGTGCGCCTCCCATAGTCTGTTCTGGACTTGGGGATTTTGAAGAGACCTCTGGTGGCATGTCTTGTGGGGTATGCATGGGTGTCCAAGCTGTGTGCTAGTAGTTTAAACAGAGAGCTCGGTACATTCAGCTTGTCAACACTTCTTGCAAAAACAAGTAGTGATGACGTCAATCTCTCTTCCACTTTGAGCCATGAGAGATTGACATGCAAATCATTAATGTTAGCTCTCCGTGTATTTTTAAGGGCCAGTCGTGCTCCTGTTCTGAGACAACTGCAATTTTCCTGAGTCCCTCTTTGTGGCACCTGACCACACTACTGAATCGTAGTCTAGGTGTGACAAAACTACGGCAGAGCAGCGCTTTATTAAGGACAGACTTCGCCCCATCTTAGCTACTGTTGAATCAATATGTTTCGACCATGACAGTTTACAATCCAGGGTTACTCCAAGCAGTTTAGTCACCTCAACTTGCTCAATTTCCACGATTCATTATGAGATGTAGTTGAGGTTTAGTGAATGGTTTGTCCCAAATAAAATGCTTTTAGTTTTTGAAATATTCAGGACTATTTTATTTCTTGCCACCCATTCTGAAACTAACTGCAGCTCTTTGTTAAGTATTGCAGTCATTTCAGTTGCTGTAGTAGCTGACGTGTATAGTGTTGAGTCATCTGCACACATACACACTGGTTTTACTCAAAGCCAATGGCATGTCGTTAGTAAAGATTGAACATTCCCTGGGGAATTCCTGATTCTACCTGGATTATGTTGGAGAGGCTTCCATTAAAGAACACCCTCTGTGTTCTGTTAGACAAGTAACTCTTTATCCACAATATAGCAGGGGATGTTTTTCCAACAGCAGACTTTGATCGATAGTGTCAAAAGCCACACTAAAGTTTATCAAAACAGCCCCCCAATCTTTTTATCATCAATTTCTCTCAGCCAATCATCAGTCATTTGTGTAAGTGCTGTGCTTGTTGAATGTCCTTCCCTGTAAACGTGCTGAAAGTCTGTTGTCAATTTGTTTACTGTAAAATAGCATTGTATCTGGTCAAACACCATTATTTCCAGAAGTTTACTAAGGGTTGGTAACAGGCTGATTGGTCGGCTATTTGAGCCAGTAAAGGGGGCTTTACTATTCTTAGGTAGCGGACTGACTTTTGCTTCCCTCCAGGCCTGAGGGCACACAATTTCTAGTAGGCTTAAATTGAATATATGGCAAATAGGAGTGGCAATATCATCCGCTATCATCCTCAGTAATTTTCCATCCAGATTGTCAGACCCCGGTGGCTTGTCATTGTTGATAGATTTTTTTTTTTAAATAACCTCTTCCACACTAATTTGACCGAATTCAAAAGTACAATGCTTGTCTTTCATAATTTGATCAGATATACTTGGATAGTGTTTGTTGCTGGCATGTCATGACTAAGTTTTCTTATCTTGCGAATGAAAGTCATTAAAGTAGTTGGCAATATCAGCGGGTTTTGTGATGAATGAGCCATCTGATTCAATGAATGAAGGAGCCAAGTTTGCCTTTTTTCCAAAAATATAATTTAAGGTGCTCCAATTATTAATTTTTTTGACTATCGTTCTTTATATAATTTAGTTTTGTTTCATAGTATAGTTTATTTTTATTTAGTTTAGTCACATGCTTTCTTAATTTGCAGTACATCTTCCAATCGATTGGGCTGCCAGACTTATTTGCCGTACCTTTTGCCTCAACCATTTACATTTTTTTTACATTTTAGTCATTTAGCAGACGCTCTTATCCAGAGCGACTTACAGTTAGTGAGTGCATACATATATATATATATTTTTTTCATACTGGCCCCCCGTGGGAATCGAACCCACAACCCTGGCGTTGCAAACGCCATGCTCTACCAACTGAGCTACATCCCTGCTGGCCATTCCCTCCCCTACCCTGGACGACGCTGGGCCAATTGTGCGCCGCCCCATGGGTCTCCCTGTCACGACCAGCTACGACAGAGCCTGGATTCGAACCAGGATCTCTAGTGGCACAGCTAGCACTGCGATGCAGTGCCTTAGACCACTGCGTCATCCCTCTCAACCATTCAATTCCTCATCAATCCATGGGGATTTAACAGTTTTGACAGTCATTTTCTTAATGGGTGCATGGTTATTACTAACTAGAATAAGCAATTTCATAAATGTGTCTGGTTGCTCCCCATTACACACCACAGACCAGCAAATATTCTTTACATCATCAACATAATCACTACAACATTTATTGTATGACCTCTTATACACTACATTAGGCCCAGCCTTTGGAACTTTGGTTTTCCTAGATATGCCTACAATATTGTGATCACTACATCCTATGGATTTGAATACTGCTTTAAAGCAAATTTCTGCAGCATTAGTAAAGATGTGATCAATACATGTTGATTTAATTCCTGTGCTATTTGTAACTACCTTGGTAGGTTGACTGACAACCTGAACCAGGTAGCAGGCACTGGTTACAGTTTGAAGATTTTTTTCTTGAGCTTGACATTGCGACGACTTGAGTGCAGTGGGTTCAGAACAACTGTAGAGAAAAATATACTGTATACCACCAAAGGGCACTTGGCAGTTGGGAGGGCAAAGGGGAGGTACTCTGGCACAGGTAGACTATCTGTGCATGTGCCTGCAATGGCAAACTTGATCAAATGTTTTTGGAGGTGTTGGTAGAATGTTTCAAAATGTACAGTGACATTTGCTGTATCTAACAGTTTCGGGGGAAAAAAACTATTGCAAATTGTTGTGGATCAGTAAACAGATCGTTTGAATTCAATAATGTTTTGCGTTAACTTTTTTCCGAACCTAAATGTAATACCTTGCTAAAACCAAGTATAGAGTTTATTTGTTATAATTCATTGGTATTAGATTTAAAAGGTGATTTAAATAGCTCCTGATTTGTAATGTTGTTAATGCATTTCTTTTTAAGCAATGTTTAAAAAAATGTACAAGTGAATAGGTTGGTTTACTTTTAAGTTTAAGTTTCCCACGTATCTCGTTACAATTTTGACCAATGAGGTAACTTGTTAAGTTGTGGCCAATGGGAGAGTGGACTGGTTGCTGGGAAAGAAAAGAGAGGGAAAGGTTGAAAGAAGGGAGAGGAGAGACGTTAGTGGGGTTGGTGAAGGAAAAACAACCAAAGGAAACGATAAAGAGAGAACAAAACCATACCTACAGAGTTTTTTTAAGGGAAATCCTGATTTTATTTCTATAAGAGAGTGTTATTATTTTGTTAGGAAAGACCTAGTGGAGACTGAATCTGCCGTCGCATTGTGGAGACATTCGACATCCTAGAGGTTAGGCTAGCATCATGCGAGACTTGGAGAGAATTGCTTGTGACGATCAACGAGTTCGGGTTTCCAACGGATGTCTGTTGCTGCTACCGAGTACTGGCTGCATTGATAGCTGTGTTCGCTGTGGATCTTGTGAGGACACCTGCACGGAACTGCTATACTTTGCTGAGGCATTATCTACAAGTAGTGAGTAACTACAAATGTGGGGTGGACTAATTTTTTTATGAGCTCCAAAGCACGCCCAGGGTTTAAGCGAGCTTGCAAATATTTTGGACATGGGTTGTGGAAAAATCATTGGTTTATTATTTTTATTTCTTTTGATGTGATACATTGAAAATGTGATTTAATATAGATCTTGAACCTTATGTCTGTTGTATTGGTGGAGTCATTTACTGTTTCAGTTTAATTTAATGCATGGGAAAGCATATCCTTATAATAATAACCAAGTCTATAATCATTTTATCTGAAGTTAATACCCTATTTGTCATTCACCCTAGCAAGTTTACAATAGGGATTCTTATTGGAGATGTCCTTCTCACCTAGTGTCCCATGCTGTTCAGATATTCTAAATAAGGTAATATCACGAGAGTCAAATTCGAGCCTGGTGAGAGGGTTACATAAATATGCTGCACTGCCCACAAATTGAAACATATGTCTAGTATGTCTACTTGAAAACATGTAAAACTAAAGCCTACACACTTCAAAGCCAAATATCTGCTGTGTTCATCTGTTAAATTGTACTGTCAATTATAAACCACACTCCTTTTCGGATGAATATAGCAAAATACTAGCCAATCTAAATTAACCAAATTGAATTAGAGATGTGCATGGTAATTTGTTGTAGGCTAAAGCTTCTTCGGGAATATGAAACCATCATGGCCAGGAAAGGTGGTGAGGCATTTATTCTGCAATGGTTATGAAAATATGTATTATGTTTATAAATGAAATATTGTTATATAAGTAGCCTAAAAAACTTAAATGGAAAAGGTAAACCGTCTATCATTGAACTGCGCTCTGGATCAGATCGCATAGAGCAAAATACTTTCAATAGTTTATCTATTTACTACTGTAAATTGGGTCCAAATAAAAGAGATATGGGACGTTGTAGGCCTGAAACCATCACAGTCAGAAAAAAATTGGAATTTATTCAGCAATGATCATGGAAACAAAGTGGATCTTCACTCTTCTCACTAAAGGCAAATGATCGCACCTTGTCATCACATTTAGGCCTAACTATTTTTTTGTTATGAATAAGCATGTCATATCCCCCATTTGCACAAAATACTAGGCTAATTGCCTGCTTCCAATGCAATACTTCAACCATTAGAAACTGTGTGTATGCATGGTCTAAGGATTGCGGAAAGCTAAGCACATTCTCACGTGAAGTTTCGTTTATATAAATGCAACTTTTGCGTGAACTGGCGCATGCAAGTTTTGTACAGTCGTGGTCAAAAGTTTTGAGAATGACACAAATATTAATTTTCACAAAGTCTGCTGCCTCAGTTTTTATGATGGCAATTTGCATATACTCCAGAATGTTATGAAGAGTGATCAGATGAATTGCAATTAATTGCAAAGTCCCTCTTTGCCATTAAAATGAACTTAATCCCAAAAAACATTTCCACTGCATTTCAGCCCTGCCACAAAAGGACCAGCTGACATGTCAGTGATTCTCTCATTAACACAGGTGAGAGTGTTGACGAGGACAAGGCTGGAGATCACTATGTCATGCTGATTGAGTTAGAATAACAGACTGGAAGCATTAAAAGGAGGGTGGTGCTGGAAATCATTGTTCTTCCTCTGTTAACCACGGTTACATTTTACATTTACATTTTAGTCATTAGCAGACGCTCTTATCCAGAGCGACTTACAATTAGTGAGTGCATACATTTTCATACTGGCCCCCCGTGGGAAACGAACCCACAACCCTGGCGTTGCAAGCGCCATGCTCTACCAACTGAGCTACAGGTTACCTGCAAGGAAACACGTGCCGTCATCATTGCTTTGCACAAAAAGGGCTTCACAGGCAAGGATATTGCTGCTAGTAAGATTGCACCTAAATCAACCATTTATCGGACCATCAAGAACTTCAAGGAGAGAGGTTCAATTGTTGTGAAGAAGGCTTCAGCGCCCAAGAAAGTCCAGCAAGTGCCAGGACCGTCTCCTAAAGTTGATTCAGCTGCGGAATCAGGGCACCACCAGTGCAGAGCTTGCTCAGGAATGGCAGCAGGCAGGTGTGAGCGCATCTGCACGCACAGTGAGGCGAAGACTTTTGGCGGATGGCCTGGTGTCAAGAAGGGCAGCGAGGAAGCCACTTCTCTCCAGGAAAAACATGAGAGACAGACTGATATTCTGCAAAAGGTACAGGGATTGGACTGCTGAGGACTGGGGTAAAGTCATTTTCTCTGATGAATCCCCTTTCCGATTGTTTGGGGCATCCGGAAAAAAGCTTGTCCGGAGAAGACAAGGTGAGCGCTACCATCCAGTCCTGTGTCATGCCAACAGTAAAGCATCCTGAGACCATTAATGTGTGGGGTTGCTTCTCAGCCAAGGGAGTGGGTTCACTCACAATTTTGCCTAATAACACAGCCATGAATAAAGAATGGTACCAGCAAATTCTCCCAACCATCCAAGAACAGTTTGGTGACGAACAATGCCTTTTCCAGCATGATGGAGCACTTTGCCATAAGGCAAAAGTAATAACTAAGTGGCTCGGGAAACAAAACATCGACATTTTGGGTCCATGGCCAGGAAACTCCCCAGACCTTAATCCCATTGAGAATTTGTGGTCAGTCCTCAAGAGGCGGGTGGACAAACAAAAACCCACATTCTGACAAACTCCAAGCATTGATTTTGCAAGAATGGGCTGCCATCAGTCAGGATGTGGCCCAGAAGTTAATTGACAGCATGCCAGGGCAGATTGCAGAGGTCTTGAAAAAGAAGGGTCAACAGTGCAAATATTGACTCTGCATAAACTTAATGTAATTGTCAATAAAAGCCTTTGACACTTATGGAATGCTTGTAATTATTCTTCAGTATACCATAGTAACATCTGACAAAAATATCTAAAAACACTGAAGCAGTAAACTTTGTGAAGACCGATACTTGTCATTCTCAAAACTTTTGACCACGACTGTATATACGCAAATGTTTATAAATGAGGCCCCAGGTGTTTTGAAAGAGAAAAGGGGAAAAAATTGGGCAAAACAGAATGTGCTTAAGTTCATCTTAATCATTTGTCTTAATTAATTTAATCACACTACAGAAGAGGAGAAGCCGAGGCAAAAATTAGGGTCCAACTGAAACTTGCACATCTGGTCTGACAGTTCTCGCATGTATGCACACACACACACAAGAAATCTACGTGTGATGGTTATACTGTAAATCTCTTAAACAGCAAGCACATATAATTACTCAATATGAGGTAAGTCTTCCCTGCCGCAGTTCCCCTGACAATTGGCGATTTTAAATGCTTGAATTGTTCACCGGCTTATCAGCTTTGAGAGAAAAATCTACAGTATATCACCTCCGCAATATGTCGAACAAACTGTGGGACAACCTTGCAGTCCTACAGAATCCATCTTCAGGGCAGAGAAGCCTTGTTCACTGTCCAATCTCCACTTTTCTTTCATGGGTTAACCTTTTACATAGGGTAAACACATGACCCATAATGATGGGGAAGCCCATTCCCTGAAGGGGGACTTCGAGGGAAGGCGAGTGGTGAACTATCTCAACCTGCCCCTTACCCGAGGACGCTGGGATTAATGTGAATTTGTGATTGAAGAGACGGGAGGCGCGCTGCTCAGGAGCGGGCCACGTCGAAAATCCCTGTGAGAGAGTGGGGGAGTGAGAATTCTCTTTGGCTGATAAGGACCCGCATAAGATGCTGGGAGAACCATCCTCATTCAAAGCAAGGTATGCTCCATGAGCAGTACATCCCTCTTTAGAAACAGTATAGTCATCTTGGCAAAAAATATACTGTCAAACCTTTATGGCAGACAATATACAGTATTTCATAACAATAGATTTTGAACTAAATATCTCTTGCATACAAGAAGGTATAAACATCTTCAGGACTACAAAAATAAATGTTTTTTTTTGTTTTTATACTTATTTTACACAATCTATCATATAACATGAGCGACAATCATAACCTCTGTTTTAGATTATATGAACACCTGAATGGAACCAGACTGTCCTCACAGGACTGATCAAATACAAGGAAAACTATCCCACAAGTGCTCTGAGAGCAGTGTGAAGAGGAGAATATAAATGTTGGAAAATTGCATTGTGGGATATGGTATTAGGTTGTGTCATAAGGGGTTTGTCTCCTGAGCACTTGGTCAACCAATCGAGACTTCAAAACGAGATACGATGAGATAATAACCCCAACCGTGTGAATACACACTGTATTCATACCGTGTGTCTGGAATGGGTCAAAAATAAACTGCATTTGATCGACTGCACTGCAGAGCCTCTGGGATATTATGATGGATTGTGGGCACTCTGATGGGGCAGCTCTTGTGGAAGAAGCCTGCTGCTGTGTAACTAGTGGATCATCTTATTTCAATGTGTTGAAGCCGACGGTAGCAGTATCCCAGCAAACATGGCCCCGTGGGTATTCGGTGGGCATGGGCTAGCCCACAACAAGCCCAACACCAATCCCACATCAGCCCAACAAAGGTTAGCCAAGCATGTCTAGCCAAGCACTGGCTAGCCCACACCAAGCTCAGCACCAGCTAGCTCACACCAAGCCCAGATACTTCATAATATAGAGATGGGGCTCATTTGAATATGTGGGGGCGTGGTTTGCACCTTTCATTTTGTGCAACCGTTACGTTAAGTCTCATTCCAGTTTAAGTGCTATGTTGTGTGATCTTGAACAATGCCAACGTTAGTCTTTATAAAGACTTCAAGAAGTGCGTATGACATATTGAAGACTCTCAGTAATGGTCACAAATGCTGTGTGTGTGTTACTGATTTAAAAATGAATGAGTCAGGGAGTGGTGAGTCAGTCATGAGCTGTCATGCAAGTCTTCACCCTATCACTGGGAGCAGCGGGCGTACGCTATCCTGCTTCTCTTGGGCCTGTGAAAGGCTCAACGAATTATGTGATGGGTGGGAATAGGCAGATTTCTGAAATCCTTTCTCCGGCCGTTGAATTGGGAAGTTCAATGGTGAGATGTCTCAGTCCCAGGAGCAAAAACGTTGCTATCCAGGAGCACGAGTACAGGACATCAATAAGCTGCTCCCAAACATTTTTAACCAGCATCAGGAAATTGAATCAATCATAGTTCATGTGGGATTCAATGACATTATGAAGGGCAGCTCAGAACAGCTAAAGGTGGATTTTAAAGAACAGATTGGGTCACTACTTGACACCAACAAACACCCCATATCTGGCCCTCCCTAAATCATGGCATTGTAAGGTTCAGCAGACCTTTAGTCCTCCATAACGCTCTACGAGACTAACGCAGCTCTGTGGGTGTAACATTTGACAATTGTGATACCTTCTGGAAACAAATGTAAGTAACTTAATGTACGTCCCTCTTACTGACATGAATGCCTCTGCTGATCCTGCAGCTATTGTATGCAGTAATCATGTGCCTATGAACTAGAGTTATACTGTTAGCACTGAGGCGGTGTGCCCTAGAAGGAAGTCCACTTACCCTGCACAAAAATAAATAACATGATCATGTCTACCTCTGGTAAGCTTCCCAGTAAAGCAATAAAAACAATCAAGCATCCCAGAAAAGTGTAAAAAAAGTTTGAATAAATAAGGATCGGACCCTTCATCTCAATTTCTGCCTAAAATGACATACCCAAATCTAACTGCCTGTAGCTCAGGACCTGAAGCAAGGATATGCATATTCTTCAAATCAAAATGTATTTGTCACATACACGTGTTTAGCAGATGTTATAGCGGGTGTAGCAAAATGCTTGTGCTTCTAGCTCCGACAGTGCAGGAATATCTAACAAGTAGTATCTAACAATTTCACAACATATACCTAATACACACAAAACTAGTAAGGAATGGGATTTAAGAATATATACATATATGGACAAGCAATGACAGAGCGGCATGGACTAAGATACAGTAGAATATTATAGAATATCTGTCTGATGGCCTTGAGATAGAAGCTGTTTTTTCATTCTCTCCGTCCCAGCTTTGATGCACCTGTACTGACCTCGCCTTCTGGATGATAGCGGGGTGAACAGGCAGTGGCTCGGGTGGTTGATGTCCTTGATGATCTTTTTGGCCTTCCTGTGACATCAGGTGGTGTATGTGTCTTGGGGTGCGGTTAGTTTGCCCCGGTTATGCGTTCGGCAGACCGCACCACCCTCTGGAGAGCCCTACGGTTGCGGGCGGTGCAGTTGCCGTACCAGGCGGTGATACTGCCCAACAGGATGCTCTCAATTCTTGATATTATTTGTAAGGAAACACTTTGAAGTTTGTGGAAATGTGAAATTAATGTAGGAGAGAACATTATATCTGGTAAAAGATGAAAAACAAAAAACATGCGTTTTCTATTATCATTTTTTTTTGCATTTTTTAAATGCAAAAGAAGGCCATTACTTGATCTAGGAAGCTGGGTGTAATTGAGATGATGTCCACAAGAGGGCAGCAGTGCGTGCAAAGTTTCAGACATACTTTCAAGAATAATAGCTTTACATATTTTGTATAAAGTCTCCCAGGTGTCCCTCTCGAGTTTGCCCAAATGTACCCAAGTGGCCGAATTGGTCAATTGATACATTTACAAGTGCATAACTATAGAGAACATACAAAAATGGTATGGTGATAAAAAATAATAGTTTACACACTCCCAGGAATGTCATAAATGATGGATCATTAGCTTAGCTACATAAAAGGTCACACCTCTAGATGATACTTCAATCATTTTTTCATTGACAAGATTAGCAAACTTAGGCATGACATGCCAGCAACAAACGCTGACACTACACATCTAAGTATATCTGACCAAATTATGAATGACACGCATTGTAGTTTTAAATTCTGTAATGTGAGTGTGGAAGAGTTGAAAAGATTGTTGTCTATCAACAATGACAAACCACCGGGGTCTGACAAATTGGATGGAAAATGACTGAGGATAATAGCGGACGATATTGCCACTCCTATTTGCCATATCTTCAATTTAAGTCTACTAGTAAGTGAGTGCCCTCCGGCTTGGAAGGAAGCAAATGTCAGTCCTCCGCTACTTAAGAATAGTAAAGCCCCTTTTACTGGCTGAAATAGCTGACCAAATCAGCCTGTTACCAACCCTTAGTAAATTTTGGGAAGAAAATGGTGTTTGACCAGATACAATGCTATTTTACAGTAAACAAATTGACAACAGACTTTCAGCACGCTTATAGGGAAGGACATTCAACAAGCACAGCACTTACACAAATGACTGACTGTCTGAGAGAAATTGATAAAGATTGGGGGGGCTGTTTTCTTAGACTTCAGTGCAGCTTTTGACATTATCAATCATAGTCTGCTGAAAACTTGTTATGGCTTTACACCTCCTGCTATATTGTGGATAAAGAGTTGCCTGTCTAACAGAACACAGAGGGTGCTCTTTTAATGGAAGCCTATCCAACATAATCCAGGTAGAATCAGGAATTCCCCAGGGCAGCTGTCTATGCCCCTTACTTTTTTATCTTTACTAACGACATGCCACTGGCTTTGAGTAAAGCCAGTTTGTCTATGTATGCGGATGACTCAACACTATACACGTCAGCTACTACAGTGACTGAAAGGACTGCAACCCTTAACAAAGAGCTGCAATTAGTTTCAGAATGGAGGAGAGATTGACTTCATCACTACTTGTATTTGTGAGAGGTATTGACATATTGAATGCACCGAGCTGTCTGTTTGAACTACCGGCACACAGCTCGGACACCCATGCATACCCCACAAGACATGCCACCAGAGGTCTCTTCACAGTCCAAGTCCAGAACAGACTTATGAGAGGCGCACAGTGTTACATAGAGCCATGACTACATGGAACTCTATTCCACATCAAGTAACTCATGCAAGCAGTAAAATTAGATTTAAAAAACAGATAAAAATACACCTTATGGAACAGCGGGGACTGTGAAGCAACAAAAACAGGCACATACACACGTACATATTGATTTTGTGTTGTAGATATGTGGTATTAGAGTAGGGGCCTGAGGGCACACAGTTAATGTGTTATGAAATCTCTTGAGAATGTATTGTAATGTTTTTAAATAACTGCCTTAATTGTGCTGGACCCCAGGAAGAGTAGCTGCTGCCTTGGCAACAGCTAATGGGGATCCATAATAAATACAAAATGTGTCTGGGCATGTCAGTTTCACTGCCCAAAAGGCAGCAGGTTCAACCAGATATGCTACATAGCAAAGTACTCACCTTAGCACTCCCAAGCCTTATAGCCTAGAGAATTATGACATGGTTTCTCAAATTCTCATTACGTGGGGCCTATAGTATACTTGAGGAAATCGATTCCATTGTTGATCAAATCAAATACATTTTTATTGGCCACATGCGCCGAATACAACAGGTGCAGACATTACAGTGAAATAAAACAACAACAAAAAAGTGTTGAGGAAAAAAAGAGCAGAAGTAAAATAAAATAACAGTAGGGAGGCTATATATACAGGGGGGTACCGGTGCAGAGTCAATGTGCGGGGGCACCGGCTAGTTGAGGTAGTTGAAGTAATATGTAAATGTGGGTAGAGTATAGGTGACTATGCATAAATAATTAACAGAGTAGCAGCAGCGTAAAAAGATGGGGTGGGGGGTGGGGGGGCAGTGCAAACAGTCTGTTCAGGAGTCTTATGGCTTGGGGTTAGAAGCTGTTGAGAAGTATTTTGGACCTAGACTTGGCTCTCCGGTACCGCTTGTCGTGCGGTAGCAGAGAGAACAGTCTATGACTAGGGTGGCTGGAGTCATTGACAATTTTGAGGGCCTTCCTCTGACAGCGCCTGGTATAGAGGTCCTGGATGGCAGGAAGCTTGGCCCCAGTGATGTACTGGGCCGTACGCACTACCCTCTGTAGTGCCTTGCGGTTGGAGGCCGAACAGTTGCCATACCAGGCGGTGATGCAACCAGTCAGGATGCTCTCGATGGTGCAGCTGTATAATTTCTTTTAGGATCTGAGGACCCTTGCCAAATCTTTTCAGTCTCCTGAGGGGGAATAGGCTTTGTCGTGCCCTCTTAACGACTGTCTTGGTGTGTTTGGACCATGATAGTTCGTTGGTGATGTGGACACCAAGGAACTTGAAGCTCTCAACCTGTTCCACTACAGCCCCGTCGATGAGAATGGGGGCGTGCTCAGTCCTCTTTTTTTTCCTGTAGTCCACAATCATCTCCTTTGTCTTGGTCACGTTGAGGGAGAGGTTGTTATCCTGGAACCACACGACCAGGTCTCTGACGTCCTCCCTATAGGCTGTCTCATCATTGTCGGTGATCAGGCCTACCACTGTTGTGTTGCCGGCAAACTTAATGATGGTGTTGGAGTCGTGCCTGGCCATGCAGTCATGGGTGAACAGGAAGTACAGGAGGGTACTGAGCACGCACCCCTGAGAGGCCCCCGTGTTGAGGATCAGTGTGGCAGATGTGTTGTTACCTACCCTTACCACCTGGGGGCGGCCCGTCATGAAGTCCAGGATCCAGTTGCAGAGGGAGGTGTTTAGTCCCAGGATCCTTAGCTTAGTGATGAGCTTTGAGGGCACTATGGTGTTGAATGCTGAGCTGTAGTCAATGAATAACATTCTCACGTAGGTGTTCCTCTTGTCCAGGTGGGAAAGGGCAGTGTGGAGTGCAATAGAGATTGCATCATCTGTAGGGGCGGTATGCAAATTGGAGTGGGTCTAGGGTTTCTGGGATAATGGTGTTGGTGTGAGCCATGACCAGCCTTTCAAAGCACTTCATGGCTACAGGCGTCAGTGCTACGGGTCGGTAGCCATTTAGGCAGGTTATCTTAGTGTCCTTGGGCACGGGGACTATGGTGGTCTGCTTGAAACATGTTGGTATTACAGACTCAGTCAGGGACATGTTGAAAATGTCAGTGAAGACACTTGCCAGTTGGTCAGCACATGCTCGGAGTACACGTCCTGGTAATCCGTCTGGACCTGCGGCCTTGTGCATGTTGACCTGCTTAAAAGTCTTACTCACATCGGCTACGGAGACCGTGATCACATAGTCATCCGGAACAGCTGGTGCTCTCATGCATGCTTCAGTGTTGCTTGCCTCGAAGCGAGCATAGAAGTGGTTTAGCTCATCTGGAAGTCTTGTGTCACTGGGCAGCTCGCGGCTGTGCTTCCCTTTGTTGTCTGTAATAGTTTTCAAGCCCTGCCACATCCGACGAGCGTCAGAGCCGGTGTAGTACGATTCAATCTTAGTCCTGTATTGACTCTTTGCCTGTTTGATGGTTCGTCGGAGGGCATAGTGGATTTCTTATAAGCGTCCGGGTTAGAGTCCCGCTCCTTGAAAGCGGCAGCTCTACCCTTTAGCTCAGTGCGGATGTTTCCTGTAATCCATGGCTTCTGTATGGGGTATGTACGTACGGTCACTGTGGGGATGACATCATCGATGCACTTATTGATGAAGCCAGTGACTGATGTGGTGTACTCCTCAATGCTATCTGAAGAATCCCGGAACATGTTCCAGTCTGTGCTAGCAAAACAGTCCTGTAGCTTAGCATCTGCGTCATCTGACCACTTTTTTATTAACCGAGTCACTGGTGCTTCCTGCTTTAGTTTTTGCTTATAAGCAGGAATCAGGAGGATAGAGTTATGGTCATATTTGCCAAATGGAGGGCAAGGGAGAGCTTTGTATGCGTCTTTGTGTGTGGAGTAAAGGTGGTCTAGAGGTTTTTTTCCTCTGGTTGCACATTTAACATGCTGGTAGAAATTAGGTAGAACGGATTTAAGTTTCCCTGCATTAAAGTCCCCGGCCACTAGGAGTGCTGCCTCTGGATGAGCATTTTCCTGTTCACTTATGGCCTTATACAGCTCATTCAGTGCAATCCTAATGCCAGCATTGGTTTGTGGTGGTAAATAGACAGCTATGAAAAATATAGATGAAAACTCTCTTGGTAAATAGTGTGGTCTACAGCTTATCATAAGATACTCTACCTCAGGCGAGCAAAACCTCGAGACTTCCTTAGTATTTGATTTTGTGCACCAGCTGTTGTTTACAAATATACACAGACTGCCACCCCTTGTCTTACCGGAGTCAGCCATTCTATCCTGCCGATGTAGCGTATAGCCCGCTAGCTGTATGTTGTCCAAGATATTACATTTTTTTATGTCCCGTTGGTAGGATAACCGTAATCTTAGGTCATCCAATTTATTCTCAAATGATTGAAGATTGGCTAATAGGATTGATGGGAGAGGCAGTTTACTCGCTCGCCGTCGGATCCTTACAAGGCACCCCGACATACGTCCACGATATATCCATCTCTTTATCCAGAAGCTCATTTTGGTTATAAGAGACGATGGCAGAAACATTATGTACAAAATAAATTATAAATAACGCAGAAAAACACACAATAGTACAATTGGTTACAGGGCTGTAAAACTGATTCCCAGTGTGATATGAGAGAAAATGTAATAAAAGAGGGATAAGCTGCAGATTTCAATCTGAGGGAGAGAGTTCAGTATGTTCAGAATGATGACTGAAAGAATGACATTTTTGTTCTCCTTGCTCAATGCTAACCTCCCTTAGTTACACCATCCTTACTTATTGTTTACCCAGTGTCCCACTGCAAAGTGACCTTTGTCTTTTGCTTTGTAAAATTGCTTGTTTGTGTTGCTCTGGCATCTGCCAAGCAAAATACAGGATTCTATTTGCTGGCGTCCCTTTACTCTCCTCTTTTGCTCTAAAGACCGAAAGGAAAATAGTAATTAGTGGCGATCCAGAAATGGGATTGGGAGGCTGTCAAACAGGTAATTACATCGTGATGATGAGGACCTCGGCAGGTGGATAGCTAAACAAATGCTGCAGTTGTTGTGGAAAATAACCACTATACTTTATTACAAATAAGGTCTTACAGAGTTTTTGTTGCATCAAGAAATTACTTTATTAAAGTTTCAACAAAGCCGATACCAGTCTGCAGAGTGGCACCCCGTTCTCTCTCTCTCACGTCACATTATATACCTTCATCCCCAACTCTTCTAGCTCTCAATCCCTCCCTCTTCAGTTTCCCGCTCTTTATCACTCCACGCCCACTTCCTTTGTCTCTGAGGGCGGCTAAACTCGACTTTTATTATGCACATAATACTCCAACCAATCACTCACTCCCCTGTCTTGCACACACACTCATGTTTAGTTTAAACATGACAAGGCCCTAACATACACAAACCTCACCCCATCATGCTGTAATCAATCAAGAAGATACCAAGGAGACAAAGGTTTAGCCCAAACTCCATTCAACCCTGGTGCCGCTCCCTTCACGGTGTTTGACGAGAGAGACAAAAGGCCACAAGCTAGTTTCAGTCTCTCATCAGATAAGACAGCCATGGATTTAAGTAAGGGCAAGCAATTTGACCCTAGGGCAGATTCCCTCTCTACTCACCCACACAGTGAAATTAAATTATCCAATACAATTCCTGGCCCAGTAACAAAGAATTCTAACTTTATGCTCTTGATTAACCCAGTTCTACCTCATAGTCCATTAAAGTCTACAGTTCATTAATAATAATTCACCACACAGGGTATGCAACAGCCATGTCCAATACAGATTAGCAAAAGCGAATTATGTTTTGAGACACAACATTTGGAACTAATGCAATGAAGAAAGATCCTTTTAATTGATTTCTATTCGGAATACAGTCAAAGTTTTATTAGTTAAGTTATATTCTCTGACCAGCAAGTTGTTTAACAACAGTACAAATACACTAACAGAACACAGAGTCTGTTTGTTATGCTTCTGGCCCCGTTTCAGATAGGCGTTGGCGTGCGATTGTCACCTCGTGATTAATCAGTACCGTCAGCAAGTAGAGAGGTGATGAGAGGAAAGGGATCCGGGACTGACATGGGTCTTCAGTTTCAGCCTGCCAAGGTACTTTCCCCACCCCTGCAACGCCCAGAAACAGTACCCAGTCATAGTCAGTATTGATCCTACACTCTAGCCCCAGTAAACATGTTACAGATCACATTTAGACATGGTGAAGCCTAATATATACCTTCCGCGCCATTCGCTAGTACGAAATTCTGCAATATCTAATATGCAGACAGGAATGGACATTAGATTGAAGTGGAAGGTGTCAATTAGGCTTAGGGGATGACCTAAAAACATAAATGCATTACAGCCTCTTTAAACCGCTACATGCTAATATGAAGTTCAGGGTCACAGTGATTGTTATTGCTGTTTGAGGAAGACGAGTCTGGCAGAGACGGGATTAAAAGAAAACCCCAGCCACCAACAAAGGGCACCATTTGGACAACATCCCAACTTACATTATGTTTAATCATGAATGAGTTAGTCAAATGTATTCTAATTGCCAATAATGTTTTTAATTCAATTGGAGTATCAGTTTGCGGAAAGAGGCAGTCTCATCCAAAGCATTGTCGATATTACTATATAAAATCAAATACAAGCAATGAATAAATATAATAAACATAAGCACACACTCCCTAGTAACTAAATAAACTGGGGAGGTGAATGCTGTGTATCCGATGTCATCTCATTTACCTAGTGCTATTTTCTTGAGGCACACATCTCCCTAACCAACACACTGCCTGTATGGACAGCTCATTACCGCACTGATTGACTAGTGTGACAGTGATAATTAGAACATTAATTGGAATATCAGAACTTCTGCTTGGTGCTCCGCCGATACTTTGTGTAAATTCTTCTCATGGATACAGTTTGTGTAATATAAGCCCCATCTATTGTAATATTTTGTTGTGTGTCAGATGAGGTGGTGTGAAGCCAAGCAGCTGTGGTGTAACTCCCAGAGTCCTAGCGACATTATGGCTACAAAGACCCAGATCACTTTTTTTGTTGTTTTCAGGCAGAAATCACTGCAGAAATAAATAAAAATCACACTCTGAACCGATGTCGCTCTCTTTTCGGGAACATATGAAATGGAAATTTGCAGTCCTTTTTGGACGCAGTCCAGTCTCATTACAAAGTACAAGTAGGAACAGAGAAATGTGCAGAAACCTGCTCACGCTTTCTCCAAAGCCTTTACCGTTCAAACACAAGGGGACCAGTCCAAAACAACATTTTAGTGAGCTGTAGTTAAGTACTATAAGGGATGTTCACATTCCGTGGTCACAACGTGATTAAACTCCTGAGTCAAGCAAGGTGACCCACTGCACACTGTTTTAAAGCTGTATTTTAACACAAAGTTTTAAAGCAGTCCTGATCAAAAATATAAACACAACCTGCAACAATTTATAAGATTTTACTGAGTTATAGTTCATATAAGGAAATCAGTCAATTCAAATGAATTCATTAGGCCCAAACTATGGATTTCACATGACTGGGTAGGGGCGCAGCCATTGGTGGGCCTAGGCCCACCCACTTGGGAGCCAGGCCCACACAATCAGAATGAGTTTTTCCCCACAAAAAGGCTTTTTTAAAGACACACTCCTCAGTTTCATCAGCTGTCCGGATGGCTGGTCTCAGATGATCCTGCAGGTGAAGTCGGATGTGGAGGTACTGGGCTGGCGTGGTTACTAAGGGGAACTGGAACTAAGGGGTCTAGACCAAACCATGAAAAACAGCCCCAGACCATTATTCCTCCTTCACCAAACTTTACAGGTGGCACTATGCTTTGGGGCAGGTGGCATTCTCTTGGCATCCGCTAAACCCAGGTTCGTCCATGGAAACTCATTTCATGAACCTCCTGTCTAACAGTTCTTGTGCTGACGTTGCTTCCAGAGGCAGGTTGGATCTTGGTAGTGAGTGTTGCAACAGATGACTACCTGCATTCCAGTTGACTACCTCATGAAGCTGGTTGAGAAAATGCCAAGAGTGTGCAACGCAGCCATCAAGGCAAAGGGTGGCTATTTGAAGAATCTCAAACATAAAATATATTTTGATTTGTTTAACACTTTTTTGGTTAGCACATGATTCCATGTGTGTTATTTCATAGTTTTGATGTCTTCACTATTACGCTACAATGTAAAAAAAATTAAAAATAAAGAAAAACCCTGGAATGAGTAGGTGTCCAAACTTTTGACTGGTAGTGTTTGTGTGTGTATACAAACTCAGCAAAAAAAGAAACGTCTCTTTTTCAGGACAATGTCTTTCAAAGATAACTTTACAGATCTTCATTGTAAAGGGTTTAAACACAGTTTTCCATACTTGTTTAATGAACCATGAACAATTAATGAACATGCACCTGTGGAACGGTCGTTAAGACACGATCAGCTTACAGACGGTAGGCAATTAAGGTCACAGTAATGAAAACTTAGGACACTAAAGAGGCCTTTCTACTGACTCTGAAAAACACCAAAAGAAAGATGCCCAGGGTCCCTGCTCATCTGCGTGAAGTGCCTTAGGCATGCTGCAAGGAGGCATGAGGACTGCAGATGTGGCCAGGGCAATACATTGCTATGTCTGTACTGTGAGATGCCTAAGAGAGCGCTACAGGGAGACAGGACGGACAGCTGATCATCCTCGCAGTGGCAGACCACGTGTAACAACACCTGCACAGGATCGGTACATCCGAACATCACACCTGCGGGACAGGTACAGGATGGCAACAACAAGTCCCCGAGTTACATCAGGAATCCCTCCATCAGTGCTCAGACTGTCCTCAATAGTCTGAGAGAGGCTGGACTGAGGGCTTGTAGGCCTGTTGTAAGGATGGTCCTCACCAGACATCACCGGCAACAACGTTGCCTATGGGCACAAACCCACCGTCGCTGGACCAGACAGGACTGGCAAAAAGTGCTCTTCACTGACGAATCGCGGTTTTGTCTCACCAGGGGTGATGGTCGGATTTGCGTTTATCGTCAAAGGAATGAGCGTTACACTGAGGCCTGTTCTCTGGTGCCTTGGTGGAAGAGTGGGGTAACATCTCACAGCAAGAACTGGCAAATATGGTGCAGTCCATGAGGAGGAGATGCACTGCAGTACTTAATGAAGCTGGTGGCCACACCAGATACTGACTTTTACTTTTGATTTTGACCCCCCCCCCCCCCCCTTTGTTCAGGGACACATTATTAAATTTCTGTTAGTCACATGTCTTTTTTTGCTGAGTTTATTTACACACACACACACACACACACACACACACACACACACACGATTGGAAATGATGCAGATAATTACATTGATGGAAGCCACAATCTATCTGCAATATTAAAACTGATCTACCCCCTAAAAAAGTTAATACATGTTATTATACACAACAACAGAGGTCCCCTATCCACTGTCTGACATGCCCTAGAGGCACACATTTTGAAGTGCATTGTAGATCATTTAACATGCAAGGAAACCAAAGGCTGATCTACCTAACTCTCTAGACACCAAATAAGTCTTCAGAGTTAACCAGTCCTGTGAACGGGTTTGATAACTTGTCATTTGAAATCTTAAAATATGCATGAGGGTGCTGAATTATTTACCTCTCGTCCTGACAATGACATTTGAAACACTTTTATAAGATCCTCTTGTAACGCAGTCGAGTGTCATAAAATTGCTACCCATTTTAATACATTGAGGGAAAAAAGTATTTGATCCCCTGCTGATTTTGTCCGTTTTCCCACTGACAAAGACATGATCGGTCTATAATTTTAATGGTAGGTTTATTTGAACAGTGAGAGACAGAATAACAACAAAAAAATCCAGAAAAACGCATGTCAAAAATGTTATAAATTGATTTGCATTTTAATGAGGGAATTAAGTATTTGACCCCTCTGCAAAACATGACTTAGTACTTGGTGGCAAAACCCTTGTTGGCAATCAGAGGTCAGACGTTTCTTGTAGTCAGACGTTTCTTGTAGGTTTGCACACACCTCAGGAGAGATTTTTTTCCACTCCTCTTTGCAAATCTTCTCCAAGTCATTAAGGTTTTGAGGCTGACGTTTGGCAACTCGAATCTTCAGCTCCCTCCACAGATGTTCTATGGGATTAAGGTCTGGAGACTGGCTAGGCCACTCCAGGACCTTAATGTGCTTCTTCTTGAGCCACTCCTTTGTTGCCTTGGCCGTGTGTTTTGGGTCATTGTCATGCTGGAATACCCATCCACGACCCATTTTCAATGCCCTGGCTGGAGGTTCTCACCCAAGATTTGACGGTACATGGCCCCCTCCATCGTCCCTTTGATGCAATGAAGTTGTCCTGTCCCCTTAGCAGAAAAACACCCCCAAAGCATAATGTTTCCACCTCCATGTTTGACGGTGGGGATGGTGTTCTTGGAGTCATAGGCAGCATTCCTCCTCCTCCAAACACGGCGAGTTGAGTTGATGCCAACGAGCTCGATTTTGGTCTCATCTGACCACAACACTTTCACCCAGTTCTCCTCTGAATCATTCAGATGTTCATTTGCAAACTTCAGATGGCCTTGTATATGTGCTTTCTTGAGCAGGGGGACCTTGCGGGCGCTGCTGGATTTCAGTCCTTCACGGCGTAGTGTGTTACCAATTGTTTTCTTGGTGACTATGGTCCCAGCTGCCTTGAGATCATTGACAAGATCCTCCCGTGTAGTTCTGGGCTGATTCCTCACCGTTCTCATGATCATTGCAACTCCACGTGGTGAGATGTTGCATGGAGCCCTAGGCCGAGAGAGATTGACAGTTCTTTTGTGTTTCTTCCATTAGCGAATTATCGCACCAACTGTTGTCACCTTCTCACCAAGCTGCTTGGCGATGGTCTTGTAGCCCATTCCAGCCTTGTAGGTCTACAAGCCTTGTAGGTCTACAAGCCTTGTAGGTCTACAAGCCTTGTAGGTCTACAATCTTGTCCCTGACATCCTTGGAGAGCTCTTTGGTCTTGGCCATGGTGGAGAGTTTGGAATCTGATTGGTTGATTGCTTCTGTGGACAGGTGTCTTTTATACAGGTAACAAACTGAGATTAGGGGCACTCCCTTTAAGAGTGTGCTCCTAATCTCAGCTCGTTACCTGTATAAAAGACACCTGGGAGCCAGAAATCTTTCTGATTGAGAGGGGGTCAAATACTTAATTCCCTCATTTAAAATGCAAATCAATTTATAACATTTTTGTAACAATTTATAACAAGCGTTTTTCTGGATTTTTGTTGTTATTCTGTTTCTCACTGTTCAAATCAACCTACCATTAAAATTATAAACTGATCATTTCTTTGTCAGTCGGCAAACATACATAATCAGCAGGGGATAAAATAATTTTTTCCCTTACTGTATATGCTCTTTTTGAAGGCAAAGAGTTCTACCTAGAACCTTTTTCATCCCAAGAAACATTTATGGAAGAAAGTGTTCTTTTGATTTTTTGCAAGGCAAGAAGGGTTCTATATAGAACCATTCTGAATATGCTTTATTGTAATTTTTTCTTTCTTTTAAATAGTACCTGTTTTTAAACTTTAACATCAGGAGTTTGTGTAATCTGATAAGTTTAATGTCATGCTCTACCAACTGAGCCACATGGGGAAATACCCACACTCTTAGAATTAGTGGTGACTCGAGGAACCCTGGAGATCCTCAAGGAACCATTTTCAATGTTTCCAGTTGGTAGTGATGTTACGTTTGATACCAGAGCTCCAAGGCATACGTTGAATCGCTAAGCAGCTAACTTCGAACAGTGTGCCGATGCGTGAAGTACATCATCAATGACTTAGTTTGATCACGTGCTTTTTCAGTGTGTTGCAAAATGCGAGATCCCTCTGATAGTTAGGATATTGCATTAAAAGTTCTGACCGGTAGCTTTGCAGGTAGAGTAGGGAAATATTAAACATTCAAGGACGTGAGGGTAGGAGGTTCAATCCCATTAAAGACACAGTAGTTGGAAAATCGTTTTATGTGAAATCACACTGTTCAAATGTATTTTGTATAGTATAAGCTTCTGTCTTAAGCATCTTAAATAATGCCCTAGATTAAGTTTTTGAAAACGAGTCAACTTGAAGGGGGGAAAAAAAGGGAAGCATTATGTAAGATGCTAAACTGGTATTCCAACTGATTATAGGCTATAAAAGCCAATGACTTACCGCTGCACCACAGAGTTTTGATGAAAACAGTGGAGAGAAAAAAACGTCTCTGATAATCACACGCTGCTATTCATTGTGGACCAGCAGATGTCCAGTGGTGCCAGTTACCCCGGGAGAAGATTATGCGATAGGGTTTCACAAGTGTTAAAATCCATGTTTAAATCAGTGTTATTTAGAAATTATTTAGTAAGTAATACTTAAATGCTAAGACTAGTTTATTATTTAAATCAAATTAGGGGGATATGGTGTTGCACATGTCACCATTAATATCCACACTATGAGGAGATTTGATGTAAAGTCCCTCTAACTCACCTGCACATTAATTTTCTTTGTTGTTCCTTTTCCATACAATCCATGATGTACAATTGCACTAAATATGGATTTGAATAATGCAAGATTTTAAAATGACATTCAGGAGCAAAATTCATTAAAATATGAATATAACTAATAACATTGGAATACAACAATTAACATTTACATTTTAGTCATTTAGCAGACGCTCTTATCCAGAGCGACTTACAGTTAGTGAATACATTATTATTATTTTTTTTATACTGGCCCCCCGTGGGAATCAAACCCACAACCCTGGCGTTGCAAACGCCATGCTCTATCAACTGAGCTACATCCCTGCCGGCCATTCCCTCCCCTACCCTGGACGACGCTGGGCCAATTGTGCGCCGTCCATGAGTCTCCCGGTCGCGGCCGGCTGCGACAGAGCCTGGATTCGAACCAGGATCTCTAGTGGCACAGTTAGCACTGTGATGCAGTGCCTTAGACCACTGCGCCACTCAGGAGTAACAATTAATAACAATAACGTAACATTGATGTGGCAAATCTCTTATGCTCTGCTATTGCACGATTTTAATTTGTAAATAGGTCACCATTAAAGCTATCCCCAGTAAAATTGGAGCATAACTCATGAGCCCACCTCCTGCACTGCACTGCTCACATCTAATCCAGTCCCCACCTGTGACTGAAAACAGGGGGAGAGATGCCAATTGAAAAGCTCTCTTAAAAATGTATCTAGCTATATGACATCAAATGCTGTAAAGTAACATTAACTGTAAAGCTATCAGTCACTAGTGGAAACATTTACAACTACAAATAAGTGACGTTATCTTTTTAATGAATTTTACATCAGACGATCTGGGAGTAAGGTTGCTAGCTAGCACTAGCAAGTTAGCATTGACTAGCCCAGTTAGCGCTAGTTTTTGTCTAAATGACAGGTAGAAACACATTCATAACCATAAAGGGGTGAGTTGCCCCCAACACACTCATCCAACATATTACTACTTTACTCAACAATGATCTACATTTCTCTCAAGGTTTTCCTACTTTTATATTTAAAAAAATATATATTCAATCTAACTTCATTGGAATACATCTACAACTTTTTCAAAATAAACTTTTTTGATCAATTTACCGCATTCGTTTTGTTGAAATATCTCAAAGTTGTAATGACACAGAGGGCATGTTGTTGAGCAAGAGCAGTGGCAGCCAGGGAAAGTGTTGGGAAAATAATTATGACATCTTATGGTCTTATTGTGAATTACAGGGAGGAGGGGAGTTACCCCAGGGGGCTAGTTACCCCAGGTACCCTAACTTTGGCAAATAGGTAAAAAAATATAAAAAGAAGGTTAACATGACATAATTAGGCTGACAAATTCATTTTATGAACCAAGAATCTGTGCGTGATGATGTAGATTTTGTTCCTCTATCAAAATATTCAATTATGAATGACGTCATTCAAATACGCTTTATGTAGTCAACTCTGCAAAACAGTCCATCGACTCCAGGTATTCACAACATTCAACAACGCCGGCAAGGGCCAATGCTACAAACAGACTCTGACCGGCAGATCCCTATATCCCATAACGCACTGGTAGATCTACCAGTAGAGTAATCCAAACAGAAACAAAGATACTGTGCCAACGATGTGGTCAACAAAGTACATTCAGCTTGAAACCACCAGTTTCCAACGAAAAACCGAATAGAATGCATCCGATTCCACCCAGGACACATTTCCGTCAACAGAAAATGAGCAACATGTATTTTGTTTGTCTTACCACTTGCATTCTTCCCACATATGAGGTGCTGGTAGGGCTGCAGCAGACCCCAGATCTCCGAGTCATTGTTGATGGCCTGTTCTAGGGTCTCGAGCATAAATGTGGAGGTGCCGTTGTCCTTCTTGATGAGCGCGCTCCGCTGCACTCGGCTGAATATCTCACGGAACAGGCTCTCCACGCAGGCGGTGAAGTATATAGCCGCGTGCTCGTGGACCCGGAGTGCCACCCGATTCTCAACCATCCACTTGAAAAAATGTCCAACAGAAAAGATGAGCCCGCACCGCGCTGACTTGCCCCGGCTGAATTTATCCCCAGTGCTCATATTATAGAGCGAAAGTGCGTTTAGTGCCGCAGTGATGCAGTTGACAGAGATGGTCCAGGAGAGAACCACCTTGATGGCGCTTTGGATCTCGTGCTTGGTGCACTTGGCATAGCGCAGACTGAGCCGCTGAGCCTCCCGGGCGACCCTCACCAACGCCCGGCTGACCAGTGCTGAGAGCTTGGCCAGGACCTCTTGTGATGGGCTCCCCACACATAGCTCCACTTCCTTCCTGAGTGCGCACTCCACCTCGCTGAGACTCCATGGCACGTCCTCCAGCTCGGGAAGCTTGGCGCACTGGCTGCACAACTCCAAGATATCCGTGTCCTCCGCCAGGACTGTGTTGACCGTGTCCAAGCTGTTGTGTCGGCTGTGCATAGATTCGGTCAAATGCCAGCAGTTGCCCCCATGCGCGTATGACAGTTTCGTGTCTGAGCAACACAGCGACACGCTGGACGACCTGAAGGAGTCCGCGGCTCCACCATAACCAGAATCGAGCGTTAAATCTTCCAGTGTCTTCACAGCGGTCTTACTCTTGCCTGTCATGGCTGCATTGCATACTGTATGTCTGCTTCTTCATTGAATGCCACAAACCGGGTCTCTGTCGCAGCTATTCCACAGCCGCTGGCTTTAAGAGTTATATTCAGCTACGTACAATCTCTGTAAATGAAGTGAATGCTCTACCTAGTTTTCGCCTTCTTGCGTTTACTGAAAATATGCCATTAAACTGCTCTTTCTCTAACTTGTTATGCATAACCTGTGAGAATTCGAATCCACAAGCTTCTGCATCAAGCGCAGTACGCACTCGTGCGTGGAGAGGAGGGGCTATGCACATAGTGGGCTGCTAAAGGCCAATCTGATGCCTCTATAACTCTTGACAGACATAATACATTTGTAAACTGGGTTGTATGATGACAGTAGCTGTTGATTGGGGGGTTAAATATTACAGGAAAAGGATTTACTCAAATCTGAGTTTGATATTATAATAAATACAACAGATTATTAAAAGGCAGATTAAGAAGGCTAAAAACAAAGATTAAAATGAAATGTAAAGGCGCTACAAAACCATGCCAATATGTACTCCTATCATCCTTCTTGTCTTACCTAACAATGACAGTCTCTCACAACCTTTATCCACCTGCAAATGATCAGGCCTAATGGTGGGAGGGGGTTGCATTTAGCACGTTAACCAATGCATATATACACATATGAAACACACACTCATTATGTTACATTGCACACAATAATGCAATTATTGTGGACAGTCAGATTAATATAATAGTTCGATTAAAACGTTTACATGCTTTGCAAGAAGAACGATTTCAATAATAATCCTGTTTACATGGACACATCTGAAATCAGGCTACCTGATGGCAGTCTGATAAATGCAGAAAATCGGCAATCAAAATACACGTTCAACCACTGCGACCATGTAATTTTTGTGAAGCACATTTGATTTTGAGTTAGGACAACCACTGCTAAGACGCATATATTGAGTTGTTCTCAACTCACTTCATTCTTGTAAAAGACTCGCTCGGCTGGTGATTGCACATGTGCAGATCAAATACACAGCTGGAACGCCGATTTAGGTGTTTAAATCTCCCAATAATTGGAAAGATTGCTCAGAAAACCCGCTGTTTTAATTGGGGTATGCTTACTTCGATTTTGACTTTATGCTGATTTAAGATAAACAGAGTAAGGTGTTTACATGACTATTGCATAATCTGCCTACTGCCATAATCAGTTTAATATTGAATCCTGTGCATGTAAACATACTCACTGATATAGGCTACAAATAAATAGACTGCTTGGCTAAAATGATTAGAAAGAATTCGACTATGGCTATGATATGAAAATGGAATGAATCCAGGATCCTGAAATATTCATAAATATACATTCACAAAATTGATGGAAAGGATAATAAAACATCAGCGTCTTTGGGGTAAAGATCATATCTTCACAGGGGTGCAACGTTACTGAATGTTGGTACTATATCAGATATGATTTTCTGTCAGGTGGGTAGGCTTAACATAAGGAATCATGTCCGCTCCGCTCAATGCTACATTTCTTTCTGCAACATTCTGAATGGTTCACATCACTGAACATACCTTTGCAGTCCTACTGCAGATACTCTTATGGAAACATCGTCAATGTCAAAAGGATATAAGGGAACATTGCATTGCTAATCAAGAAATGGCAGTGGGCTAAAGGCTTTATGAAAAATGTTACCTATCTATGTAGTTTGTACAATCCTAATTGATGGGGTCCTCATGTGAGTGCCATAAAACACACACTCCTGGTACTTGCTTTTCATTCAGGATTTAGATTTATGGTGTACCACATTATTCAACATTAGTTGTAGATTTTTTAAAACTATATTTTATATGCATAGTCCCATTTATTCATATGCATAGTGCCCTCTATCACATCCATTGGATATTCCACAATATGCTATAAACATTCATAACAACTCACCCAGAAAAATTTGCCATATGAAGAGCATATTAAATGTTTATGCAATGTAATGCTTATAAATGTTTATGTTTATTACATTTGTTATAAGCATTCATAACACTGTCAGAACTATTTAAAAAAAGCAAAAAAGCCTATTGTTCATTCATCATTCATTTAAAATACACTCAGGTTGTTCATAGAAAGAGCTTCCAATGATGTTGTAAACCTAGACACACAGATTAGGCCCAGTCCTGTACTGAAAAGCATATTCAATGCAAATTAGGGACCACAATGGAAATAAGTTATTGACTTTCCATTGTAGTCCCCTGTAGCTCAGTTGGTAGAGCATGGCGCTTGCAACGCCAGGGTTGTGGGGTCGTTTCCCACGGGGGGACAGTATGAAAAATGTATGCACTCACTAACTGTAAGTCGCTCTGGATAAGAGTGTCTGCTAAATGACTAAAGTATAATTGTGTTATCCTTGTAAAGTTTAAAAAATGTATGTAGTGGGTGTAGATATGTAAAAAAAAATTTACTGGCAAATCAAATCAATCAATCTAGAATGCTTTTTAGTGCAATCTCCATTTAAAGTGCTTTTTGTCCAGTACTAGGTTTAATCAGTGTATGTGAAACCAACCCCTAGTGTTTACTATCATTTACTATCAAAAAGTTGAGTCTGGATCAGGACAGATGAATAGACATGCATTAACAGAAATACATTGACCAAAGGTAATGGACCGCCCTTCAGTGACCGACAAGTCTTAGGCTTCATCAGGAGGGAGAGCGAAAGACCCAAGAGTGTTAAGTAAATTCTCCATCAACTTGGCGTCTAAAGAGACATGGGAAGAGACAATCTCATGAAAGGCAATCACAGAAAGACAGTATGAACTTTTTGTGAACACAAGAGAAGGTCATCATCCTCAATGAGCAAGTTAGAAATGGAAGAGAATATGTGCAGTTACATTATTACCACTTTTGCTGGGTGTGGGCGGAACAAGCCATCGACCTAGTGGATCCCACATTAATTGACATCCAGCTTATAAAGCCTTCATAAAGCCTTCATGAATAGTATATAAATGTGTTACAAATCATCTATAACCATATGTCATGCTTTATAAAGGGTTCATAAATGTGGCATAACCATCAATGGCAATTATGACATATATGCCACATTTATGGACCCATAAAAAGGGTGGCATAAGCACCATTTAATAAATGCCTTAAAAATCATATTAAATTGAGGCTTCACAAAGCCCTGTCATGCATCTTGGTAGAGCATTGCAACACCAGGATATTGGGTTCGGTTCCCGGGACCACCCATACATGAAAATGTATTCATGCATGACTGTGTCGCTTTGGATCAAAGTGTCTGCTAAATGTCTGCTGAGAGACCTGAGTCCGAGCCAGCAACCTGTACACAGCATCCAATCGAAGCTATCAACTGCTTTTTCTCTCATGCCATTTCTCTCAGGAGTGCGACAGGAGTCCACGTGAAGTGAGTATTGAGAGAGATCTGTTCCAAACGTCTCTAATGTTGCTGGTATACAGGTTGGCAAATGGACAAGACATAATAGGCATTGTGGTGGGGCTCATGTGAGACATTAGTCTGTCTGGGAAAATCAGATTATTCCTGAGACATTGAAATTGGGACATTATCATGGGCCATTCATTTTGAACTATAAAGCTATCTGAAGAACAAAATGAAGAAACGCCAGAAGATTGAGTGCCGGGAAAGGAGGGGTTAGTCAACTGTGCCCGTAATTGATTTAGGCTTATTTAAAAATTGTTTATTTTGGGGTATTAGGTTGATTGTGGAGGTCTATACACTGCTACATTTATAGAAATTTAGACTAAGAATGCATTGAGATACTGATCTGTAATTATACATCGGGATGAGAAAGTTAATACTAGAATTATGGATAATTCTACTGTATGTAAATATAAATGTACATTCTGCCAGTGTCGACGTGTGCTAAGTTGAGGGTTTTAACTTTGAGTGATAGGACCAATGTGAATCACTAACAATTGTTTGGATTATGATTTGTAAACTGACTGATTGATTTGAGTAAGTTGTTAGTATGTTAATAACTATATGAGTGAAGCAATTAATGTATAAGGGATTGATTGTTTTGATTTGTTGTTATACTAATTGTGACATTGGGGAAGAGGTTGTGTACTAAAGATATTTACACTATTCTCAGCATGTCTTAGTGAATGGATGGAGAGGGTGAATTCTGATCCTGAGAGAGAAACTGATCCTAATCTAATTGACCTATAACCATTACTAAATTACATTTTTGATTATAATGTTAATACTCAGGAACTATGTTTGTCATGTTCATTAGGCACTAAACTAAATACATTTTACTTAATCCGGGAGTCACTACCTGGATTTGTCCAACAAGATATGTTAATTTTAGTTTCTACAGATGGTGTTACGGGGATGGAAATAGTTATTTCCACTATGCTGATCCATTGGAGTGTGTTAGATAACTAAATATTATTTTATTAAACTCCATTGTTGCATGCACTGCATTATGCATTCAATATTTGCTTTTCACTGTCTATGAAGATATAGCATTGAATCACATGAACTGTATGCATCTTTTGTTTTTCTTCATGGGTTTGTGCAGGTGACTGTGTATCATGACCTCCCCAGACAAATTGGTAGAATGCTTAGAATATGTGTTGGAGGTTGAAATGGGAGACATTGCTGAGTTTCTTGGGATGAGGCTGAGCCCTTGCTATAGCAGCCGGTCACATGCAGGAACCCATGCAATTCATTATTGTTTTTATGCTTCTTGTTCTATGAAGAATGTATGCACTTTCTACATGTGTATTAATGTCTCTTTAAACCATGTAATTTTCTTTTAAGTTGAGAGAATTCTCAAGATGGGGGAATGTGAGCGCAAAATTACAAGATCATGTTATAATACTGTTATTGCATCAAATGGTTGTTTTCTGCATTATAATAGAAACGCTCATGTGTCTGTGTTAACACTGACTGTAGATTTACAATGCCTCAGGTGATAAACCTAACAAGCCACATTCCATTCATGTGAGGAAGATGGCTCCGGTCTGACTGAGCATGCATTCCATAGAATGAGTTGGTGTTTGTGTAATGTGAGGTACCAGGGAGAGATGGCTAGGGTATGGATAATGATGAGAGGAAGCTTGTCTTAGGGGTCAAACTGGTTTCTGTACAATAAGAATAGTCTTCACGGCAAATGCTATCTGGCTGGGGATACTCATTTCTCATATATCAAGTCTCACCTTGTGACCCATTCCATAAATATGTGTATCTTTGCTATAAAATATATCTGTATTCTTTGTGTCAGGGCTCTCAGCCCAACAGTCACGATTGTTGTGCCGACAAGCCTTGTTATTGCAGAGCTTTTCAACCCAACAGTCAAGAGCATTGGGTCGACCAGCCTCGCTTATTACCTTATTAATACTTTTTGAATAAAGTAATATCCTGATTGGTGATTGACCCTGTCTCTCCTCATTATTGATTAAAAAGTCCACTACACCCGAACCTGCTTAGCTTCCGAGATCTGGCGTGTTCAGGCTGGTATGGCCGTAAGCCATGGAACAAGAGTTGGATAGACTATTTCAAGTTTATGTAA
Source organism: Coregonus lavaretus (assembly GCF_964263955.1). Lineage (NCBI taxonomy): Eukaryota > Metazoa > Chordata > Actinopteri > Salmoniformes > Salmonidae > Coregonus > Coregonus lavaretus. The sequence continues at coordinate 4,350,617 of NC_140006.1, forward strand.
CTCAAAAAACTTTTATGAACTTGTAGCCATTCAATTTTAAAATGGCCTTTATATTATTACTGTGTTTACAAGAGTATACGTTTCTTTGCAAAAAGCGTACAGCACTGATATTCCCTAGCAGTCTCCCATCCAAGCACTAACCAGGCCCGACCCTGCTTAGCTTCCGAGATCAGACGAGATCGGGCATTTTCAAGTATCAAAAATACTTAAATTACAATATTTCCAGTGTTACATACAAAGAACAATACATTAAACTAACATAGGCAGGTGAACAATTCACCCCATATCAAATAAAAAAAACCTAAGAAAAAAAAATACAAAAAAAGCTAATAGACCAAAAATGGATACATAACAAATTCCACACACAAAATAGGCAGGTTAAAAGCAACCCCCTATCAAATTAAAATAAGCAAAGAAACTATCAATATAGTGCTTTCAAAAATTATATGTGATACCTCCACCCTTGAAATTAACCCACTCTCCTCAACAAAAGCTTCATCAAAATGTCCCCTCCCATAACAACAAAACATATGTATGTGCGTCCTAAACAGTGATACAAAAATGCCCCACACCCTTACCCTCCTCCCCTCAAAATAAGCATTATTTCTCTTACAAAAAATTCCATACCTCAAAAAACTCAAAACGACATTCAACAAATACACCATCACATTTATCAGACACAACAAATAACACCAATTCCTCCCACACATACTTTTTCAAAAAATCAACCCCCAGTTTTTACATGACATTTCTTTAACTTTACAAACATATTATTTTAATGCATCGCATTCTACATTCTTTCTCATCTTTATTTATGACTGAAACCCAGTCTGCTGGAATGCTGCATTTCACCCATTCAAAAACATGCAATATAGTGCCTTTCCAAACAGTGTCATCTAAATCATTCACTGTGTCAAAAATGGCCTGGTCTCTTAGAAAACCAGGAATAACTTCATAGACAAAGTCTTTAATAAGTCTCAGGCCAGCCCTCATAAAAAGGGGATTATACAACACTTTATCATTAAACAGAATTTTGGGATTTAAAAACACAGGTTGATTGAGTACTAGATCCTTATGCTCACACACATACTGAACATGAGGGAGAAGTTCTCCCCATGCACGAAACACTTCCTGATAAAACAAAGGAACATGGCTTTTTCCAAGCCATTAATAGCCCACTCTCTTCGCATCCACCAAAATCATACAAGTAATTCAAAAAAATATACTCTTCCATCCATATTCTTCCTCACCATATAAGTACTTCTGTATAGTTTTAATTCTGAATGCTTTTCGTTTAGTGTCAATGTCAACTTATTTAAGACCCCCATCTTTATATTCAGCAGCAAGAGTGGACCTAGATATCCTCGCACCTTTGCCATCCCACAAGAAGTTGGAAACAATAGAATCCAGTTCTTTTAAAACCCACTCAGGCAGCTGTAGCGCACCCAAGAGATATACACATTTAGATAACAGTAAAGAATTTGTCCCTTTTTAATTTGACATTTCTCAATCTCCAAAATGTCAGGGTTTGTTTGATTTTGCTTAAGACACCTGTTCAAGTCATATTACAAGCCTCCTTTTCATCAATACTAAAATAAACTCCAAGTACTTTGATATAGCCGTTAGCTTGTTTAAATTGGTACCTACACCCAGTATCATTAACTTGACCCACATACAAGACCTCAGTCTTTTCCACATTAATCTTGGCACCGGATGCTTTCCCAAAGAGCTCAAAACACTCCATAATTCTATTTACACCAACATCTCAAACAGTACAAGTAGTGTCATCCGCATATTGCTGGACAACGCTGACACCACTGCCTGGAAGCAAAACGCCTCGGAGTTGGGCATCTTCTTTAAGGAGAGCCACCAGAGGCTCAACCGACATACAATACAAAGCTGCAGGCAACAGCCTTGTCTCACCGACCTCTCCAAGGGAAAAGCATCAATAAGTAGCCCGTTACATTTAACTCTACTAACAGCAGCACTATATAGCAACTGTATCCAGGCCACCAGTCTGCTTCCAAAGCCAAAAGTTTGGAGCATCTGCAGTAGAAAGGAATGTTCTACTCTGTCAAATGCCTTGTTTAAATCAAGGCTCCATACTACACCTCCCTCTACAGTCACGTCTGATAACATCCCTTACAGTGCATATAATGTCCGCAATATGTCTGCCATGGACACTGTAAGCCTGTGTCTCTGAAATAATACTTCCCATGACTTTATTAATTATGTTAGCATGTACTTTAGTTACAATATTCTAATCTGCATTTAGAAGAGATAATGGCCTGAAATGTTTCTACTCCCCTTGTTTTTATACAGAATGGTTATCAAGCCGGTACCTTCCGGGACATCCTGACATTGTTCCATATGATGGTAAACTTTTAATAAAACGGGTGCCAATATATCCGAAGGTTTTATAGAACTCATTCATCAAGCCATCAGAGCCAGCGCTCTTATTACAATGAGCAGACAAAATCGCCTTTATCTCTGTGACCGTCAAGTCTACATCACATATAAGTCTTTCATCTGCAGATATTCTGGCATCTACACTTCTTCAATACAATCTTGATCAGTACATTCTTTTTGAAAAAGACCATGATAAAAACATTCTATTGTATCTAAAATACCAACTAGATCATTAACTGTCTCACCCTTACCAGTCTCAAGCTCTGTAATGTAATTTCTAGCTTGCTTCTTCTTTTCTAAACCTAAAAAGGAGGTACACTTCTCCCCTTCTAGTGCATACTGTACTGTACTCTACTTCTCACAACAGCCCCACACTTTCGCTTTTCAAATTAATTTACAGCAGCTTGAGCTTGGATGAAACCAGTTATATCATAATCCTTCTCTGTCTCAGCTCTCTCAAGCTCAGTATCAAGCTGCCTGCGCAGCTCAATACCCTCCCACTTTAAAATAAAGTTTCTCAGACTGGCATATTTAATACTCAACTTTTTAATCGTATCCTTGAACTTCTCCCACCACACCCCAATGTTAACGTGCTTAATATTATTATTTAATACATTATTAATACAAATAGAAATTTAGCAAGCTGGCATTCAAACACCAGACCCCACCCCCTCCACCAGGCACACTAGGACCCAACATAAAATAATTAAAAGTATACAAAACATATTGTATATATTGAACCACATCCACAGCAGCCAGACAGAAATCAATTATACTCTGCTTGATCTCATTTAGTGCAATCTGCCATCTGGAGAACGCTCTCCTAGAAGGGTACGCCACACATCACTTAATTTTTGTTCATACATAACATTTAACAAGACACTCCTAGAGGAATCTGAACAACAACTCGTACTTTTGGAAGCATGTAATTTCGTTAGGCACTCATTTAAATCTCCTACAACGAAACAATTCCACACACACAAGACTGAGCGTCTTAAAAAACAGAGCACGGTCAGACTCAACATTTGGCGTACAGCCATTCATTAACCTATACACCACTGAGCAATAACTGAACTCAAATGCAAAGCAAACGTCCATTATAACCTTTAAGTACTCTAACGTCATCCACCATGTAGCTACCCCACATGCACCTCTTTCCCCATGGCTTACATAAATAGGCTCACTCCAATATTTATACACATTAGTCTATCAGACCGTTTACATTTCAGTCATTTAGCAGACACTCTTATCCAGAGCGACCCACAGTTACTGAGTGCATACATTGTTTTTTTTCATACAGGTTCCCCCGTGGGAATCGAACCCACAACCCTGGCATTGCAAGCGCCATGCTCTACCAACTGAGCTACACAGGACATTTAGTCTCTTGCAGACAAATAATATCAGCATTATTCAAAGACAGCACCTGCTCAAACTTTGACATCACACCCAACCCCTGTGCGTTCAAAGAGAACACAAAGCATAAATATGAGGAACAAGGACATTACCCACATTGTACCGTTCATTTAGGATTAGCATTCTTCATCTTCTTAACACACTTTTTGCCCCTCAATCTAGTGGACAACTGCTTAGAGCGTGAGAGCTCTAAATCACCCATGTCCTCATCCGACATTTACATTTACATTTACGTCATTTAGCAGACGCTCTTATCCAGAGCGACTTACAAATTGGTGCATTCACCCTATAACCAGTGGGATAACCACTTTACAATTATTATTATTTTTTTATTTTTATTTTTTAAAGAGGGGGGGGGGGGGGGGGTAGAAGGATTACTTTATCCTATCCCAGGTATTCCTTAAAGAGGTGGGGTTTCAAATGTCTCCGGAAGGTGGTGAGTGACTCCGCTGTCCTGGCGTCGTGAGGGAGCTTGTTCCACCATTGGGGTGCCAGAGCAGCGAACAGTTTTGACTGGGCTGAGCGGGGACTATGCTTCCGCAGAGGAAGGGGAGCCAGCAGGCCAGAGGTGGATGAACGCAATGCCCTCGTTTGGGTGTAGGGACTGATCAGAGCCTGAAGGTACAGAGGTGCCGTTCCCCTCACAGCTCCATAGGCAAGCACCATGGTCTTGTAACAGATGCGAGCTTCAACTGGAAGCCAGTGGAGTATGCGGAGGAGCGGGGTGACGTGAGAGAACTTGGGAAGGTTGAACACCAGACGGGCTGCGGCATTCTGGATGAGCTGGGAGCCCAGCCAACAGCGAGTTGCAGTAATCCAGACGGGAGATGACAAGTGCCTGGATTAGGACCTGTGCCGCTTCCTGTGTAAGGCAGGGTCGTACTCTCCGAATGTTGTAGAGCATGAACCTGCAGGATCGGGTCACCGCCTTGATGTTAGCGGAGAACGACAGGGTATTGTCCAGGGTCACGCCAAGGCTCTTCGCACTCTGGGAGGAGGACACAACGGAGTTGTCAACCGTGATGGCGAGATCTTGGAACGGGCAGTCCTTCCCCGGGAGGAAGAGCAGCTCCGTCTTGCCAAGGTTCAGCTTGAGGTGGTGATCCGTCATCCATACTGATATGTCTGCCAGACATGCAGAGATGCGATTCGCCACCTGGTTATCAGAAGGGGGAAAGGAGAAGATTAGTTGTGTATCGTCAGCGTAGCAATGATAGGAGAGGCCATGTGAGGATATGACAGAGCCAAGTGACTTGGTGTATAGCGAGAATAGGAGAGGGCCTAGAACTGAGCCCTGGGGGACACCAGTGGTGAGAGCACGTGGTGCGGAGACAGCTTCTCGCCACGCCACTTGGTAGGAGCGACCGGTCAGGTAGGACGCAATCCAAGAGTGAGCCGCGCCGGAGATTCCCAGCTCGGAGAGGGTGGAGAGGAGGATCTGATGGTTCACAGTATCAAAGGCAGCAGACAGGTCTAGAAGGACAAGAGCAGAGGAGAGAGAGTTAGCTTTAGCTGTGCGGAGAGCCTCCGTGACACAGAGAAGAGCAGTCTCAGTTGAATGACCAGTCCTGAAACCTGACTGGTTAGGATCAAGAAGGTCATTCTGAGAGAGATAGCAAGAGAGTTGGCTAAAGACGGCACGCTCAATAGTTTTGGAAAGAAAAGAAAGAAGGGATACTGGTCTGTAGTTGTTGACATCAGAGGGATCGAGTGTTGGTTTTTTGAGAAGGGGTGCAACTCTCGCTCTCTTGAAGACGGAAGGGACATAGCCAGCGGTCAGGGATGAGTTGATCAGCGAGGTGAGGTAGGGGAGAAGGTCACCGGAGATGGTCTGGAGAAGAGAGGAGGGGATGGGGTCAAGCGGGCAGGTTGTTGGGCGGCCTGCAGTCACAAGTCGCAAGATTTTATTTGGAGAGAGAGGGGAGAAAGAAGTCAAAGCATAGGGTAGGGCAGTGTGAGCAGGACCAGCAGTGTCATTAGACTTAACAAACGAGGATCGGATGTCGTCAACCTTCTTTTCAAAGTGGTTGACGAAGTCATCCACAGAGAGGGAGGAGGGGGGGGGGGGGAGGAGGATTCAGCAGGGAGGAGAATGTGGCAAAGAGCTTCCTAGGGTTAGAGGCAGATGCTTGGAATTTAGAGTGGTAGAAAGTGGCCTTAGCAGCAGAAACAGATGAAGAAAATGTAGAGAGGAGGGAGTGAAAAGATGCCAGGTCCGCAGGGAGTCTAGTTTTCTTCCATTTCCGCTCAGCTGCCCGGAGCTCTGTTCTGTGAGCTCGCAATGAGTCATCAAGCCACGGAGCTGGAGGGGAGGACTGAGCCGGCCGGGAGGATAGTGGACACAGAGAGTCAAAGGATGCAGAAAGGGAGGAGAGGAGGGTTGAGGAGGCAGAATCAGGAGATTGGAGGGAGAAGGATTGAGCAGAGGGAAGAGATGATAGGATGGAAGAGGAGAGAGTAGTGGGAGAGAGAGAGCGAAGGTTGCGGCGGCGCATTACCATCTGTGTAGGGGCAGAGTGAGTAGTGTATGAGGAGAGCGAGAGAGAAAAGGATACAAAGTAGTGGTCGGAGACATGGAGGGGAGTTGCAGTGAGATTAGTAGAAGAGCAGCATCTAGTAAAGATGAGGTCAAGCGTATTGCCTGCCTTGTGAGTAGGGGGGGACGGTGAGAGGGTGAGGTCAAAAGAGGAGAGGAGTGGAAAGAAGGAGGCAGAGAGAAATGAGTCAAATGTAGACGTAGGGAGGTTGAAATCCCCCAAAACTGTGAGGGGTGAGCCATCCTCAGGAAAGGAACTTATCAAGGCGTCAAGCTCATTGATGAACTCTCCAAGGGAACCTGGAGGGCGATAGATGACAAGGATATTAAGCTTAAATGGGTTAGTGACTGTGACAGCATGGAATTCAAATGAGGAGATAGACAGATGGGTTAGGGGAAAAATTGAGAATGTCCACTTGGGAGAGATGAGGATTCCTGTGCCACCACCCCTCTGACCAGATGCTCTCGGGGTATGCGAGAACACATGGTCAGACGAGGAGAGAGCAGTAGGAGTAGCAGTGTTTTCAGTGGTAATCCATGTTTCCGTCAGCGCCAGGAAGTCGAGGGACTGGAGGGTAGCATAGGCTGGGATGAAGTCAGCCTTGTTGGCAGCAGAACGGCAGTTCCAGAGGCTGCCTGAGACGTGGAACTCCAGGTGTGTGGTGCGTGCAGGGACCACCAGGTTAGAGAGGCAGCAGCCACGCGGTGTGAGGCGTTTGTGTAGCCTGTGCGGAGAGGAGAGAACAGGGATAGGCAGAGGCATAGTTGACAGGCTGTAGCAGATGGCTACAATAATGCAGAGGAGATCGGAATGAAATGAACTAAACATCTGGGAAAGGAGAGAGCAGGGCCTCCCTCACCAAAACTCCCAAATATAACTCTCCCAACTTCCACCTCAGAAACTATAATTGTTTCACTGAACCACCCGAATAAAACTCTCCCAACTTCCACTTTAGAAATTAGAATTGTTGTAAACTACAGCGGTTCAATGTTTCAAGGAATAGACTCAACTTACTTTATTCAGCTAGCTAACTATGACGCCATAGCTAACTAGCATGCTAGCATCCAATAACACACAGTTTAGCACCAATACTTGGTTACAACAAACTACCAATAGTGTGTTAACACACTAAACAGATAATTCGTGTCCGTGTCTAGTTCCTTTCATAACGCAGCAATAATTAAACGTTGGCTAGCTAGCACAAAGATATTATATTTAGCTGCTACAGTACAGCTAGCTGGTAGTGTTGGCTAGCTAGCAATGGCTGCTGTGTGGACTTTGTTTGAAAAACGGCGTTGCTGCGAACGAATGTAGCTGGCTAAAAGGATATTGTATTTAGTTGCTACCGTTGCTAATAGCTACTCGCCAGCTATTCCAGGAGGTGAGTTAGCTAGCTAGCTAGCTTCGTGCTACACCCGGCACCGCCGAATACAATACTAACCTACAATAATTACATACAATAACTACCCACAACAACCCACGATGCCTACCTACAATACCTAACTACAATCTAAATACATAGTTTAAGCCTTACTCGACAAAGCCCAAGCTATGTATAAAGCCAAACTTACCCGACGCCAGCTGTCTGGGTGGCAGACAAGAAGACATTGGTCTTCTGCAATCAGTAGCTGTAATTAAGTACAGAAGCTACTAACTACCTAACGTTAATGCTTCAGATAATGAGGTTAGAAAAACAGCTGAATGGTAGGTAGCTAGCTGGCTTAATTACAGGTACTCTTAAGCGTGAAATAACATTGGAAACAACTATCCACAGTTGCTAAAAGTTACCAGTAGCTACCCGCTAGCTAGCTAGCTTTATTGGTCCAGGTAGTGGGTTAGCTAGCCTCGTGCTTCACCGGGCTCACTCGAATACAATATTTACCTACAATAATTACCTACAATAACTACCTAAATAAACTACCTACAATACCTAACTACAAAACCTACCTACAATCTAAATACATGGCTTAAGCTTTACTCAACACCACAGTACAAGTACAGTACTCTGCAATTGACTGACATCCTTTGGCTTGAGGGGGAAGTTTGTGTTAGCCCAGCCATTGATTCACAGTCCACTGCCCACTTCTCCGCCTCAAGAGGTCCCCCACCGCAGGAATTGAGTGCAGGCTCCGACAGCTGTGAGGCTGTCTGGGCCCCCTCCTCTCCCACACTAGTACCATTCTCTTTAGGCAACTGGGCCAGGTCTATATCCACATCATTCAGGCTAGGCCCCAAAGGCGCCTCACCTGCCACTTTATCTGCACTTGGTCTCAGCGTGGGCTCAACCACGTCCGGGTTCAATGACACCTCAATGTCAATGACCTCCTCCTCTACCTCCCCACTCACTCCCTCCTCATCAGAAGACTTGTCAGGCTCGCTATCAATGACACCTCAATGTCAACTACATTGCGGGCGCAAATACATATCTCCTTCCCGCACACACCACACTTTCTATCATGCAAGTGACACTCTCTTGCGTAATGCCCTTGTTCCCCACATCTTCTGCATGTAAACTCTGGACACACTCTCAGTACATGACCAGGCTGAATGCACAGTCTACACACTTTTACCTCATGAATAACTCTAAAGTACTCAGCCCCCTCCAGAGTCTCACATTTTGTAGACTAAGGCAGCGATTGAACAGTGTTCGTAAACTTCACCTTACAAAACCGTGTGTCATCCACGATATCAGTCCCTGGCCAAACTCTCCGCTTGATCGTGGAGACCGCAGCCACACCCCAGCTGTTCAGCTTCGCATGGATTTCCGCATCCACAATGTATGGGGGTAAGTTGAAAAACGACACCACCAGTTCATTGTTCACCAAGTCCTTCGCTATGATCTGTGAATTTTTTTATTTTAAAACCATCCATTTGTCTCTCATTCCCCTTCACATGGCTCATGGTTATTTCATACCTCTTGTTTGCTTTAAAGCGGCAGCCCACCACAGAACCACACACTTCCTTAATGCCACGTAGTAACTCCATCATTGTGATTTTCTCTTCACCCACTATCTCCACCGCCAACGCCTCTCATATCTCTTGTCCGTTCCAGATGTCGATGCCATGATATCTGTCCAAAGCTCTCTCACAAGCCACACAAACACAGAAGAAGAAGAAAAAAGTGTCCCCCAACCAGCCAGGCTGATGGGGGAAATGACAGAAAAGGCAAACACTTCCTACAAACACTCTTCTCTCCACAACTCTCCAAACTCACACTGCAACACACACTTCCTGATTCCACTAGAGGGCATATTCAGGCTGGTAAGGCTGTAAGCCATGAAATAAGAGTTGGATAGACAATTTCAACCTCATGTAACTCAAACTTTGAGGAAGTAGAATAGCCATTCCATTTCAAAATGGCCTTGATATTATTAGTGTGTTTACAAGAGTATATTCTACTGGGTAAAAAGCTTACAGCACCTGGTATTCCCAAGCAGTCTCCCAACCAAGTACTAACCAGGCCCACCCCTGCTTAACTTCCGAAATCAGACAAGATCAAGCCCATTTAAAAACTTACAAAATAACAGACAATATTTACAACATTCTGTCAATAGAAAAATTAAGAAAATAAAACCTATTAAAACCACAATCATCCACTAGAACCAATTCATAATTAAATATAAGTTTTCCATTTTACATAATTTCAATGAAAGTACTCCCCCACACAAACAGTTTTTCTAATTCCCCTCCACCATATCTATATATATTATCTCTATATCCATTTCTAAAATACTCAACAACAAAAAAACTACACACACAATTTTCCCTTCATAATGACCTAAATTCCTTCTTAATCTTATTGCATATCTAGCATGACTGAGTACAAAGTTCACCAAATTCAAATTGAAAACTTTACTTTTCCCATTTAAACCAAAAAGAAACAACCTCCTCCACTCCACCCCAGTAAAAATCTCTTCCCCCCAATGTTTTACTAAAAGCCCCTTCAAAACCTTGTGAAAGTCTTTTAACCTACTGCATTCAATGAAAAAGTGCATAGAATGTACCACAAATATCACATTCTCTTTTAATATTCCTATTTATTTGATGCAAAACCACATTGGTAAAGATCCTATTATGTTTCAATTTAAAATCATTGTCTTCACATTCTATAGAATTATATTTTACATTGACATTCTTCCATATTGATTTCACATCCATATTTTCAAACACCCTAGACCACACTTTTTCCGAAGCCGGAACTTTTATCTCTTTTAGAATACATTTCCTATAAACCATTTAAACTTTTTACCCTGACAAATCATGTTTCTCCCCATTACTTTTATAATATAAAACCGGTAAACCCCTAGCTCTTTTAACCACCTCTTTATTTATTAAAACAACCCACTCCCCAGGAATACATCCTAATATTTTCTTGTACATATTCTCCACAGTAGTTTTACTTATCTCATCATCTACTTCAACCACATTATCATATTGCCTGAAATGGAAGGAGCCCCGGAATTACCTCATATGTTATATCACCTATCTGCCTCTTCCCAGCCCTCATAAAATATTTACAAAACAAGATCATATTATTATACTTTATCTTTGGATTTAAAAATATCGGCGGATTAAAATGGTACATTCATAACAAATATTTGGTAAATACTGCCCCCAAGTATCAAACACTTCTCTATAAAACAAAGGTATATTGCCTAACATAAAACATTTAAATAAAACATTGTCCCCCATCCTCCCAACCTCCTGCAAATACTCTTTAAAAAACCTTTTCCACCCATAATCCACTTCACCAAATAAATATTTCTTTTCCATTTTTACTCTAATTGCTGTTTTCCATGCACTTAAATCTACCAACTTCAAACCCCCCTCCTCATATCCTGCAATCAAAGTTTTAAAAGCTATTTTCACCCCCTTCCCAACCCATAAAAAATCAACTACAATCTTATTCATTTCAGATACAGTGGGGAAAAAAAGTATTTAGTCAGCCACCAATTGTGCAAGTTCTCCCACTTAAAAAGATGAGAGAGGCCTGTAATTTTCATCATAGGTACACGTCAACTATGACAGACAAAATGAGAAAAAAAATCCAGAAAATCACATTGTAGGATTTTTTATGAATTTATTTGCAAATTATGGTGGAAAATAAGTATTTGGTTAATAACAAAAGTTTCTCAATACTTTGTTATATACCCTTTGTTGGCAATGACACAGGTCAAACGTTTTCTGTAAGTCTTCACAAGGTTTTCACACACTGTTGCTGGTATTTTGGCCCATTCCTCCATGCAGATCTCCTCTAGAGCAGTGATGTTTTGGGGCTGTCTCTGGGCAACACGGACTTTCAACTCCCTCCAAAGATTTTCTATGGGGTTGAGATCTGGAGACTGGCTAGGCCACTCCAGGACCTTGAAATGCTTCTTACGAAGCCACTCCTTCGTTGCCCGGGCGGTGTGTTTGGGATCATTGTCATGCTGAAAGACCCAGCCATGTTTCATCTTCAATGCCCTTGCTGATGGAAGGAGGTTTTCACTCAAAATCTCACGATACATGGCCCCATTCATTCTTTCCTTTACACGGATCAGTCGTGCTGGTCCCTTTGCAGAAAAACAGCCCCAAAGCATGATGTTTCCACCCCCATGCTTCACAGTAGGTATGGTGTTCTTTGGATGCAATTCAGCATTCTTTGTCCTCCAAACACGACGAGTTGAGTTTTTACCAAAAAGTTATATTTTGGTTTCATCTGACCATATGACATTCTCCCAATCCTCTTCTGGATCACCCAAATGCACTCTAGCAAACTTCAGACGGGCCTGGACATGTACTGGCTGGCACTGCAGGATTTGAGTCCCTGGCGGCGTAGTGTGTTACTGATAGTAGGCTTTGTTACTTTGGTCCCAGCTCTCTGCAGGTCATTTACTAGGTCCCCCCGTGTGGTTCTCTGATTTTTGCTCACCGTTCTTGTGATCATTTTGACCCCACGGGGTGAGATCTTGCGTGGAGCCCCAGATCGAGGGAGATTATCAGTGGTCTTGTGTGTCTTCCATTTCCTAATAATTGCTCCCAGAGTTGATTTCTTCAAACCAAGCTGCTTACCTATTGCAGATTCAGTCTTCCCAGCCTGGTGCAGGTCTACAATTTTGTTTCTGGTGTCCTTTGACAGCTCTTTGGTCTTGGCCATAGTGGAGTTTGGAGTGTGACTGTTTGAGGTTGTGGACAGGTGTCTTTTTATACTGATAACAAGTTCAAACAGGTGCCATTAATACAGGTAACGAGTGGAGGACAGAGGAGCCTCTTAAAGAAGAAGTTACAGGTCTGTGAGAGCCAGAAATCTTGCTTGTTTGTAGGTGACCAAATACTTATTTTCCACCATAATTTGCAAATAAATTCATTAAAAATCCTACAATGTGATTTTCTGGATTTTTTTTTCTCAATTTGTCTGTCATAGTTGACGTGTACCTATGATGCAAATTACAGGCCTCTCTCATCTTTTTAAGTGGGAGAACTTGCACAATTGGTGGCTGACTAAATACTTTTTTTCCCCACTGTAAGACCCATTCTGGCATATCCAAAACGTTCATTACATAAATAAAAATTGACATCAACAATTAATTTATTACAATGACTTTCCCTTTTAATTTCAAAGACCTCCCCTCCACATATTTACCACCTTTCTAACTCTGTTTATTACTCCACTCCATGTCAGATCCCTAGCTTCCATTTCCTTCACCCATAAAAACACTCCTAACACCTTAAAATAATATTTTACCACCCTAAATGTAAAATTCCCCTCATTAATCTTCCCTATATACATTACTACTGACTTCAATATGTTAACCTTTGCACCTGATGCTTGTCCATATACTTTAAAACACTCCATCACCCTTTTTACACTTCCCTCATCTCTAACTGTTAAAGTGGTATCATCTGCGTATTGATGATTCAAACTAAAACCTCCTTGCGGAGTCTGTACACAATTTATCAAATTATATTTTTTAAGAAATGCTGCTAAAGGTTCTACCGATAAAACAAATAATAAAGCTGATAAAGGGCACCCCTGTCTCACAGATCTTTCAAGAATAAAATAATCAGTTAAAACCCCATTTCACTTCACCCTACTTTTTTGCCTTCTTATATTTTTCCATTACCCTAAACATACAATCATGTTCCACCCTATCAAAAGCTTTATTTAAATCTATACTTAAAACAATTCCCCCCGTCTTATTCTGATTCTTTTTATTTATCACATCTCGAATTGTATTAATTGTATCAGCAATATCTCTACCAGGCACACTATAATTCTGTGTACAGTGAGGGAAAAAAGTATTTGATCCCCTGCTGATTTTGTATGTTTGCCCACTGACAAAGACATGATCAGTCTATAATTTTAATGGTAGGTTTATTTGAACAGCGAGAGACAGAATAACAACAACAAAATCCATAAAACGCATGTCAAAAATGTTATAAATTGATTTGCATTTTAATGAGGGAAATAAGTATTTGATCCCTCTGAAAAACATAACTTAGTACTTTGTGGCAAAACCCTTGTTGGTAATCACAGACGTCAGACATTTCTTGTAGTTGGCCACCAGCTTTGCATACATCTCAGGAGGGATTTTGTCCCACTCCTCTTTGCAGATCTTCTCCAAGTCATTAAGGTTTCGAGGCTGACGTTTGGCAACTCGAACCTTCAGCTCCCTCCACAGATTTTCTATGGGATTAAGGTCTGGAGACTGGCTTGGCCATGCCAGGACCTTAATGTGCTTCTTCTTGAGCCACTCCTTTGTTGCCTTGGCCATGTGTTTTGGGTCATTGTCATGCTGGAATACCCATCCACGACCCATTTTCAATGCCCTGGCTGGAGGGGAAGGAGGTTCTCACCCAAGATTTGACGGTACATGGCCCCGTTCATCGTCCCTTTGATGCGGTGAAGTTGTCCTGTCCCCTTAGCAGAAAAACACCCCCAAAGCATAATGTTTCCACCTCCATGTTTGACAGTGGGGATGGTGTTCTTGGGGTCATAGGCAGCATTCCTCCTCCTCCAAACACGGCGAGTTGAGTTGATGCCAAAGAGCTCGATTTTGGTCTCATCTGACCACAACACTTTCACCCAGTTATCCTCTGAATCATTCAGATGTTCATTGGCAAACTTCAGACGGCCCTGTATATGTGCTTTCTTGAGCAGGGGGACTTTGCGGGCGCTGCAGGATTTCAGTCCTTCACGGCGTAGTGTATTACCAATTGTTTTCTTGGTGACTATGGTCCCAGCTGCCTTGAGATCATTGACAAGATCCTCCCGTGTAGTTCTGGACTGATTCCTCACCGTTCTCATGATCATTGCAACTCCACGAGGTGAGATCTTGCATGGAGCCCCAGGCTGAGGGAGAGTGACAGTTATTTTGTGTTTCTTCCATTTGCGAATAATCGCACCAACTGCTGTCACCTTCTCACCAAGCTGCTTGGCGATGGTCTTGTAGCCCATTCCAGCCTTGTGTAGGTCTACCATCTTGTCCCTGACATCCTTGGAGAGCTCTTTGGTCTTGGCCCATGGTGGAGAGTTTGGAATCTGATTGATTGATTGCTTTTGTGGACAGGTGTCTTTTATACAGGTAACAAACTGAGATTAGGAGCACTCCCTTTAAGAGTGTGCTCCTAATCTCAGCTCGTTACCTGTATAAAAGACACCTGGGGAGCCAGAAATCTTTCTGATTGAGAGGGGGTCAAATACGTATTTCCCTCATTAAAATGTAAATCAATTTATAACATTTTTGACATGCGTTTTTCTGGATTTTTTTGTTGTTACTCTGTCTCTCACTGTTCAAATAAACCTACCATTAAAATGATAGTCTGATCATTTCTTTGTCAGAGGGCAAACGTACAAAATCAGCAGGGGATCAAATACTTTTTTCCCTCACTGTAGGTGCTTTAATATCATTTAAAACTTTCTTCATTCTATTTGCCAGCATCTTAGCTAAAATCTTATAATCCGAATTTAATAAACTTATTGGCCTATAATTCTCCAGTTTCAATTTGATCCCCTTATTTTTATATCAGCCCTGTCACCATAGAATCTGAAACACTTATTATCCTCCAAATATTGATAAACTTCCAACAAAATAGGTGCTAAAAAACGTTCATATATTTTATAAAACTCTGCAATTGTTCCATCGACTCCAGGACTCTTATTTACTTGTAAACCCTTAATCGCATCTTTAACTTCATTCACTTATCTTCCCCTCACATATTTGTTTATCCTCTTCATCAATTTGCACCTCCACAATCTCCTTTACACACCCATCATCCACCTCCCCTTTCTTAAATACATCCTTATAAAAATTCTGCACTGTTTCTAATATCTCTACATAATCATTTACAACTTCCCCCTTTACATTTTCAATCTCTCTAATATATGTTCTTCTCTGTTTATTCTTCTCTAAACCAAGAAAAAATGAAGTACATTTCTCCCCCTCCAAAACATACTTTGCCTTACTTCTTATAATTGCACCCCTAAACTTAACTATTTCATATTTACTCAAGTTTGCTTTTAAATCCATAAAATTGTAAATATTATAATTAGGTTCACTATCACATTTCCTCATTTCTTCATTCAATTTTGCTGTTAACTCATTTTCTTCTATTTTCATCCTATTTCTCTTCTTCCTTGCATATCTAATGCTAAATACTTTTATTTTTTGTTTAACATTTTCCCACCATTGACACTTATCACTCCCTTTATGCTTATCTTCCATTTCATATTATATAAATGATTTAAGTTGTTTCCCATATTCCTCATTTCCTAAATACCCTGCATTCATACACCATATTCCACCCCCTGTTCTTTCCTTATCCAAACCCACCATAAATGTTAAACCTGCATGATAACTAAAAGTTGTAAAAACATACTTAATATCTTTCATAAAATTCCTTAACCCTTCTTTTACTAAAACCAGATCTATCCTCTTTTCTTTCAATTCCCCCAAAACCACCTGCCTTCTAGAAAATTATATTTTGTCTGGATTTTCGTCCCTCCATATATCAATCATTATTTTTCCTAACATAATCTTCTTTAAAAAAAACCTGGATACATCACTTCTAAAAATAGCTCCTCTTGTCATATCCAGTCTATCCATTTTAACACTAAAATCCCCAACTACAATACAGTTTCCCTCACACCATTGCCCTAATTCTAAAAAATGAATCCTTGCGCTCTATTTCATTATTAGTTGCATAAATATGTATAATTCTAAAAACCATACTCATATATTCAAAATCTAAAATTAAAATCCTCCCATTATTATCATCATATACAGTGGGGAGAACAAGTATTTGATACACTGCCAATTTTGCAGGTTTTCCTACTTATAAAAGAATGTAGAGGTCTGTAATATTTATCATAGGTACACTTCAACTGTCAGAGACGGAATCTAAAACAAAAATCCAGAAAATCACATTGTATGATTTTTAAGTAATTAATTTGCATTTTATTGCATGACATAAGTATTTGATCACCTACCAACCAGTAAGAATTCCGGCTCTCACAGACCTGTTCGTTTTTCTTTAAGAAGCCCTCCTGTTCTCCACTCATTACCTGTATTAACTGCACCTGTTTGAACTCATTACCTGTATAAAAGACACCTGTCCACACACTCAATCAAACAGACTCCAACCTCTCCACAATGGCCAAGACCAGAGAGCTGTGTAAGGACATCAGGGATCAAATTGTAGACATGCACAAGGCTGGGATGGGCTACAGGACAATAGGCAAGCAGCTTGGTGAGAAGGCAACAACTGTTGGCGCAATTATTAGAAAATGGATGACGGTCAATCACCCTCGGTCTGGGGCTCCATGCAAGATCTCACCTCGTGGGGCATCAATGATCATGAGGAAGGTGAGGGATCAGCCCAGAACTACATGGCAGGACCTGGTCAATGACCTGAAGAGAGCTGGGACCACAGTCTCAAAGAAAACCATTAGTAACACACTACGCCGTCATGGATTAAAATCCTGCAGCGCATGCAAGGTCCCCCTGCTCAAGCCAGCGCATGTCCAGGCCCGTCTGAAGTTTGCCAGTGACTATCTGGATGATCCAGAGGAGGAATGGGAGAAGGTCATGTGGTCTGATGAGACAAAAATATAGCTTTTTCGTCTAAACTCCACTCACCGTGTTTGGAGGAAGAAGAAGGATGAGTACAACCCCAAGAACACCATCCCAACCATGAAGCATGGAGGTGGAAACATCATTCCTTGGGGATGCTTTTCTGCAAAGGGGACAGGACGACTGCACTGTATTGAGGGGAGGATGGATGGGGCCATGTATCGTGAGATCTTGGCCAACAACCTCCTTCCCTCAGTAAGAGCATTGAAGATGGGTCGTGGCTGGGTCTTCCACCATGACAACGACCCGAAACACACAGCCAGGGCAACTAAGGAGTGGCTCCGTAAGAAGCATCTCAAGGTCCTGGAGTGGCCTAGCCAGTCTCCGGATCTGAACCCAATGGAAAATCTTTGGAGGGAGCTGAAAGTCCGTATTGCCCAGCGACAGCCCCGACACCTGAAGGATCTGGAGAAGGTCTGTATGGAGGAGTAGGCCAAAATCCCTGCTGCAGTGTGTCTAAACCTGGTCAAGACCTACAGGAAATGTATGATCTCTGTAATTGCAAACAAAGGTTTCTGTACCAAATATTAAGTTCTGCTTTTCTGATGTATCAAATACTTATGGCATGCAATAAAATGCAAATTAATTACTTAAAAATCATACAATGTGATTTTCTGGATTTTTGTTTTAGAATCCGTCTCTCACAGTTGAAGTGTACCTATGATAAAAATTACAGACCTCTACATGCTTTGTAAGTTGGAAAACCTGCAAAATCGGCAGTGTATCAAATACTTGTTCTCCCCACTGTATATGTTTCACATTATCTACCACATCCTTCCTCAATAAAATAGCAACACACTTGAATTCCCCCTGCCATTGTTAACAAAAATACAATCTCTCCATATTTGTTTTACCCCTAAAATCCCAATGTGTTTCTTGAAGGCATAAAATATTTGCATTCTTCTTTTTAACTATTCTTAGAAATGTTTCCATTGTTCTTAAACCATTCGCATTGATTGACATAAAATTAACCATTCCAATAAGTAATGAAAACGAAAAATATTTTCTCATTTTCCTCTACCTGTTGTCATGTTTTTTTCCTTTTCGTCCTTTTCCACCCCCACCGCCATTTTCCTCTTCCTATAACCTCCCCTCGTTTTATCTATCCTTTCAATGTCTTCTGTGTCTGAAATAGACTCTACATCAATCTCTTCTAACCAACTTAAATTCTTCCTTCCTGTGCCTGTTGTTCTCCCTGTATCCATTTCTGTCTCTGGTATCGTTGTCAACATCCCACTCCCCTCCACTTCACCTCCCCCCGAGGCATCCAGATGTCCCAAACCTCCCCCCAAAATCTGTGAGTCCCCCGTGCCTCCACCCAGCCAAAATCAAATCAAATCAAATCAAATCAAATTTTATTGGTCACATGCGCCGAATACAACAGGTGCAGACATTACAGTGAAATGCTTACTTACAGCCCTTAACCAACAGTGCATTTATTTTAAACAAAAAAGTAAGAATAAAACAACAACAAAAAAAGTGTTGAGAAAAAAAGAGCAGAAGTAAAATAAAGTGACAGTAGGGAGGCTATATATACAGTAAAATAAAGTGACAGTAGGGAGGCTATATATACAGGGGGGTACCGTTGCAGAGTCAATGTGCGGGGGCACCGGCTAGTTGAGGTAGTTGAGGTAATATGTACATGTGGGTAGAGTTAAAGTGACTATGCATAAATACTTACTTAACAGAGTAGCAGCAGCGTAAAAAGGATGGGGTGGGGGGGCAGTGCAAATAGTCCGGGTAGCCATGATTAGCTGTTCAGGAGTCTTATGGCTTGGGGGTAGAAGCTGTTGAGAAGTCTTTTGGACCTAGACTTGGCACTCCGGTACCGCTTGCCGTGCGGTAGCAGAGAGAACAGTCTATGACTAGGGTGGCTGGAGTCTTTGACAATTTTGAGGGCCTTCCTCTGACACCGCCTGGTATAGAGGTCCTGGATGGCAGGGAGCTTTGCCCCAGTGATGTACTGGGCCGTACGCACTACCCTCTGTAGTGCCTTGCGGTCAGAGGCCAAGCAGTTGCCATACCAGGCGGTGATGCAACCAGTCAGGATGCTCTCGATGGTGCAGCTGTAGAATTTTTTGAGGATCTGAGGACCCATGCCAAATCTTTTTAGTCTCCTGAGGGGGAATAGGCTTTGTCGTGCCCTCTTCACGACTGTCTTGGTGTGTTTGGACCATGATAGTTCGTTGGTGATGTGGACACCAAGGAACTTGAAGCTCTCAACCTGTTCCACTACAGCCCCGTCGATGAGAATGGGGGCGTGCTCAGTCCTCTTTTTTTTCCTGTAGTCCACAATCATCTCCTTTGTCTTGGTCACGTTGAGGGAGAGGTTGTTGTCCTGGCACCACACGGCCAGATCTCTGACCTCCTCCCTATAGGCTGTCTCATCGTTGTCGGTGATCAGGCCTACCACTGTTGTGTCGTCTGCAAACTTAATGATGGTGTTGGAGTCGTGCCTGGCCATGCAGTCATGGGTGAACAGAGAGTACAGGAGGGGACTGAGCACGCACCCCTGAGGGGCCCCCGTGTTGAGGATCAGTGTGGCAGATGTGTTGTTACCTACCCTTACCACCTGGGGGCGGCCCGTCAGGAAGTCCAGGATCCAGTTGCAGAGGGAGGTGTTTAGTCCCAGGATCCTTAGCTTAGTGATGAGCTTAGAGGGCACTATGGTGTTGAATGCTGAGCTGTAGTCAATGAATAGCATTCTCACGTAGGTGTTCCTCTTGTCCAGGTGGGAAAGGGCAGTGTGGAGTGCGATAGAGATTGCATCATCTGTGGATCTGTTGGGGCGGTATGCAAATTGGAGTGGGTCTAGGGTTTCTGGGATTATGCTTTTGATGTGAGCCATGACCAGTCTTTCAAAGCACTTCATGGCTACAGACGTCAGTGCTACGGGTCGGTAGTCATTTAGGCAGGTTATCTTAGAGTTCTTGGGCACGGGGACTATGGTGGTCCCCCCCTCCTCCTGAAAACTCCCTCTTCTCATTTCTGAATCCATGCTGCTCCCTATTTCATCCATCTTCTGCTCCATCTTCTCCCCTCTTCCTTTCTCCGCCTCTCCATCTTCCTCCATGTCCTCTTCCCCATCCTCTTCTTCTGCTCGCAGTGATACTTCTGTTCCCTCAAAAAGGTCCTGGCTCCCCTCCACATTCAAGACCTCTCCACAGTTGCACTCATCAGCTCTCATCCGACATCCACCGCAAAATGCTCTTTCCTTTCCACTTACACATTCTCTTGCATAATGCCTTTGCTTCCCGCACATATAACATCTGAATTCAGGGCAGTCCTTCAAGATATGCCCAGGCTGAATACAAAGCCTACAAACTCTGACCTGATTATCATGTATAACTCTAAAGTATTCTCCACCTTCAAGTGTGTCAAACTTTGTAGAATACGGCAATGATTTCACAGTATCAGTGAATTTCACCTTGCAATATCTTGTGCCATCCACTATATCCGTCCCTGGCCAAACTCTCCTCCTGATTTCAGAGACTGCTGACACACCCCAGCTACAGAGTTTGCCCAATATAGCGCTGTCTTCAATACAGTGAGGGAAAAAAGTATTTGATCCCCTGCTGATTTTGTGCATTTGCCCACTGACAAAGATATGATGAGTCTATAATTTTAATGGTAGGTTTATTTGAACAGCGAGAGACAGAATAACAACAAAAAAATCCAGAAAAACGCATGTCAAAAATGTTATGAATTGATTTGCATTTTAATGAGGGAAATAAGTATTTGACCCCTCTGCAAAGCATGACTTAGTACTTGGTGGCAAAACCCTTGTTGGCAATCACAGAGGTCAGATGTTTCTTGTAGTTGGCCACCAGGTTTGCACACATCTCCGGAGGGATTTTGTCCCACTCCTCTTTGCAGATCTTCTCCAAGTCATTAAGGTTTCGAGGCTGACGTTTGCCAACTCAAACCTTCAGCTCCCTCCACAGATTTTCTATGAGATTAAGGTCTGGAGACTGGCTAGGCCACTCCAGGACCTTAATGTGCTTCTTCTTGAGCCACTCCTTTGTTGCCTTGGCCGTGTGTTTTGGGTCATTGTCATGCTGGAATACCCCCCCATGACCCATTTTCAATGCTCAGGCTGAGGGAAGGAGGTTCTCACCCAAGATTTGGAGGTACATGGCCCCGTCCATCGTCCCTTTGATGCGGTGAAGTTGTCCTGTCCCCTTAGCAGAAAAACACCCCCAAAGCATAACGTTTCCACCTCCATGTTTGACGGTGGGGATGGTGTTCTTGGGGTCATAGGCAGCATTCCTCCTCCTCCAAACACGGCGAGTTGAGTTGATGCCAAAAGCTCGATTTTGGTCTCATCTGACCACAACACTTTCACCCAGTTCTCCTCTGAATCATTCAGATGTTCATTGGCAAACGGACGGGCATGTATATGTGCTTTCGTGAGCAGGGGGACCTTGCGGGCGCTGCAGGATTTCAGTCCTTCACGGTGTAGTGTGTTACCAATTGTTTTCTTGGTGACTATGGTCCCAGCTGCCTTGGGATCATTGACAAGATCCTCCCGTGTAGTTCTCGGCTGATTCCTCACCGTTCTCATGATCATTGCAACTCCACGAGGTGAGATCTTGCATGGAGCCCCAGGCCGAGGGAGATTGACAAGTCTTTTGTGTTTCTTCCATTTGTGAATAATCGCACCAACTGTTCTCACCTTCTCACAAAGCTGCTTGGCAATGGTCTTGTAGCCCATTCCAGCCTTGTGTAGATCTACAATCTTGTCCCTGACTGTCACGCCCTGACTCAGGGGACGCTTATATGTTGAGTCAGGGTGTGTATATTCCTTGTTGTGCTTTTTCTATGTGGCTTGTCTAGTATGTATAGTTCTATATTGGCCGGTGTGGTTCCCAATCAGAAGCAGCTGTCGCTCGTTGTCTCTGATTGGGGATCATACTTAGGCAGCCGTTTGGCACTAGTGAGTTGTGGGATCTTGTTCCGATTAAGGTTTGTTGTATCTACCTTAGGACTTCACGTTTCGTTTCGTTTATTGTTTTGTCGTGTGTTTATTTAGTTGAATAAACATGAACGTATATTACGCTGCGCCTTGGTCTGACCCGTCATTCAACGATCATGACACTGACATCCTTGGAGAGCTCTTTGGTCTTGGCCATGGTGGAGAGTTTGGAATCTGATTGATTGATTGCTTCTGTGGACAGGTGTCTTTAATACAGGTAACAAGTTGAGATTAGGAGCACTCCCTTTTAGAGTGTGCTCCTAATCTCAGTTCGTTACCTGTATAAAAGACACCCCGGAGCCAGAAATCTTTCTGATTGAGAGGGGGTCAAATACGTATTTCCCTCATTAAAATGTAAATCAATTTATAACATTTTTGACATGCGTTTTTCTGGATTTTTGTTGTTGTTATTCTGTCTCTCACTGTTCAAATAAACCTACCATTAAAAGTATAGACTGATCATTTCTTTGTCAGTGCGCAAATGTACAAAATCAGCACGGGATCAAATACTTTTTTCCCTCACTATATATACAAGCAGATTCATGAAGGCAACTATAAGTTCATTGGAAACCATGTCTCTCGCCATAATTCTTGTTTCTTTAATCATAAAGCCATCCATTAAGCACTCTTTTCCTTTTCCATTTTGCATCGTGACCTCATACTTTCTTTCTCCTTTTACTCTACATCCCACCACCTCCCCACACACCTCTTTAATCGAACATAGTGTCAAAGTTGCGTCAATTCAAATCTGGTATTAGGAACAAAAGAGGTCAACACGACTTCTAAGATATACTAGTTATTTTAATTAATGCAAAAAACCTTCAATGGTAAATATGATGTTTCGTATATACGGGCTCTTTGAAATACCTCGCAGGGCACTTCAGAGAACTAAATCCATTGTTTCAGATTGTTGCTCAAATACTCTGACAGAGAGAGTTTCCCACCTCTCTGTTGGCCAATCAGAGTAAAGGACTGAGTGTGGTTTAAATCCGTTGGCGCAGGGGTTGGTCCCATCTCCTCGGCGCTCCATTTGTTGCACACTGTTGCCAGGCACAAGTTTATCATAACAACCTGTCATAGTGAGAAGAGCCAGCTCCCTTAGACACCATTCCTATGTCCAAGGAAGGTTCACAGATCACAAAGAACCAGTATATTCCAGCATCTGGAGACAAAATCCCTATCTCACTTTACCCCCTAAAACAGCTCTTCACATCAATCACAGCTTGCCAGGTGTCACAGCCTACATTAGCCCAGTCAAGAATGCATTCTTTCTAAGTTAGTCATCCCATCAATCCAATTATTAGAAAATAGAACCCAACAATAGTAATTCCATCGTTGTAGCTTTATCTTCTCCCATCAACTCCATTGCCACCGTAAAATCTTTGCCATATTTCATTCCTCCTTCATCTCCATGTTTCTTCCGTTGAGCATTTTCTTTGTCCTTGTCCAATCTGTTCATCTTTGCCTTGTTATCCGTCATAGTATACCAAAAAGAGACCCAAAAACCTCTCCCCCAAGCAGCAAAACTGCAAGGGGGGGGGGGGCATTATGTTATTACTGTGTTTACAAGAGTACACTCTACTGGGCCAAAAGCTTACAGCACCTGGAATTCCCAAGCGGTCTCCCAACCAAGTGCTAACCAGGCCGCTTCTTCACTTTCTTGGGGCTCTTGGCTGTCTTTTTGGGTGTAGTGGGCTTCTTGGCCTTCTTGGGGGACTCCTTTGCGGTGACAGGCTTCTTGGTTTCTACCTTCTTGGCCTTCTTCGCTGTGGCGGGCTTCTTGGCGGCCACCTTCTTGGCATCCACCTTCTTTGCTTTGAGTGATGTAGCTTTCTTGGTGGGCTTCTTCGCCTCGACAGCATTCTTGTTGAGCTTGAAGGAGCCAGAAGCACTGGTGCCCTTGGTCTGCACCATGGTGCCCTTGGTGACGAGGCTCTTTATGGCGATCTTGACGCGGGAGTTGTTCTTCTCCACGTCATAGCCACCTGCTGCCAGAATCTTCTTGAGCGCGGCCAAGGACACGCCGCTCCTCTCCTTAGAGGCGGACAAAGCCTTGACGATGAACTCGCCTCCGCTGGGTCCCGCTTTCTTGGGCTTGGCTGCTGCCTTCTTGGGTACCTTGGCCAGAGCAGAGGGTGCTGGTGTGACTTCTGCCAGGTCTGTCGTTTGGTCCGGTAAACACACACTACGGCCTGCGAGGAGCAGTTTGCTGTAGACATTGCTCTGCGCTATTGAAGCTCCACACCGAGCAGGGGGCTGGCCTTAAATGTGACATGAGAACCATGTAGATTCAAGCCACCCAGCTCAACTTGCCCTTTCACTTGTGTTTTCTGTTCGCCAATATCGAGCCAAAAGTCACAGACGGAACCGTGTTTTTGGTCCAAAAGCGAACGGGCCAGAGAGCAGACTTGTTTCCGTTCAGAATAAAGTAATGTGGGCTATGGAAGCCCCGTGCAATATGTCGCTCAAAACCTCAACGTTAGACTGTCGGGTGGAGCGGTGCGCACTGGTTTTCCTGTGCTATTTGTCTCCTAAAGTGCATTCGATTGCGAGCAGCACTTATTGTGTAGTGAGCCGAGATGTCTGGCAATGGAATCAAATGGTTTGGGGTCCCCTGTTGTGGTCCGGGGTGTTATTTCAAGCTTGAAAACCCTTGCATATTGTATTCTAAATCTGTCCTTCCAGTGCTGAATCTAAAACAATGATTTTAGACCCTGTTTTCATGCAAATTTGTTAAAATAAATGTTTCACGTTTCTTATACAGAAACTGTGTCTCCTGTCTTACGCTGAACTAGTTGCATTGTGGATTTTGCCTAAAACATGATTTTAGACAATGTTAATGAAAATCAGTTTAAAAAGTAATTTCAAACTTGAAAACCCTTGCATATTATATTCTTCATCTGTCCTTCCAGTGCTGAACCTAAAACAATGATTTTAGAACCTGTTTTCATGCAAAATGGTTTTAAAAAATATTTCACTTTTCTTATACAGAAACTGTGTCTCCTTTCTTACGCTGAACTAGTTGCATTGTGGATTTTGCCTAAAACATGATTTTAGACCATGTTCATGTAAAAAAGCTTAACTTTATTTCAAGCTTGAAAAACCTTGCATATTGAATTCTGCATCTGTCCTTCCAGTGATGAACCTAAAACAATGATTTTAGAACCTGTTGTCATGCAAAATGGTTAAAAGAAATGTTTCATGTTTGTTATACAGAAACGGTGTCTCCTGTTTTACGCTGAACTAGTTGCATTGTGGATTTTGCCTAAAACATGATTTTAGACCATGTTCATGTAAAAAAGCTTAACTTTATTTCAAGCTTGAAAAACCTTGCATATTGAATTCTGCATCTGTCCTTCCAGTGCTGAACCTAAAACAATGATTTTAGAACCTGTTTTCATGCAAAATGGTTAAAAAGATTTATTTCACGTTTGTTATACAGAAACGGTGTCTCCTGTCATATGCTGAACTAGTTGCATTGTGGATTTTCCATAAAACATGATTTTAGACAATGTTAATTAAAATCAGTTTAAAAAGTAATTTCAAACTTGAAAACCCTTGCATATTGTATTCTGCATCTGTCCTTCCAGTGCTGAACCTAAAACAATGATTTTAGACCCTGTTGTCATGCAAAATGGTTAAAAGAAATGTTTCATGTTTGTTATACAGAAACGGTGTCTCCTGTTTTACGCAGAACTAGGTGCATTTTGGATTTTGCCTAAAACATGATTTTAGACCATGTTCATGTAAAAAAGCTTAAAACGTTATTTCAAGATTAAAAACCCTTGCATATTGTATTCTGCATCTGTCCTTCCAGTGATGAACCTAAAACAATGATTTTAGAACCTGTTTTCATGCAAAATGGTTAAAAAGATTTATTTCACGTTTGTTATACAGAAACGGTGTATCCTGTTTTACGCTGAACTAGTTGCATTGTGGATACTGCCTAAAACATGATTTTAGACCATGTTCATGTAAAAAAGCTTAAAACGTTATTTCAAGCTTGAAAAACCTTGCATATTGTATTCAGCATCTGTCCTTCCAGTGCTGGACCTAAAACAATGATTTTAGACCCTGTTGTCATGCAAAATGGTTAAAAAAAATATTTCACTTTTCTTATACAGAAACTGTCTCTAATTTCTTACGCTGAACTAGTTGCATTGTGGATTTTGCCTAAGACATGATTTTAAACAATGTTAATGGAAAAAAGCTTAAAAAGTAATTTAAAACATGAAAACACTTGTATATTGTATTCTGCATCTGTCCTTCCAGTGCTGAACCTAAAACAATGATTTTAGACTCTGTTCTCATGCTGAATGGTTAAAATAAATGTTTCACGTTTGTTATACAGAAACAGTGTCTCCTGTTTTACGCTGAACTAGTTGCATTGTGGATTTTGCCTAAAACATGATTTTAGACAATGTTAATGAAAAACAGCTTAAAAAGTCATTTCAAACTTGAAAACCCTTGCATATTGTATTATGCATCTGTCCTTCCAGTGCTGAACCTAAAACAATGATTTTAGACCCTGTTTTCATGCAAAATGGTTAAAAATATTTATTTCACGTTTGTTATACAGAAACGGTGTCTGCTGTCATATGCTGAACTAGTTGCATTGAGGATTTTGCCTAAAACATGATTTTACACCATGTTCATGTAAAATGCTTAAAACGTTATTTCAAGCTTGAAAACCCTTGCATGTTGTATTCTGCATATGTCCTTCCAGTGCTGAACCTAAAACAATGATTTTAGACCCTGTTGTCATGCAAAATGGTTTTAAAAAATATTTCAGTTTTTAATACAGAAACTGTGTCTCCTTTCTTACGCTGAACTAGTTGCATTGTGGATTTTGCCTAAAACATGATTTTAAACATTGTTAATGGAAAACAGCCTAAAAGTAATTTAAAACATGAAAACCCTTGCATATTGTATTCTGCATCTGTCCTTCCAGTGCTGAACCTAAAACAATGATTTTAGACTCTGTTTTCATGCAAAATGGTTTTAAAAAATGTAACGTTTGTTATACGGAAACTGTGTCTCCTGTCATATGCTGAACTAGTTGCATTGTGGATTTTGCCTAAAACATGATTTTAGACAATGTTAATGGGAATCAACTTAAAAAGTAATTTCAAACTTGAAAACCCTTGCATATTGTATTCTGCAGCTGTCCTTCCAGTGCTGAACCTAAAACAATGATTTTAGACCCTGTTTTCATGCAAAATGGTTAAAATAAATGTTTTACGTTTGTTATACAGAAACGGTGTCTCCTGTTTTACGCTGAACTAGTTGCATTGTGGATTTTGCCTAAAACATGATTTTAGACAATGTTAATGGAAATCACCTTCAAAAGTAATTTCAAACTTAAAAAACCCTTGCATATTGTATTCTGCATATGTCCTTCCAGTGCTGAACGTAAAACAATGATTTTAGACCCTGTTTTCATGCAAAATGGTTAAAATAAATGTTTCACATTTGTTATACAGAAACGGTGTCTCCTGTTTTACGCTGAACTAGTTGCATTGTGGATTTTGCCTAAAACATGATTTTAGACAATGTTAATGGAAATCAACTTCAAAAGTAATTTCAAGCTTGAAAACACTTGCATATTGAATTCTGCATCTGTCCTTCCAGTGCTGAACCTAAAACAATGATTTAGACCCTGTTTTCATGCAAAATGGTTAAAAAATATATTTCACGTTCGTTATACAGAAACAGTGTCTCCTGTCATATGCTGAACTAGCTGCATTGTGGATTTTGCCTAAAACGAGATTTTAGACAATGTTAATGGAAAACAGCTTAAAAAGTCATTTAAAACTTGAAAACCCTTGCATATTGTATTCTGCATCTGTCCTTCCAGTGATTAACCTAAAACAATGATTTTAGACCCTGTTTTCATGCAAAATGGTTTTAAAAAATGTAACGTTTGTTATACGGAAACTGTGTCTCCTGTCATATGCTGAACTAGTTGCATTGTGGATTTTGCCTAAAACATGATTTTAGACAATGTTAATGGGAATCAACTTAAAAAGTAATTTCAAACTTGAAAACCCTTGCATATTGTATTCTGCATCTGTCCTTCCAGTGCTGAACCTAAAACAATGATTTTAGACCCTGTTTTCATGCAAAATGGTTAAAATAAATGTTTCATGTTTGTTGTACAGAAACGGTGTCTCCTGTTTTACGCTGAACTAGTTGCATTGTGGATTTTGCCTAAAACATGATTTTAGACAATGTTAATGGAAATCAACTTCAAAAGTAATTTCAAGCTTGAAAACACTTGCATATTGAATTCTGCATCTGTCCTTCCAGTGCTGAACCTAAAACAATGATTTAGACCCTGTTTTCATGCAAAATGGTTAAAAAATATATTTCACGTTCGTTATACAGAAACAGTGTCTCCTGTCATATGCTGAACTAGTTGCATTGTGGATTTTGCCTAAAACATGATTTTAGACAATGTTAATGGAAAACAGCTTAAAAAGTCATTTAAAACTTGAAAACCCTTGCATATTGTATTCTGCATCTGTCCTTCCAGTGATGAACCTAAAACAATGATTTTAGACCCTGTTTTCATGCAAAATGGTTTTTAAAAATGTAACGTTTGTTATACGGAAACTGTGTCTCCTGTCATATGCTGAACTAGTTGCATTGTGGATTTTGCCTAAAACATGATTTTAGACATTGTTAATGGGAATCAACTTAAAAAGTAATTTCAAACTTGAAAACCCTTGCATATTGTATTCTGCATCTGTCCTTCCAGTGCTGAACCTAAAACAATGATTTTAGACCCTGTTTTCATGCAAAATGGTTAAAATAAATGTTTCATGTTTGTTATACAGAAACGGTGTCTCCTGTTTTACGCTGAACTAGTTGCATTGTGGATTTTGCCTAAAACATGATTTTAGACAATGTTAATGAAAAACAGCTTAAAAAGTCATTTCAAACTTGAAAACCCTTGCATATTGAATTCTGCATCTGTCCTTCCAGTGATTAACCTAAAACAATGATTTTAGAACCTGTTGTCATGCAAAATGGTTAAAAGAAATGTTTCATGTTTGTTATACAGAAACGGTGTCTCCTGTTTTACGCTGAACTAGTTGCATTGTGGATTTTGCCTAAAACATGATTTTAGACCATGTTCATGTAAAAAAGCTTAACTTTATTTCAAGCTTGAAAAACCTTGCATATTGAATTCTGCATCTGTCCTTCCAGTGCTGAACCTAAAACAATGATTTTAGAACCTGTTTTCATGCAAAATGGTTAAAAAGATTTATTTCACGTTTGTTATACAGAAACGGTGTCTCCTGTCATATGCTGAACTAGTTGCATTGTGGATTTTCCATAAAACATGATTTTAGACAATGTTAATTAAAATCAGTTTAAAAAGTAATTTCAAACTTGAAAACCCTTGCATATTGTATTCTGCATCTGTCCTTCCAGTGCTGAACCTAAAACAATGATTTTAGACCCTGTTGTCATGCAAAATGGTTAAAAGAAATGTTTCATGTTTGTTATACAGAAACGGTGTCTCCTGTTTTACGCAGAACTAGGTGCATTTTGGATTTTGCCTAAAACATGATTTTAGACCATGTTCATGTAAAAAAGCTTAAAACGTTATTTCAAGCTTGAAAAACCTTGCATATTGAATTCTGCATCTGTCCTTCCAGTGCTGAACCTAAAACAATGATTTTAGAACCTGTTTTCATGCAAAATGGTTTTAAAAAATATTTCACTTTTCTTATACAGAAACTGTCTCCTTTCTTACGCTGAACTAGTTGCATTGTGGATTTTGCCTAAAACATGATTTTAGACAATGTTCATGTAAAAAATCTTAAAACGTTATTTCAAGCTTAAAAACCCTTGCACATTGTATTCTGCATCTGTCCTTCCAGTGATGAACCTAAAACAATGATTTTAGAACTTGTTTTCATGCAAAATGGTTAAAGATTTATTTCACGTTTGTTATACAGAAACAGTGTCTCCTGTCATATGCTGAACTAGTTGCATTGTGGATTTTGCCTAAAACATGATTTTAGACAATGTTCATGTAAAAAAGCTTAAAACGTTATTTCAAGCTTAAAAACCCTTGCATATTGTATTCTGCATCTGTCCTTCCAGTGCTGAACGTAAAACAATGATTTTAGACTCTGTTTTCATGCAAAATGGTTAAAATAAATGTTTCACGTTTGTTATACAGAAACGGTGTCTCCTGTTTTACGCTGAACTAGTTGCATTGTAGATTTTGCCTAAAACATCATTTTAGACAATGTTAATGAAAAACAGCTTAAAAAGTCATTTCAAACTTGAAAACCCTTGCATATTGTATTATGCATCTGTCCTTCCAGTGCTGAACGTAAAACAATGATTTTAGACTCTGTTTTCATGCAAAATGGTTAAAAGAAATGTTTCACGTTTGTTATACAGAAACGGTGTCTCCTGTTTTACGCTGAACTAGTTGCATTGTGGATTTTGCCTAAAACATGATTTTACACCATGTTCATGTAAAATGCTTAAAAACGTTATTTCAATATTGAAAAACCTTGCATATTGTATTCTGCATCTGTCCTTCCAGTGCTGAACCTAAAACAATGATTTTAGAACCTGTTTTCATGCAAAATTGTTAAAATAAATGTTTCACGTTTGTTATACAGAAACAGTGTCTCCTGTCATATGCTGAACTAGTTGCATTGTGGATTTTGCCTAAAACATGATTTTACACCATGTTCATGTAAAATGCTTAAAAACGTTATTTCAATCTTGAAAACCCTTGCATATTGTATTCTGCATCTGTCCTTCCAGTGCTGAACCTAAAACAATGATTTTAGACCCTGTTGTCATGCAAAATGGTTAAAAGAAATGTTTCATGTTTGTTATACAGAAACGGTGTCTCCTGTTTTATGCTGAACTAGTTGCATTGTGGATTTTGCCTAAAACATGATTTTAGACCATGTTCATGTCAAAAAGCTTAAAACGTTATTTCAAGCTTGAAACCCTTGCATATTGTATTCTGCATCTGTCCTTCCAGTGCTGAACCTAAAACAATGATTTTAGACCCTGTTTTCATTCAAAATGGTTTTAAAAATGTAACTTTGTTATACAGAAACTGTGTCTCCTGTCTTACGCTGAACTAGTTGCATTGTGGATTTTGCCTAAAACATGATTTCAGACAATGTTAATGGAAATCAACTTCAAAAGTAATTTCAAACTTGAAAACCCTTGCATATTGTATTCTGCATCTGTCCTTCCAGTGCTGAACCGAAAACAATGATTTTAGACCCTGTTCATGTAAAAAAGCTTAAAACGTTATTTCAAGCTTAAAAACCCTTGCACATTGTATTCTGCATCTGTCCTTCCAGTGATGAACCTAAAACAATGATTTTAGACTCTGTTTTCATGCAAAATGGTTAAAAGAAATGTTTCACGTTTGTTATACAGAAACTGTGTCTCCTGTCATATGCTGAACTAGTTGCATTGTGAATTTTGCCTAAAACATGATTTTACACCATGTTCATGTAAAATGCTTAAAACATTATTTCAATCTTGAAAACCCTTGCATATTGTATTCTGCATCTGTGCTTCCAGTGCTGAACCGAAAACAATGATTTTAGACCCTGTTTTCATAAAAAATGGTTTAAAAAAATATTTCACTTTTCTTATACAGAAACTGTCTCCTTTCTTACGCTGAACTAGTTGCATTGTGGATTTTGCCTAAAACATGATTTTAGACAATGTTAATGGAAATCAACTTCAAAAGTAATTTCAAACTTGAAAACCCTTGCATATTGTATTATGCATCTGTCCTTCCAGAGCTGAACCTAAAACAATGATTTTAGACTCTGTTTTCATGCAAAATGGTTAAAATAAATGTTTCACGTTTGTTATACAGAAACGGTGTCTCCTGTTTTACGCTGAACTAGTTGCATTGTGGATTTTGCCTAAAACATGATTTTAGACCATGTTCATGTAAAAAATCTTAAAACGTTATTTCAAGATTGAAAACCCTTGCATATTGAATTCTGCATCTGTCCTTCCAGTGCTGAACCTAAAACAATGATTTTAGACCCTGTTTTCATGCAAAATGGTTAAAAACTGTATTTCACGTTCGTTATACAGAAACGGTGTCTCCTGTTTTACGCTGAACTAGTTGCATTGTGGATTTTGCCTAAAACATGATTTTAGACAATGTTAATGGAAAACAGCTTAAAAAGTAATTTCAAACTTGAAAACCCTTGCATATTGTATTCTGCATCGGTCCTTCCAATGCTGAACCTAATTCAATGATTTCAGACCCTGTTTTCATGCAAAATGGTAAAAAGAAATGTTTCACGTTTGTTATACAGAAACAGTGTCTCCTGTCATATGCTGAACTAGTTGCATTGTGGATTTTGCCTAAAACATGATTTTACACCATGTTCATGTAAAATGCTTAAAAACGTTATTTCAATCTTGAAAAACCTTGCATATTGTATTCTGCATCTGTCCTTCCAGTGCTGAACCTAAAACAATGATTTTAGAACCTGTTTTCATGCAAAATTGTTAAAATAAATGTTTCACGTTTGTTATACAGAAACAGTGTCTCCTGTCATATGCTGAACTAGTTGCATTGTGGATTTTGCCTAAAACATGATTTTACACCATGTTCATGTAAAATGCTTAAAAACGTTATTTCAATCTTGAAAACCCTTGCATATTGTATTCTGCATCTGTCCTTCCAGTGCTGAACCTAAAACAATGATTTTAGACCCTGTTGTCATGCAAAATGGTTAAAAGAAATGTTTCATGTTTGTTATACAGAAACGGTGTCTCCTGTTTTATGCTGAACTAGTTGCATTGTGGATTTTGCCTAAAACATGATTTTAGACCATGTTCATGTCAAAAAGCTTAAAACGTTATTTCAAGCTTGAAACCCTTGCATATTGTATTCTGCATCTGTCCTTCCAGTGCTGAACCTAAAACAATGATTTTAGACCCTGTTTTCATTCAAAATGGTTTTAAAAATGTAACTTTGTTATACAGAAACTGTGTCTCCTGTCTTACGCTGAACTAGTTGCATTGTGGATTTTGCCTAAAACATGATTTCAGACAATGTTAATGGAAATCAACTTCAAAAGTAATTTCAAACTTGAAAACCCTTGCATATTGTATTCTGCATCTGTCCTTCCAGTGCTGAACCGAAAACAATGATTTTAGACCCTGTTCATGTAAAAAAGCTTAAAACGTTATTTCAAGCTTAAAAACCCTTGCACATTGTATTCTGCATCTGTCCTTCCAGTGATGAACCTAAAACAATGATTTTAGACTCTGTTTTCATGCAAAATGGTTAAAAGAAATGTTTCACGTTTGTTATACAGAAACTGTGTCTCCTGTCATATGCTGAACTAGTTGCATTGTGAATTTTGCCTAAAACATGATTTTACACCATGTTCATGTAAAATGCTTAAAACATTATTTCAATCTTGAAAACCCTTGCATATTGTATTCTGCATCTGTGCTTCCAGTGCTGAACCGAAAACAATGATTTTAGACCCTGTTTTCATAAAAAATGGTTTAAAAAAATATTTCACTTTTCTTATACAGAAACTGTCTCCTTTCTTACGCTGAACTAGTTGCATTGTGGATTTTGCCTAAAACATGATTTTAGACAATGTTAATGGAAATCAACTTCAAAAGTAATTTCAAACTTGAAAACCCTTGCATATTGTATTATGCATCTGTCCTTCCAGAGCTGAACCTAAAACAATGATTTTAGACTCTGTTTTCATGCAAAATGGTTAAAATAAATGTTTCACGTTTGTTATACAGAAACGGTGTCTCCTGTTTTACGCTGAACTAGTTGCATTGTGGATTTTGCCTAAAACATGATTTTAGACCATGTTCATGTAAAAAATCTTAAAACGTTATTTCAAGATTGAAAACCCTTGCATATTGAATTCTGCATCTGTCCTTCCAGTGCTGAACCTAAAACAATGATTTTAGACCCTGTTTTCATGCAAAATGGTTAAAAACTGTATTTCACGTTCGTTATACAGAAACGGTGTCTCCTGTTTTACGCTGAACTAGTTGCATTGTGGATTTTGCCTAAAACATGATTTTAGACAATGTTAATGGAAAACAGCTTAAAAAGTAATTTCAAACTTGAAAACCCTTGCATATTGTATTCTGCATCTGTCCTTCCAGTGCTGAACCTAATTCAATGATTTCAGACCCTGTTTTCATGCAAAATGGTAAAAAGAAATGTTTCACGTTTGTTATACAGAAACAGTGTCTCCTGTCATATGCTGAACTAGTTGCATTGTGGATTTTGCCTAAAACATGATTTTACACCATGTTCATGTAAAATGCTTAAAAACGTTATTTCAATCTTGAAAAACCTTGCATATTGTATTCTGCATCTGTCCTTCCAGTGCTGAACCTAAAACAATGATTTTAGACCCTGTTGTCATGCAAAATGGTTAAAAGAAATGTTTCATGTTTGTTATACAGAAACGGTGTCTCCTGTTTTATGCTGAACTAGTTGCATTGTGGATTTTGCCTAAAACATGATTTTAGACCATGTTCATGTCAAAAAGCTTAAAACGTTATTTCAAGCTTGAAACCCTTGCATATTGTATTCTGCATCTGTCCTTCCAGTGCTGAACCTAAAACAATGATTTTAGACCCTGTTTTCATTCAAAATGGTTTTAAAAATGTAACTTTGTTATACAGAAACTGTGTCTCCTGTCTTACGCTGAACTAGTTGCATTGTGGATTTTGCCTAAAACATGATTTCAGACAATGTTAATGGAAATCAACTTCAAAAGTAATTTCAAACTTGAAAACCCTTGCATATTGTATTCTGCATCTGTCCTTCCAGTGCTGAACCGAAAACAATGATTTTAGACCCTGTTCATGTAAAAAAGCTTAAAACGTTATTTCAAGCTTAAAAACCCTTGCACATTGTATTCTGCATCTGTCCTTCCAGTGATGAACCTAAAACAATGATTTTAGACTCTGTTTTCATGCAAAATGGTTAAAAGAAATGTTTCACGTTTGTTATACAGAAACTGTGTCTCCTGTCATATGCTGAACTAGTTGCATTGTGAATTTTGCCTAAAACATGATTTTACACCATGTTCATGTAAAATGCTTAAAACATTATTTCAATCTTGAAAACCCTTGCATATTGTATTCTGCATCTGTGCTTCCAGTGCTGAACCGAAAACAATGATTTTAGACCCTGTTTTCATAAAAAATGGTTTAAAAAAATATTTCACTTTTCTTATACAGAAACTGTCTCCTTTCTTACGCTGAACTAGTTGCATTGTGGATTTTGCCTAAAACATGATTTTAGACAATGTTAATGGAAATCAACTTCAAAAGTAATTTCAAACTTGAAAACCCTTGCATATTGTATTATGCATCTGTCCTTCCAGAGCTGAACCTAAAACAATGATTTTAGACTCTGTTTTCATGCAAAATGGTTAAAATAAATGTTTCACGTTTGTTATACAGAAACGGTGTCTCCTGTTTTACGCTGAACTAGTTGCATTGTGGATTTTGCCTAAAACATGATTTTAGACCATGTTCATGTAAAAAATCTTAAAACGTTATTTCAAGATTGAAAACCCTTGCATATTGAATTCTGCATCTGTCCTTCCAGTGCTGAACCTAAAACAATGATTTTAGACCCTGTTTTCATGCAAAATGGTTAAAAACTGTATTTCACGTTCGTTATACAGAAACGGTGTCTCCTGTTTTACGCTGAACTAGTTGCATTGTGGATTTTGCCTAAAACATGATTTTAGACAATGTTAATGGAAAACAGCTTAAAAAGTAATTTCAAACTTGAAAACCCTTGCATATTGTATTCTGCATCTGTCCTTCCAGTGCTGAACCTAATTCAATGATTTCAGACCCTGTTTTCATGCAAAATGGTAAAAAGAAATGTTTCACGTTTGTTATACAGAAACAGTGTCTCCTGTCATATGCTGAACTAGTTGCATTGTGGATTTTGCCTAAAACATGATTTTACACCATGTTCATGTAAAATGCTTAAAAACGTTATTTCAATCTTGAAAAACCTTGCATATTGTATTCTGCATCTGTCCTTCCAGTGCTGAACCTAAAACAATGATTTTAGAACCTGTTTTCATGCAAAATTGTTAAAATAAATGTTTCACGTTTGTTATACAGAAACAGTGTCTCCTGTCATATGCTGAACTAGTTGCATTGTGGATTTTGCCTAAAACATGATTTTACACCATGTTCATGTAAAATGCTTAAAAACGTTATTTCAATCTTGAAAACCCTTGCATATTGTATTCTGCATCTGTCCTTCCAGTGCTGAACCTAAAACAATGATTTTAGACCCTGTTGTCATGCAAAATGGTTAAAAGAAATGTTTCATGTTTGTTATACAGAAACGGTGTCTCCTGTTTTATGCTGAACTAGTTGCATTGTGGATTTTGCCTAAAACATGATTTTAGACCATGTTCATGTCAAAAAGCTTAAAACGTTATTTCAAGCTTGAAACCCTTGCATATTGTATTCTGCATCTGTCCTTCCAGTGCTGAACCTAAAACAATGATTTTAGACCCTGTTTTCATTCAAAATGGTTTTAAAAATGTAACTTTGTTATACAGAAACTGTGTCTCCTGTCTTACGCTGAAGTAGTTGCATTGTGGATTTTGCCTAAAACATGATTTCAGACAATGTTAATGGAAATCAACTTCAAAAGTAATTTCAAACTTGAAAACCCTTGCATATTGTATTCTGCATCTGTCCTTCCAGTGCTGAACCGAAAACAATGATTTTAGACCCTGTTCATGTAAAAAAGCTTAAAACGTTATTTCAAGCTTAAAAACCCTTGCACATTGTATTCTGCATCTGTCCTTCCAGTGATGAACCTAAAACAATGATTTTAGACTCTGTTTTCATGCAAAATGGTTAAAAGAAATGTTTCACGTTTGTTATACAGAAACTGTGTCTCCTGTCATATGCTGAACTAGTTGCATTGTGAATTTTGCCTAAAACATGATTTTAGACCATGTTCATGTAAAACATCTTAAAACGTTATTTCAAGATTGAAAACCCTTGCATATTGAATTCTGCATCTGTCCTTCCAGTGCTGAACCTAAAACAATGATTTTAGACCCTGTTTTCATGCAAAATGGTTAAAAACTGTATTTCACGTTCGTTATACAGAAACGGTGTCTCCTGTTTTACGCTGAACTAGTTGCATTGTGGATTTTGCCTAAAATATGATTTTAGACAATGTTAATGGAAAACAGCTTAAAAAGTAATTTCAAACTTGAAAACCCTTGCATATTGTATTCTGCATCTGTCCT
This sequence comes from Coregonus lavaretus, assembly GCF_964263955.1. Lineage (NCBI taxonomy): Eukaryota > Metazoa > Chordata > Actinopteri > Salmoniformes > Salmonidae > Coregonus > Coregonus lavaretus. The sequence continues at coordinate 4,388,388 of NC_140006.1, forward strand.
TCCAGTGCTGAACCTAATTCAATGATTTCAGACCCTGTTTTCATGCAAAATGGTAAAAAGAAATGTTTCACGTTTGTTATACAGAAACAGTGTCTCCTGTCATATGCTGAACTAGTTGCATTGTGGATTTTGCCTAAAACCTGATTTTACACCATGTTCATGTAAAATGCTTAAAAACGTTATTTCAATCTTGAAAAACCTTGCATATTGTATTCTGCATCTGTCCTTCCAGTGCTGAACCTAAAACAATGATTTTAGACACTGTTTTCATGCAAAATTGTTAAAATAAATGTTTCACGTTTGTTATACAGAAACAGTGTCTCCTGTCATATGCTGAACTAGTTGCATTGTGGATTTTGCCTAAAACATGATTTTACACCATGTTCATGTAAAATGCTTAAAAACGTTATTTCAATCTTGAAAACCCTTGCATATTGTATTCTGCATCTGTCCTTCCAGTGCTGAACCTAAAACAATGATTTTAGACCCTGTTGTCATGCAAAATGGTTAAAAGAAATGTTTCATGTTTGTTATACAGAAACGGTGTCTCCTGTTTTACGCTGAACTAGGTGCATTTTGGATTTTGCCTAAAACATGATTTTAGACCATGTTCATGTAAAAAAGCTTAAAACGTTATTTCAAGCTTAAAAACCCTTGCACATTGTATTCTGCATCTGTCCTTCCAGTGATGAACCTAAAACAATGATTTTAGAACCTGTTTTCATGCAAAATGGTTAAAGATTTATTTCACGTTTGTTATACAGAAACGGTGTCTCCTGTCATATGCTGAACTAGTTGCATTGTGGATTTTGCCTAAAACATGATTTTAGACAATGTTCATGTAAAAAAGCTTAAAACGTTATTTCAAGCTTAAAAACCCTTGCATATTGTATTCTGCATCTATCCTTCCAGTGCTGAACGTAAAACAATGATTTTAGACTCTGTTTTCATGCAAAATGGTTAAAATAAATGTTTCACGTTTGTTATACAGAAACGGTGTCTCCTGTTTTACGCTGAACTAGTTGCATTGTGGATTTTGCCTAAAACATCATTTTAGACAATGTTAATGAAAACAGCTTAAAAAGTCATTTCAAACTTGAAAACCCTTGCATATTGTATTATGCATCTGTCCTTCCAGTGCTGAACCTAAAACAATGATTTTAGACCCTGTTTTCATACAAAATGGTTACAAATATTTATTTCACGTTTGTTATACAGAAACGGTGTCTCCTGTCATATGCTTAACTAGTTGCATTGTGGATTTTGCCTAAAACATGATTTTAGACTCTGTTAATGGAAATCAACTTCAAAAGTAAATATAAACTTGAAAACCCTTGCATATTGTGTTCTGCATCTGTCCTTCCAGTGCTGAACCTAAAACAATGATTTTAGACTCTGTTTTCATGCAAAATGGTTAAAAGAAATGTTTCACGTTTGTTATACAGAAACGGTGTCTCCTGTTTTATGCTGAACTAGTTGCATTGTGGATTTTGCCTAAAACATGATTTTAGACCATGTTCATGTCAAAAAGCTTAAAACGTTATTTCAAGCTTGAAAACCCTTGCATATTGTGTTCTGCATCTGTCCTTCCAGTGCTGAACCTAAAACAATGATTTTAGACCCTGTTATCATTCAAAATGGTTTTAAAAATGTAACATGTGTTATACAGAAACTGTGTCTCCTGTCTTACGCTGAACTAGTTGCATTGTGGATTTTGCCTAAAACATGATTTTAGACCATGTTCATGTAAAAAAGCTTAACTTTATTTCAAGCTTGAAAAACCTTGCATATTGAATTCTGCATCTGTCCTTCCAGTGATGAACCTAAAACAATGATTTTAGAACCTGTTGTCATGCAAAATGGTTAAAAGAAATGTTTCATGTTTGTTATACAGAAACGGTGTCTCCTGTTTTACGCTGAACTAGTTGCATTGTGGATTTTGCCTAAAACATGATTTTAGACCATGTTCATGTAAAAAAGCTTAACTTTATTTCAAGCTTGAAAAACCTTGCATATTGAATTCTGCATCTGTCCTTCCAGTGCTGAACCTAAAACAATGATTTTAGAACCTGTTTTCATGCAAAATGGTTAAAAAGATTTATTTCACGTTTGTTATACAGAAACGGTGTCTCCTGTCATATGCTGAACTAGTTGCATTGTGGATTTTCCATAAAACATGATTTTAGACAATGTTAATTAAAATCAGTTTAAAAAGTAATTTCAAACTTGAAAACCCTTGCATATTGTATTCTGCATCTGTCCTTCCAGTGCTGAACCTAAAACAATGATTTTAGACCCTGTTGTCATGCAAAATGGTTAAAAGAAATGTTTCATGTTTGTTATACAGAAACGGTGTCTCCTGTTTTACGCAGAACTAGGTGCATTTTGGATTTTGCCTAAAACATGATTTTAGACCATGTTCATGTAAAAAAGCTTAAAACGTTATTTCAAGATTAAAAACCCTTGCATATTGTATTCTGCATCTGTCCTTCCAGTGATGAACCTAAAACAATGATTTTAGAACCTGTTTTCATGCAAAATGGTTAAAAAGATTTATTTCACGTTTGTTATACAGAAACGGTGTATCCTGTTTTACGCTGAACTAGTTGCATTGTGGATACTGCCTAAAACATGATTTTAGACCATGTTCATGTAAAAAAGCTTAAAACGTTATTTCAAGCTTGAAAAACCTTGCATATTGTATTCAGCATCTGTCCTTCCAGTGCTGGACCTAAAACAATGATTTTAGACCCTGTTGTCATGCAAAATGGTTAAAAAAAATATTTCACTTTTCTTATACAGAAACTGTCTCTAATTTCTTACGCTGAACTAGTTGCATTGTGGATTTTGCCTAAGACATGATTTTAAACAATGTTAATGGAAAAAAGCTTAAAAAGTAATTTAAAACATGAAAACACTTGTATATTGTATTCTGCATCTGTCCTTCCAGTGCTGAACCTAAAACAATGATTTTAGACTCTGTTCTCATGCTGAATGGTTAAAATAAATGTTTCACGTTTGTTATACAGAAACAGTGTCTCCTGTTTTACGCTGAACTAGTTGCATTGTGGATTTTGCCTAAAACATGATTTTAGACAATGTTAATGAAAAACAGCTTAAAAAGTCATTTCAAACTTGAAAACCCTTGCATATTGTATTATGCATCTGTCCTTCCAGTGCTGAACCTAAAACAATGATTTTAGACCCTGTTTTCATGCAAAATGGTTAAAAATATTTATTTCACGTTTGTTATACAGAAACGGTGTCTGCTGTCATATGCTGAACTAGTTGCATTGAGGATTTTGCCTAAAACATGATTTTACACCATGTTCATGTAAAATGCTTAAAACGTTATTTCAAGCTTGAAAACCCTTGCATGTTGTATTCTGCATATGTCCTTCCAGTGCTGAACCTAAAACAATGATTTTAGACCCTGTTGTCATGCAAAATGGTTTTAAAAAATATTTCAGTTTTTAATACAGAAACTGTGTCTCCTTTCTTACGCTGAACTAGTTGCATTGTGGATTTTGCCTAAAACATGATTTTAAACATTGTTAATGGAAAACAGCCTAAAAGTAATTTAAAACATGAAAACCCTTGCATATTGTATTCTGCATCTGTCCTTCCAGTGCTGAACCTAAAACAATGATTTTAGACTCTGTTTTCATGCAAAATGGTTTTAAAAAATGTAACGTTTGTTATACGGAAACTGTGTCTCCTGTCATATGCTGAACTAGTTGCATTGTGGATTTTGCCTAAAACATGATTTTAGACAATGTTAATGGGAATCAACTTAAAAAGTAATTTCAAACTTGAAAACCCTTGCATATTGTATTCTGCAGCTGTCCTTCCAGTGCTGAACCTAAAACAATGATTTTAGACCCTGTTTTCATGCAAAATGGTTAAAATAAATGTTTTACGTTTGTTATACAGAAACGGTGTCTCCTGTTTTACGCTGAACTAGTTGCATTGTGGATTTTGCCTAAAACATGATTTTAGACAATGTTAATGGAAATCACCTTCAAAAGTAATTTCAAACTTAAAAAACCCTTGCATATTGTATTCTGCATATGTCCTTCCAGTGCTGAACGTAAAACAATGATTTTAGACCCTGTTTTCATGCAAAATGGTTAAAATAAATGTTTCACATTTGTTATACAGAAACGGTGTCTCCTGTTTTACGCTGAACTAGTTGCATTGTGGATTTTGCCTAAAACATGATTTTAGACAATGTTAATGGAAATCAACTTCAAAAGTAATTTCAAGCTTGAAAACACTTGCATATTGAATTCTGCATCTGTCCTTCCAGTGCTGAACCTAAAACAATGATTTAGACCCTGTTTTCATGCAAAATGGTTAAAAAATATATTTCACGTTCGTTATACAGAAACAGTGTCTCCTGTCATATGCTGAACTAGCTGCATTGTGGATTTTGCCTAAAACGAGATTTTAGACAATGTTAATGGAAAACAGCTTAAAAAGTCATTTAAAACTTGAAAACCCTTGCATATTGTATTCTGCATCTGTCCTTCCAGTGATTAACCTAAAACAATGATTTTAGACCCTGTTTTCATGCAAAATGGTTTTAAAAAATGTAACGTTTGTTATACGGAAACTGTGTCTCCTGTCATATGCTGAACTAGTTGCATTGTGGATTTTGCCTAAAACATGATTTTAGACAATGTTAATGGGAATCAACTTAAAAAGTAATTTCAAACTTGAAAACCCTTGCATATTGTATTCTGCATCTGTCCTTCCAGTGCTGAACCTAAAACAATGATTTTAGACCCTGTTTTCATGCAAAATGGTTAAAATAAATGTTTCATGTTTGTTGTACAGAAACGGTGTCTCCTGTTTTACGCTGAACTAGTTGCATTGTGGATTTTGCCTAAAACATGATTTTAGACAATGTTAATGGAAATCAACTTCAAAAGTAATTTCAAGCTTGAAAACACTTGCATATTGAATTCTGCATCTGTCCTTCCAGTGCTGAACCTAAAACAATGATTTAGACCCTGTTTTCATGCAAAATGGTTAAAAAATATATTTCACGTTCGTTATACAGAAACAGTGTCTCCTGTCATATGCTGAACTAGTTGCATTGTGGATTTTGCCTAAAACATGATTTTAGACAATGTTAATGGAAAACAGCTTAAAAAGTCATTTAAAACTTGAAAACCCTTGCATATTGTATTCTGCATCTGTCCTTCCAGTGATGAACCTAAAACAATGATTTTAGACCCTGTTTTCATGCAAAATGGTTTTTAAAAATGTAACGTTTGTTATACGGAAACTGTGTCTCCTGTCATATGCTGAACTAGTTGCATTGTGGATTTTGCCTAAAACATGATTTTAGACATTGTTAATGGGAATCAACTTAAAAAGTAATTTCAAACTTGAAAACCCTTGCATATTGTATTCTGCATCTGTCCTTCCAGTGCTGAACCTAAAACAATGATTTTAGACCCTGTTTTCATGCAAAATGGTTAAAATAAATGTTTCATGTTTGTTATACAGAAACGGTGTCTCCTGTTTTACGCTGAACTAGTTGCATTGTGGATTTTGCCTAAAACATGATTTTAGACAATGTTAATGAAAAACAGCTTAAAAAGTCATTTCAAACTTGAAAACCCTTGCATATTGAATTCTGCATCTGTCCTTCCAGTGATTAACCTAAAACAATGATTTTAGAACCTGTTGTCATGCAAAATGGTTAAAAGAAATGTTTCATGTTTGTTATACAGAAACGGTGTCTCCTGTTTTACGCTGAACTAGTTGCATTGTGGATTTTGCCTAAAACATGATTTTAGACCATGTTCATGTAAAAAAGCTTAACTTTATTTCAAGCTTGAAAAACCTTGCATATTGAATTCTGCATCTGTCCTTCCAGTGCTGAACCTAAAACAATGATTTTAGAACCTGTTTTCATGCAAAATGGTTAAAAAGATTTATTTCACGTTTGTTATACAGAAACGGTGTCTCCTGTCATATGCTGAACTAGTTGCATTGTGGATTTTCCATAAAACATGATTTTAGACAATGTTAATTAAAATCAGTTTAAAAAGTAATTTCAAACTTGAAAACCCTTGCATATTGTATTCTGCATCTGTCCTTCCAGTGCTGAACCTAAAACAATGATTTTAGACCCTGTTGTCATGCAAAATGGTTAAAAGAAATGTTTCATGTTTGTTATACAGAAACGGTGTCTCCTGTTTTACGCAGAACTAGGTGCATTTTGGATTTTGCCTAAAACATGATTTTAGACCATGTTCATGTAAAAAAGCTTAAAACGTTATTTCAAGCTTGAAAAACCTTGCATATTGAATTCTGCATCTGTCCTTCCAGTGCTGAACCTAAAACAATGATTTTAGAACCTGTTTTCATGCAAAATGGTTTTAAAAAATATTTCACTTTTCTTATACAGAAACTGTCTCCTTTCTTACGCTGAACTAGTTGCATTGTGGATTTTGCCTAAAACATGATTTTAGACAATGTTCATGTAAAAAATCTTAAAACGTTATTTCAAGCTTAAAAACCCTTGCACATTGTATTCTGCATCTGTCCTTCCAGTGATGAACCTAAAACAATGATTTTAGAACTTGTTTTCATGCAAAATGGTTAAAGATTTATTTCACGTTTGTTATACAGAAACAGTGTCTCCTGTCATATGCTGAACTAGTTGCATTGTGGATTTTGCCTAAAACATGATTTTAGACAATGTTCATGTAAAAAAGCTTAAAACGTTATTTCAAGCTTAAAAACCCTTGCATATTGTATTCTGCATCTGTCCTTCCAGTGCTGAACGTAAAACAATGATTTTAGACTCTGTTTTCATGCAAAATGGTTAAAATAAATGTTTCACGTTTGTTATACAGAAACGGTGTCTCCTGTTTTACGCTGAACTAGTTGCATTGTAGATTTTGCCTAAAACATCATTTTAGACAATGTTAATGAAAAACAGCTTAAAAAGTCATTTCAAACTTGAAAACCCTTGCATATTGTATTATGCATCTGTCCTTCCAGTGCTGAACGTAAAACAATGATTTTAGACTCTGTTTTCATGCAAAATGGTTAAAAGAAATGTTTCACGTTTGTTATACAGAAACGGTGTCTCCTGTTTTACGCTGAACTAGTTGCATTGTGGATTTTGCCTAAAACATGATTTTACACCATGTTCATGTAAAATGCTTAAAAACGTTATTTCAATCTTGAAAAACCTTGCATATTGTATTCTGCATCTGTCCTTCCAGTGCTGAACCTAAAACAATGATTTTAGAACCTGTTTTCATGCAAAATTGTTAAAATAAATGTTTCACGTTTGTTATACAGAAACAGTGTCTCCTGTCATATGCTGAACTAGTTGCATTGTGGATTTTGCCTAAAACATGATTTTACACCATGTTCATGTAAAATGCTTAAAAACGTTATTTCAATCTTGAAAACCCTTGCATATTGTATTCTGCATCTGTCCTTCCAGTGCTGAACCTAAAACAATGATTTTAGACCCTGTTGTCATGCAAAATGGTTAAAAGAAATGTTTCATGTTTGTTATACAGAAACGGTGTCTCCTGTTTTATGCTGAACTAGTTGCATTGTGGATTTTGCCTAAAACATGATTTTAGACCATGTTCATGTCAAAAAGCTTAAAACGTTATTTCAAGCTTGAAACCCTTGCATATTGTATTCTGCATCTGTCCTTCCAGTGCTGAACCTAAAACAATGATTTTAGACCCTGTTTTCATTCAAAATGGTTTTAAAAATGTAACTTTGTTATACAGAAACTGTGTCTCCTGTCTTACGCTGAACTAGTTGCATTGTGGATTTTGCCTAAAACATGATTTCAGACAATGTTAATGGAAATCAACTTCAAAAGTAATTTCAAACTTGAAAACCCTTGCATATTGTATTCTGCATCTGTCCTTCCAGTGCTGAACCGAAAACAATGATTTTAGACCCTGTTCATGTAAAAAAGCTTAAAACGTTATTTCAAGCTTAAAAACCCTTGCACATTGTATTCTGCATCTGTCCTTCCAGTGATGAACCTAAAACAATGATTTTAGACTCTGTTTTCATGCAAAATGGTTAAAAGAAATGTTTCACGTTTGTTATACAGAAACTGTGTCTCCTGTCATATGCTGAACTAGTTGCATTGTGAATTTTGCCTAAAACATGATTTTACACCATGTTCATGTAAAATGCTTAAAACATTATTTCAATCTTGAAAACCCTTGCATATTGTATTCTGCATCTGTGCTTCCAGTGCTGAACCGAAAACAATGATTTTAGACCCTGTTTTCATAAAAAATGGTTTAAAAAAATATTTCACTTTTCTTATACAGAAACTGTCTCCTTTCTTACGCTGAACTAGTTGCATTGTGGATTTTGCCTAAAACATGATTTTAGACAATGTTAATGGAAATCAACTTCAAAAGTAATTTCAAACTTGAAAACCCTTGCATATTGTATTATGCATCTGTCCTTCCAGAGCTGAACCTAAAACAATGATTTTAGACTCTGTTTTCATGCAAAATGGTTAAAATAAATGTTTCACGTTTGTTATACAGAAACGGTGTCTCCTGTTTTACGCTGAACTAGTTGCATTGTGGATTTTGCCTAAAACATGATTTTAGACCATGTTCATGTAAAAAATCTTAAAACGTTATTTCAAGATTGAAAACCCTTGCATATTGAATTCTGCATCTGTCCTTCCAGTGCTGAACCTAAAACAATGATTTTAGACCCTGTTTTCATGCAAAATGGTTAAAAACTGTATTTCACGTTCGTTATACAGAAACGGTGTCTCCTGTTTTACGCTGAACTAGTTGCATTGTGGATTTTGCCTAAAACATGATTTTAGACAATGTTAATGGAAAACAGCTTAAAAAGTAATTTCAAACTTGAAAACCCTTGCATATTGTATTCTGCATCGGTCCTTCCAATGCTGAACCTAATTCAATGATTTCAGACCCTGTTTTCATGCAAAATGGTAAAAAGAAATGTTTCACGTTTGTTATACAGAAACAGTGTCTCCTGTCATATGCTGAACTAGTTGCATTGTGGATTTTGCCTAAAACATGATTTTACACCATGTTCATGTAAAATGCTTAAAAACGTTATTTCAATCTTGAAAAACCTTGCATATTGTATTCTGCATCTGTCCTTCCAGTGCTGAACCTAAAACAATGATTTTAGAACCTGTTTTCATGCAAAATTGTTAAAATAAATGTTTCACGTTTGTTATACAGAAACAGTGTCTCCTGTCATATGCTGAACTAGTTGCATTGTGGATTTTGCCTAAAACATGATTTTACACCATGTTCATGTAAAATGCTTAAAAACGTTATTTCAATCTTGAAAACCCTTGCATATTGTATTCTGCATCTGTCCTTCCAGTGCTGAACCTAAAACAATGATTTTAGACCCTGTTGTCATGCAAAATGGTTAAAAGAAATGTTTCATGTTTGTTATACAGAAACGGTGTCTCCTGTTTTATGCTGAACTAGTTGCATTGTGGATTTTGCCTAAAACATGATTTTAGACCATGTTCATGTCAAAAAGCTTAAAACGTTATTTCAAGCTTGAAACCCTTGCATATTGTATTCTGCATCTGTCCTTCCAGTGCTGAACCTAAAACAATGATTTTAGACCCTGTTTTCATTCAAAATGGTTTTAAAAATGTAACTTTGTTATACAGAAACTGTGTCTCCTGTCTTACGCTGAACTAGTTGCATTGTGGATTTTGCCTAAAACATGATTTCAGACAATGTTAATGGAAATCAACTTCAAAAGTAATTTCAAACTTGAAAACCCTTGCATATTGTATTCTGCATCTGTCCTTCCAGTGCTGAACCGAAAACAATGATTTTAGACCCTGTTCATGTAAAAAAGCTTAAAACGTTATTTCAAGCTTAAAAACCCTTGCACATTGTATTCTGCATCTGTCCTTCCAGTGATGAACCTAAAACAATGATTTTAGACTCTGTTTTCATGCAAAATGGTTAAAAGAAATGTTTCACGTTTGTTATACAGAAACTGTGTCTCCTGTCATATGCTGAACTAGTTGCATTGTGAATTTTGCCTAAAACATGATTTTACACCATGTTCATGTAAAATGCTTAAAACATTATTTCAATCTTGAAAACCCTTGCATATTGTATTCTGCATCTGTGCTTCCAGTGCTGAACCGAAAACAATGATTTTAGACCCTGTTTTCATAAAAAATGGTTTAAAAAAATATTTCACTTTTCTTATACAGAAACTGTCTCCTTTCTTACGCTGAACTAGTTGCATTGTGGATTTTGCCTAAAACATGATTTTAGACAATGTTAATGGAAATCAACTTCAAAAGTAATTTCAAACTTGAAAACCCTTGCATATTGTATTATGCATCTGTCCTTCCAGAGCTGAACCTAAAACAATGATTTTAGACTCTGTTTTCATGCAAAATGGTTAAAATAAATGTTTCACGTTTGTTATACAGAAACGGTGTCTCCTGTTTTACGCTGAACTAGTTGCATTGTGGATTTTGCCTAAAACATGATTTTAGACCATGTTCATGTAAAAAATCTTAAAACGTTATTTCAAGATTGAAAACCCTTGCATATTGAATTCTGCATCTGTCCTTCCAGTGCTGAACCTAAAACAATGATTTTAGACCCTGTTTTCATGCAAAATGGTTAAAAACTGTATTTCACGTTCGTTATACAGAAACGGTGTCTCCTGTTTTACGCTGAACTAGTTGCATTGTGGATTTTGCCTAAAACATGATTTTAGACAATGTTAATGGAAAACAGCTTAAAAAGTAATTTCAAACTTGAAAACCCTTGCATATTGTATTCTGCATCGGTCCTTCCAATGCTGAACCTAATTCAATGATTTCAGACCCTGTTTTCATGCAAAATGGTAAAAAGAAATGTTTCACGTTTGTTATACAGAAACAGTGTCTCCTGTCATATGCTGAACTAGTTGCATTGTGGATTTTGCCTAAAACATGATTTTACACCATGTTCATGTAAAATGCTTAAAAACGTTATTTCAATCTTGAAAAACCTTGCATATTGTATTCTGCATCTGTCCTTCCAGTGCTGAACCTAAAACAATGATTTTAGAACCTGTTTTCATGCAAAATTGTTAAAATAAATGTTTCACGTTTGTTATACAGAAACAGTGTCTCCTGTCATATGCTGAACTAGTTGCATTGTGGATTTTGCCTAAAACATGATTTTACACCATGTTCATGTAAAATGCTTAAAAACGTTATTTCAATCTTGAAAACCCTTGCATATTGTATTCTGCATCTGTCCTTCCAGTGCTGAACCTAAAACAATGATTTTAGACCCTGTTGTCATGCAAAATGGTTAAAAGAAATGTTTCATGTTTGTTATACAGAAACGGTGTCTCCTGTTTTATGCTGAACTAGTTGCATTGTGGATTTTGCCTAAAACATGATTTTAGACCATGTTCATGTCAAAAAGCTTAAAACGTTATTTCAAGCTTGAAACCCTTGCATATTGTATTCTGCATCTGTCCTTCCAGTGCTGAACCTAAAACAATGATTTTAGACCCTGTTTTCATTCAAAATGGTTTTAAAAATGTAACTTTGTTATACAGAAACTGTGTCTCCTGTCTTACGCTGAACTAGTTGCATTGTGGATTTTGCCTAAAACATGATTTCAGACAATGTTAATGGAAATCAACTTCAAAAGTAATTTCAAACTTGAAAACCCTTGCATATTGTATTCTGCATCTGTCCTTCCAGTGCTGAACCGAAAACAATGATTTTAGACCCTGTTCATGTAAAAAAGCTTAAAACGTTATTTCAAGCTTAAAAACCCTTGCACATTGTATTCTGCATCTGTCCTTCCAGTGATGAACCTAAAACAATGATTTTAGACTCTGTTTTCATGCAAAATGGTTAAAAGAAATGTTTCACGTTTGTTATACAGAAACTGTGTCTCCTGTCATATGCTGAACTAGTTGCATTGTGAATTTTGCCTAAAACATGATTTTACACCATGTTCATGTAAAATGCTTAAAACATTATTTCAATCTTGAAAACCCTTGCATATTGTATTCTGCATCTGTGCTTCCAGTGCTGAACCGAAAACAATGATTTTAGACCCTGTTTTCATAAAAAATGGTTTAAAAAAATATTTCACTTTTCTTATACAGAAACTGTCTCCTTTCTTACGCTGAACTAGTTGCATTGTGGATTTTGCCTAAAACATGATTTTAGACAATGTTAATGGAAATCAACTTCAAAAGTAATTTCAAACTTGAAAACCCTTGCATATTGTATTATGCATCTGTCCTTCCAGAGCTGAACCTAAAACAATGATTTTAGACTCTGTTTTCATGCAAAATGGTTAAAATAAATGTTTCACGTTTGTTATACAGAAACGGTGTCTCCTGTTTTACGCTGAACTAGTTGCATTGTGGATTTTGCCTAAAACATGATTTTAGACCATGTTCATGTAAAAAATCTTAAAACGTTATTTCAAGATTGAAAACCCTTGCATATTGAATTCTGCATCTGTCCTTCCAGTGCTGAACCTAAAACAATGATTTTAGACCCTGTTTTCATGCAAAATGGTTAAAAACTGTATTTCACGTTCGTTATACAGAAACGGTGTCTCCTGTTTTACGCTGAACTAGTTGCATTGTGGATTTTGCCTAAAACATGATTTTAGACAATGTTAATGGAAAACAGCTTAAAAAGTAATTTCAAACTTGAAAACCCTTGCATATTGTATTCTGCATCTGTCCTTCCAGTGCTGAACCTAATTCAATGATTTCAGACCCTGTTTTCATGCAAAATGGTAAAAAGAAATGTTTCACGTTTGTTATACAGAAACAGTGTCTCCTGTCATATGCTGAACTAGTTGCATTGTGGATTTTGCCTAAAACATGATTTTACACCATGTTCATGTAAAATGCTTAAAAACGTTATTTCAATCTTGAAAAACCTTGCATATTGTATTCTGCATCTGTCCTTCCAGTGCTGAACCTAAAACAATGATTTTAGAACCTGTTTTCATGCAAAATTGTTAAAATAAATGTTTCACGTTTGTTATACAGAAACAGTGTCTCCTGTCATATGCTGAACTAGTTGCATTGTGGATTTTGCCTAAAACATGATTTTACACCATGTTCATGTAAAATGCTTAAAAACGTTATTTCAATCTTGAAAACCCTTGCATATTGTATTCTGCATCTGTCCTTCCAGTGCTGAACCTAAAACAATGATTTTAGACCCTGTTGTCATGCAAAATGGTTAAAAGAAATGTTTCATGTTTGTTATACAGAAACGGTGTCTCCTGTTTTATGCTGAACTAGTTGCATTGTGGATTTTGCCTAAAACATGATTTTAGACCATGTTCATGTCAAAAAGCTTAAAACGTTATTTCAAGCTTGAAACCCTTGCATATTGTATTCTGCATCTGTCCTTCCAGTGCTGAACCTAAAACAATGATTTTAGACCCTGTTTTCATTCAAAATGGTTTTAAAAATGTAACTTTGTTATACAGAAACTGTGTCTCCTGTCTTACGCTGAACTAGTTGCATTGTGGATTTTGCCTAAAACATGATTTCAGACAATGTTAATGGAAATCAACTTCAAAAGTAATTTCAAACTTGAAAACCCTTGCATATTGTATTCTGCATCTGTCCTTCCAGTGCTGAACCGAAAACAATGATTTTAGACCCTGTTCATGTAAAAAAGCTTAAAACGTTATTTCAAGCTTAAAAACCCTTGCACATTGTATTCTGCATCTGTCCTTCCAGTGATGAACCTAAAACAATGATTTTAGACTCTGTTTTCATGCAAAATGGTTAAAAGAAATGTTTCACGTTTGTTATACAGAAACTGTGTCTCCTGTCATATGCTGAACTAGTTGCATTGTGAATTTTGCCTAAAACATGATTTTACACCATGTTCATGTAAAATGCTTAAAACATTATTTCAATCTTGAAAACCCTTGCATATTGTATTCTGCATCTGTGCTTCCAGTGCTGAACCGAAAACAATGATTTTAGACCCTGATTTCATAAAAAATGGTTTAAAAAAATATTTCACTTTTCTTATACAGAAACTGTCTCCTTTCTTACGCTGAACTAGTTGCATTGTGGATTTTGCCTAAAACATGATTTTAGACAATGTTAATGGAAATCAACTTCAAAAGTAATTTCAAACTTGAAAACCCTTGCATATTGTATTATGCATCTGTCCTTCCAGAGCTGAACCTAAAACAATGATTTTAGACTCTGTTTTCATGCAAAATGGTTAAAATAAATGTTTCACGTTTGTTATACAGAAACGGTGTCTCCTGTTTTACGCTGAACTAGTTGCATTGTGGATTTTGCCTAAAACATGATTTTAGACCATGTTCATGTAAAAAATCTTAAAACGTTATTTCAAGATTGAAAACCCTTGCATATTGAATTCTGCATCTGTCCTTCCAGTGCTGAACCTAAAACAATGATTTTAGACCCTGTTTTCATGCAAAATGGTTAAAAACTGTATTTCACGTTCGTTATACAGAAACGGTGTCTCCTGTTTTACGCTGAACTAGTTGCATTGTGGATTTTGCCTAAAACATGATTTTAGACAATGTTAATGGAAAACAGCTTAAAAAGTAATTTCAAACTTGAAAACCCTTGCATATTGTATTCTGCATCGGTCCTTCCAATGCTGAACCTAATTCAATGATTTCAGACCCTGTTTTCATGCAAAATGGTAAAAAGAAATGTTTCACGTTTGTTATACAGAAACAGTGTCTCCTGTCATATGCTGAACTAGTTGCATTGTGGATTTTGCCTAAAACATGATTTTACACCATGTTCATGTAAAATGCTTAAAAACGTTATTTCAATCTTGAAAAACCTTGCATATTGTATTCTGCATCTGTCCTTCCAGTGCTGAACCTAAAACAATGATTTTAGAACCTGTTTTCATGCAAAATTGTTAAAATAAATGTTTCACGTTTGTTATACAGAAACAGTGTCTCCTGTCATATGCTGAACTAGTTGCATTGTGGATTTTGCCTAAAACATGATTTTACACCATGTTCATGTAAAATGCTTAAAAACGTTATTTCAATCTTGAAAACCCTTGCATATTGTATTCTGCATCTGTCCTTCCAGTGCTGAACCTAAAACAATGATTTTAGACCCTGTTGTCATGCAAAATGGTTAAAAGAAATGTTTCATGTTTGTTATACAGAAACGGTGTCTCCTGTTTTATGCTGAACTAGTTGCATTGTGGATTTTGCCTAAAACATGATTTTAGACCATGTTCATGTCAAAAAGCTTAAAACGTTATTTCAAGCTTGAAACCCTTGCATATTGTATTCTGTATCTGTCCTTCCAGTGCTGAACCTAAAACAATGATTTTAGACCCTGTTTTCATTCAAAATGGTTTTAAAAATGTAACTTTGTTATACAGAAACTGTGTCTCCTGTCTTACGCTGAACTAGTTGCATTGTGGATTTTGCCTAAAACATGATTTCAGACAATGTTAATGGAAATCAACTTCAAAAGTAATTTCAAACTTGAAAACCCTTGCATATTGTATTCTGCATCTGTCCTTCCAGTGCTGAACCGAAAACAATGATTTTAGACCCTGTTCATGTAAAAAAGCTTAAAACGTTATTTCAAGCTTAAAAACCCTTGCACATTGTATTCTGCATCTGTCCTTCCAGTGATGAACCTAAAACAATGATTTTAGACTCTGTTTTCATGCAAAATGGTTAAAAGAAATGTTTCACGTTTGTTATACAGAAACTGTGTCTCCTGTCATATGCTGAACTAGTTGCATTGTGAATTTTGCCTAAAACATGATTTTACACCATGTTCATGTAAAATGCTTAAAACATTATTTCAATCTTGAAAACCCTTGCATATTGTATTCTGCATCTGTGCTTCCAGTGCTGAACCGAAAACAATGATTTTAGACCCTGTTTTCATAAAAAATGGTTTAAAAAAATATTTCACTTTTCTTATACAGAAACTGTCTCCTTTCTTACGCTGAACTAGTTGCATTGTGGATTTTGCCTAAAACATGATTTTAGACAATGTTAATGGAAATCAACTTCAAAAGTAATTTCAAACTTGAAAACCCTTGCATATTGTATTATGCATCTGTCCTTCCAGAGCTGAACCTAAAACAATGATTTTAGACTCTGTTTTCATGCAAAATGGTTAAAATAAATGTTTCACGTTTGTTATACAGAAACGGTGTCTCCTGTTTTACGCTGAACTAGTTGCATTGTGGATTTTGCCTAAAACATGATTTTAGACCATGTTCATGTAAAAAATCTTAAAACGTTATTTCAAGATTGAAAACCCTTGCATATTGAATTCTGCATCTGTCCTTCCAGTGCTGAACCTAAAACAATGATTTTAGACCCTGTTTTCATGCAAAATGGTTAAAAACTGTATTTCACGTTCGTTATACAGAAACGGTGTCTCCTGTTTTACGCTGAACTAGTTGCATTGTGGATTTTGCCTAAAACATGATTTTAGACAATGTTAATGGAAAACAGCTTAAAAAGTAATTTCAAACTTGAAAACCCTTGCATATTGTATTCTGCATCGGTCCTTCCAATGCTGAACCTAATTCAATGATTTCAGACCCTGTTTTCATGCAAAATGGTAAAAAGAAATGTTTCACGTTTGTTATACAGAAACAGTGTCTCCTGTCATATGCTGAACTAGTTGCATTGTGGATTTTGCCTAAAACATGATTTTACACCATGTTCATGTAAAATGCTTAAAAACGTTATTTCAATCTTGAAAAACCTTGCATATTGTATTCTGCATCTGTCCTTCCAGTGCTGAACCTAAAACAATGATTTTAGAACCTGTTTTCATGCAAAATTGTTAAAATAAATGTTTCACGTTTGTTATACAGAAACAGTGTCTCCTGTCATATGCTGAACTAGTTGCATTGTGGATTTTGCCTAAAACATGATTTTACACCATGTTCATGTAAAATGCTTAAAAACGTTATTTCAATCTTGAAAACCCTTGCATATTGTATTCTGCATCTGTCCTTCCAGTGCTGAACCTAAAACAATGATTTTAGACCCTGTTGTCATGCAAAATGGTTAAAAGAAATGTTTCATGTTTGTTATACAGAAACGGTGTCTCCTGTTTTATGCTGAACTAGTTGCATTGTGGATTTTGCCTAAAACATGATTTTAGACCATGTTCATGTCAAAAAGCTTAAAACGTTATTTCAAGCTTGAAACCCTTGCATATTGTATTCTGCATCTGTCCTTCCAGTGCTGAACCTAAAACAATGATTTTAGACCCTGTTTTCATTCAAAATGGTTTTAAAAATGTAACTTTGTTATACAGAAACTGTGTCTCCTGTCTTACGCTGAACTAGTTGCATTGTGGATTTTGCCTAAAACATGATTTCAGACAATGTTAATGGAAATCAACTTCAAAAGTAATTTCAAACTTGAAAACCCTTGCATATTGTATTCTGCATCTGTCCTTCCAGTGCTGAACCGAAAACAATGATTTTAGACCCTGTTCATGTAAAAAAGCTTAAAACGTTATTTCAAGCTTAAAAACCCTTGCACATTGTATTCTGCATCTGTCCTTCCAGTGATGAACCTAAAACAATGATTTTAGACTCTGTTTTCATGCAAAATGGTTAAAAGAAATGTTTCACGTTTGTTATACAGAAACTGTGTCTCCTGTCATATGCTGAACTAGTTGCATTGTGAATTTTGCCTAAAACATGATTTTACACCATGTTCATGTAAAATGCTTAAAACATTATTTCAATCTTGAAAACCCTTGCATATTGTATTCTGCATCTGTGCTTCCAGTGCTGAACCGAAAACAATGATTTTAGACCCTGTTTTCATAAAAAATGGTTTAAAAAAATATTTCACTTTTCTTATACAGAAACTGTCTCCTTTCTTACGCTGAACTAGTTGCATTGTGGATTTTGCCTAAAACATGATTTTAGACAATGTTAATGGAAATCAACTTCAAAAGTAATTTCAAACTTGAAAACCCTTGCATATTGTATTATGCATCTGTCCTTCCAGAGCTGAACCTAAAACAATGATTTTAGACTCTGTTTTCATGCAAAATGGTTAAAATAAATGTTTCACGTTTGTTATACAGAAACGGTGTCTCCTGTTTTACGCTGAACTAGTTGCATTGTGGATTTTGCCTAAAACATGATTTTAGACCATGTTCATGTAAAAAATCTTAAAACGTTATTTCAAGATTGAAAACCCTTGCATATTGAATTCTGCATCTGTCCTTCCAGTGCTGAACCTAAAACAATGATTTTAGACCCTGTTTTCATGCAAAATGGTTAAAAACTGTATTTCACGTTCGTTATACAGAAACGGTGTCTCCTGTTTTACGCTGAACTAGTTGCATTGTGGATTTTGCCTAAAACATGATTTTAGACAATGTTAATGGAAAACAGCTTAAAAAGTAATTTCAAACTTGAAAACCCTTGCATATTGTATTCTGCATCGGTCCTTCCAATGCTGAACCTAATTCAATGATTTCAGACCCTGTTTTCATGCAAAATGGTAAAAAGAAATGTTTCACGTTTGTTATACAGAAACAGTGTCTCCTGTCATATGCTGAACTAGTTGCATTGTGGATTTTGCCTAAAACATGATTTTACACCATGTTCATGTAAAATGCTTAAAAACGTTATTTCAATCTTGAAAAACCTTGCATATTGTATTCTGCATCTGTCCTTCCAGTGCTGAACCTAAAACAATGATTTTAGAACCTGTTTTCATGCAAAATTGTTAAAATAAATGTTTCACGTTTGTTATACAGAAACAGTGTCTCCTGTCATATGCTGAACTAGTTGCATTGTGGATTTTGCCTAAAACATGATTTTACACCATGTTCATGTAAAATGCTTAAAAACGTTATTTCAATCTTGAAAACCCTTGCATATTGTATTCTGCATCTGTCCTTCCAGTGCTGAACCTAAAACAATGATTTTAGACCCTGTTGTCATGCAAAATGGTTAAAAGAAATGTTTCATGTTTGTTATACAGAAACGGTGTCTCCTGTTTTATGCTGAACTAGTTGCATTGTGGATTTTGCCTAAAACATGATTTTAGACCATGTTCATGTCAAAAAGCTTAAAACGTTATTTCAAGCTTGAAACCCTTGCATATTGTATTCTGCATCTGTCCTTCCAGTGCTGAACCTAAAACAATGATTTTAGACCCTGTTTTCATTCAAAATGGTTTTAAAAATGTAACTTTGTTATACAGAAACTGTGTCTCCTGTCTTACGCTGAACTAGTTGCATTGTGGATTTTGCCTAAAACATGATTTCAGACAATGTTAATGGAAATCAACTTCAAAAGTAATTTCAAACTTGAAAACCCTTGCATATTGTATTCTGCATCTGTCCTTCCAGTGCTGAACCGAAAACAATGATTTTAGACCCTGTTCATGTAAAAAAGCTTAAAACGTTATTTCAAGCTTAAAAACCCTTGCACATTGTATTCTGCATCTGTCCTTCCAGTGATGAACCTAAAACAATGATTTTAGACTCTGTTTTCATGCAAAATGGTTAAAAGAAATGTTTCACGTTTGTTATACAGAAACTGTGTCTCCTGTCATATGCTGAACTAGTTGCATTGTGAATTTTGCCTAAAACATGATTTTACACCATGTTCATGTAAAATGCTTAAAACATTATTTCAATCTTGAAAACCCTTGCATATTGTATTCTGCATCTGTGCTTCCAGTGCTGAACCGAAAACAATGATTTTAGACCCTGTTTTCATAAAAAATGGTTTAAAAAAATATTTCACTTTTCTTATACAGAAACTGTCTCCTTTCTTACGCTGAACTAGTTGCATTGTGGATTTTGCCTAAAACATGATTTTAGACAATGTTAATGGAAATCAACTTCAAAAGTAATTTCAAACTTGAAAACCCTTGCATATTGTATTATGCATCTGTCCTTCCAGAGCTGAACCTAAAACAATGATTTTAGACTCTGTTTTCATGCAAAATGGTTAAAAGAAATGTTTCACGTTTGTTATACAGAAACGGTGTCTCCTGTCTTACGCTGAACTAGTTGCATTGTGGATTTTGCCTAAAACATGATTTTAGACCATGTTCATGTAAAACATCTTAAAACGTTATTTCAAGATTGAAAACCCTTGCATATTGAATTCTGCATCTGTCCTTCCAGTGCTGAACCTAAAACAATGATTTTAGACCCTGTTTTCATGCAAAATGGTTAAAAACTGTATTTCACGTTCGTTATACAGAAACGGTGTCTCCTGTTTTACGCTGAACTAGTTGCATTGTGGATTTTGCCTAAAATATGATTTTAGACAATGTTAATGGAAAACAGCTTAAAAAGTAATTTCAAACTTGAAAACCCTTGCATATTGTATTCTGCATCTGTCCTTCCAGTGCTGAACCTAATTCAATGATTTCAGACCCTGGTTTCATGCAAAATGGTAAAAAGAAATGTTTCACGTTTGTTATACAGAAACAGTGTCTCCTGTCATATGCTGAACTAGTTGCATTGTGGATTTTGCCTAAAACCTGATTTTACACCATGTTCATGTAAAATGCTTAAAAACGTTATTTCAATCTTGAAAAACCTTGCATATTGTATTCTGCATCTGTCCTTCCAGTGCTGAACCTAAAACAATGATTTTAGACACTGTTTTCATGCAAAATTGTTAAAATAAATGTTTCACGTTTGTTATACAGAAACAGTGTCTCCTGTCATATGCTGAACTAGTTGCATTGTGGATTTTGCCTAAAACATGATTTTACACCATGTTCATGTAAAATGCTTAAAAACGTTATTTCAATCTTGAAAACCCTTGCATATTGTATTCTGCATCTGTCCTTCCAGTGCTGAACCTAAAACAATGATTTTAGACCCTGTTGTCATGCAAAATGGTTAAAAGAAATGTTTCATGTTTGTTATACAGAAACGGTGTCTCCTGTTTTACGCTGAACTAGGTGCATTTTGGATTTTGCCTAAAACATGATTTTAGACCATGTTCATGTAAAAAAGCTTAAAACGTTATTTCAAGCTTAAAAACCCTTGCACATTGTATTCTGCATCTGTCCTTCCAGTGATGAACCTAAAACAATGATTTTAGAACCTGTTTTCATGCAAAATGGTTAAAGATTTATTTCACGTTTGTTATACAGAAACGGTGTCTCCTGTCATATGCTGAACTAGTTGCATTGTGGATTTTGCCTAAAACATGATTTTAGACAATGTTCATGTAAAAAAGCTTAAAACGTTATTTCAAGCTTAAAAACCCTTGCATATTGTATTCTGCATCTATCCTTCCAGTGCTGAACGTAAAACAATGATTTTAGACTCTGTTTTCATGCAAAATGGTTAAAATAAATGTTTCACGTTTGTTATACAGAAACGGTGTCTCCTGTTTTACGCTGAACTAGTTGCATTGTGGATTTTGCCTAAAACATCATTTTAGACAATGTTAATGAAAACAGCTTAAAAAGTCATTTCAAACTTGAAAACCCTTGCATATTGTATTATGCATCTGTCCTTCCAGTGCTGAACCTAAAACAATGATTTTAGACCCTGTTTTCATACAAAATGGTTACAAATATTTATTTCACGTTTGTTATACAGAAACGGTGTCTCCTGTCATATGCTTAACTAGTTGCATTGTGGATTTTGCCTAAAACATGATTTTAGACTCTGTTAATGGAAATCAACTTCAAAAGTAATTTCAAACTTGAAAACCCTTGCATATTGTATTCTGCATCTGTCCTTCCAGTGCTGAACCTAAAACAATGATTTTAGACTCTGTTTTCATGCAAAATGGTTAAAAGAAATGTTTCACGTTTGTTATACAGAAACTGTGTCTCCTGTCATATGCTGAACTAGTTGCATTGTGAATTTAGCCTAAAACATGATTTTACACCATGTTCATGTAAAATGCTTAAAACATTATTTCAATCTTGAAAACCCTTGCATATTGTATTCTGCATCTGTCCTTCCAGTGCTGAACCGAAAACAATGATTTTAGACCCTGTTCATGTAAAAAAGCTTAAAACGTTATTTCAAGCTTAAAAACCCTTGCACATTGTATTCTGCATCTGTCCTTCCAGTGATTAACCTAAAACAATGATTTTAGACCCTGTTTTCATGCAAAATGGTTTTAAAAATGTAACATTTGTTATACAGAAACTGTGTCTCCTGTCTTACGCTGAACTATTTGCATTGTGGATTTTGCCTAAAACATGATTTTAGACAATGTTAATGGAAAACAGCTTAAAAAGTAATTTCAAACTTGAAAACCCTTGCATATTGTATTCTGCATCTGTCCTTCCAGTGATGAACCTAATTCAATGATTTTAGACCCTGTTTTCATGCAAAATGGTAAAAATAAATGTTTCATGTTTGTTATACAGAAACAGTGTCTCCTGTCATATGCTGAACTAGTTGCATTGTGGATTTAGCCTAAAACATGATTTTACACCATGTTCATGTAAAATGCTTAAAACGTTATTTCAATCTTGAAAAACCTTGCATATTGTATTCTGCATCTGTCCTTCCAGTGCTGAACACTAAAACAATGATTTTAGACCCTGTTTTCATGCAAAATGGTTAAAATAAATGTTTCACGTTTGTTATACAGAAACGGTGTCTTTTGTCATATGCTGAACTAGTTGCATTGTGGATTTTGCCTAAAACATGATTTTAAACATTGTTAATGGAAAACAGCTTAAAAGTAATTTAAAACATGAAAACCCTTGCATATTGAATTCTGCATCTGTCCTTCCAGTGCTGAACATAAAACAATGATTTTAGACCCTGTTTTCATGCAAAATGGTTTTAAAAAATGTAACGTTTGTTATACGGAAACTGTGTCTCCTGTCATATGCTGAACTAGTTGCATTGTGGATTTTGCCTAAAACATGATTTTAGACAATGTTAATGGGAAACAGCTTAAAAAGTCATTTAAAACTTGAAAACCCTTGCATATTGTATTCTGCATCTGTCCTTCCAGTGATGAACCTAAAACAATGATTTTAGACCCTGTTTTCATGCAAAATGGTTTTAAAAATGTAACATTTGTTATACAGAAACTGTGTCTCCTGTCTTACGCTGAACTAGTTGCATTGTGGATTTTGCCTAAAACATGATTTTAGACAATGTTAATGGAAAACAGCTTAAAACGTTATTTCAAACTTGAAAACCCTTGCATATTGTATTCTGCATCTGTCCTTCCAGTGCTGAACCTAAAACAATGATTTTAGACCCTGTTTTCATGCAAAATGGTTAAAAAAATTATTTCACGTTCGTGATACAGAAACGGTGTCTCCTGTTTTACGCTGAACTAGTTGCATTGTGGATTTTGCCTAAAACATGATTTTAGACAATGTTAATGGAAAACAGCTTCAAAAGTAATTTCAAACTTGAAAACCCTTGCATATTGTATTCTGCATCTGTCCTTCCAGTGCTGAACCTAATTCAATGATTTCAGACCCTGTTTTCATGCAAAATGGTAAAAATAAATGTTTCACGTTTGTTATACAGAAACAGTGTCTCCTTTCATATGCTGAACTAGTTGCATTGTGGATTTTGCCTAAAACATGATTTTAGACAATGTTAATGGAAAACAGCTTAAAAAGTAATTTTAAACTTGAAAACCCTTGCATTTTGTATTCTGCATCTGTCCTTCCAGTGCTGAACCTAATTCAATGAATTTAGACCCTGTTTTCATGCAAAATGGTAAAATAAATGTTTCACGTTTGTTATACAGAAACAGTGTCTCCTGTCATATGCTGAACTAGTTGCATTGTGGATTTTGCCTAAAACATGATTTTAAACATTGTTAATGGAAAACAGCTTAAAAGTAATTTAAAACATGAAAACCCTTGCATATTGAATTATGCATCTGTCCTTCCAGTGCTGAACATAAAACAATGATTTTAGACCCTGTTTTCATGCAAAATGGTTTAAAAAAATGTAACGTTTGTTATACGGAAACTGTGTCTCCTGTCATATGCTGAACTAGTTGCATTGTGGATTTTGCCTAAAACATGATTTTAGACAATGTTAATGGGAAACAGCTTAAAAAGTCATTTAAAACTTGAAAACCCTTGCATATTGTATTCTGCATCTGTCCTTCCAGTGATGAACCTAAAACAATGATTTTAGACCCTTTTTTCATGCACAATAGTTTTAAAAATGTAACATGTGTTATACAGAAACTGTGTCTCCTGTCTTACGCTGAACTAGTTGCATTGTGGATTTTGCCTAAAACATGATTTTAGACAATGTTAATGGAAATCACCTTCAAAAGTAATTTCAAACTTAAAAAACCCTTGCATATTGTATTCTGCATATGTCCTTCCAGTGCTGAATGTAAAACAATGATTTTAGACCCTGTTTTCATGCAAAATGGTTTTAAAAATGTAACATTTGTTATACAGAAACTGTGTCTCCTGTCTTACGCTGAACTAGTTGCATTGTGGATTTTGCCTAAAACATGATTTTAGACAATGTTAATGGAAAACAGCTTAAAACGTTATTTCAAACTTGAAAACCCTTGCATATTGTATTCTGCATCTGTCCTTCCAGTGCTGAA
The DNA here is from genome assembly GCF_964263955.1 of Coregonus lavaretus. Lineage (NCBI taxonomy): Eukaryota > Metazoa > Chordata > Actinopteri > Salmoniformes > Salmonidae > Coregonus > Coregonus lavaretus. The sequence continues at coordinate 4,413,004 of NC_140006.1, forward strand.
CCTAAAACAATGATTTTAGACCCTGTTTTCATGCAAAATGGTTAAAAAATGTATTTCACGTTCGTGATACAGAAACGGTGTCTCCTGTTTTACGCTGAACTAGTTGCATTGTGGATTTTGCCTAAAACATGATTTTAGACAATGTTAATGGAAAACAGCTTAAAAAGTAATTTCAAACTTGAAAACCCTTGCATATTGTATTCTGCATCTGTCCTTCCAGTGATGAACCTAAAACAATGATTTTAGACCCTGTTTTCATGCAAAATGGTTTTAAAAAATGTAACGTTTGTTATACAGAAACTGTTTCTCCTGTCATATGCTGAACTAGTTGCATTGTGGATTTTGCCTAAAACATGATTTTAGACAATGTTAATGGGAAACAGCTTAAAAAGTCATTTAAAACTTGAAACCCTTGCATATTGTATTCTGCATCTGTCCTTCCAGTGCTGAACCTAAAACAATGATTTTAGACCCTGTTGTCATGGAAAATGGTTAAAATAAATGTTTCATGTTTGTTATACAGAAACGGTGTCTCGTGTTTTACGCTGAACTAGTTGCATTGTGGATTTTGCCTAAAACATGATTTTAGACAATGTTTGTCACGGTTTCGGCCGAGGCAGCTCCTCCTCCTTGTTCGGGCGGGTTTCGCCGGTCGTCGTCTCCGGAGTACTAGCTGCCACCGCTCCATGTTTCCTGTTTGATTAGTTTTGTCTGTTAGCCACACCTGTCTTGTGTTATGTCTCATTAAGCACCCTATTTAGTTTCCTTGTTGTTAGTGTAGTGTTGTGTGTAATTGTTTTGTGTCAGGTGTTTGTGCGTTACCCGTGTTTCGGCACGCCATTTGCTATTTAGCTTCCTCCTCGGTTGAGGAGAGTTTTGCGCCCTGTGTTTGTGCGCTCGTGTTTTGACGCCTGTGTGCGTCTTTTGGCCTCTGGCTGTTTTTGGATTTATTTTGCACTCTCCAGTAAAGTCTTGTTGGACTGTCTCTCTGCTTCTGCGCCTGATTCCACACCACACCATTTCTAACATCGTGACAGAATTACACACCTGATATGGAATCAGCAGGAGCACACGTCGACAGCGTGGAGGAACGTCTCCTGGGACAAGAGCATCGCATCAATCGGATCGGGCACGCTTTGGAGGGCGTCATGGACACCCTTCGGCGATGGGAGACCAGCGGTGTTCCCACAGCCCCACCTGTCGCTCCTTCACCACCAGACAACCAGCCCACCCCTCTACCGGAACCCAGTGGAATTCGGCTCTCGCTCCCGAGGGCGTACGACGGCTCCGCTGCCGGGTGTCAGGGGTTCCTTTTGCAAGTGGAGCTCTACCTGGCCACCATACACCCGGCGCCCTCGGGATACGAGAGCGTTTCCGCCCTCATCTCCTGTCTCACCGGCAAGGCGTTGGAGTGGGCCAACGCCGAATGGAGGGGAATAGACTCCGCCACAGTCACCTATGCGGAGTTCTCCCGCCGTTTCCGTGCGGTCTTTGACCATCCACCAGAGGGAAGAGCGGCGGGGGAACGTCTATTCCACCTCCGACAGGGGATGAGGAGCGTTCAAGAGTTTGCGCTGGAGTTCCGGACTCTAGCGGCTGATGCGGGGTGGAATGAGAAGGCCCTCATAGACCACTTTAGGTGTAGCCTTAGGGAGGACGTCCGCAGGGAGTTAGCTTGTAGGGACGCTACATTAACGTTCGACCAGCTTGTGGACATGGCTATTCGTCTGGACAACCTACTCACGACTCGCGGACGTCCCAGATGGGGGCCTCCCATTCCACCATCCAGCGCCTCCGAGCAGAGTCCGATGGAGCTTGGAGGGGCTGGCGCTAGAGGGAGAAGAGGTAGGAACCCGAGGGGGGCAGTCTCCTGCACCAGGTGTGGCCGCGGAGGGCACACCGCGGCTAGGTGCTGGGGAGGGTCCTCTGAGGAGGGACCTCTGAGGAGGGAGATGGCAGGCCATACAGTGGGGAGTCCTCCCAGGTGAGTAGGCGCCCTACTTACCCAGAGCTTTCTGTCGTCCACTTTACATTACCTGTTTGTTTTCCACAGGTTGCACCTCGTTCCCAGCATAAGGCGCTAGTCGATTCAGGCGCAGCTGGGAATTTTATAGATCGTAAATTCTGTGTTAAGTTAGGGATTCCCCTCCTTCCAGTCGATAAGCCTTTCCCCGTACATGCCTTAGATAGTCGTCCGTTAGGATCTGGGTGGATCGGGGAGCTCACAGCGCCACTTAGGATGATGATGCAGGGGGGTCATGAGGAGATGATTCAACTCTATCTGATTGACTCTCCTGCGTATCCGGTGGTACTGGGGCTTCCCTGGTTGACTACCCATGATCCTACTATTTCGTGGCGAGAGAAGGCTCTTAAAGGGTGGTCTGCTCAGTGTGAGGGGTTATGTCTGGGTGTTTCCGTAGGGGCGACCTCGGTGGAGAGTCCGAACCAGATGTCAGCACTGCACATTCCTCCTGAGTATGAGGATTTGGCACTCGTGTTTAGTAAGACCCGAGCGGCACGATTGCCACCTCATAGACAGGGGGATTGTGCGATAGACCTCCAGACAGGAGCCGCGCTTCCACGGAGCCATGTGTATCCTTTGTCACAGGAGGAGAAAAGGGCAATGGAAACTTACATTGCCGAGTCTCTGAGACAGGGATACATACGGCCCTCTACTTCTCCCGCGTCCTCAAGCTTCTTTTTTGTGAAGAAGAAGGATGGAGGTCTGCGTCCGTGTATTGACTACCGCGGTCTCAATCAGGTGACTGTTAAATATAGTTATCCACTTCCGCTGATTGGGACTATGACGGAGTCATTACACAGGGCACGGTTCTTCACAAAATTGGACCTCAGGAGCGCATATAATTTGGTGCGCATTAGGGAGGGCGATGAGTGGAAGACAGCATTTAGTACTACCTCCGGCCATTACGAGTATCTCGTCATGCCATATGGGTTAATGAATGCTCCATCAGTCTTCCAATCGTTTGTAGATGAAATTTTCCGGGACATGCAGGCGCAGGGAGTGGTGGTGTACATCGATGATATTCTGGTGTACAGTCCTACTCGGGCCGAGCATGTAGCCCTGGTGCGCAGGGTATTGAGGAGACTGTTGGAGCATGACCTGTATGTCAAGGCTGAGAAATGTCTGTTCTTTCAGGAGTCAGTTTCCTTTTTGGGTTACCAGTTGTCTGCGTCAGGGGTGAGAATGGAGGTGGACCGAGTGTCCGCCGTGCGTAATTGGCAAACCCCAACGACGGTTAAAGAGGTGCAGCGGTTTTTGGGTTTTGCGAATTACTACCGGAGGTTTATCCGGGGTTTTGGACAGGTGGCAGCTCCCATTACGTCTCTTCTGAAGGGGGGTCCGGTGCGCTTGCAGTGGTCGGCTGAGGCGGACAGGGCTTTTGGGAGACTGAAGGACCTGTTTACCTCGGCTCCGGTGTTGGCGCACCCAGATCCCACTTTACCTTTCCAAGTTGAGGTGGACGCATCTGAGGCCGGTATTGGGGCCGTTCTATCTCAACGCTCGGGTACACCACCTAAGCTCCGCCCCTGTGCTTTTTATTCTAAGAAGCTCAGTCCGGCGGAGCGGAATTATGACGTAGGGGACAGGGAGCTGTTAGCCGTAGTACAGGCCCTAAAGGTGTGGAGGCATTGGCTTGAGGGGGCTCAGCACCCTTTTCTCATTCTGACCGATCACCGTAACCTGGAATACATTCGGGCAGCTAGGAGACTGAATCCTCGCCAGGCTCGATGGACTATGTTTCTCGCCCGGTTTGTGTTTAAGATCACTTACATCCCTGGGTCCCAGAACGGGAAGGCAGATGCTCTGTCCCGCCGGTATGACGCGGAGGAGAGGTGCGTGGAGTCCATTCCCATACTACCGGAGTCTTGTCTGGTGGCACCGGTGGTGTGGGAGGTCGATGCGGAGATCGAGCGGGCGTTACGTACCGACCCTAGTCCTCCACAGTGTCCGGTGGGTCGGACGTACGTCCCGCTCGAGGTCCGGGATCGGTTGATTTATTGGGCTCACACGTCTCCCTCCTCTGGACATCCGGGTATTGGTCAGACAGTGCACTGCCTTAGTACGAAGTACTGGTGGCCAACGTTAGCCAGGGATGTGAGGGTTTATGTCTCCTCCTGCTCAGTGTGTGCCCAGTGTAAGGCACCCAGACACTTGCCCAGGGGTAAATTACAGCCCCTGCCCGTTCCACGACGACCCTGGTCTCACCTATCGGTGGATTTTGTTACCGATCTTCCCTCCTCACAGGGGAATACCACCATCCTGGTCGTTGTGGATCGGTTCTCTAAGGCCTGTCGTCTCCTTCCCATGCCGGGTCTTCCTACTGCCCTACAGACCGCTGAGGCTCTATTCACTCACGTCTTCCGGCATTACGGGGTACCCGAGGATATAGTGTCCGATCGAGGCCCCCAGTTTACCTCCAGAGTCTGGAGAGCATTTATGGAACGTTTGGGGGTCTCGGTGAGCCTTACCTCGGGTTACCACCCGGAGAGCAATGGGCAGGTCGAAAGAGTCAACCAGGATGTGGGTAGGTTTCTGAGGTCATATTGTCAGGGCCGGCCGGAGGAGTGGGCGAGATATGTGCCCTGGGCCGAGATGGCACAGAACTCTCTCCGCCACTCCTCCACTAGACTAACCCCTTTTCAGTGTGTATTAGGGTACCAGCCGGTTCTGGCACCGTGGCATGAGAGCCAGATCGAGGCCCCCACTGTGGATGAGTGGGTACGGCGCTCGGAGGAGACGTGGAGCGCTGCTCACGTCCATCTGCAGCGTGCCATACGTCGACAAAAGACGAGCGCCGACCTACACCGCAGTGAGGGGCCAGTGTACGCACCTGGAGATCGAGTCTGGCTCTCAACCAGAAACCTACCCCTCCGCCTGCCCTGCCGGAAGCTGGGTCGGCGGTTTGTGGGGCCTTTTAAAGTCCTGAGGAGATTGAATGAGGTGTGTTACAGGTTAGAACTACCTATTGATTACAAGAATATTAACCCCTCATTCCATGTGTCTCTCCTCAGGCCGGTGGTAGCTGGTCCACTCCAGGACTTCGAGATTGAGGAGACTCCTCCGCCCCCGTTGGAGATCGAGGGGGCTCCGGCGTACACTGTTCGGACCATCCTGGATTCGAGACGCCGGATGGGGGGTCTCCAATATCTCGTGGAGTGGGAGGGGTACGGTCCGGAGGAGCGGTGCTGGGTGCCGAGGAGGGACATTCTGGATCCGTCCCTGATGACCGAATTCCATCGTGGTCATCCTACGCGCCCTGCTCCACGTCCTCCTGGGCGTCCCCGAGGCTGGAGCCGCGCGTCAAGGGGGGGTACTGTCACGGTTTCGGCCGAGGCAGCTCCTCCTCCTTGTTCGGGCGGGTTTCGCCGGTCGTCGTCTCCGGAGTACTAGCTGCCACCGCTCCATATTTCCTGTTTGATTAGTTTTGTCTGTTAGCCACACCTGTCTTGTGTTATGTCTCATTAAGCACCCTATTTAGTTTCCTTGTTGTTAGTGTAGTGTTGTGTGTAATTGTTTTGTGTCAGGTGTTTGTGCGTTACCCGTGTTTCGGCACGCCATTTGCTATTTAGCTTCCTCCTCGGTTGAGGAGAGTTTTGCGCCCTGTGTTTGTGCGCTCGTGTTTTGACGCCTGTGTGCGTCTTTTGGCCTCTGGCTGTTTTTGGATTTATTTTGCACTCTCCAGTAAAGTCTTGTTGGACTGTCTCTCTGCTTCTGCGCCTGATTCCACACCACACCATTTCTAACATCGTGACAATGTTCATGTAAAAAAGCTTAAAACGTTATTTCAAGATTAAAAACCCTTGCATATTGTATTCTGCATCTGTCCTTCCAGTGATGAACCTAAAACAATGATTTTAGAACCTGTTTTCATGCAAAATGGTTAAAAAGATTTATTTCACGTTTGTTATACAGAAACGGTGTATCCTGTTTTACGCTGAACTAGTTGCATTGTGGATACTGCCTAAAACATGATTTAGACCATGTTCATGTAAAAAAGCTTAAAACGTTATTTCAAGCTTGAAAAACCTTGCATATTGTATTCAGCATCTGTCCTTCCAGTGCTGGACCTAAAACAATGATTTTAGACCCTGTTGTCATGCAAAATGGTTAAAAAAAATATTTCACTTTTCTTATACAGAAACTGTGTCTAATTTCTTACGCTGAACTAGTTGCATTGTGGATTTTGCCTAAGACATGATTTTAAACAATGTTAATGGAAAAAAGCTTAAAAAGTAATTTAAAACATGAAAACACTTGTATATTGTATTCTGCATCTGTCCTTCCAGTGCTGAACCTAAAACAATGATTTTAGACTCTGTTCTCATGCTAAATGGTTAAAATAAATGTTTCACGTTTGTTATACAGAAACAGTGTCTCCTGTCATATGCTGAACTAGTTGCATTGTGGATTTTGCCGAAAACATGATTTTACACCATGTTCATTTAAAATGCTTAAAACGTTATTTCAAGCTTGAAAACCCTTGCATATTGTATTCTGCATCTGTCGTTCCAGTGATGAACCTAAAACAATGATTTTATAACCTGTTTTCATGCAAAATGGTTAAAATAAATGTTTCACGTGTGTTATACAGAAACCATGTCTCCTGTCATATGCTGAACTAGTTGCATTGTGGATTTTGCCGAAAACATGATTTTACACCATGTTCATGTAAAATGCTTAAAACATTATTTCAAGCTTGAAAACCCTTTCATATTGTATTCTGCATCTGTCCTTCCAGTGATGAACCTAAAACAATGATTTTAGAACCTGTTTTCATGCAAAATGGTTAAAAAGATTTATTTCACGTTTGTTATACAGAAACGGTGTCTCCTGTCATATGCTGAACTAGTTGCATTGTGGATTTTCCATAAAACATGATTTTACACCATGTTCATGTAAAATGCTTAAAACGTTATTTCAAGCTTGAAAACCCTTGCATATTGTATTCTGCATCTGTCCTTCCAGTGCTGAACCTAAAACAATTTGAAAAAATTTAACGTTTGTTATACGGAAACTGTGTCTCCTGTCATATGCTGAACTAGTTGCAATGTGGATTTTGCCTAAAACATGATTTTAGACAATGTTCATGTACACAAGCTTAAAACGTTCTTTCAAGCTTAAAAACCCTTGCATATTGTATTCTGCATCTGTCCTTCCAGTGCTGAACCTCAAACAATGATTTAGACCCTGTTTTCATGCAAAATGGTTAAAAAATATATTTCACGTTCGTTATACAGAAACAGTGTCTCCTGTCATATGCTGAACTAGTTGCATTGTGGATTTTGCCTAAAACATGATTTTAGACAATGTTAATGGAAATCAACTTCAAAAGTAATTTCAAGCTTTAAAACACTTGCATATTGAATTCTGCATCTGTCCTTCCAGTGCTGAACCTAAAACAATGATTTAGACCCTGTTTTCATGCAAAATGGTTAAAAAATATATTTCACGTTCGTTATACAGAAACAGTGTCTCCTGTCATATGCTGAACTAGTTGCATTGTGGATTTTGCCTAAAACATGATTTTAGACAATGTTAATGGAAAACAGCTTAAAAAGTCATTTAAAACTTGAAAACCCTTGCATATTGTATTCTGCATCTGTCCTTCCAGTGCTGAACCTAAAACAATGATTTTAGACCCTGTTTTCATGCAAAATGGTTTTAAAAAATGTAACGTTTGTTATACGGAAACTGTGTCTCCTGTCATATGCTGAACTAGTTGCATTTTGGATTTTGCCTAAAACATGATTTTAGACAATGTTAATGGGAAACGGCTTAAAAAGTCATTTAAAACTTGAAAACCCTTGCATATTGTATTCTGCATCTGTCCTTCCAGTGCTGAACCTCAAACAATGATTTAGACCCTGTTTTCATGCAAAATGGTTAAAAAATATATTTCACGTTCGTTATACAGAAACAGTGTCTCCTGTCATATGCTGAACTAGTTGCATTGTGGATTTTGCCTAAAACATGATTTTAGACAATGTTAATGGAAATCAACTTCAAAAGTAATTTCAAGCTTTAAAACACTTGCATATTGAATTCTGCATCTGTCCTTCCAGTGCTGAACCTAAAACAATGATTTAGACCCTGTTTTCATGCAAAATGGTTAAAATAAATGTTTCACGTGTGTTATACAGAAACCATGTCTCCTGTCATATGCTGAACTAGTTGCATTGTGGATTTTGCCGAAAACATGATTTTACACCATGTTCATGTAAAATGCTTAAAACATTATTTCAAGCTTGAAAACCCTTTCATATTGTATTCTGCATCTGTCCTTCCAGTGATGAACCTAAAACAATGATTTTAGAACCTGTTTTCATGCAAAATGGTTAAAAATATTTATTTCACGTTTGTTATACAGAAACGGTGTCTCCTGTCATATGCTGAACTAGTTGCATTGTGGATTTTCCATAAAACATGATTTTACACCATGTTCATGTAAAATGCTTAAAACGTTATTTCAAGCTTGAAAACCCTTGCATATTGTATTCTGCATCTGTCCTTCCAGTGCTGAACCTAAAACAATTTGAAAAAATTTAACGTTTGTTATACGGAAACTGTGTCTCCTGTCATATGCTGAACTAGTTGCATTGTGGATTTTGCCTAAAACATGATTTTAGACAATGTTCATGTACACAAGCTTAAAACGTTCTTTCAAGCTTAAAAACCCTTGCATATTGTATTCTGCATCTGTCCTTCCAGTGCTGAACCTCAAACAATGATTTAGACCCTGTTTTCATGCAAAATGGTTAAAAAATATATTTCACGTTCGTTATACAGAAACAGTGTCTCCTGTCATATGCTGAACTAGTTGCATTGTGGATTTTGCCTAAAACATGATTTTAGACAATGTTAATGGAAATCAACTTCAAAAGTAATTTCAAGCTTTAAAACACTTGCATATTGAATTCTGCATCTGTCCTTCCAGTGCTGAACCTAAAACAATGATTTAGACCCTGTTTTCATGCAAAATGGTTAAAAAATATATTTCACGTTCGTTATACAGAAACAGTGTCTCCTGTCATATGCTGAACTAGTTGCATTGTGGATTTTGCCTAAAACATGATTTTAGACAATGTTAATGGAAAACAGCTTAAAAAGTCATTTAAAACTTGAAAACCCTTGCATATTGTATTCTGCATCTGTCCTTCCAGTGCTGAACCTAAAACAATGATTTTAGACCCTTTTTTCATGCAAAATGGTTTTAAAAAATGTAACGTTTGTTATACGGAAACTGTGTCTCCTGTCATATGCTGAACTAGTTGCATTTTGGATTTTGCCTAAAACATGATTTTAGACAATGTTAATGGGAAACGGCTTAAAAAGTCATTTAAAACTTGAAAACCCTTGCATATTGTATTCTGCATCTGTCCTTCCAGTGCTGAACCTCAAACAATGATTTAGACCCTGTTTTCATGCAAAATGGTTAAAAAATATATTTCACGTTCGTTATACAGAAACAGTGTCTCCTGTCATATGCTGAACTAGTTGCATTGTGGATTTTGCCTAAAACATGATTTTAGACAATGTTAATGGAAATCAACTTCAAAAGTAATTTCAAGCTTTAAAACACTTGCATATTGAATTCTGCATCTGTCCTTCCAGTGCTGAACCTAAAACAATGATTTAGACCCTGTTTTCATGCAAAATGGTTAAAAAATATATTTCACGTTCGTTATACAGAAACAGTGTCTCCTGTCATATGCTGAACTAGTTGCATTGTGGATTTTGCCTAAAACATGATTTTAGACAATGTTAATGGAAAACAGCTTAAAAAGTCATTTAAAACTTGAAAACCCTTGCATATTGTATTCTGCATCTGTCCTTCCAGTGCTGAACCTAAAACAATGATTTTAGACCCTGTTTTCATGCAAAATGGTTTTAAAAAATGTAACGTTTGTTATACGGAAACTGTGTCTCCTGTCATATGCTGAACTAGTTGCATTTTGGATTTTGCCTAAAACATGATTTTAGACAATGTTAATGGGAAACGGCTTAAAAAGTCATTTAAAACTTGAAAACCCTTGCATATTGTATTCTGCATCTGTCCTTCCAGTGCTGAACCTAAAACAATGATTTTAGACCCTGTTGTCATGCAAAATGGTTTTAAAAAATATTTCAGTTTTTTATACAGAAACTGTGTCTCCTTTCTTACGCTGAACTAGTTGCATTGTGGATTTTGCCTAAAACATGATTTTAGACAATGTTAATGGGAATCAACTTAAAAAGTAATTTCAAACTTGAAAACCCTTGCATATTGTATTCTGCATCTGTCCTTCCTGTGCTGAACCTAAAACAATGATTTTAGACCCTGTTTTCATGCAAAATGGTTAAAATAAATGTTTCATGTTTGTTATACAGAAACGGTGTCTCCTGTTTTACGCTGAACTAGTTGCATTGTGGATTTTGCCTAAAACATGATTTTAGACAATGTTAATGAAAAACAGCTTAAAAAGTCATTTCAAACTTGAAAACCCTTGCATATTGTATTATGCATCTGTCCTTCCAGTGCTGAACCTAAAACAATGATTTTAGACCCTGTTTTCATGCAAAATGGTTAAAAATATTTATTTCACGTTTGTTATACAGAAACGGTGTCTGCTGTCATATGCTGAACTAGTTGCATTGTGGATTTTGCCTAAAACATGATTTTACACCATGTTCATGTAAAATGCTTAAAACGTTATTTCAAGCTTGAAAACCCTTGCATGTTGTATTCTGCATATGTCCTTCCAGTGCTGAACCTAAAACAATGATTTTAGACCCTGTTGTCATGCAAAATGGTTTTAAAAAATATTTCAGTTTTTTATACAGAAACTGTGTCTCCTTTCTTACGCTGAACTAGTTGCATTGTGGATTTTGCCTAAAACATGATTTTAGACAATGTTAATGGGAAACAGCTTCAAAAGTAATTTCAAACTTAAAGACCCTTGCATATTGTATTCTGCATTTGTCCTTCCAGTGCTGAATGTAAAACAATGATTTTAGACCCTGTTTTCATGCAAAATTGTTAAAATAAATGTTTTACGTTTGTTATACAGAAACAGTGTCTCCTGTCTTACGCTGAACTAGTTGCATTGTGGATTTTGCCTAAAACATGATTTTAGACAATGTTAATGGAAATCACCTTCAAAAGTAATTTCAAACTTAAAAAACCCTTGCATATTGTATTCTGCATATGTCCTTCCAGTGCTGAATGTAAAACAATGATTTTAGACCCTGTTTTCATGCAAAATGGTTAAAATAAATGTTTCACATTTGTTATACAGAAACGGTGTCTCCTGTTTTACGCTGAACTAGTTGCATTGTGGATTTTGCCTAAAACATGATTTTAGACAATGTTAATGGGAAACGGCTTAAAAAGTCATTTAAAACTTGAAAACCCTTGCATATTGTATTCTGCATCTGTCCTTCCAGTGCTGAACCTAAAACAATGATTTTAGACCCTGTTGTCATGCAAAATGGTTTTAAAAAATATTTCAGTTTTTTATACAGAAACTGTGTCTCCTTTCTTACGCTGAACTAGTTGCATTGTGGATTTTGCCTAAAACATGATTTTAGACAATGTTAATGGGAATCAACTTAAAAAGTAATTTCAAACTTGAAAACCCTTGCATATTGTATTCTGCATCTGTCCTTCCTGTGCTGAACCTAAAACAATGATTTTAGACCCTGTTTTCATGCAAAATGGTTAAAATAAATGTTTCATGTTTGTTATACAGAAACGGTGTCTCCTGTTTTACGCTGAACTAGTTGCATTGTGGATTTTGCCTAAAACATGATTTTAGACAATGTTAATGAAAAACAGCTTAAAAAGTCATTTCAAACTTGAAAACCCTTGCATATTGTATTATGCATCTGTCCTTCCAGTGCTGAACCTAAAACAATGATTTTAGACCCTGTTTTCATGCAAAATGGTTAAAAATATTTATTTCACGTTTGTTATACAGAAACGGTGTCTGCTGTCATATGCTGAACTAGTTGCATTGTGGATTTTGCCTAAAACATGATTTTACACCATGTTCATGTAAAATGCTTAAAACGTTATTTCAAGCTTGAAAACCCTTGCATGTTGTATTCTGCATATGTCCTTCCAGTGCTGAACCTAAAACAATGATTTTAGACCCTGTTGTCATGCAAAATGGTTTTAAAAAATATTTCAGTTTTTTATACAGAAACTGTGTCTCCTTTCTTACGCTGAACTAGTTGCATTGTGGATTTTGCCTAAAACATGATTTTAGACAATGTTAATGGGAAACAGCTTCAAAAGTAATTTCAAACTTAAAGACCCTTGCATATTGTATTCTGCATTTGTCCTTCCAGTGCTGAATGTAAAACAATGATTTTAGACCCTGTTTTCATGCAAAATTGTTAAAATAAATGTTTTACGTTTGTTATACAGAAACAGTGTCTCCTGTCTTACGCTGAACTAGTTGCATTGTGGATTTTGCCTAAAACATGATTTTAGACAATGTTAATGGAAATCACCTTCAAAAGTAATTTCAAACTTAAAAAACCCTTGCATATTGTATTCTGCATATGTCCTTCCAGTGCTGAATGTAAAACAATGATTTTAGACCCTGTTTTCATGCAAAATGGTTAAAATAAATGTTTCACATTTGTTATACAGAAACGGTGTCTCCTGTTTTACGCTGAACTAGTTGCATTGTGGATTTTGCCTAAAACATGATTTTAGACAATGTTAATGGAAATCAACTTCAAAAGTAATTTCAAGCTTGAAAACACTTGCATATTGAATTCTGCATCTGTCCTTCCAGTGCTGAACCTAAAACAATGATTTAGACCCTGTTTTCATGCAAAATGGTTTTTAAAATGTAACATTTGTTATACAGAAACTGTGTCTCCTGTCTTACGCTGAACTAGTTGCATTGTGGATTTTGCCTAAAACATGATTTTAGACAATGTTAATGGAAAACAGCTTAAAAAGTCATTTAAAACTTGAAAACCCTTGCATATTGTATTCTGCATCTGTCCTTCCAGTGATGAACCTAAAACAATGATTTTAGACCCTGTTTTCATGCAAAATGGTTTTTTAAAATGTAACATTTGTTATACAGAAACTGTGTCTCCTGTCTTACGCTGAACTAGTTGCATTGTGGATTTTGCCTAAAACATGATTTTAGACAATGTTAATGGAAAACAGCTTAAAACGTTATTTCAAACTTGAAAACCCTTGCATATTGTATTCTGCATCTGTCCTTCCAGTGCTGAACCTAAAACAATGATTTTAGACCCTGTTTTCATGCAAAATGGTTAAAAAATGTATTTCACGTTCGTGATACAGAAACGGTGTCTCCTGTTTTACGCTGAACTAGTTGCATTGTGGATTTTGCCTAAAACATGATTTTAGACAATGTTAATGGAAAACAGCTTAAAAAGTAATTTCAAACTTGAAAACCCTTGCATATTGTATTCTGCATCTGTCCTTCCAGTGCTGAACCTAATTCAATGATTTCAGACCCTGTTTTCATGCAAAATGGTAAAAATAAATGTTTCACGTTTGTTATACAGAAACAGTGTCTCCTTTCATATGCTGAACTAGTTGCATTGTGGATTTTGCCTAAAACATGATTTTAGACAATGTTAATGGAAAACAGCTTAAAAAGTAATTTTAAACTTGAAAACCCTTGCATATCGTATTCTGCATCTGTCCTTCCAGTGCTGAACCTAATTCAATGAATTTAGACCCTGTTTTCATGCAAAATGGTAAAATAAATGTTTCACGTTTGTTATACAGAAACAGTGTCTCCTGTCATATGCTGAACTAGTTGCATTGTGGATTTTGCCTAAAACGTGATTTTAGACAATGTTAATGGAAAACAGCTTAAAAAGTAATTTTAAACTTGAAAACCCTTGCATTTTGTATTCTGCATCTGTCCTTCCAGTGCTGAACCTAATTCAATGAATTTAGACCCTGTTTTCATGCAAAATGGTAAAATAAATGTTTCACGTTTGTTATACAGAAACAGTGTCTCCTGTCATATGCTGAACTAGTTGCATTGTGGATTTTGCCTAAAACATGATTTTAAACATTGTTAATGGAAAACAGCTTAAAAGTAATTTAAAACATGAAAACCCTTGCATATTGAATTCTGCATCTGTCCTTCCAGTGCTGAACATAAAACAATGATTTTAGACCCTGTTTTCATGCAAAATGGTTTTAAAAAATGTAACGTTTGTTATACGGAAACTGTGTCTCCTGTCATATGCTGAACTAGTGGCATTGTGGATTTTGCCTAAAACATGATTTTAGACAATGTTAATGGGAAACAGCTTAAAAGTAATTTAAAACATGAAAACCCTTGCATATTGAATTCTGCATCTGTCCTTTCAGTGCTGAACATAAAACAATGATTTTAGACCCTGTTTTCATGCACAATAGTTTTAAAAATGTAACATGTGTTATACAGAAACTGTGTCTCCTGTCTTACGCTGAACTAGTTGCATTGTGGATTTTGCCTAAAACATGATTTTACACCATGTTCATGTAAAATGCTTAAAACTTTATTTCAATCTTGAAAACCCTTGCATATTGTATTCTGCATCTGTCCTTCCAGTGCTGAACCTAAAACAATGATTTTAGACCATGTTTTCATGCAAAATGGTAAAAATAAATGTTTCACGTTTGTTATACAGAAACAGTGTCTCCTGTCATATGCTGAACTAGTTGCATTGTGGATTTTGCCTAAAACATGATTTTAGACAATGTTAATGGGAAACAGCTTAAAAAGTCATTTAAAACTTGAAACCCTTGCATATTGTATTCTGCATCTGTCCTTCCAGTGCTGAACCTAAAACAATGATTTTAGACCCTGTTGTCATGGAAAATGGTTAAAATAAATGTTTAATGTTTGTTATACAGAAACGGTGTCTCGTGTTTTACGCTGAACTAGTTGCATTGTGGATTTTGCCTAAAACATGATTTTAGACAATGTTCATGTAAAAAAGCTTAAAACGTTATTTCAAGATTAAAAACCCTTGCATATTGTATTCTGCATCTGTCCTTCCAGTGATGAACCTAAAACAATGATTTTAGAACCTGTTTTCATGCAAAATGGTTAAAAAGATTTATTTCACGTTTGTTATACAGAAACGGTGTATCCTGTTTTACGCTGAACTAGTTGCATTGTGGATACTGCCTAAAACATGATTTTAGACCATGTTCATGTAAAAAAGCTTAAAACGTTATTTCAAGCTTGAAAAACCTTGCATATTGTATTCAGCATCTGTCCTTCCAGTGCTGGACCTAAAACAATGATTTTAGACCCTGTTGTCATGCAAAATGGTTTAAAAAAATATTTCACTTTTCTTATACAGAAACTGTGTCTAATTTCTTACGCTGAACTAGTTGCATTGTGGATTTTGCCTAAGACATGATTTTAAACAATGTTAATGGAAAAAAGCTTAAAAAGTAATTTAAAACATGAAAACACTTGTATATTGTATTCTGCATCTGTCCTTCCAGTGCTGAACCTAAAACAATGATTTTAGACTCTGTTCTCATGCTAAATGGTTAAAATAAATGTTTCACGTTTGTTATACAGAAACAGTGTCTCCTGTCATATGCTGAACTAGTTGCATTGTGGATTTTGCCGAAAACATGATTTTACACCATGTTCATTTAAAATGCTTAAAACGTTATTTCAAGCTTGAAAACCCTTGCATATTGTATTCTGCATCTGTCGTTCCAGTGATGAACCTAAAACAATGATTTTATAACCTGTTTTCATGCAAAATGGTTAAAATAAATGTTTCACGTGTGTTATACAGAAACCATGTCTCCTGTCATATGCTGAACTAGTTGCATTGTGGATTTTGCCGAAAACATGATTTTACACCATGTTCATGTAAAATGCTTAAAACATTATTTCAAGCTTGAAAACCCTTTCATATTGTATTCTGCATCTGTCCTTCCAGTGATGAACCTAAAACAATGATTTTAGAACCTGTTTTCATGCAAAATGGTTAAAAAGATTTATTTCACGTTTGTTATACAGAAACGGTGTCTCCTGTCATATGCTGAACTAGTTGCATTGTGGATTTTCCATAAAACATGATTTTACACCATGTTCATGTAAAATGCTTAAAACGTTATTTCAAGCTTGAAAACCCTTGCATATTGTATTCTGCATCTGTCCTTCCAGTGCTGAACCTAAAACAATTTGAAAAAATGTAACGTTTGTTATACGGAAACTGTGTCTCCTGTCGTATGCTGAACTAGTTGCATTGTGGATTTTGCCTAAAACATGATTTTAGACAATGTTCATGTACACAAGCTTAAAACGTTCTTTCAAGCTTAAAAACCCTTGCATATTGTATTCTGCATCTGTCCTTCCAGTGCTGAACCTCAAACAATGATTTAGACCCTGTTTTCATGCAAAATGGTTAAAAAATATATTTCACGTTCGTTATACAGAAACAGTGTCTCCTGTCATATGCTGAACTAGTTGCATTGTGGATTTTGCCTAAAACATGATTTTAGACAATGTTAATGGAAATCAACTTCAAAAGTAATTTCAAGCTTTAAAACACTTGCATATTGAATTCTGCATCTGTCCTTCCAGTGCTGAACCTAAAACAATGATTTAGACCCTGTTTTCATGCAAAATGGTTAAAAAATATATTTCACGTTCGTTATACAGAAACAGTGTCTCCTGTCATATGCTGAACTAGTTGCATTGTGGATTTTGCCTAAAACATGATTTTAGACAATGTTAATGGAAAACAGCTTAAAAAGTCATTTAAAACTTGAAAACCCTTGCATATTGTATTCTGCATCTGTCCTTCCAGTGCTGAACCTAAAACAATGATTTTAGACCCTGTTGTCATGCAAAATGGTTAAAAAAAATATTTCAGTTTTTTATACAGAAACTGTGTCTCCTTTCTTACGCTGAACTAGTTGCATTGTGGATTTTGCCTAAAACATGATTTTAGACAATGTTAATGGGAATCAACTTAAAAAGTAATTTCAAACTTGAAAACCCTTGCATATTGTATTCTGCATCTGTCCTTCCTGTGCTGAACCTAAAACAATGATTTTAGACCCTGTTTTCATGCAAAATGGTTAAAATAAATGTTTCATGTTTGTTATACAGAAACGGTGTCTCCTGTTTACCGCTGAACTAGTTGCATTGTGGATTTTGCCTAAAACATGATTTTAGACAATGTTAATGAAAAACAGCTTAAAAAGTCATTTCAAACTTGAAAACCCTTGCATATTGTATTATGCATCTGTCCTTCCACTGCTGAACCTAAAACAATGATTTTAGACCCTGTTTTCATGCAAAATTGTTAAAAATATTTATTTCACGTTTGTTATACAGAAACGGTGTCTGCTGTCATATGCTGAACTAGTTGCATTGAGGATTTTGCCTAAAACATGATTTTACACCATGTTCATGTAAAATGCTTAAAACGTTATTTCAAGCTTGAAAACCCTTGCATGTTGTATTCTGCATATGTCCTTCCAGTGCTGAACCTAAAACAATGATTTTAGACCCTGTTGTCATGCAAAATGGTTTTAAAAAATATTTCAGTTTTTTATACAGAAACAGTGTCTCCTGTCATATGCTGAACTAGTTGCATTGTGGATTTTGCCTAAAACATGATTTTAAACATTGTTAATGGAAAACAGCTTAAAAGTAATTTAAAACATGAAAACCCTTGCATATTGAATTCTGCATCTGTCCTTCCAGTGCTGAACATAAAACAATGATTTTAGACCCTGTTTTCATGCAAAATGGTTTTAAAAAATGTAACGTTTGTTATACGGAAACTGTGTCTCCTGTCATATGCTGAACTAGTTGCATTGTGGATTTTGCCTAAAACATGATTTTAGACAATGTTAATGGGAAACAGCTTAAAAGTAATTTAAAACATGAAAACCCTTGCATATTGAATTCTGCATCTGTCCTTCCAGTGCTGAACATAAAACAATGATTTTAGACCCTGTTTTCATGCACAATAGTTTTAAAAATGTAACATGTGTTATACAGAAACTGTGTCTCCTGTCTTACGCTGAACTAGTTGCATTGTGGATTTTGCCTAAAACATGATTTTACACCATGTTCATGTAAAATGCTTAAAACTTTATTTCAATCTTGAAAACCCTTGCATATTGTATTCTGCATCTGTCCTTCCAGTGCTGAACCTAAAACAATGATTTTAGACCATGTTTTCATGCAAAATGGTAAAAATAAATGTTTCACGTTTGTTATACAGAAACAGTGTCTCCTGTCATATGCTGAACTAGTTGCATTGTGGATTTTGCCTAAAACATGATTTTAGACAATGTTAATGGGAAACAGCTTAAAAAGTCATTTAAAACTTGAAACCCTTGCATATTGTATTCTGCATCTGTCCTTCCAGTGCTGAACCTAAAACAATGATTTTAGACCCTGTTGTCATGGAAAATGGTTAAAATAAATTTTTAATGTTTGTTATACAGAAACGTTGTCTCGTGTTTTACGCTGAACTAGTTGCATTGTGGATTTTGCCTAAAACATGATTTTAGACAATGTTCATGTAAAAAAGCTTAAAACGTTATTTCAAGATTAAAAACCCTTGCATATTGTATTCTGCATCTGTCCTTCCAGTGATGAACCTAAAACAATGATTTTAGAACCTGTTTTCATGCAAAATGGTTAAAAAGATTTATTTCACGTTTGTTATACAGAAACGGTGTATCCTGTTTTACGCTGAACTAGTTGCATTGTGGATACTGCCTAAAACATGATTTTAGACCATGTTCATGTAAAAAAGCTTAAAACATTATTTCAAGCTTGAAAAACCTTGCATATTGTATTCAGCATCTGTCCTTCCAGTGCTGGACCTAAAACAATGATTTTAGACCCTGTTGTCATGCAAAATGGTTAAAAAAAATATTTCACTTTTCTTATACAGAAACTGTGTCTAATTTCTTACGCTGAACTAGTTGCATTGTGGATTTTGCCTAAGACATGATTTTAAACAATGTTAATGGAAAAAAGCTTAAAAAGTAATTTAAAACATGAAAACACTTGTATATTGTATTCTACATCTGTCCTTCCAGTGCTGAACCTAAAACAATGATTTTAGACTCTGTTCTCATGCTAAATGGTTAAAATAAATGTTTCACGTTTGTTATACAGAAACAGTGTCTCCTGTCATATGCTGAACTAGTTGCATTGTGGATTTTGCCGAAAACATGATTTTACACCATGTTCATTTAAAATGCTTAAAACGTTATTTCAAGCTTGAAAACCCTTGCATATTGTATTCTGCATCTGTCGTTCCAGTGATGAACCTAAAACAATGATTTTATAACCTGTTTTCATGCAAAATGGTTAAAATAAATGTTTCACGTGTGTTATACAGAAACCATGTCTCCTGTCATATGCTGAACTAGTTGCATTGTGGATTTTGCCGAAAACATGATTTTACACCATGTTCATGTAAAATGCTTAAAACATTATTTCAAGCTTGAAAACCCTTTCATATTGTATTCTGCATCTGTCCTTCCAGTGATGACCCTAAAACAATGATTTTAGAACCTGTTTTCATGCAAAATGGTTAAAAAGATTTATTTCACGTTTGTTATACAGAAACGGTGTCTCCTGTCATATGCTGAACTAGTTGCATTGTGGATTTTCCATAAAACATGATTTTACACCATGTTCATGTAAAATGCTTAAAACGTTATTTCAAGCTTGAAAACCCTTGCATATTGTATTCTGCATCTGTCCTTCCAGTGCTGAACCTAAAACAATTTGAAAAAATGTAACGTTTGTTATACGGAAACTGTGTCTCCTGTCGTATGCTGAACTAGTTGCATTGTGGATTTTGCCTAAAACATGATTTTAGACAATGTTCATGTACACAAGCTTAAAACGTTCTTTCAAGCTTAAAAACCCTTGCATATTGTATTCTGCATCTGTCATTCCAGTGCTGAACCTCAAACAATGATTTAGACCCTGTTTTCATGCAAAATGGTTAAAAAATATATTTCACGTTCGTTATACAGAAACAGTGTCTCCTGTCATATGCTGAACTAGTTGCATTGTGGATTTTGCCTAAAACATGATTTTAGACAATGTTAATGGAAATCAACTTCAAAAGTAATTTCAAGCTTTAAAACACTTGCATATTGAATTCTGCATCTGTCCTTCCAGTGCTGAACCTAAAACAATGATTTAGACCCTGTTTTCATGCAAAATGGTTAAAAAATATATTTCACGTTCGTTATACAGAAACAGTGTCTCCTGTCATATGCTGAACTAGTTGCATTGTGGATTTTGCCTAAAACATGATTTTAGACAATGTTAATGGAAAACAGCTTAAAAAGTCATTTAAAACTTGAAAACCCTTGCATATTGTATTCTGCATCTGTCCTTCCAGTGCTGAACCTAAAACAATGATTTTAGACCCTGTTGTCATGCAAAATGGTTTAAAAAAATATTTCAGTTTTTTATACAGAAACTGTGTCTCCTTTCTTACGCTGAACTAGTTGCATTGTGGATTTTGCCTAAAACATGATTTTAGACAATGTTAATGGGAATCAACTTAAAAAGTAATTTCAAACTTGAAAACCCTTGCATATTGTATTCTGCATCTGTCCTTCCTGTGCTGAACCTAAAACAATGATTTTAGACCCTGTTTTCATGCAAAATGGTTAAAATAAATGTTTCATGTTTGTTATACAGAAACGGTGTCTCCTGTTTACCGCTGAACTAGTTGCATTGTGGATTTTGCCTAAAACATGATTTTAGACAATGTTAATGAAAAACAGCTTAAAAAGTCATTTCAAACTTGAAAACCCTTGCATATTGTATTATGCATCTGTCCTTCCACTGCTGAACCTAAAACAATGATTTTAGACCCTGTTTTCATGCAAAATGGTTAAAAATATTTATTTCACGTTTGTTATACAGAAACGGTGTCTGCTGTCATATGCTGAACTAGTTGCATTGAGGATTTTGCCTAAAACATGATTTTACAACATGTTCATGTAAAATGCTTAAAACATTATTTCAAGCTTGAAAACCCTTGCATGTTGTATTCTGCATATGTCCTTCCAGTGCTGAACCTAAAACAATGATTTTAGACCCTGTTGTCATGCAAAATGGTTTTAAAAAATATTTCAGTTTTTTATACAGAAACTGTGTCTCCTTTCTTACGCTGAACTAGTTGCATTGTGGATTTTGCCTAAAACATGATTTTAAACATTGTTAATGGAAAACAGCCTAAAAGTAATTTAAAACATGAAAACCCTTTCATATTGTATTATGCATCTGTCCTTCCAGTGCTGAACCTAAAACAATGATTTTAGACTCTGTTTTCATGCAAAATGGTTTTAAAAAATGTAACGTTTGTTATACTGAAACTGTGTCTCCTGTCATATGCTGAACTAGTTGCATTGTGGATTTTGCCTAAAACATGATTTTAGACAATTTTAATGGAAATCACCTTCAAAAGTAATTTCAAACTTAAAAAACCCTTGCATATTGTATTCTGCATATGTCCTTCCAGTGCTGAACGTAAAACAATGATTTTAGACCCTGTTTTCATGCAAAATGGTTAAAATAAATGTTTCACATTTGTTATACAGAAACGGTGTCTCCTGTTTTACGCTGAACTAGTTGCATTGTGGATTTTGCCTAAAACATGATTTTAGACAATGTTAATGGAAATCAACTTCAAAAGTAATTTCAAGCTTGAAAACACTTGCATATTGAATTCTGCATCTGTCCTTCCAGTGCTGAACCTAAAACAATGATTTAGACCCTGTTTTCATGCAAAATGGTTAAAAAATATATTTCACGTTCGTTATACAGAAACAGTGTCTCCTGTCATATGCTGAACTAGTTGCATTGTGGATTTTGCCTAAAACGAGATTTTAGACAATGTTAATGGAAAACAGCTTAAAAAGTCATTTAAAACTTGAAAACCCTTGCATATTGTATTCTGCATCTGTCCTTCCAGTGATGAACCTAAAACAATGATTTTAGACCCTGTTTTCATGCAAAATGGTTTTAAAAAATGTAACGTTTGTTATACGGAAACTGTGTCTCCTGTCATATGCTGAACTAGTTGTTTTGTGGATTTTGCCTAAAACATGATTTTAGACAATGTTAATGGGAATCAACTTAAAAAGTAATTTCAAACTTGAAAACCCTTGCATATTGTATTCTGCATCTGTCCTTCCAGTGCTGAACCTAAAACAATGATTTTAGACCCTGTTTTCATGCAAAATGGTTAAAATAAATGTTTCATGTTTGTTATACAGAAACGGTGTCTCCTGTTTTACGCTGAACTAGTTGCATTGTGGATTTTGCCTAAAACATGATTTTAGACAATGTTAATGGAAATCCACTTCAAAAGTAATTTCAAGCTTGAAAACACTTGCATATTGAATTCTGCATCTGTCCTTCCAGTGCTGAAACTAAAACAATGATTTAGACCCTGTTTTCATGCAAAATGGTTAAAAAATATATTTCACGTTCGTTATACAGAAACAGTGTCTCCTGTCATATGCTGAACTAGTTGCATTGTGGATTTTGCCTAAAACGAGATTTTAGACAATGTTAATGGAAAACAGCTTAAAAAGTCATTTAAAACTTGAAAACCCTTGCATATTGTATTCTGCATCTGTCCTTCCAGTGATGAACCTAAAACAGTGATTTTAGACCCTGTTTTCATGCAAAATGGTTTTAAAAAATGTAACGTTTGTTATACGGAAACTGTGTCTCCTGTCATATACTGAACTAGTTGCATTGTGGATTTTGCCTAAAACATGATTTTAGACAATGTTAATGGGAATCAACTTAAAAAGTAATTTCAAACTTGAAAACCCTTGCATATTGTATTCTGCATCTGTCCTTCCAGTGCTGAACCTAAAACAATGATTTTAGACCCTGTTTTCATGCAAAATGGTTAAAATAAATGTTTCATGTTTGTTATACAGAAACGGTATCTGCTGTCATATGCTGAACTAGTTGCATTGTGGATTTTGCCTAAAACATGATTTTACACCATGTTCATGTAAAATGCTTAAAACGTTATTTCAAGCTTGAAAACCCTTGCATGTTGTATTCTGCATATGTCCTTCCAGTGCTGAACCTAAAACAATGATTTTAGACCCTGTTTTCATGCAAAATGGTTAAAAAATATATTTCACGTTCGTTATACAGAAACAGTGTCTCCTGTCATATGCTGAACTAGTTGCATTGTGGATTTTGCCTAAATCATGATTTTAGACAATGTTAATGGGAAACAGCTTCAAAAGTAATTTCAAACTTAAAAGACCCTTGCATATTGTATTCTGCATTTCTCCTTCCAGTGCTGAATGTAAAACAATGATTTTAGACCCTGTTTTCATGCAAAATGGTTAAAATAAATGTTTTACGTTTGTTATACAGAAACAGTGTCTCCTGTCTTACGCTGAACTAGTTGCATTGTGGATTTTGCCTAAAACATGATTTTAGACAATGTTAATGGAAATCACCTTCAAAAGTAATTTCAAACTTAAAAAACCCTTGCATATTGTATTCTGCAAATGTCCCTCCAGTGCTGAACGTAAAACAATGATTTTAGACCCTGTTTTCATGCAAAATGGTTAAAATAAATGTTTCACATTTGTTATACAGAAACGGTGTCTCCTGTTTTACGCTGAACTAGTTGCATTGTGGATTTTGCCTAAAACATGATTTTAGACAATGTTAATGAAAAACAGCTTAAAAAGTCATTTCAAACTTGAAAACCTTGCATATTGTATTCTGCATCTGTCCTTCCAGTGCTGAACCTAAAACAATGATTTTAGACTCTGTTTTCATGCAAAATGGTTAAAATAAATGTTTCATGTTTGTTATACAGAAACGGTGTCTCCTGTTTTACGCTGAACTAGTTGCATTGTGGATTTTGCCTAAAACATGATTTTAGACAATGTTAATGGAAATCACCTTCAAAAGTAATTTCAAACTTAAAAAACCCTTGCATATTGTATTCTGCATTTGTCCTTCCAGTGCTGAACCTAAAGCAATGATTTTAGACTCTGTTTTCATGCAAAATGGTTAAAATAAATGTTTCATGTTTGTTATACAGAAACGGTGTCTCCTGTTTTACGCTGAACTAGTTGCATTGTGGATTTTGCCTAAAACATGATTTTAGACAATGTTAATGAAAAACAGCTTAAAAAGTCATTTCAAACTTGAAAACCCTTGCATATTGTATTCTGCATCTGTCCTTCCAGTGCTGAACCTAAAACAATGATTTTAGACCCTGTTTTCATGCAAAATGGTTAAAAATATTTATTTCACGTTTGTTATACGGAAACTGTGTCTCCTGTCATATGCTGAACTAGTTGCATTGTGGATTTTGCCTAAAACATGATTTTAGACAATGTTAATGGGAAACAGCTTAAAAAGTAATTTCAAACTTAAAAGACCCTTGCATATTGTATTCTGCATTTGTCCTTCCAGTGCTGAACCTAAAACAATGATTTTAGACCCTGTTTTCATGCAAAATGGTAAAAAAAATATATTTCACGTTCGTTATACAGAAACAGTGTCTCCTGTCATATGCTGAACTAGTTGCATTGTGGATTTTGCCTAAAGCATGATTTTAGACAATGTTCATGTAAAAAACACTTAAAACGTTATTTCAAGCTTAAAAACCCTTGCATATTGTATTCTGCATCTGTCCTTCCAGTGATGAACCTAAAACAATGATTTTAGACCCTGTTGTCATGCAAAATGGTTAAAAAATATATTTCAGTTTTTTTTACAGAAACGGTGTCTCCTTTCTTACGCTGAACTAGTTGCATTGTGGATTTTGCCTAAAACATGATTTTAGACAATGTTAATGGAAAAATCAACTTCAAAAGTAATTTCAAACTTGAAAACCGTTGCATATTGTATTCTGCATCTGTCCTTCCAGTGCTGAACCTAAAACAATGATTTTAGACTCTGTTTTCATGCAAAATGGTTAAAAGAAATGTTTATCGTTTGTTATACAGAAACGGTGTCTCCTGTCATGTGCTGAACTAGTTGCATTGTGGATTTTGCCTAAAACATGATTTTAGACAATGTTAATGGAAATCAACTTCAAAAGTAATTTCAAACTTGAAAACCCTTGCATATTGTATTCTGCATCTGTCCTTCCAGTGCTGAACATAAAACAATGATTTTAGACCCTGTTTTCATGCAAAATGGTTAAAATACATTTTTCATGTTTGTTATACAGAAACGGTGTCTCCTGTTTTACGCTGAACTAGTTGCATTGTGGATTTTGCCTAAAACATGATTTTAGACAATGTTAATGAAAAACAGCTTAAAAAGTCATTTCAAACTTGAAAACCCTTGCATATTGTATTATGCATCTGTCCTTCCAGTGCTGAACCTAAAACAATGATTTTAGACGCTGTTGTCATGCAAAATGGTTTAAAAAAATAGTTCAGTTTTTTATACAGAAACTGTGTCTCCTTTCTTACGCTGAACTAGTTGCATTGTGGATTTTGCCTAAAACATGATTTTAAACATTGTTAATGGAAAACAGCTTAAAAGTAATTTAAAACATGAAAACCCTTGCATATTGTATTCTGCATCTCTCCTTCCAGTGCTGAACCTAAAACAGTGATTTTAAACCCTGTTTTCATGCAAAATGGTTTTAAAAAATGTTACGTTTGTTATACGGAAACTGTGTATCCTGTCATATGCTGAACTAGTTGCATTGTGGATTTTGCCTAAAACATGATTTTAAACATTGTTAATGGAAAACAGCTTAAAAAGTCATTTCAAACTTGAAAACCCTTGCATATTGTATTCTGCATCTGTCCTTCCAGTGCTGAACGTAAAACAATGATTTTAGACCCTGTTTTCATGCAAAATTGTTAAAATAAATGTTTTACGTTTGTTATACAGAAACAGTGTCTCCTGTCTTACGCTGAACTAGTTGCATTGTGGATTTTGCCTAAAACATGATTTTAGACAATGTTAATGGAAATGACCTTCAAAAGTAATTTCAAACTTAAAAAACCCTTGCATATTGTATTCTGCATTTGTCCTTCCAGTGCTGAACCTAAAGCAATGATTTTAGACTCTGTTTTCATGCAAAATGGTTAAAATAAATGTTTCATGTTTGTTATACAGAAACGGTGTCTCCTGTTTTACGCTGAACTAGTTGCATTGTGGATTTTGCCTAAAACATGATTTTAGACAATGTTAATGAAAAACAGCTTAAAAAGTCATTTCAAACTTGAAAACCCTTGCCTATTGTAGAGCGCACCTGTACTTCCAGTGCTGAACGAAAACCCATGATTTTGGACCCTGTTTTCATGCGAAATGGCTAAAAGAAATGTTTCACATTTGTTACACTCAAACAGTGTCTCCTGTCATATGCTGAACTGGTCGCATTGTGGATTTGGCCTAAAACATGATTTTGGACAATGTTCATGGAACTCAGCTTAAAACGTACTTGCAGACTTGAAAACCCTTGCCTATTGTAGAGCGCGCCTGTACTTCCAGTGCTGAACGAAAACCAATGATTTTGGACCCTGTTTTCATGTGAAATGGCTAAAATAATTGTTTTCACGTTTGTTACACTCAAACAGTGTCTCCTGTCATATGCTGAACTGGTCGCATTGTGGATTTGGCCTAAAACATGATTTTGGACAATGTTCATGGAACTCAGCTTAAAACGTACTTGCAGACTTGAAAACCCTTGCCTATTGTAGAGTGCGCCTGTCCTTCCAGTGCTGAACGAAAACCCATGATTTTGGACCCTGTTTTCATGCGAAATGGCTAAAAGAAATGTTTCACGTTTGTTACACTCAAACAGTGTCTCCTGTCATATGCTGAACTGGTCGCATTGTGGATTTGGCCTAAAACATGATTTTGGACAATGTTCATGGAACTCAGCTTAAAACGTACTTGCAGACTTGAAAACCCTTGCCTATTGTAGAGCGCGCCTGTACTTCCAGTGCTGAACGAAAACCAATGATTTTGGACCCTGTTTTCATGTGAAATGGCTAAAATAATTGTTTTCACGTTTGTTACACTCAAACAGTGTCTCCTGTCATATGCTGAACTGGTCGCATTGTGGATTTGGCCTAAAACATGATTTTGGACAATGTTCATGGAACTCAGCTTAAAACGTACTTGCAGACTTGAAAACCCTTGCCTATTGTAGAGTGCGCCTGTCCTTCCAGTGCTGAACGAAAACCCATGATTTTGGACCCTGTTTTCATGCGAAATGGCTAAAAGAAATGTTTCACATTTGTTACACTCAAACAGTGTCTCCTGTCATATGCTGAACTGGTCGCATTGTGGATTTGGCCTAAAACATGATTTTGGACAATGTTCATGGAACTCAGCTTAAAACGTACTTGCAGACTTGAAAACCCTTGCCTATTGTAGAGCGCGCCTGTCCTTCCAGTGCTGAACGAAAACCAATGATTTTGGACCCTGTTTTCATGCGAAATGGCTAAAATAAATGTTTCACATTTGTTACACTCAAACAGTGTCTCCTGTCATATGCTGAACTGGTCGCATTGCGGATTTGGCCTAAAACATGATTTTGGACAATGTTCATGGAACTCAGCTTAAAACGTACTTGCAGACTTGAAAACCCTTGCCTATTGTAGAGCGCGCCTGTCCTTCCAGTGCTGCACGAAAACCCATGATTTTGGACCCTGTTTTCATGCGAAATGGCTAAAATAATTGTTTCATGTTTGTTACACTCAAACAGTGTCTCCTGTCATATGCTGAACTGGTCGCATTGTGGTTTTGGGTTAAAACATGATTTTGGACAATGTTCATGGAACTCAGCTTAAAACGTACTTGCAGACTTGAAAACCCTTGCCTATTGTAGAGCGCGCCTGTCCTTCCAGTGCTGAACGAAAACCCATGATTTTGGACCCTGTTTTCATGCGAAATGGCTAAAAGAAACGTTTCACGTTTGTTACACTCAAACAGTGTCTCCTGTCATATGCTGAACTGGTCGCGTTGCGGATTTGGCCTAAAACATGATTTTGGACAATGTTCATGGAACTCAGCTTAAAACGTACTTGCAGACTTGAAAACCCTTGCCTATTGTAGAGCGCGCCTGTCCTTCCAGTGCTGCACGAAAACCCATGATTTTGGACCCTGTTTTCATGCGAAATGGCTAAAATAATTGTTTCACGTTTGTTACACTCAAACAGTGTCTCCTGTCATATGCTGAACTGGTCGCATTGTGGATTTGGGTTAAAACATGATTTTGGACAATGTTCATGGAACTCAGCTTAAAACGTACTTGCAGACTTGAAAACCCTTGCCTATTGTAGAGCGCAACTGTCCTTCCAGTGCTGCACGAAAACCCATGATTTTGGACCCTGTTTTCATGCGAAATGGCTAAAAGAAATGTTTCACGTTTGTTACAGTCAAACAGTGTCTCCTGTCATATGCTGAACTGGTCGCATTGTGGATTTGGGTTAAAACATGATTTTGGACAATGTTCATGGAACTCAGCTTAAAACGTACTTGCAGACTTGAAAACCCTTGCCTATTGTAGAGCGCACCTGTACTTCCAGTGCTGAACGAAAACCCATGATTTTGGACCCTGTTTTCATGCGAAATGGCTAAAAGAAATGTTTCACATTTGTTACACTCAAACAGTGTCTCCTGTCATATGCTGAACTGGTCGCATTGTGGATTTGGCCTAAAACATGATTTTGGACAATGTTCATGGAACTCAGCTTAAAACGTACTTGCAGACTTGAAAACCCTTGCCTATTGTAGAGCGCACCTGTCCTTCCAGTGCTGAACGAAAACCCATGATTTTGGACCCTGTTTTCATGCGAAATGGCTAAAAGAAATGTTTCACGTTTGTTACACTCAAACAGTGTCTCCTGTCATATGCTGAACTGGTCGCATTGTGGATTTGGGTTAAAACATGATTTTGGACAATGCTCATGGAACTCAGCTTAAAACGTACTTGCAGACTTGAAAACCCTTGCCTATTGTACAGCGCGCCTGTACTTCCAGTGCTGAACGAAAACCAATGATTTTGGACCTTGTTTTCATGCGAAATGGCTAAAATAATTGTTTCACGTTTGTTACACTTAAACAGTGTCTCCTGTCATATGCTGAACTGGTCGCATTGTGGATTTGGCCTAAAACATGATTTTGGACAATGTTCATGGAACTCAGCTTAAAACTTACTTGCAGACTTGAAAACCCTTGCCTATTGTAGAGCGCGCCTGTCCTTCCAGTGCTGAACGAAAACCCATGATTTTGGACCCTGTTTTCATGCGAAATGGCTAAAAGAAATGTTTCACATTTGTTACACTCAAACAGTGTCTCCTGTCATATGCTGAACTGGTCGCATTGTGGATTTGGCCTAAAACATGATTTTGGACAATGTTCATGGAACTCAGCTTAAAACGTACTTGCAGACTTGAAAACCCTTGCCTATTGTAGAGCGCGCCTGTCCTTCCAGTGCTGCACGAAAACCCATGATTTTGGACCCTGTTTTCATGCGAAATGGCTAAAATAATTGTTTCACGTTTGTTACACTCAAACAGTGTCTCCTGTCATATGCTGAACTGGTCGCATTGTGGATTTGGGTTAAAACATGATTTTGGACAATGTTCATGGAACTCAGCTTAAAACGTACTTGCAGACTTGAAAACCCTTGCCTATTGTAGAGCGCACCTGTCCTTCCAGTGCTGAACGAAAACCCATGATTTTGGACCCTGTTTTCATGCGAAATGGCTAAAAGAAATGTTTCACGTTTGTTACACTCAAACAGTGTCTCCTGTCATATGCTGAACTGGTCGCATTGTGGATTTGGGTTAAAACATGATTTTGGACAATGCTCATGGAACTCAGCTTAAAACGTACTTGCAGACTTGAAAACCCTTGCCTATTGTACAGCGCGCCTGTACTTCCAGTGCTGAACGAAAACCAATGATTTTGGACCTTGTTTTCATGCGAAATGGCTAAAATAATTGTTTCACGTTTGTTACACTCAAACAGTGTCTCCTGTCATATGCTGAACTGGTCGCATTGTGGATTTGGCCTAAAACATGATTTTGGACAATGTTCATGGAACTCAGCTTAAAACTTACTTGCAGACTTGAAAACCCTTGCCTATTGTAGAGCGCGCCTGTCCTTCCAGTGCTGAACGAAAACCCATGATTTTGGACCCTGTTTTCATGCGAAATGGCTAAAAGAAATGTTTCACATTTGTTACACTCAAACAGTGTCTCCTGTCATATGCTGAACTGGTCGCATTGTGGATTTGGCCTAAAACATGATTTTGGACAATGTTCATGGAACTCAGCTTAAAACGTACTTGCAGACTTGAAAACCCTTGCCTATTGTAGAGCGCGCCTGTCCTTCCAGTGCTGAACGAAAACCCATGATTTTGGACCTTGTTTTCATGCGAAATGGCTAAAAGAAATGTTTCACGTTTGTTACACTCAAACAGTGTCTCCTGTCATATGCTGAACTGGTCGCATTGCGGATTTGGCCTAAAACATGATTTTGGACAATGTTCATGGAACTCAGCTTAAAACGTACTTGCAGACTTGAAAACCCTTGCCTATTGTAGAGCGCGCCTGTCCTTCCAGTGCTGCACGAAAACCCATGATTTTGGACCCTGTTTTCATGCGAAATGGCTAAAATAATTGTTTCACGTTTGTTACACTCAAACAGTGTCTCCTGTCATATGCTGAACTGGTCGCATTGTGGATTTGGGTTAAAACATGATTTTGGACAATGTTCATGGAACTCAGCTTAAAACGTACTTGCAGACTTGAAAACCCTTGCCTATTGTAGAGCGCACCTGTACTTCCAGTGCTGAACGAAAACCCATGATTTTGGACCCTGTTTTCATGCGAAATGGCTAAAAGAAATGTTTCACATTTGTTACACTCAAACAGTGTCTCCTGTCATATGCTGAACTGGTCGCATTGTGGATTTGGCCTAAAACATGATTTTGGACAATGTTCATGGAACTCAGCTTAAAACGTACTTGCAGACTTGAAAACCCTTGCCTATTGTAGAGCGCGCCTGTCCTTCCAGTGCTGAACGAAAACCAATGATTTTGGACCCTGTTTTCATGCGAAATGGCTAAAATAAATGTTTCACATTTGTTACACTCAAACAGTGTCTCCTGTCATATGCTGAACTGGTCGCATTGCGGATTTGGCCTAAAACATGATTTTGGACAATGTTCATGGAACTCAGCTTAAAACGTACTTGCAGACTTGAAAACCCTTGCCTATTGTAGAGCGCGCCTGTCCTTCCAGTGCTGCACGAAAACCCATGATTTTGGACCCTGTTTTCATGCGAAATGGCTAAAATAATTGTTTCACGTTTGTTACACTCAAACAGTGTCTCCTGTCATATGCTGAACTGGTCGCATTGTGGTTTTGGGTTAAAACATGATTTTGGACAATGTTCATGGAACTCAGCTTAAAACGTACTTGCAGACTTGAAAACCCTTGCCTATTGTAGAGCGCGCCTGTCCTTCCAGTGCTGAACGAAAACCCATGATTTTGGACCCTGTTTTCATGCGAAATGGCTAAAAGAAATGTTTCACGTTTGTTACACTCAAACAGTGTCTCCTGTCATATGCTGAACTGGTCGCGTTGCGGATTTGGCCTAAAACATGATTTTGGACAATGTTCATGGAACTCAGCTTAAAACGTACTTGCAGACTTGAAAACCCTTGCCTATTGTAGAGCGCACCTGTCCTTCCAGTGCTGCACGAAAACCCATGATTTTGGACCCTGTTTTCATGCGAAATGGCTAAAATAATTGTTTCACGTTTGTTACACTCAAACAGTGTCTCCTGTCATATGCTGAACTGGTCGCATTGTGGATTTGGGTTAAAACATGATTTTGGACAATGTTCATGGAACTCAGCTTAAAACGTACTTGCAGACTTGAAAACCCTTGCCTATTGTAGAGCGCAACTGTCCTTCCAGTGCTGCACGAAAACCCATGATTTTGGACCCTGTTTTCATGCGAAATGGCTAAAAGAAATGTTTCACGTTTGTTACAGTCAAACAGTGTCTCCTGTCATATGCTGAACTGGTCGCATTGTGGATTTGGGTTAAAACATGATTTTGGACAATGTTCATGGAACTCAGCTTAAAACGTACTTGCAGACTTGAAAACCCTTGCCTATTGTAGAGCGCACCTGTACTTCCAGTGCTGAACGAAAACCCATGATTTTGGACCCTGTTTTCATGCGAAATGGCTAAAAGAAATGTTTCACATTTGTTACACTCAAACAGTGTCTCCTGTCATATGCTGAACTGGTCGCATTGTGGATTTGGCCTAAAACATGATTTTGGACAATGTTCATGGAACTCAGCTTAAAACGTACTTGCAGACTTGAAAACCCTTGCCTATTGTACAGCGCGCCTGTACTTCCAGTGCTGAACGAAAACCAATGATTTTGGACCTTGTTTTCATGCGAAATGGCTAAAATAATTGTTTCACGTTTGTTACACTCAAACAGTGTCTCCTGTCATATGCTGAACTGGTCGCATTGTGGATTTGGCCTAAAACATGATTTTGGACAATGTTCATGGAACTCAGCTTAAAACTTACTTGCAGACTTGAAAACCCTTGCCTATTGTAGAGCGCGCCTGTCCTTCCAGTGCTGAACGAAAACCCATGATTTTGGACCCTGTTTTCATGCGAAATGGCTAAAAGAAATGTTTCACATTTGTTACACTCAAACAGTGTCTCCTGTCATATGCTGAACTGGTCGCATTGTGGATTTGGCCTAAAACATGATTTTGGACAATGTTCATGGAACTCAGCTTAAAACGTACTTGCAGACTTGAAAACCCTTGCCTATTGTAGAGCGCGCCTGTCCTTCCAGTGCTGAACGAAAACCCATGATTTTGGACCCTGTTTTCATGCGAAATGGCTAAAAGAAATGTTTCACGTTTGTTACACTCAAACAGTGTCTCCTGTCATATGCTGAACTGGTCGCATTGCGGATTTGGCCTAAAACATGATTTTGGACAATGTTCATGGAACTCAGCTTAAAACGTACTTGCAGACTTGAAAACCCTTGCCTATTGTAGAGCGCGCCTGTCCTTCCAGTGCTGCACGAAAACCCATGATTTTGGACCCTGTTTTCATGCGAAATGGCTAAAATAATTGTTTCACGTTTGTTACACTCAAACAGTGTCTCCTGTCATATGCTGAACTGGTCGCATTGTGGATTTGGGTTAAAACATGATTTTGGACAATGCTCATGGAACTCAGCTTAAAACGTACTTGCAGACTTGAAAACCCTTGCCTATTGTACAGCGCGCCTGTACTTCCAGTGCTGAACGAAAACCAATGATTTTGGACCTTGTTTTCATGCGAAATGGCTAAAATAATTGTTTCACGTTTGTTACACTCAAACAGTGTCTCCTGTCATATGCTGAACTGGTCGCATTGTGGATTTGGCCTAAAACATGATTTTGGACAATGTTCATGGAACTCAGCTTAAAACTTACTTGCAGACTTGAAAACCCTTGCCTATTGTAGAGCGCGCCTGTCCTTCCAGTGCTGAACGAAAACCCATGATTTTGGACCCTGTTTTCATGCGAAATGGCTAAAAGAAATGTTTCACATTTGTTACACTCAAACAGTGTCTCCTGTCATATGCTGAACTGGTCGCATTGTGGATTTGGCCTAAAACATGATTTTGGACAATGTTCATGGAACTCAGCTTAAAACGTACTTGCAGACTTGAAAACCCTTGCCTATTGTAGAGCGCGCCTGTCCTTCCAGTGCTGCACGAAAACCCATGATTTTGGACCCTGTTTTCATGCGAAATGGCTAAAATAATTGTTTCACGTTTGTTACACTCAAACAGTGTCTCCTGTCATATGCTGAACTGGTCGCATTGTGGATTTGGGTTAAAACATGATTTTGGACAATGTTCATGGAACTCAGCTTAAAACGTACTTGCAGACTTGAAAACCCTTGCCTATTGTAGAGCGCACCTGTACTTCCAGTGCTGAACGAAAACCCATGATTTTGGACCCTGTTTTCATGCGAAATGGCTAAAAGAAATGTTTCACATTTGTTACACTCAAACAGTGTCTCCTGTCATATGCTGAACTGGTCGCATTGTGGATTTGGCCTAAAACATGATTTTGGACAATGTTCATGGAACTCAGCTTAAAACGTACTTGCAGACTTGAAAACCCTTGCCTATTGTAGAGCGCGCCTGTCCTTCCAGTGCTGAACGAAAACCCATGATTTTGGACCCTGTTTTCATGCGAAATGGCTAAAAGAAATGTTTCACGTTTGTTACACTCAAACAGTGTCTCCTGTCATATGCTGAACTGGTCGCATTGTGGATTAGGGTTAAAACATGATTTTGGACAATGTTCATGGAACTCAGCTTAAAACGTACTTGCAGACTTGAAAACCCTTGCCTATTGTAGAGCGCGCCTGTCCTTCCA
Source organism: Coregonus lavaretus (assembly GCF_964263955.1). Lineage (NCBI taxonomy): Eukaryota > Metazoa > Chordata > Actinopteri > Salmoniformes > Salmonidae > Coregonus > Coregonus lavaretus. The sequence continues at coordinate 4,447,497 of NC_140006.1, forward strand.
GTGCTGAACGAAAACCAATGATTTTGGACCCTGTTTTCATGCGAAATGGCTAAAATAAATGTTTCACATTTGTTACACTCAAACAGTGTCTCCTGTCATATGCTGAACTGGTCGCATTGTGGATTTGGCCTAAAACATGATTTTGGACAATGTTCATGGAACTCAGCTTAAAACGTACTTGCAGACTTGAAAACCCTTGCCTATTGTAGAGCGCGCCTGTCCTTCCAGTGCTGCACGAAAACCCATGATTTTGGACCCTGTTTTCATGCGAAATGGCTAAAATAATTGTTTCACGTTTGTTACACTCAAACAGTGTCTCCTGTCATATACTGAACTGGTCGCATTGTGGTTTTGGGTTAAAACATGATTTTGGACAATGTTCATGGAACTCAGCTTAAAACGTACTTGCAGACTTGAAAACCCTTGCCTATTGTAGAGCGCGCCTGTCCTTCCAGTGCTGAACGAAAACCCATGATTTTGGACCCTGTTTTCATGCGAAATGGCTAAAAGAAATGTTTCACGTTTGTTACACTCAAACAGTGTCTCCTGTCATATGCTGAACTGGTCGCGTTGCGGATTTGGCCTAAAACATGATTTTGGACAATGTTCATGGAACTCAGCTTAAAACGTACTTGCAGACTTGAAAACCCTTGCCTATTGTAGAGCGCGCCTGTCCTTCCAGTGCTGCACGAAAACCCATGATTTTGGACCCTGTTTTCATGCGAAATGGCTAAAATAATTGTTTCACGTTTGTTACACTCAAACAGTGTCTCCTGTCATATGCTGAACTGGTCGCATTGTGGATTTGGGTTAAAACATGATTTTGGACAATGTTCATGGAACTCAGCTTAAAACGTACTTGCAGACTTGAAAACCCTTGCCTATTGTACAGCGCGTCTGTACTTCCAGTGCTGAACGAAAACCAATGATTTTGGACCCTGTTTTCATGCGAAATGGCTAAAAGAAATGTTTCACATTTGTTACACTCAAACAGTGTCTCCTGTCATATGCTGAACTGGTCGCATTGCGGATTTGGCCTAAAACATGATTTTGGACAATGTTCATGGAACTCAGCTTAAAACGTACTTGCAGACTTGAAAACCCTTGCCTATTGTAGAGCGCGCCTGTCCTTCCAGTGCTGCACGAAAACCCATGATTTTGGACCCTGTTTTCATGCGAAATGGCTAAAATAATTGTTTCACGTTTGTTACACTCAAACAGTGTCTCCTGTCATATGCTGAACTGGTCGCATTGTGGATTTGGGTTAAAACATGATTTTGGACAATGTTCATGGAACTCAGCTTAAAACGTACTTGCAGACTTGAAAACCCTTTCCTATTGTAGAGCGCACCTGTCCTTCCAGTGCTGCACGAAAACCAATGATTTTGGACCCTGTTTTCATGCGAAATGGCTAAAAGAAATGTTTCACGTTTGTTACAGTCAAACAGTGTCTCCTGTCATATGCTGAACTGGTCGCATTGTGGATTTGGGTTAAAACATGATTTTGGACAATGTTCATGGAACTCAGCTTAAAACGTACTTGCAGACTTGAAAACCCTTGCCTATTGTACAGCGCGTCTGTACTTCCAGTGCTGAACGAAAACCAATGATTTTGGACCCTGTTTTCATGCGAAATGGCTAAAAGAAATGTTTCACATTTGTTACACTCAAACAGTGTCTCCTGTCATATGCTGAACTGGTCGCATTGCGGATTTGGCCTAAAACATGATTTTGGACAATGTTCATGGAACTCAGCTTAAAACGTACTTGCAGACGTGAAAACCCTTGCCTATTGTAGAGCGCGCCTGTCCTTCCAGTGCTGCACGAAAACCCATGATTTTGGACCCTGTTTTCATGCGAAAATGCTAAAATAATTGTTTCACGTTTGTTACACTCAAACAGTGTCTCCTGTCATATGCTGAACTGGTCGCATTGTGGATTTGGGTTAAAACATGATTTTGGACAATGTTCATGGAACTCAGCTTAAAACGTACTTGCAGACTTGAAAACCCTTGCCTATTGTAGAGCGCACCTGTCCTTCCAGTGCTGAACGAAAACCCATGATTTTGGACCCTGTTTTCATGCGAAATGGCTAAAAGAAATGTTTCACATTTGTTACACTCAAACAGTGTCTCCTGTCATATGCTGAACTGGTCGCATTGCGGATTTGGCCTAAAACATGATTTTGGACAATGTTCATGGAACTCAGCTTAAAACGTACTTGCAGACTTGAAAACCCATGCCTATTGTAGAGCGCGCCTGTCCTTCCAGTGCTGCACGAAAACCCATGATTTTGGACCCTGTTTTCATGCGAAATGGCTAAAAGAAATGTTTCACGTTTGTTACAGTCAAACAGTGTCTCCTGTCATATGCTGAACTGGTCGCATTGTGGATTTGGGTTAAAACATGATTTTGGACAATGTTCATGGAACTCAGCTTAAAACGTACTTGCAGACTTGAAAACCCTTGCCTATTGTACAGCGCGCCTATACTTCCAGTGCTGAACGAAAACCCATGATTTTGGACCCTGTTTTCATGCGAAATGGCTAAAAGAAATGTTTCACATTTGTTACACTCAAACAGTGTCTCCTGTCATATGCTGAACTGGTCGCATTGCGGATTTGGCCTAAAACATGATTTTGGACAATGTTCATGGAACTCAGCTTAAAACGTACTTGCAGACTTGAAAACCCTTGCCTATTGTAGAGCGCGCCTGTCCTTCCAGTGCTGCACGAAAACCCATGATTTTGGACCCTGTTTTCATGCGAAATGGCTAAAAGAAATGTTTCACATTTGTTACACTCAAACAGTGTCTCCTGTCATATGCTGAACTGGTCGCATTGCGGATTTGGCCTAAAACATGATTTTGGACAATGTTCATGGAACTCAGCTTAAAACGTACTTGCAGACTTGAAAACCCTTGCCTATTGTAGAGCGCGCCTGTACTTCCAGTGCTGAACGAAAACCAATGATTTTGGACCCTGTTTTCATGCGAAATGGCTAAAAGAAATGTTTCACATTTGTTACACTCAAACAGTGTCTCCTGTCATATGCTGAACTGGTCGCATTGCGGATTTGGCCTAAAACATGATTTTGGACAATGTTCATGGAACTCAGCTTAAAACGTACTTGCAGACTTGAAAACCCTTGCCTATTGTAGAGCGCGCCTGTCCTTCCAGTGCTGCACGAAAACCCATGATTTTGGACCCTGTTTTCATGCGAAAATGCTAAAATAATTGTTTCACGTTTGTTACACTCAAACAGTGTCTCCTGTCATATGCTGAACTGGTCGCATTGTGGATTTGGGTTAAAACATGATTTTGGACAATGTTCATGGAACTCAGCTTAAAACGTACTTGCAGACTTTAAAACCCTTGCCTATTGTAGAGCGCACCTGTACTTCCAGTGCTGAACGAAAACCCATGATTTTGGACCCTGTTTTCATGCGAAATAGCTAAAAGAAATGTTTCACGTTTGTTACACTCAAACAGTGTCTCCTGTCATATGCTGAACTGGTCGCATTGCGGATTTGGCCTAAAACATGATTTTGGACAATGTTCATGGAACTCAGCTTAAAACGTACTTGCAGACTTGAAAACCCTTGCCTATTGTAGAGCGCGCCTGTCCTTCCAGTGCTGCACGAAAACCCATGATTTTGGACCCTGTTTTCATGCGAAATGGCTAAAAGAAATGTTTCACATTTGTTACACTCAAACAGTGTCTCCTGTCATATGCTGAACTGGTCGCACTGCGGATTTGGCCTAAAACATGATTTTGGACAATGTTCATGGAACTCAGCTTAAAACGTACTTGCAGACTTGAAAACCCTTGCCTATTGTAGAGCGCGCCTGTACTTCCAGTGCTGAACGAAAACCAATGATTTTGGACCCTGTTTTCATGCGAAATGGCTAAAAGAAATGTTTCACATTTGTTACACTCAAACAGTGTCTCCTGTCATATGCTGAACTGGTCGCATTGCGGATTTGGCCTAAAACATGATTTTGGACAATGTTCATGGAACTCAGCTTAAAACGTACTTGCAGACTTGAAAACCCTTGCCTATTGTAGAGCGCGCCTGTCCTTCCAGTGCTGCACGAAAACCCATGATTTTGGACCCTGTTTTCATGCGAAAATGCTAAAATAATTGTTTCACGTTTGTTACACTCAAACAGTGTCTCCTGTCATATGCTGAACTGGTCGCATTGTGGATTTGGGTTAAAACATGATTTTGGACAATGTTCATGGAACTCAGCTTAAAACGTACTTGCAGACTTTAAAACCCTTGCCTATTGTAGAGCGCACCTGTACTTCCAGTGCTGAACGAAAACCCATGATTTTGGACCCTGTTTTCATGCGAAATAGCTAAAAGAAATGTTTCACGTTTGTTACACTCAAACAGTGTCTCCTGTCATATGCTGAACTGGTCGCATTGCGGATTTGGCCTAAAACATGATTTTGGACAATGTTCATGGAACTCAGCTTAAAACGTACTTGCAGACTTGAAAACCCTTGCCTATTGTAGAGCGCGCCTGTCCTTCCAGTGCTGCACGAAAACCCATGATTTTGGACCCTGTTTTCATGCGAAATGGCTAAAATAATAATTGTTTCACGTTTGTTACACTCAAACAGTGTCTCCTGTCATATGCTGAACTGGTCGCATTGTGGATTTGGGTTAAAACATGATTTTGGACAATGTTCATGGAACTCAGCTTAAAACGTACTTGCAGACTTGAAAACCCTTGCCTATTGTAGAGCGCGCCTGTCCTTCCAGTGCTGAACGAAAACCAATGATTTTGGACCCTGTTTTCATGCGAAATGGCTAAAATAAATGTTTCACATTTGTTACACTCAAACAGTGTCTCCTGTCATATGCTGAACTGGTCGCATTGCGGATTTGGCCTAAAACATGATTTTGGACAATGTTCATGGAACTCAGCTTAAAACGTACTTGCAGACTTGAAAACCCTTGCCTATTGTAGAGCGCGCCTGTCCTTCCAGTGCTGCACGAAAACCCATGATTTTGGACCCTGTTTTCATGCGAAATGGCTAAAATAATTGTTTCACGTTTCTTACACTCAAACAGTGTCTCCTGTCATATGCTGAACTGGTCGCATTGTGGATTTGGGTTAAAACATGATTTTGGACAATGTTCATGGAACTCAGCTTAAAACGTACTTGCAGACTTGAAAACCCTTGCCTATTGTAGAGCGCGCCTGTCCTTCCAGTGCTGAACGAAAACCCATGATTTTGGACCCTGTTTTCATGCGAAATGGCTAAAAGAAATGTTTCACGTTTGTTACACTCAAACAGTGTCTCCTGTCATATGCTGAACTGGTCGCATTGCGGATTTGGCCTAAAACATGATTTTGGACAATGTTCATGGAACTCAGCTTAAAACGTACTTGCAGACTTGAAAACCCTTGCCTATTGTAGAGCGCGCCTGTCCTTCCAGTGCTGCACGAAAACCCATGATTTTGGACCCTGTTTTCATGCGAAATGGCTAAAATAATTGTTTCACGTTTGTTACACTCAAACAGTGTCTCCTGTCATATGCTGAACTGGTCGCATTGTGGATTTGGGTTAAAACATGATTTTGGACAATGTTCATGGAACTCAGCTTAAAACGTACTTGCAGACTTGAAAACCCTTGCCTATTATAGAGCGCGCCTGTCCTTCCAGTGCTGAACGAAAACCCATGATTTTGGACCCTGTTTTCATGCGAAATGGCTAAAAGAAATGTTTCACGTTTGTTACACTCAAACAGTGTCTCCTGTCATATGCTGAACTGGTCGCATTGCGGATTTGGCCTAAAACATGATTTTGGACAATGTTCATGGAACTCAGCTTAAAACGTACTTGCAGACTTGAAAACCCTTGCCTATTTTAGAGCGCGCCTGTCCTTCCAGTGCTGCACGAAAATCCATGATTTTGGACCCTGTTTTCATGCGAAATGGCTAAAATAATTGTTTCACGTTTGTTACACTCAAACAGTGTCTCCTGTCATATGCTGAACTGGTCGCATTGTGGATTTGGGTTAAAACATGATTTTGGACAATGTTCATGGAACTCAGCTTAAAACTTACTTGCAGACTTGAAAACCCTTGCCTATTGTAGAGCGCAACTGTACTTCCAGTGCTGAACGAAAACCAATGATTTTGGACCCTGTTTTCATGCGAAATGGCTAAAATAATTGTTTCACGTTTGTTACACTCAAACAGTGTCTCCTGTCATATGCTGAACTGGTCGCATTGCGGATTTGGCCTAAAACATGATTTTGGACAATGTTCATGGAACTCAGCTTAAAACGTACTTGCAGACTTGAAAACCCTTGCCTATTGTAGAGCGCGCCTGTCCTTCCAGTGCTGCACGAAAACCCATGATTTTGGACCCTGTTTTCATGCGAAAATGCTAAAATAATTGTTTCACGTTTGTTACACTCAAACAGTGTCTCCTGTCATATGCTGAACTGGTCGCATTGTGGATTTGGGTTAAAACATGATTTTGGACAATGTTCATGGAACTCAGCTTAAAACGTACTTGCAGACTTGAAAACCCTTGCCTATTGTAGAGCGCGCCTGTCCTTCCAGTGCTGAACGAAAACCAATGATTTTGGACCCTGTTTCATGCGAAATGGCTAAAATAAATGTTTCACATTTGTTACACTCAAACAGTGTCTCCTGTCATATGCTGAACTGGTCGCATTGCGGATTTGGCCTAAAACATGATTTTGGACAATGTTCATGGAACTCAGCTTAAAACGTACTTGCAGACTTGAAAACCCTTGCCTATTGTAGAGCGCGCCTGTCCTTCCAGTGCTGCACGAAAACCCATGATTTTGGACCCTGTTTTCATGCGAAATGGCTAAAATAATTGTTTCACGTTTGTTACACTCAAACAGTGTCTCCTGTCATATGCTGAACTGGTCGCATTGTGGATTTGGGTTAAAACATGATTTTGGACAATGTTCATGGAACTCAGCTTAAAACGTACTTGCAGACTTGAAAACCCTTGCCTATTGTAGAGCGCGCCTGTCCTTCCAGTGCTGAACGAAAACCCATGATTTTGGACCCTGTTTTCATGCGAAATGGCTAAAAGAAATGTTTCACGTTTGTTACACTCAAACAGTGTCAACTGTCATATGCTGAACTGGTCGCATTGCGGATTTGGCCTAAAACATGATTTTGGACAATGTTCATGGAACTCAGCTTAAAACGTACTTGCAGACTTGAAAACCCTTGCCTATTGTAGAGCGCGCCTGTCCTTCCAGTGCTGCACGAAAACCCATGATTTTGGACCCTGTTTTCATGCGAAATGGCTAAAATAATTGTTTCACGTTTGTTACACTCAAACAGTGTCTCCTGTCATATGCTGAACTGGTCGCATTGTGGATTTGGGTTAAAACATGATTTTGGACAATGTTCATGGAACTCAGCTTAAAACGGACTTGCAGACTTGAAAACCCTTGTCTATTGTAGAGCGCACCTGTACTTCCAGTGCTGAACGAAAACCAATGATTTTGGACCCTGTTTTCATGCGAAATGGCTAAAATAATTGTTTCACATTTGTTACACTCAAACAGTGTCTCCTGTCATATGCTGAACTGGTCGCATTGCGGATTTGGCCTAAAACATGATTTTGGACAATGTTCATGGAACTCAGCTTAAAACGTACTTGCAGACTTGAAAACCCTTGCCTATTGTAGAGCGCGCCTGTCCTTCCAGTGCTGCACGAAAACCCATGATTTTGGACCCTGTTTTCATGCGAAATGGCTAAAAGAAATGTTTCACGTTTGTTACACTCAAACAGTGTCTCCTGTCATATGCTGAACTGGTCGCATTGCGGATTTGGCCTAAAACATGATTTTGGACAATGTTCATGGAACTCAGCTTAAAACGTACTTGCAGACTTGAAAACCCTTGCCTATTGTAGAGCGCGCCTGTCCTTCCAGTGCTGAACGAAAACCAATGATTTTGGACCCTGTTTTCATGCGAAATGGCTAAAATAAATGTTTCACATTTGTTACACTCAAACAGTGTCTCCTGTCATATGCTGAACTGGTCGCATTGCGGATTTGGCCTAAAACATGATTTTGGACAATGTTCATGGAACTCAGCTTAAAACGTACTTGCAGACTTGAAAACCCTTGCCTATTGTAGAGCGCACCTGTACTTCCAGTGCTGAACGAAAACCCATGATTTTGAACCCTGTTTTCATGCGAAATGGCTAAAAGAAATGTTTCACATTTGTTACACTCAAACAGTGTCTCCTGTCATATGCTGAACTGGTCGCATTGTGGATTTGGCCTAAAACATGATTTTGGACAATGTTCATGGAACTCAGCTTAAAACGTACTTGCAGACTTGAAAACCCTTGCCTATTGTAGAGCGCGCCTGTCCTTCCAGTGCTGAACGAAAACCCATGATTTTGGACCCTGTTTTCATGCGAAATGGCTAAAAGAAATGTTTCACGTTTGTTACACTCAAACAGTGTCTCCTGTCATATGCTGAACTGGTCGCATTGTGGATTTGGGTTAAAACATGATTTTGGACAATGTTCATGGAACTCAGCTTAAAACGTACTTGCAGACTTGAAAACCCTTGCCTATTGTAGAGCGCGCCTGTCCTTCCAGTGCTGAACGAAAACCAATGATTTTGGACCCTGTTTTCATGCGAAATGGCTAAAATAAATGTTTCACATTTGTTACACTCAAACAGTGTCTCCTGTCATATGCTGAACTGGTCGCATTGCGGATTTGGCCTAAAACATGATTTTGGACAATGTTCATGGAACTCAGCTTAAAACGTACTTGCAGACTTGAAAACCCTTGCCTATTGTAGAGCGCGCCTGTCCTTCCAGTGCTGCACGAAAACCCATGATTTTGGACCCTGTTTTCATGCGAAATGGCTAAAATAATTGTTTCACGTTTGTTACACTCAAACAGTGTCTCCTGTCATATACTGAACTGGTCGCATTGTGGTTTTGGGTTAAAACATGATTTTGGACAATGTTCATGGAACTCAGCTTAAAACGTACTTGCAGACTTGAAAACCCTTGCCTATTGTAGAGCGCGCCTGTCCTTCCAGTGCTGAACGAAAACCCATGATTTTGGACCCTGTTTTCATGCGAAATGGCTAAAAGAAATGTTTCACGTTTGTTACACTCAAACAGTGTCTCCTGTCATATGCTGAACTGGTCGCGTTGCGGATTTGGCCTAAAACATGATTTTGGACAATGTTCATGGAACTCAGCTTAAAACGTACTTGCAGACTTGAAAACCCTTGCCTATTGTAGAGCGCGCCTGTCCTTCCAGTGCTGAACGAAAACCCATGATTTTGGACCCTGTTTTCATGCGAAATGGCTAAAAGAAATGTTTCACGTTTGTTACACTCAAACAGTGTCTCCTGTCATATGCTGAACTGGTCGCATTGTGGATTTGGGTTAAAACATGATTTTGGACAATGTTCATGGAACTCAGCTTAAAACGTACTTGCAGACTTGAAAACCCTTGCCTATTGTAGAGCGCGCCTGTCCTTCCAGTGCTGAACGAAAACCAATGATTTTGGACCCTGTTTTCATGCGAAATGGCTAAAATAAATGTTTCACATTTGTTACACTCAAACAGTGTCTCCTGTCATATGCTGAACTGGTCGCATTGCGGATTTGGCCTAAAACATGATTTTGGACAATGTTCATGGAACTCAGCTTAAAACGTACTTGCAGACTTGAAAACCCTTGCCTATTGTAGAGCGCGCCTGTCCTTCCAGTGCTGCACGAAAACCCATGATTTTGGACCCTGTTTTCATGCGAAATGGCTAAAATAATTGTTTCACGTTTGTTACACTCAAACAGTGTCTCCTGTCATATACTGAACTGGTCGCATTGTGGTTTTGGGTTAAAACATGATTTTGGACAATGTTCATGGAACTCAGCTTAAAACGTACTTGCAGACTTGAAAACCCTTGCCTATTGTAGAGCGCGCCTCTCCTTCCAGTGCTGAACGAAAACCCATGATTTTGGACCCTGTTTTCATGCGAAATGGCTAAAAGAAATGTTTCACGTTTGTTACACTCAAACAGTGTCTCCTGTCATATGCTGAACTGGTCGCGTTGCGGATTTGGCCTAAAACATGATTTTGGACAATGTTCATGGAACTCAGCTTAAAACGTACTTGCAGACTTGAAAACCCTTGCCTATTGTAGAGCGCGCCTGTCCTTCCAGTGCTGCACGAAAACCCATGATTTTGGACCCTGTTTTCATGCGAAATGGCTAAAAGAAATGTTTCACGTTTGTTACAGTCAAACAGTGTCTCCTGTCATATGCTGAACTGGTCGCATTGTGGATTTGGGTTAAAACATGATTTTGGACAATGTTCATGGAACTCAGCTTAAAACGTACTTGCAGACTTGAAAACCCTTGCCTATTGTAGAGCGCACCTGTCCTTCCAGTGCTGCACGAAAACCCATGATTTTGGACCCTGTTTTCATGCGAAATGGCTAAAAGAAATGTTTCACGTTTGTTACAGTCAAACAGTGTCTCCTGTCATATGCTGAACTGGTCGCATTGTGGATTTGGGTTAAAACATGATTTTGGACAATGTTCATGGAACTCAGCTTAAAACGTACTTGCAGACTTGAAAACCCTTGCCTATTGTAGAGCGCGTCTGTACTTCCAGTGCTGAACGAAAACCAATGATTTTGGACCCTGTTTTCATGCGAAATGGCTAAAAGAAATGTTTCACATTTGTTACACTCAAACAGTGTCTCCTGTCATATGCTGAACTGGTCGCATTGCGGATTTGGCCTAAAACATGATTTTGGACAATGTTCATGGAACTCAGCTTAAAACGTACTTGCAGACGTGAAAACCCTTGCCTATTGTAGAGCGCGCCTGTCCTTCCAGTGCTGCACGAAAACCCATGATTTTGGACCCTGTTTTCATGCGAAAATGCTAAAATAATTGTTTCACGTTTGTTACACTCAAACAGTGTCTCCTGTCATATGCTGAACTGGTCGCATTGTGGATTTGGGTTAAAACATGATTTTGGACAATGTTCATGGAACTCAGCTTAAAACGTACTTGCAGACTTGAAAACCCTTGCCTATTGTAGAGCGCACCTGTCCTTCCAGTGCTGAACGAAAACCCATGATTTTGGACCCTGTTTTCATGCGAAATGGCTAAAAGAAATGTTTCACATTTGTTACACTCAAACAGTGTCTCCTGTCATATGCTGAACTGGTCGCATTGCGGATTTGGCCTAAAACATGATTTTGGACAATGTTCATGGAACTCAGCTTAAAACGTACTTGCAGACTTGAAAACCCATGCCTATTGTAGAGCGCGCCTGTCCTTCCAGTGCTGCACGAAAACCCATGATTTTGGACCCTGTTTTCATGCGAAATGGCTAAAAGAAATGTTTCACGTTTGTTACAGTCAAACAGTGTCTCCTGTCATATGCTGAACTGGTCGCATTGTGGATTTGGGTTAAAACATGATTTTGGACAATGTTCATGGAACTCAGCTTAAAACGTACTTGCAGACTTGAAAACCCTTGCCTATTGTACAGCGCGCCTGTACTTCCAGTGCTGAACGAAAACCAATGATTTTGGACCCTGTTTTCATGCGGAATGGCTAAAAGAAATGTTTCACATTTGTTACACTCAAACAGTGTCTCCTGTCATATGCTGAACTGGTCGCATTGCGGATTTGGCCTAAAACATGATTTTGGACAATGTTCATGGAACTCAGCTTAAAACGTACTTGCAGACGTGAAAACCCTTGCCTATTGTAGAGCGCGCCTGTCCTTCCAGTGCTGCACGAAAACCCATGATTTTGGACCCTGTTTTCATGCGAAAATGCTAAAATAATTGTTTCACGTTTGTTACACTCAAACAGTGTCTCCTGTCATATGCTGAACTGGTCGCATTGTGGATTTGGGTTAAAACATGATTTTGGACAATGTTCATGGAACTCAGCTTAAAACGTACTTGCAGACTTGAAAACCCTTGCCTATTGTAGAGCGCGCCTGTCCTTCCAGTGCTGCACGAAAACCCATGATTTTGGACCCTGTTTTCATGCGAAATGGCTAAAATAATTGTTTCACGTTTGTTACACTCAAACAGTGTCTCCTGTCATATGCTGAACTGGTCGCATTGTGGATTTGGGTTAAAACATTATTTTGGACAATGTTCATGGAACTCAGCTTAAAACGTACTTGCAGACTTGAAAACCCTTGTCTATTGTAGAGCGCACCTGTACTTCCAGTGCTGAACGAAAACCAATGATTTTGGACCCTGTTTTCATGCGAAATGGCTAAAATAATTGTTTCACATTTGTTACACTCAAACAGTGTCTCCTGTCATATGCTGAACTGGTCGCATTGCGGATTTGGCCTAAAACATGATTTTGGACAATGTTCATGGAACTCAGCTTAAAACGTACTTGCAGACTTGAAAACCCTTGCCTATTGTAGAGCGCGCCTGTCCTTCCAGTGCTGCACGAAAACCCATGATTTTGGACCCTGTTTTCATGCGAAATGGCTAAAAGAAATGTTTCACGTTTGTTACACTCAAACAGTGTCTCCTGTCATATGCTGAACTGGTCGCATTGCGGATTTGGCCTAAAACATGATTTTGGACAATGTTCATGGAACTCAGCTTAAAACGTACTTGCAGACTTGAAAACCCTTGCCTATTGTAGAGCGCGCCTGTCCTTCCAGTGCTGAACGAAAACCAATGATTTTGGACCCTGTTTTCATGCGAAATGGCTAAAAGAAATGTTTCACATTTGTTACACTCAAACAGTGTCTCCTGTCATATGCTGAACTGGTCGCATTGTGGATTTGGCCTAAAACATGATTTTGGACAATGTTCATGGAACTCAGCTTAAAACGTACTTGCAGACTTGAAAACCCTTGCCTATTGTAGAGCGCGCCTGTCCTTCCAGTGCTGAACGAAAACCCATGATTTTGGACCCTGTTTTCATGCGAAATGGCTAAAAGAAATGTTTCACGTTTGTTACACTCAAACAGTGTCTCCTGTCATATGCTGAACTGGTCGCATTGTGGATTTGGGTTAAAACATGATTTTGGACAATGTTCATGGAACTCAGCTTAAAACGTACTTGCAGACTTGAAAACCCTTGCCTATTGTAGAGCGCGCCTGTCCTTCCAGTGCTGAACGAAAACAAATGATTTTGGACCCTGTTTTCATGCGAAATGGCTAAAATAAATGTTTCACATTTGTTACACTCAAACAGTGTCTCCTGTCATATGCTGAACTGGTCGCATTGCGGATTTGGGTTAAAACATGATTTTGGACAATGTTCATGGAACTCAGCTTAAAACGTACTTGCAGACTTGAAAACCCTTGCCTATTGTACAGCGCGTCTGTACTTCCAGTGCTGAACGAAAACCAATGATTTTGGACCCTGTTTTCATGCGAAATGGCTAAAAGAAATGTTTCACATTTGTTACACTCAAACAGTGTCTCCTGTCATATGCTGAACTGGTCGCATTGCGGATTTGGCCTAAAACATGATTTTGGACAATGTTCATGGAACTCAGCTTAAAACGTACTTGCAGACGTGAAAACCCTTGCCTATTGTAGAGCGCGCCTGTCCTTCCAGTGCTGCACGAAAACCCATGATTTTGGACCCTGTTTTCATGCGAAAATGCTAAAATAATTGTTTCACGTTTGTTACACTCAAACAGTGTCTCCTGTCATATGCTGAACTGGTCGCATTGTGGATTTGGGTTAAAACATGATTTTGGACAATGTTCATGGAACTCAGCTTAAAACGTACTTGCAGACTTGAAAACCCTTGCCTATTGTAGAGCGCACCTGTCCTTCCAGTGCTGAACGAAAACCCATGATTTTGGACCCTGTTTTCATGCGAAATGGCTAAAAGAAATGTTTCACATTTGTTACACTCAAACAGTGTCTCCTGTCATATGCTGAACTGGTCGCATTGCGGATTTGGCCTAAAACATGATTTTGGACAATGTTCATGGAACTCAGCTTAAAACGTACTTGCAGACGTGAAAACCCTTGCCTATTGTAGAGCGCGCCTGTCCTTCCAGTGCTGCACGAAAACCCATGATTTTGGACCCTGTTTTCATGCGAAAATGCTAAAATAATTGTTTCACGTTTGTTACACTCAAACAGTGTCTCCTGTCATATGCTGAACTGGTCGCATTGTGGATTTGGGTTAAAACATGATTTTGGACAATGTTCATGGAACTCAGCTTAAAACGTACTTGCAGACTTGAAAACCCTTGCCTATTGTAGAGCGCGCCTGTCCTTCCAGTGCTGCACGAAAACCCATGATTTTGGACCCTGTTTTCATGCGAAATGGCTAAAATAATTGTTTCACGTTTGTTACACTCAAACAGTGTCTCCTGTCATATGCTGAACTGGTCGCATTGTGGATTTGGGTTAAAACATTATTTTGGACAATGTTCATGGAACTCAGCTTAAAACGTACTTGCAGACTTGAAAACCCTTGTCTATTGTAGAGCGCACCTGTACTTCCAGTGCTGAACGAAAACCAATGATTTTGGACCCTGTTTTCATGCGAAATGGCTAAAATAATTGTTTCACATTTGTTACACTCAAACAGTGTCTCCTGTCATATGCTGAACTGGTCGCATTGCGGATTTGGCCTAAAACATGATTTTGGACAATGTTCATGGAACTCAGCTTAAAACGTACTTGCAGACTTGAAAACCCTTGCCTATTGTAGAGCGCGCCTGTCCTTCCAGTGCTGCACGAAAACCCATGATTTTGGACCCTGTTTTCATGCGAAATGGCTAAAAGAAATGTTTCACGTTTGTTACACTCAAACAGTGTCTCCTGTCATATGCTGAACTGGTCGCATTGCGGATTTGGCCTAAAACATGATTTTGGACAATGTTCATGGAACTCAGCTTAAAACGTACTTGCAGACTTGAAAACCCTTGCCTATTGTAGAGCGCGCCTGTCCTTCCAGTGCTGAACGAAAACCAATGATTTTGGACCCTGTTTTCATGCGAAATGGCTAAAATAAATGTTTCACATTTGTTACACTCAAACAGTGTCTCCTGTCATATGCTGAACTGGTCGCATTGCGGATTTGGCCTAAAACATGATTTTGGACAATGTTCATGGAACTCAGCTTAAAACGTACTTGCAGACTTGAAAACCCTTGCCTATTGTAGAGCGCACCTGTACTTCCAGTATTGAACGAAAACCCATGATTTTGGACCCTGTTTTCATGCGAAATGGCTAAAAGAAATGTTTCACATTTGTTACACTCAAACAGTGTCTCCTGTCATATGCTGAACTGGTCGCATTGTGGATTTGGCCTAAAACATGATTTTGGACAATGTTCATGGAACTCAGCTTAAAACGTACTTGCAGACTTGAAAACCCTTGCCTATTGTAGAGCGCGCCTGTCCTTCCAGTGCTGAACGAAAACCCATGATTTTGGACCCTGTTTTCATGCGAAATGGCTAAAAGAAATGTTTCACGTTTGTTACACTCAAACAGTGTCTCCTGTCATATGCTGAACTGGTCGCATTGTGGATTTGGGTTAAAACATGATTTTGGACAATGTTCATGGAACTCAGCTTAAAACGTACTTGCAGACTTGAAAACCCTTGCCTATTGTAGAGCGCGCCTGTCCTTCCAGTGCTGAACGAAAACCAATGATTTTGGACCCTGTTTTCATGCGAAATGGCTAAAATAAATGTTTCACATTTGTTACACTCAAACAGTGTCTCCTGTCATATGCTGAACTGGTCGCATTGCGGATTTGGCCTAAAACATGATTTTGGACAATGTTCATGGAACTCAGCTTAAAACGTACTTGCAGACTTGAAAACCCTTGCCTATTGTAGAGCGCGCCTGTCCTTCCAGTGCTGCACGAAAACCCATGATTTTGGACCCTGTTTTCATGCGAAATGGCTAAAATAATTGTTTCACGTTTGTTACACTCAAACAGTATCTCCTGTCATATACTGAACTGGTCGCATTGTGGTTTTGGGTTAAAACATGATTTTGGACAATGTTCATGGAACTCAGCTTAAAACGTACTTGCAGACTTGAAAACCCTTGCCTATTGTAGAGCGCGCCTGTCCTTCCAGTGCTGAACGAAAACCCATGATTTTGGACCCTGTTTTCATGCGAAATGGCTAAAAGAAATGTTTCACGTTTGTTACACTCAAACAGTGTCTCCTGTCATATGCTGAACTGGTCGCGTTGCGGATTTGGCCTAAAACATGATTTTGGACAATGTTCATGGAACTCAGCTTAAAACGTACTTGCAGACTTGAAAACCCTTGCCTATTGTAGAGCGCGCCTGTCCTTCCAGTGCTGCACGAAAACCCATGATTTTGGACCCTGTTTTCATGCGAAATGGCTAAAAGAAATGTTTCACGTTTGTTACAGTCAAACAGTGTCTCCTGTCATATGCTGAACTGGTCGCATTGTGGATTTGGGTTAAAACATGATTTTGGACAATGTTCATGGAACTCAGCTTAAAACGTACTTGCAGACTTGAAAACCCTTGCCTATTGTACAGCGCGTCTGTACTTCCAGTGCTGAACGAAAACCAATGATTTTGGACCCTGTTTTCATGCGAAATGGCTAAAAGAAATGTTTCACATTTGTTACACTCAAACAGTGTCTCCTGTCATATGCTGAACTGGTCGCATTGCGGATTTGGCCTAAAACATGATTTTGGACAATGTTCATGGAACTCAGCTTAAAACGTACTTGCAGACGTGAAAACCCTTGCCTATTGTAGAGCGCGCCTGTCCTTCCAGTGCTGCACGAAAACCCATGATTTTGGACCCTGTTTTCATGCGAAAATGCTAAAATAATTGTTTCACGTTTGTTACACTCAAACAGTGTCTCCTGTCATATGCTGAACTGGTCGCATTGTGGATTTGGGTTAAAACATGATTTTGGACAATGTTCATGGAACTCAGCTTAAAACGTACTTGCAGACTTGAAAACCCTTGCCTATTGTAGAGCGCACCTGTCCTTCCAGTGCTGAACGAAAACCCATGATTTTGGACCCTGTTTTCATGCGAAATGGCTAAAAGAAATGTTTCACATTTGTTACACTCAAACAGTGTCTCCTGTCATATGCTGAACTGGTCGCATTGCGGATTTGGCCTAAAACATGATTTTGGACAATGTTCATGGAACTCAGCTTAAAACGTACTTGCAGACTTGAAAACCCATGCCTATTGTAGAGCGCGCCTGTCCTTCCAGTGCTGCACGAAAACCCATGATTTTGGACCCTGTTTTCATGCGAAATGGCTAAAAGAAATGTTTCACGTTTGTTACAGTCAAACAGTGTCTCCTGTCATATGCTGAACTGGTCGCATTGTGGATTTGGGTTAAAACATGATTTTGGACAATGTTCATGGAACTCAGCTTAAAACGTACTTGCAGACTTGAAAACCCTTGCCTATTGTACAGCGCGCCTGTACTTCCAGTGCTGAACGAAAACCAATGATTTTGGACCCTGTTTTCATGCGAAATGGCTAAAAGAAATGTTTCACATTTGTTACACTCAAACAGTGTCTCCTGTCATATGCTGAACTGGTCGCATTGCGGATTTGGCCTAAAACATGATTTTGGACAATGTTCATGGAACTCAGCTTAAAACGTACTTGCAGACGTGAAAACCCTTGCCTATTGTAGAGCGCGCCTGTCCTTCCAGTGCTGCACGAAAACCCATGATTTTGGACCCTGTTTTCATGCGAAAATGCTAAAATAATTGTTTCACGTTTGTTACACTCAAACAGTGTCTCCTGTCATATGCTGAACTGGTCGCATTGTGGATTTGGGTTAAAACATGATTTTGGACAATGTTCATGGAACTCAGCTTAAAACGTACTTGCAGACTTGAAAACCCTTGCCTATTGTAGAGCGCGCCTGTCCTTCCAGTGCTGCACGAAAACCCATGATTTTGGACCCTGTTTTCATGCGAAATGGCTAAAATAATTGTTTCACGTTTGTTACACTCAAACAGTGTCTCCTGTCATATGCTGAACTGGTCGCATTGTGGATTTGGGTTAAAACATTATTTTGGACAATGTTCATGGAACTCAGCTTAAAACGTACTTGCAGACTTGAAAACCCTTGTCTATTGTAGAGCGCACCTGTACTTCCAGTGCTGAACGAAAACCAATGATTTTGGACCCTGTTTTCATGCGAAATGGCTAAAATAATTGTTTCACATTTGTTACACTCAAACAGTGTCTCCTGTCATATGCTGAACTGGTCGCATTGCGGATTTGGCCTAAAACATGATTTTGGACAATGTTCATGGAACTCAGCTTAAAACGTACTTGCAGACTTGAAAACCCTTGCCTATTGTAGAGCGCGCCTGTCCTTCCAGTGCTGCACGAAAACCCATGATTTTGGACCCTGTTTTCATGCGAAATGGCTAAAAGAAATGTTTCACGTTTGTTACACTCAAACAGTGTCTCCTGTCATATGCTGAACTGGTCGCATTGCGGATTTGGCCTAAAACATGATTTTGGACAATGTTCATGGAACTCAGCTTAAAACGTACTTGCAGACTTGAAAACCCTTGCCTATTGTAGAGCGCGCCTGTCCTTCCAGTGCTGAACGAAAACCAATGATTTTGGACCCTGTTTTCATGCGAAATGGCTAAAATAAATGTTTCACATTTGTTACACTCAAACAGTGTCTCCTGTCATATGCTGAACTGGTCGCATTGCGGATTTGGCCTAAAACATGATTTTGGACAATGTTCATGGAACTCAGCTTAAAACGTACTTGCAGACTTGAAAACCCTTGCCTATTGTAGAGCGCGCCTGTCCTTCCAGTGCTGCACGAAAACCCATGATTTTGGACCCTGTTTTCATGCGAAATGGCTAAAATAATTGTTTCACGTTTGTTACACTCAAACAGTGTCTCCTGTCATATGCTGAACTGGTCGCGTTGCGGATTTGGCCTAAAACATGATTTTGGACAATGTTCATGGAACTCAGCTTAAAACGTACTTGCAGACTTGAAAACCCTTGCCTATTGTAGAGCGCGCCTGTCCTTCCAGTGCTGCACGAAAACCCATGATTTTGGACCCTGTTTTCATGCGAAATGGCTAAAATAATTGTTTCACGTTTGTTACACTCAAACAGTGTCTCCTGTCATATGCTGAACTGGTCGCATTGTGGATTTGGGTTAAAACATGATTTTGGACAATGTTCATGGAACTCAGCTTAAAACGTACTTGCAGACTTGAAAACCCTTGCCTATTGTAGAGCGCACCTGTCCTTCCAGTGCTGCACGAAAACCCATGATTTTGGACCCTGTTTTCATGCGAAATGGCTAAAAGAAATGTTTCACGTTTGTTACAGTCAAACAGTGTCTCCTGTCATATGCTGAACTGGTCGCATTGTGGATTTGGGTTAAAACATGATTTTGGACAATGTTCATGGAACTCAGCTTAAAACGTACTTGCAGACTTGAAAACCCTTGCCTATTGTACAGCGCGTCTGTACTTCCAGTGCTGAACGAAAACCAATGATTTTGGACCCTGTTTTCATGCGAAATGGCTAAAAGAAATGTTTCACATTTGTTACACTCAAACAGTGTCTCCTGTCATATGCTGAACTGGTCGCATTGCGGATTTGGCCTAAAACATGATTTTGGACAATGTTCATGGAACTCAGCTTAAAACGTACTTGCAGACGTGAAAACCCTTGCCTATTGTAGAGCGCGCCTGTCCTTCCAGTGCTGCACGAAAACCCATGATTTTGGACCCTGTTTTCATGCGAAAATGCTAAAATAATTGTTTCACGTTTGTTACACTCAAACAGTGTCTCCTGTCATATGCTGAACTGGTCGCATTGTGGATTTGGGTTAAAACATGATTTTGGACAATGTTCATGGAACTCAGCTTAAAACGTACTTGCAGACTTGAAAACCCTTGCCTATTGTAGAGCGCACCTGTCCTTCCAGTGCTGAACGAAAACCCATGATTTTGGACCCTGTTTTCATGCGAAATGGCTAAAAGAAATGTTTCACATTTGTTACACTCAAACAGTGTCTCCTGTCATATGCTGAACTGGTCGCATTGCGGATTTGGCCTAAAACATGATTTTGGACAATGTTCATGGAACTCAGCTTAAAACGTACTTGCAGACTTGAAAACCCATGCCTATTGTAGAGCGCGCCTGTCCTTCCAGTGCTGCACGAAAACCCATGATTTTGGACCCTGTTTTCATGCGAAATGGCTAAAAGAAATGTTTCACGTTTGTTACAGTCAAACAGTGTCTCCTGTCATATGCTGAACTGGTCGCATTGTGGATTTGGGTTAAAACATGATTTTGGACAATGTTCATGGAACTCAGCTTAAAACGTACTTGCAGACTTGAAAACCCTTGCCTATTGTACAGCGCGCCTGTACTTCCAGTGCTGAACGAAAACCAATGATTTTGGACCCTGTTTTCATGCGAAATGGCTAAAAGAAATGTTTCACATTTGTTACACTCAAACAGTGTCTCCTGTCATATGCTGAACTGGTCGCATTGCGGATTTGGCCTAAAACATGATTTTGGACAATGTTCATGGAACTCAGCTTAAAACGTACTTGCAGACGTGAAAACCCTTGCCTATTGTAGAGCGCGCCTGTCCTTCCAGTGCTGCACGAAAACCCATGATTTTGGACCCTGTTTTCATGCGAAAATGCTAAAATAATTGTTTCACGTTTGTTACACTCAAACAGTGTCTCCTGTCATATGCTGAACTGGTCGCATTGTGGATTTGGGTTAAAACATGATTTTGGACAATGTTCATGGAACTCAGCTTAAAACGTACTTGCAGACTTGAAAACCCTTGCCTATTGTAGAGCGCACCTGTCCTTCCAGTGCTGAACGAAAACCCATGATTTTGGACCCTGTTTTCATGCGAAATGGCTAAAAGAAATGTTTCACATTTGTTACACTCAAACAGTGTCTCCTGTCATATGCTGAACTGGTCGCATTGCGGATTTGGCCTAAAACATGATGTTGGACAATGTTCATGGAACTCAGCTTAAAACGTACTTGCAGACTTGAAAACCCATGCCTATTGTAGAGCGCGCCTGTCCTTCCAGTGCTGCACGAAAACCCATGATTTTGGACCCTGTTTTCATGCGAAATGGCTAAAAGAAATGTTTCACGTTTGTTACAGTCAAACAGTGTCTCCTGTCATATGCTGAACTGGTCGCATTGTGGATTTGGGTTAAAACATGATTTTGGACAATGTTCATGGAACTCAGCTTAAAACGTACTTGCAGACTTGAAAACCATTGCCTATTGTACAGCGCGCCTGTACTTCCAGTGCTGAACGAAAACCAATGATTTTGGACCCTGTTTTCATGCGAAATGGCTAAAAGAAATGTTTCACATTTGTTACACTCAAACAGTGTCTCCTGTCATATGCTGAACTGGTCGCATTGCGGATTTGGCCTTAAACATGATTTTGGACAATGTTCATGGAACTCAGCTTAAAACGTACTTGCAGACTTGAAAACCCTTGCCTATTGTAGAGCGCGCCTGTCCTTCCAGTGCTGCACGAAAACCCATGATTTTGGACCCTGTTTTCATGCGAAATGGCTAAAAGAAATGTTTCACATTTGTTACACTCAAACAGTGTCTCCTGTCATATGCTGAACTGGTCGCATTGCGGATTTGGCCTAAAACATGATTTTGGACAATGTTCATGGAACTCAGCTTAAAACGTACTTGCAGACTTGAAAACCCTTGCCTATTGTAGAGCGCGCCTGTACTTCCAGTGCTGAACGAAAACCAATGATTTTGGACCCTGTTTTCATGCGAAATGGCTAAAAGAAATGTTTCACATTTGTTACACTCAAACAGTGTCTCCTGTCATATGCTGAACTGGTCGCATTGCGGATTTGGCCTAAAACATGATTTTGGACAATGTTCATGGAACTCAGCTTAAAACGTACTTGCAGACTTGAAAACCCTTGCCTATTGTAGAGCGCGCCTGTCCTTCCAGTGCTGCACGAAAACCCATGATTTTGGACCCTGTTTTCATGCGAAAATGCTAAAATAATTGTTTCACGTTTGTTACACTCAAACAGTGTCTCCTGTCATATGCTGAACTGGTCGCATTGTGGATTTGGGTTAAAACATGATTTTGGACAATGTTCATGGAACTCAGCTTAAAACGTACTTGCAGACTTGAAAACCCTTGCCTATTGTAGAGCGCACCTGTACTTCCAGTGCTGAACGAAAACCCATGATTTTGGACCCTGTTTTCATGCGAAATAGCTAAAAGAAATGTTTCACGTTTGTTACACTCAAACAGTGTCTCCTGTCATATGCTGAACTGGTCGCATTGCGGATTTGGCCTAAAACATGATTTTGGACAATGTTCATGGAACTCAGCTTAAAACGTACTTGCAGACTTGAAAACCCTTGCCTATTGTAGAGCGCGCCTGTCCTTCCAGTGCTGCACGAAAACCCATGATTTTGGACCCTGTTTTCATGCGAAATGGCTAAAATAATAATTGTTTCACGTTTGTTACACTCAAACAGTGTCTCCTGTCATATGCTGAACTGGTCGCATTGTGGATTTGGGTTAAAACATGATTTTGGACAATGTTCATGGAACTCAGCTTAAAACGTACTTGCAGACTTGAAAACCCTTGCCTATTGTAGAGCGCGCCTGTCCTTCCAGTGCTGAACGAAAACCAATGATTTTGGACCCTGTTTTCATGCGAAATGGCTAAAATAAATGTTTCACATTTGTTACACTCAAACAGTGTCTCCTGTCATATGCTGAACTGGTCGCATTGCGGATTTGGCCTAAAACATGATTTTGGACAATGTTCATGGAACTCAGCTTAAAACGTACTTGCAGACTTGAAAACCCTTGCCTATTGTAGAGCGCGCCTGTCCTTCCAGTGCTGCACGAAAACCCATGATTTTGGACCCTGTTTTCATGCGAAATGGCTAAAATAATTGTTTCACGTTTCTTACACTCAAACAGTGTCTCCTGTCATATGCTGAACTGGTCGCATTGTGGATTTGGGTTAAAACATGATTTTGGACAATGTTCATGGAACTCAGCTTAAAACGTACTTGCAGACTTGAAAACCCTTGCCTATTGTAGAGCGCGCCTGTCCTTCCAGTGCTGAACGAAAACCCATGATTTTGGACCCTGTTTTCATGCGAAATGGCTAAAAGAAATGTTTCACGTTTGTTACACTCAAACAGTGTCTCCTGTCATATGCTGAACTGGTCGCATTGCGGATTTGGCCTAAAACATGATTTTGGACAATGTTCATGGAACTCAGCTTAAAACGTACTTGCAGACTTGAAAACCCTTGCCTATTGTAGAGCGCGCCTGTCCTTCCAGTGCTGCACGAAAACCCATGATTTTGGACCCTGTTTTCATGCGAAATGGCTAAAATAATTGTTTCACGTTTGTTACACTCAAACAGTGTCTCCTGTCATATGCTGAACTGGTCGCATTGTGGATTTGGGTTAAAACATGATTTTGGACAATGTTCATGGAACTCAGCTTAAAACGTACTTGCAGACTTGAAAACCCTTGCCTATTGTAGAGCGCACCTGTCCTTCCAGTGCTGCACGAAAACCCATGATTTTGGACCCTGTTTTCATGCGAAATGGCTAAAAGAAATGTTTCACGTTTGTTACAGTCAAACAGTGTCTCCTGTCATATGCTGAACTGGTCGCATTGTGGATTTGGGTTAAAACATGATTTTGGACAATGTTCATGGAACTCAGCTTAAAACGTACTTGCAGACTTGAAAACCCTTGCCTATTGTACAGCGCGCCTGTACTTCCAGTGCTGAACGAAAACCAATGATTTTGGACCCTGTTTTCATGCGAAATGGCTAAAAGAAATGTTTCACATTTGTTACACTCAAACAGTGTCTCCTGTCATATGCTGAACTGGTCGCATTGCGGATTTGGCCTAAAACATGATTTTGGACAATGTTCATGGAACTCAGCTTAAAACGTACTTGCAGACGTGAAAACCCTTGCCTATTGTAGAGCGCGCCTGTCCTTCCAGTGCTGCACGAAAACCCATGATTTTGGACCCTGTTTTCATGCGAAAATGCTAAAATAATTGTTTCACGTTTGTTACACTCAAACAGTGTCTCCTGTCATATGCTGAACTGGTCGCATTGTGGATTTGGGTTAAAACATGATTTTGGACAATGTTCATGGAACTCAGCTTAAAACGTACTTGCAGACTTGAAAACCCTTGCCTATTGTAGAGCGCGCCTGTCCTTCCAGTGCTGAACGAAAACCCATGATTTTGGACCCTGTTTTCATGCGAAATGGCTAAAAGAAATGTTTCACGTTTGTTACACTCAAACAGTGTCTCCTGTCATATGCTGAACTGGTCGCATTGCGGATTTGGCCTAAAACATGATTTTGGACAATGTTCATGGAACTCAGCTTAAAACGTACTTGCAGACTTGAAAACCCTTGCCTATTGTAGAGCGCGCCTGTCCTTCCAGTGCTGCACGAAAACCCATGATTTTGGACCCTGTTTTCATGCGAAATGGCTAAAATAATTGTTTCACGTTTGTTACACTCAAACAGTGTCTCCTGTCATATGCTGAACTGGTCGCATTGTGGATTTGGGTTAAAACATGATTTTGGACAATGTTCATGGAACTCAGCTTAAAACGTACTTGCAGACTTGAAAACCCTTGCCTATTGTAGAGCGCACCTGTCCTTCCAGTGCTGCACGAAAACCCATGATTTTGGACCCTGTTTTCATGCGAAATGGCTAAAAGAAATGTTTCACGTTTGTTACAGTCAAACAGTGTCTCCTGTCATATGCTGAACTGGTCGCATTGTGGATTTGGGTTAAAACATGATTTTGGACAATGTTCATGGAACTCAGCTTAAAACGTACTTGCAGACTTGAAAACCCTTGCCTATTGTACAGCGCGTCTGTACTTCCAGTGCTGAACGAAAACCAATGATTTTGGACCCTGTTTTCATGCGAAATGGCTAAAAGAAATGTTTCACATTTGTTACACTCAAACAGTGTCTCCTGTCATATGCTGAACTGGTCGCATTGCGGATTTGGCCTAAAACATGATTTTGGACAATGTTCATGGAACTCAGCTTAAAACGTACTTGCAGACTTGAAAACCCTTGCCTATTGTAGAGCGCGCCTGTCCTTCCAGTGCTGCACGAAAACCCATGATTTTGGACCCTGTTTTCATGCGAAAATGCTAAAATAATTGTTTCACGTTTGTTACACTCAAACAGTGTCTCCTGTCATATGCTGAACTGGTCGCATTGTGGATTTGGGTTAAAACATGATTTTGGACAATGTTCATGGAACTCAGCTTAAAACGTACTTGCAGACTTGAAAACCCTTGCCTATTGTAGAGCGCACCTGTCCTTCCAGTGCTGAACGAAAACCCATGATTTTGGACCCTGTTTTCATGCGAAATGGCTAAAAGAAATGTTTCACATTTGTTACACTCAAACAGTGTCTCCTGTCATATGCTGAACTGGTCGCATTGCGGATTTGGCCTAAAACATGATTTTGGACAATGTTCATGGAACTCAGCTTAAAACGTACTTGCAGACTTGAAAACCCATGCCTATTGTAGAGCGCGCCTGTCCTTCCAGTGCTGCACGAAAACCCATGATTTTGGACCCTGTTTTCATGCGAAATGGCTAAAAGAAATGTTTCACGTTTGTTACAGTCAAACAGTGTCTCCTGTCATATGCTGAACTGGTCGCATTGTGGATTTGGGTTAAAACATGATTTTGGACAATGTTCATGGAACTCAGCTTAAAACGTACTTGCAGACTTGAAAACCCTTGCCTATTGTACAGCGCGCCTGTACTTCCAGTGCTGAACGAAAACCAATGATTTTGGACCCTGTTTTCATGCGAAATGGCTAAAAGAAATGTTTCACATTTGTTACACTCAAACAGTGTCTCCTGTCA
This sequence comes from Coregonus lavaretus, assembly GCF_964263955.1. Taxonomy (NCBI): domain Eukaryota; kingdom Metazoa; phylum Chordata; class Actinopteri; order Salmoniformes; family Salmonidae; genus Coregonus; species Coregonus lavaretus. Next base: position 4,473,478 of record NC_140006.1, read on the forward strand.
TATGCTGAACTGGTCGCATTGCGGATTTGGCCTAAAACATGATTTTGGACAATGTTCATGGAACTCAGCTTAAAACGTACTTGCAGACGTGAAAACCCTTGCCTATTGTAGAGCGCGCCTGTCCTTCCAGTGCTGCACGAAAACCCATGATTTTGGACCCTGTTTTCATGCGAAAATGCTAAAATAATTGTTTCACGTTTGTTACACTCAAACAGTGTCTCCTGTCATATGCTGAACTGGTCGCATTGTGGATTTGGGTTAAAACATGATTTTGGACAATGTTCATGGAACTCAGCTTAAAACGTACTTGCAGACTTGAAAACCCTTGCCTATTGTAGAGCGCACCTGTCCTTCCAGTGCTGAACGAAAACCCATGATTTTGGACCCTGTTTTCATGCGAAATGGCTAAAAGAAATGTTTCACATTTGTTACACTCAAACAGTGTCTCCTGTCATATGCTGAACTGGTCGCATTGCGGATTTGGCCTAAAACATGATTTTGGACAATGTTCATGGAACTCAGCTTAAAACGTACTTGCAGACTTGAAAACCCATGCCTATTGTAGAGCGCGCCTGTCCTTCCAGTGCTGCACGAAAACCCATGATTTTGGACCCTGTTTTCATGCGAAATGGCTAAAAGAAATGTTTCACGTTTGTTACAGTCAAACAGTGTCTCCTGTCATATGCTGAACTGGTCGCATTGTGGATTTGGGTTAAAACATGATTTTGGACAATGTTCATGGAACTCAGCTTAAAACGTACTTGCAGACTTGAAAACCCTTGCCTATTGTACAGCGCGCCTGTACTTCCAGTGCTGAACGAAAACCAATGATTTTGGACCCTGTTTTCATGCGAAATGGCTAAAAGAAATGTTTCACATTTGTTACACTCAAACAGTGTCTCCTGTCATATGCTGAACTGGTCGCATTGCGGATTTGGCCTAAAACATGATTTTGGACAATGTTCATGGAACTCAGCTTAAAACGTACTTGCAGACGTGAAAACCCTTGCCTATTGTAGAGCGCGCCTGTCCTTCCAGTGCTGCACGAAAACCCATGATTTTGGACCCTGTTTTCATGCGAAAATGCTAAAATAATTGTTTCACGTTTGTTACACTCAAACAGTGTCTCCTGTCATATGCTGAACTGGTCGCATTGTGGATTTGGGTTAAAACATGATTTTGGACAATGTTCATGGAACTCAGCTTAAAACGTACTTGCAGACTTGAAAACCCTTGCCTATTGTAGAGCGCACCTGTCCTTCCAGTGCTGAACGAAAACCCATGATTTTGGACCCTGTTTTCATGCGAAATGGCTAAAAGAAATGTTTCACATTTGTTACACTCAAACAGTGTCTCCTGTCATATGCTGAACTGGTCGCATTGCGGATTTGGCCTAAAACATGATTTTGGACAATGTTCATGGAACTCAGCTTAAAACGTACTTGCAGACTTGAAAACCCATGCCTATTGTAGAGCGCGCCTGTCCTTCCAGTGCTGCACGAAAACCCATGATTTTGGACCCTGTTTTCATGCGAAATGGCTAAAAGAAATGTTTCACGTTTGTTACAGTCAAACAGTGTCTCCTGTCATATGCTGAACTGGTCGCATTGTGGATTTGGGTTAAAACATGATTTTGGACAATGTTCATGGAACTCAGCTTAAAACGTACTTGCAGACTTGAAAACCCTTGCCTATTGTACAGCGCGCCTGTACTTCCAGTGCTGAACGAAAACCAATGATTTTGGACCCTGTTTTCATGCGAAATGGCTAAAAGAAATGTTTCACATTTGTTACACTCAAACAGTGTCTCCTGTCATATGCTGAACTGGTCGCATTGCGGATTTGGCCTAAAACATGATTTTGGACAATGTTCATGGAACTCAGCTTAAAACGTACTTGCAGACTTGAAAACCCTTGCCTATTGTAGAGCGCGCCTGTCCTTCCAGTGCTGCACGAAAACCCATGATTTTGGACCCTGTTTTCATGCGAAATGGCTAAAAGAAATGTTTCACATTTGTTACACTCAAACAGTGTCTCCTGTCATATGCTGAACTGGTCGCATTGCGGATTTGGCCTAAAACATGATTTTGGACAATGTTCATGGAACTCAGCTTAAAACGTACTTGCAGACTTGAAAACCCTTGCCTATTGTAGAGCGCGCCTGTACTTCCAGTGCTGAACGAAAACCAATGATTTTGGACCCTGTTTTCATGCGAAATGGCTAAAAGAAATGTTTCACATTTGTTACACTCAAACAGTGTCTCCTGTCATATGCTGAACTGGTCGCATTGCGGATTTGGCCTAAAACATGATTTTGGACAATGTTCATGGAACTCAGCTTAAAACGTACTTGCAGACTTGAAAACCCTTGCCTATTGTAGAGCGTGCCTGTCCTTCCAGTGCTGCACGAAAACCCATGATTTTGGACCCTGTTTTCATGCGAAAATGCTAAAATAATTGTTTCACGTTTGTTACACTCAAACAGTGTCTCCTGTCATATGCTGAACTGGTCGCATTGTGGATTTGGGTTAAAACATGATTTTGGACAATGTTCATGGAACTCAGCTTAAAACGTACTTGCAGACTTGAAAACCCTTGCCTATTGTAGAGCGCACCTGTACTTCCAGTGCTGAACGAAAACCCATGATTTTGGACCCTGTTTTCATGCGAAATAGCTAAAAGAAATGTTTCACGTTTGTTACACTCAAACAGTGTCTCCTGTCATATGCTGAACTGGTCGCATTGCGGATTTGGCCTAAAACATGATTTTGGACAATGTTCATGGAACTCAGCTTAAAACGTACTTGCAGACTTGAAAACCCTTGCCTATTGTAGAGCGCGCCTGTCCTTCCAGTGCTGCACGAAAACCCATGATTTTGGACCCTGTTTTCATGCGAAATGGCTAAAATAATAATTGTTTCACGTTTGTTACACTCAAACAGTGTCTCCTGTCATATGCTGAACTGGTCGCATTGTGGATTTGGGTTAAAACATGATTTTGGACAATGTTCATGGAACTCAGCTTAAAACGTACTTGCAGACTTGAAAACCCTTGCCTATTGTAGAGCGCACCTGTCCTTCCAGTGCTGAACGAAAACCCATGATTTTGGACCCTGTTTTCATGCGAAATGGCTAAAAGAAATGTTTCACATTTGTTACACTCAAACAGTGTCTCCTGTCATATGCTGAACTGGTCGCATTGCGGATTTGGCCTAAAACATGATTTTGGACAATGTTCATGGAACTCAGCTTAAAACGTACTTGCAGACTTGAAAACCCTTGCCTATTGTAGAGCGCGCCTGTCCTTCCAGTGCTGCACGAAAACCCATGATTTTGGACCCTGTTTTCATGCGAAATGGCTAAAAGAAATGTTTCACATTTGTTACACTCAAACAGTGTCTCCTGTCATATGCTGAACTGGTCGCATTGCGGATTTGGCCTAAAACATGATTTTGGACAATGTTCATGGAACTCAGCTTAAAACGTACTTGCAGACTTGAAAACCCTTGCCTATTGTAGAGCGCGCCTGTACTTCCAGTGCTGAACGAAAACCAATGATTTTGGACCCTGTTTTCATGCGAAATGGCTAAAAGAAATGTTTCACATTTGTTACACTCAAACAGTGTCTCCTGTCATATGCTGAACTGGTCGCATTGCGGATTTGGCCTAAAACATGATTTTGGACAATGTTCATGGAACTCAGCTTAAAACGTACTTGCAGACTTGAAAACCCTTGCCTATTGTAGAGCGTGCCTGTCCTTCCAGTGCTGCACGAAAACCCATGATTTTGGACCCTGTTTTCATGCGAAAATGCTAAAATAATTGTTTCACGTTTGTTACACTCAAACAGTGTCTCCTGTCATATGCTGAACTGGTCGCATTGTGGATTTGGGTTAAAACATGATTTTGGACAATGTTCATGGAACTCAGCTTAAAACGTACTTGCAGACTTGAAAACCCTTGCCTATTGTAGAGCGCACCTGTACTTCCAGTGCTGAACGAAAACCCATGATTTTGGACCCTGTTTTCATGCGAAATAGCTAAAAGAAATGTTTCACGTTTGTTACACTCAAACAGTGTCTCCTGTCATATGCTGAACTGGTCGCATTGCGGATTTGGCCTAAAACATGATTTTGGACAATGTTCATGGAACTCAGCTTAAAACGTACTTGCAGACTTGAAAACCCTTGCCTATTGTAGAGCGCGCCTGTCCTTCCAGTGCTGCACGAAAACCCATGATTTTGGACCCTGTTTTCATGCGAAATGGCTAAAATAATAATTGTTTCACGTTTGTTACACTCAAACAGTGTCTCCTGTCATATGCTGAACTGGTCGCATTGTGGATTTGGGTTAAAACATGATTTTGGACAATGTTCATGGAACTCAGCTTAAAACGTACTTGCAGACTTGAAAACCCTTGCCTATTGTAGAGCGCGCCTGTCCTTCCAGTGCTGAACGAAAACCAATGATTTTGGACCCTGTTTTCATGCGAAATGGCTAAAATAAATGTTTCACATTTGTTACACTCAAACAGTGTCTCCTGTCATATGCTGAACTGGTCGCATTGCGGATTTGGCCTAAAACATGATTTTGGACAATGTTCATGGAACTCAGCTTAAAACGTACTTGCAGACTTGAAAACCCTTGCCTATTGTAGAGCGCGCCTGTCCTTCCAGTGCTGCACGAAAACCCATGATTTTGGACCCTGTTTTCATGCGAAATGGCTAAAATAATTGTTTCACGTTTCTTACACTCAAACAGTGTCTCCTGTCATATGCTGAACTGGTCGCATTGTGGATTTGGGTTAAAACATGATTTTGGACAATGTTCATGGAACTCAGCTTAAAACGTACTTGCAGACTTGAAAACCCTTGCCTATTGTAGAGCGCGCCTGTCCTTCCAGTGCTGAACGAAAACCCATGATTTTGGACCCTGTTTTCATGCGAAATGGCTAAAAGAAATGTTTCACGTTTGTTACACTCAAACAGTGTCTCCTGTCATATGCTGAACTGGTCGCATTGCGGATTTGGCCTAAAACATGATTTTGGACAATGTTCATGGAACTCAGCTTAAAACGTACTTGCAGACTTGAAAACCCTTGCCTATTGTAGAGCGCGCCTGTCCTTCCAGTGCTGCACGAAAACCCATGATTTTGGACCCTGTTTTCATGCGAAATGGCTAAAATAATTGTTTCACGTTTGTTACACTCAAACAGTGTCTCCTGTCATATGCTGAACTGGTCGCATTGTGGATTTGGGTTAAAACATGATTTTGGACAATGTTCATGGAACTCAGCTTAAAACGTACTTGCAGACTTGAAAACCCTTGCCTATTATAGAGCGCGCCTGTCCTTCCAGTGCTGAACGAAAACCCATGATTTTGGACCCTGTTTTCATGCGAAATGGCTAAAAGAAATGTTTCAGGTTTGTTACACTCAAACAGTGTCTCCTGTCATATGCTGAACTGGTCGCATTGCGGATTTGGCCTAAAACATGATTTTGGACAATGTTCATGGAACTCAGCTTAAAACGTACTTGCAGACTTGAAAACCCTTGCCTATTTTAGAGCGCGCCTGTCCTTCCAGTGCTGCACGAAAATCCATGATTTTGGACCCTGTTTTCATGCGAAATGGCTAAAATAATTGTTTCACGTTTGTTACACTCAAACAGTGTCTCCTGTCATATGCTGAACTGGTCGCATTGTGGATTTGGGTTAAAACATGATTTTGGACAATGTTCATGGAACTCAGCTTAAAACTTACTTGCAGACTTGAAAACCCTTGCCTATTGTAGAGCGCACCTGTACTTCCAGTGCTGAACGAAAACCAATGATTTTGGACCCTGTTTTCATGCGAAATGGCTAAAATAATTGTTTCACGTTTGTTACACTCAAACAGTGTCTCCTGTCATATGCTGAACTGGTCGCATTGCGGATTTGGCCTAAAACATGATTTTGGACAATGTTCATGGAACTCAGCTTAAAACGTACTTGCAGACTTGAAAACCCTTGCCTATTGTAGAGCGCGCCTGTCCTTCCAGTGCTGCACGAAAACCCATGATTTTGGACCCTGTTTTCATGCGAAAATGCTAAAATAATTGTTTCACGTTTGTTACACTCAAACAGTGTCTCCTGTCATATGCTGAACTGGTCGCATTGTGGATTTGGGTTAAAACATGATTTTGGACAATGTTCATGGAACTCAGCTTAAAACGTACTTGCAGACTTGAAAACCCTTGCCTATTGTAGAGTGCGCCTGTCCTTCCAGTGCTGAACGAAAACCAATGATTTTGGACCCTGGTTCATGCGAAATGGCTAAAATAAATGTTTCACATTTGTTACACTCAAACAGTGTCTCCTGTCATATGCTGAACTGGTCGCATTGCGGATTTGGCCTAAAACATGATTTTGGACAATGTTCATGGAACTCAGCTTAAAACGTACTTGCAGACTTGAAAACCCTTGCCTATTGTAGAGCGCGCCTGTCCTTCCAGTGCTGCACGAAAACCCATGATTTTGGACCCTGTTTTCATGCGAAATGGCTAAAAGAAATGTTTCACATTTGTTACACTCAAACAGTGTCTCCTGTCATATGCTGAACTGGTCGCATTGCGGATTTGGCCTAAAACATGATTTTGGACAATGTTCATGGAACTCAGCTTAAAACGTACTTGCAGACTTGAAAACCCTTGCCTATTGTAGAGCGCGCCTGTACTTCCAGTGCTGAACGAAAACCAATGATTTTGGACCCTGTTTTCATGCGAAATGGCTAAAAGAAATGTTTCACATTTGTTACACTCAAACAGTGTCTCCTGTCATATGCTGAACTGGTCGCATTGCGGATTTGGCCTAAAACATGATTTTGGACAATGTTCATGGAACTCAGCTTAAAACGTACTTGCAGACTTGAAAACCCTTGCCTATTGTAGAGCGTGCCTGTCCTTCCAGTGCTGCACGAAAACCCATGATTTTGGACCCTGTTTTCATGCGAAAATGCTAAAATAATTGTTTCACGTTTGTTACACTCAAACAGTGTCTCCTGTCATATGCTGAACTGGTCGCATTGTGGATTTGGGTTAAAACATGATTTTGGACAATGTTCATGGAACTCAGCTTAAAACGTACTTGCAGACTTGAAAACCCTTGCCTATTGTAGAGCGCACCTGTACTTCCAGTGCTGAACGAAAACCCATGATTTTGGACCCTGTTTTCATGCGAAATAGCTAAAAGAAATGTTTCACGTTTGTTACACTCAAACAGTGTCTCCTGTCATATGCTGAACTGGTCGCATTGCGGATTTGGCCTAAAACATGATTTTGGACAATGTTCATGGAACTCAGCTTAAAACGTACTTGCAGACTTGAAAACCCTTGCCTATTGTAGAGCGCGCCTGTCCTTCCAGTGCTGCACGAAAACCCATGATTTTGGACCCTGTTTTCATGCGAAATGGCTAAAATAATAATTGTTTCACGTTTGTTACACTCAAACAGTGTCTCCTGTCATATGCTGAACTGGTCGCATTGTGGATTTGGGTTAAAACATGATTTTGGACAATGTTCATGGAACTCAGCTTAAAACGTACTTGCAGACTTGAAAACCCTTGCCTATTGTAGAGCGCGCCTGTCCTTCCAGTGCTGCACGAAAACCCATGATTTTGGACCCTGTTTTCATGCGAAATGGCTAAAATAATTGTTTCACGTTTCTTACACTCAAACAGTGTCTCCTGTCATATGCTGAACTGGTCGCATTGTGGATTTGGGTTAAAACATGATTTTGGACAATGTTCATGGAACTCAGCTTAAAACGTACTTGCAGACTTGAAAACCCTTGCCTATTGTAGAGCGCGCCTGTCCTTCCAGTGCTGAACGAAAACCCATGATTTTGGACCCTGTTTTCATGCAAAATGGCTAAAAGAAATGTTTCACGTTTGTTACACTCAAACAGTGTCTCCTGTCATATGCTGAACTGGTCGCATTGCGGATTTGGCCTAAAACATGATTTTGGACAATGTTCATGGAACTCAGCTTAAAACGTACTTGCAGACTTGAAAACCCTTGCCTATTGTAGAGCGCGCCTGTCCTTCCAGTGCTGCACGAAAACCCATGATTTTGGACCCTGTTTTCATGCGAAATGGCTAAAATAATTGTTTCACGTTTGTTACACTCAAACAGTGTCTCCTGTCATATGCTGAACTGGTCGCATTGTGGATTTGGGTTAAAACATGATTTTGGACAATGTTCATGGAACTCAGCTTAAAACGTACTTGCAGACTTGAAAACCCTTGCCTATTATAGAGCGCGCCTGTCCTTCCAGTGCTGAACGAAAACCCATGATTTTGGACCCTGTTTTCATGCGAAATGGCTAAAAGAAATGTTTCAGGTTTGTTACACTCAAACAGTGTCTCCTGTCATATGCTGAACTGGTCGCATTGCGGATTTGGCCTAAAACATGATTTTGGACAATGTTCATGGAACTCAGCTTAAAACGTACTTGCAGACTTGAAAACCCTTGCCTATTTTAGAGCGCGCCTGTCCTTCCAGTGCTGCACGAAAATCCATGATTTTGGACCCTGTTTTCATGCGAAATGGCTAAAATAATTGTTTCACGTTTGTTACACTCAAACAGTGTCTCCTGTCATATGCTGAACTGGTCGCATTGTGGATTTGGGTTAAAACATGATTTTGGACAATGTTCATGGAACTCAGCTTAAAACTTACTTGCAGACTTGAAAACCCTTGCCTATTGTAGAGCGCACCTGTACTTCCAGTGCTGAACGAAAACCAATGATTTTGGACCCTGTTTTCATGCGAAATGGCTAAAATAATTGTTTCACGTTTGTTACACTCAAACAGTGTCTCCTGTCATATGCTGAACTGGTCGCATTGCGGATTTGGCCTAAAACATGATTTTGGACAATGTTCATGGAACTCAGCTTAAAACGTACTTGCAGACTTGAAAACCCTTGCCTATTGTAGAGCGCGCCTGTCCTTCCAGTGCTGCACGAAAACCCATGATTTTGGACCCTGTTTTCATGCGAAAATGCTAAAATAATTGTTTCACGTTTGTTACACTCAAACAGTGTCTCCTGTCATATGCTGAACTGGTCGCATTGTGGATTTGGGTTAAAACATGATTTTGGACAATGTTCATGGAACTCAGCTTAAAACGTACTTGCAGACTTGAAAACCCTTGCCTATTGTAGAGTGCGCCTGTCCTTCCAGTGCTGAACGAAAACCAATGATTTTGGACCCTGGTTCATGCGAAATGGCTAAAATAAATGTTTCACATTTGTTACACTCAAACAGTGTCTCCTGTCATATGCTGAACTGGTCGCATTGCGGATTTGGCCTAAAACATGATTTTGGACAATGTTCATGGAACTCAGCTTAAAACGTACTTGCAGACGTGAAAACCCTTGCCTATTGTAGAGCGCGCCTGTCCTTCCAGTGCTGCACGAAAACCCATGATTTTGGACCCTGTTTTCATGCGAAAATGCTAAAATAATTGTTTCACGTTTGTTACACTCAAACAGTGTCTCCTGTCATATGCTGAACTGGTCGCATTGTGGATTTGGGTTAAAACATGATTTTGGACAATGTTCATGGAACTCAGCTTAAAACGTACTTGCAGACTTGAAAACCCTTGCCTATTGTAGAGCGCACCTGTCCTTCCAGTGCTGAACGAAAACCCATGATTTTGGACCCTGTTTTCATGCGAAATGGCTAAAAGAAATGTTTCACATTTGTTACACTCAAACAGTGTCTCCTGTCATATGCTGAACTGGTCGCATTGCGGATTTGGCCTAAAACATGATTTTGGACAATGTTCATGGAACTCAGCTTAAAACGTACTTGCAGACTTGAAAACCCATGCCTATTGTAGAGCGCGCCTGTCCTTCCAGTGCTGCACGAAAACCCATGATTTTGGACCCTGTTTTCATGCGAAATGGCTAAAATAATTGTTTCACGTTTGTTACACTCAAACAGTGTCTCCTGTCATATGCTGAACTGGTCGCATTGCGGATTTGGCCTAAAACATGATTTTGGACAATGTTCATGGAACTCAGCTTAAAACGTACTTGCAGACTTGAAAACCCTTGCCTATTGTAGAGCGCGCCTGTCCTTCCAGTGCTGCACGAAAACCCATGATTTTGGACCCTGTTTTCATGCGAAAATGCTAAAATAATTGTTTCACGTTTGTTACACTCAAACAGTGTCTCCTGTCATATGCTGAACTGGTCGCATTGTGGATTTGGGTTAAAACATGATTTTGGACAATGTTCATGGAACTCAGCTTAAAACGTACTTGCAGACTTGAAAACCCTTGCCTATTGTAGAGCGCGCCTGTCCTTCCAGTGCTGAACGAAAACCAATGATTTTGGACCCTGTTTCATGCGAAATGGCTAAAATAAATGTTTCACATTTGTTACACTCAAACAGTGTCTCCTGTCATATGCTGAACTGGTCGCATTGCGGATTTGGCCTAAAACATGATTTTGGACAATGTTCATGGAACTCAGCTTAAAACGTACTTGCAGACGTGAAAACCCTTGCCTATTGTAGAGCGCGCCTGTCCTTCCAGTGCTGCACGAAAACCAATGATTTTGGACCCTGTTTTCATGCGAAAATGCTAAAATAATTGTTTCACGTTTGTTACACTCAAACAGTGTCTCCTGTCATATGCTGAACTGGTCGCATTGTGGATTTGGGTTAAAACATGATTTTGGACAATGTTCATGGAACTCAGCTTAAAACGTACTTGCAGACTTGAAAACCCTTGCCTATTGTAGAGCGCACCTGTCCTTCCAGTGCTGAACGAAAACCCATGATTTTGGACCCTGTTTTCATGCGAAATGGCTAAAAGAAATGTTTCACATTTGTTACACTCAAACAGTGTCTCCTGTCATATGCTGAACTGGTCGCATTGCGGATTTGGCCTAAAACATGATTTTGGACAATGTTCATGGAACTCAGCTTAAAACGTACTTGCAGACTTGAAAACCCATGCCTATTGTAGAGCGCGCCTGTCCTTCCAGTGCTGCACGAAAACCCATGATTTTGGACCCTGTTTTCATGCGAAATGGCTAAAAGAAATGTTTCACGTTTGTTACAGTCAAACAGTGTCTCCTGTCATATGCTGAACTGGTCGCATTGTGGATTTGGGTTAAAACATGATTTTGGACAATGTTCATGGAACTCAGCTTAAAACGTACTTGCAGACTTGAAAACCCTTGCCTATTGTACAGCGCGCCTGTACTTCCAGTGCTGAACGAAAACCAATGATTTTGGACCCTGTTTTCATGCGAAATGGCTAAAAGAAATGTTTCACATTTGTTACACTCAAACAGTGTCTCCTGTCATATGCTGAACTGGTCGCATTGCGGATTTGGCCTAAAACATGATTTTGGACAATGTTCATGGAACTCAGCTTAAAACGTACTTGCAGACTTGAAAACCCTTGCCTATTGTAGAGCGCGCCTGTCCTTCCAGTGCTGCACGAAAACCCATGATTTTGGACCCTGTTTTCATGCGAAATGGCTAAAAGAAATGTTTCACATTTGTTACACTCAAACAGTGTCTCCTGTCATATGCTGAACTGGTCGCATTGCGGATTTGGCCTAAAACATGATTTTGGACAATGTTCATGGAACTCAGCTTAAAACGTACTTGCAGACTTGAAAACCCTTGCCTATTGTAGAGCGCGCCTGTCCTTCCAGTGCTGAAAGAAAACCCATGATTTTGGACCCTGTTTTCATGCGAAAATGCTAAAATAATTGTTTCACGTTTGTTACACTCAAACAGTGTCTCCTGTCATATGCTGAACTGGTCGCATTGTGGATTTGGGTTAAAACATGATTTTGGACAATGTTCATGGAACTCAGCTTAAAACGTACTTGCAGACTTGAAAACCCTTGCCTATTGTAGAGCGCGCCTGTCCTTCCAGTGCTGCACGAAAACCCATGATTTTGGACCCTGTTTTCATGCGAAATGGCTAAAATAATTGTTTCACGTTTCTTACACTCAAACAGTGTCTCCTGTCATATGCTGAACTGGTCGCATTGTGGATTTGGGTTAAAACATGATTTTGGACAATGTTCATGGAACTCAGCTTAAAACGTACTTGCAGACTTGAAAACCCTTGCCTATTGTAGAGCGCGCCTGTCCTTCCAGTGCTGAACGAAAACCCATGATTTTGGACCCTGTTTTCATGCGAAATGGCTAAAAGAAATGTTTCACGTTTGTTACACTCAAACAGTGTCTCCTGTCATATGCTGAACTGGTCGCATTGCGGATTTGGCCTAAAACATGATTTTGGACAATGTTCATGGAACTCAGCTTAAAACGTACTTGCAGACTTGAAAACCCTTGCCTATTTTAGAGCGCGCCTGTCCTTCCAGTGCTGCACGAAAATCCATGATTTTGGACCCTGTTTTCATGCGAAATGGCTAAAATAATTGTTTCACGTTTGTTACACTCAAACAGTGTCTCCTGTCATATGCTGAACTGGTCGCATTGCGGATTTGGCCTAAAACATGATTTTGGACAATGTTCATGGAACTCAGCTTAAAACGTACTTGCAGACTTGAAAACCCTTGCCTATTGTAGAGCGCGCCTGTCCTTCCAGTGCTGCACGAAAACCCATGATTTTGGACCCTGTTTTCATGCGAAAATGCTAAAATAATTGTTTCACGTTTGTTACACTCAAACAGTGTCTCCTGTCATATGCTGAACTGGTCGCATTGTGGATTTGGGTTAAAACATGATTTTGGACAATGTTCATGGAACTCAGCTTAAAACGTACTTGCAGACTTGAAAACCCTTGCCTATTGTAGAGCGCGCCTGTCCTTCCAGTGCTGAACGAAAACCAATGATTTTGGACCCTGTTTCATGCGAAATGGCTAAAATAAATGTTTCACATTTGTTACACTCAAACAGTGTCTCCTGTCATATGCTGAACTGGTCGCATTGCGGATTTGGCCTAAAACATGATTTTGGACAATGTTCATGGAACTCAGCTTAAAACGTACTTGCAGACTTGAAAACCCTTGCCTATTGTAGAGCGCGCCTGTCCTTCCAGTGCTGCACGAAAACCCATGATTTTGGACCCTGTTTTCATGCGAAATGGCTAAAATAATTGTTTCACGTTTGTTACACTCAAACAGTGTCTCCTGTCATATGCTGAACTGGTCGCATTGTGGATTTGGGTTAAAACATGATTTTGGACAATGTTCATGGAACTCAGCTTAAAACGTACTTGCAGACTTGAAAACCCTTGCCTATTGTAGAGCGCGCCTGTCCTTCCAGTGCTGAACGAAAACCCATGATTTTGGACCCTGTTTTCATGCGAAATGGCTAAAAGAAATGTTTCACGTTTGTTACACTCAAACAGTGTCTCCTGTCATATGCTGAACTGGTCGCATTGCGGATTTGGCCTAAAACATGATTTTGGACAATGTTCATGGAACTCAGCTTAAAACGTACTTGCAGACTTGAAAACCCTTGCCTATTGTAGAGCGCGCCTGTCCTTCCAGTGCTGCACGAAAACCCATGATTTTGGACCCTGTTTTCATGCGAAATGGCTAAAATAATTGTTTCACGTTTGTTACACTCAAACAGTGTCTCCTGTCATATGCTGAACTGGTCGCATTGTGGATTTGGGTTAAAACATGATTTTGGACAATGTTCATGGAACTCAGCTTAAAACGTACTTGCAGACTTGAAAACCCTTGTCTATTGTAGAGCGCACCTGTACTTCCAGTGCTGAACGAAAACCAATGATTTTGGACCCTGTTTTCATGCGAAATGGCTAAAATAATTGTTTCACATTTGTTACACTCAAACAGTGTCTCCTGTCATATGCTGAACTGGTCGCATTGCGGATTTGGCCTAAAACATGATTTTGGACAATGTTCATGGAACTCAGCTTAAAACGTACTTGCAGACTTGAAAACCCTTGCCTATTGTAGAGCGCGCCTGTCCTTCCAGTGCTGCACGAAAACCCATGATTTTGGACCCTGTTTTCATGCGAAATGGCTAAAAGAAATGTTTCACGTTTGTTACACTCAAACAGTGTCTCCTGTCATATGCTGAACTGGTCGCATTGCGGATTTGGCCTAAAACATGATTTTGGACAATGTTCATGGAACTCAGCTTAAAACGTACTTGCAGACTTGAAAACCCTTGCCTATTGTAGAGCGCGCCTGTCCTTCCAGTGCTGCACGAAAACCCATGATTTTGGACCCTGTTTTCATGCGAAATGGCTAAAATAATTGTTTCACGTTTGTTACACTCAAACAGTGTCTCCTGTCATATGCTGAACTGGTCGCATTGTGGTTTTGGGTTAAAACATGATTTTGGACAATGTTCATGGAACTCAGCTTAAAACGTACTTGCAGACTTGAAAACCCTTGCCTATTGTAGAGCGCGCCTGTCCTTCCAGTGCTGAACGAAAACCCATGATTTCGGACCCTGTTTTCATGCGAAATGGCTAAAAGAAATGTTTCACGTTTGTTACACTCAAACAGTGTCTCCTGTCATATGCTGAACTGGTCGCATTGCGGATTTGGCCTAAAACATGATTTTGGACAATGTTCATGGAACTCAGCTTAAAACGTACTTGCAGACTTGAAAACCCTTGCCTATTGTAGAGCGCGCCTGTCCTTCCAGTGCTGCACGAAAACCCATGATTTTGGACCCTGTTTTCATGCGAAATGGCTAAAATAATTGTTTCACGTTTGTTACACTCAAACAGTGTCTCCTGTCATATGCTGAACTGGTCGCATTGTGGTTTTGGGTTAAAACATGATTTTGGACAATGTTCATGGAACTCAGCTTAAAACGTACTTGCAGACTTGAAAACCCTTGCCTATTGTAGAGCGCGCCTGTCCTTCCAGTGCTGAACGAAAACCCATGATTTTGGACCCTGTTTTCATGCGAAATGGCTAAAAGAAATGTTTCACGTTTGTTACACTCAAACAGTGTCTCCTGTCATATGCTGAACTGGTCGCATTGCGGATTTGGCCTAAAACATGATTTTGGACAATGTTCATGGAACTCAGCTTAAAACGTACTTGCAGACTTGAAAACCCTTGCCTATTGTAGAGCGCGCCTGTCCTTCCAGTGCTGCACGAAAACCCATGATTTTGGACCCTGTTTTCATGCGAAATGGCTAAAATAATTGTTTCACGTTTGTTACACTCAAACAGTGTCTCCTGTCATATGCTGAACTGGTCGCATTGTGGATTTGGGTTAAAACATGATTTTGGACAATGTTCATGGAACTCAGCTTAAAACGTACTTGCAGACTTGAAAACCCTTGCCTATTGTAGAGCGCACCTGTACTTCCAGTGCTGAACGAAAACCAATGATTTTGGACCCTGTTTTCATGCGAAATGGCTAAAATAATTGTTTCACGTTTGTTACACTCAAACAGTGTCTCCTGTCATATGCTGAACTGGTCGCATTGTGGATTTGGGTTAAAACATGATTTTGGACAATGTTCATGGAACTCAGCTTAAAACGTACTTGCAGACTTGAAAACCCTTGCCTATTGTAGAGCGCACCTGTACTTCCAGTGCTGAACGAAAACCAATGATTTTGGACCCTGTTTTCATGCGAAATGGCTAAAATAATTGTTTCACGTTTGTTACACTCAAACAGTGTCTCCTGTCATATGCTGAACTGGTCGCATTGTGGATTTGGCCTAAAACATGATTTTGGACAATGTTCATGGAACTCAGCTTAAAACTTACTTGCAGACTTGAAAACCCTTGCCTATTGTAGAGCGCGCCTGTCCTTCCAGTGCTGAACGAAAACCCATGATTTTGGACCCTGTTTTCATGCGAAATGGCTAAAATAATAATTGTTTCACGTTTGTTACACTCAAACAGTGTCTCCTGTCATATGCTGAACTGGTCGCATTGTGGATTTGGGTTAAAACATGATTTTGGACAATGTTCATGGAACTCAGCTTAAAACGTACTTGCAGACTTGAAAACCCTTGCCTATTGTAGAGCGCGCCTGTCCTTCCAGTGCTGAACGAAAACCCATGATTTTGGACCCTGTTTTCATGCGAAATGGCTAAAAGAAATGTTTCACGTTTGTTACACTCAAACAGTGTCTCCTGTCATATGCTGAACTGGTCGCATTGCGGATTTGGCCTAAAACATGATTTTGGACAATGTTCATGGAACTCAGCTTAAAAAGTACTTGCAGACTTGAAAACCCTTGCCTATTGTAGAGCGCGCCTGTCCTTCCAGTGCTGCAAGAAAACCCATGATTTTGGACCCTGTTTTCATGCGAAATGGCTAAAAGAAATGTTTCACATTTGTTACACTCAAACAGTGTCTCCTGTCATATGCTGAACTGGTCGCATTGCGGTTTTGGCCTAAAACATGATTTTGGACAATGTTCATGGAACTCAGCTTAAAACGTACTTGCAGACTTGAAAACCCTTGCCTATTGTAGAGCGCGCCTGTCCTTCCAGTGCTGCACGAAAACCCATGATTTTGGACCCTGTTTTCATGCGAAAATGCTAAAATAATTGTTTCACGTTTGTTACACTCAAACAGTGTCTCCTGTCATATGCTGAACTGGTCGCATTGCGGATTTGGCCTAAAACATGATTTTGGACAATGTTCATGGAACTCAGCTTAAAACGTACTTGCAGACTTGAAAACCCTTGCCTATTTTAGAGCGCGCCTGTCCTTCCAGTGCTGCACGAAAACCCATGATTTTGGACCCTGTTTTCATGCGAAATGGCTAAAATAATTGTTTCACGTTTGTTACACTCAAACAGTGTCTCCTGTCATATGCTGAACTGGTCGCATTGTGGATTTGGGTTAAAACATGATTTTGGACAATGTTCATGGAACTCAGCTTAAAACGTACTTGCAGACTTGAAAACCCTTGCCTATTGTAGAGCGCGCCTGTCCTTCCAGTGCTGCACGAAAACCCATGATTTTGGACCCTGTTTTCATGCGAAATGGCTAAAATAATTGTTTCACGTTTGTTACACTCAAACAGTGTCTCCTGTCATATGCTGAACTGGTCGCATTGTGGATTTGGGTTAAAACATGATTTTGGACAATGTTCATGGAACTCAGCTTAAAACGTACTTGCAGACTTGAAAACCCTTGCCTATTATAGAGCGCGCCTGTCCTTCCAGTGCTGAACGAAAACCCATGATTTTGGACCCTGTTTTCATGCGAAATGGCTAAAAGAAATGTTTCACGTTTGTTACACTCAAACAGTGTCTCCTGTCATATGCTGAACTGGTCGCATTGCGGATTTGGCCTAAAACATGATTTTGGACAATGTTCATGGAACTCAGCTTAAAACGTACTTGCAGACTTGAAAACCCTTGCCTATTTTAGAGCGCGCCTGTCCTTCCAGTGCTGCACGAAAATCCATGATTTTGGACCCTGTTTTCATGCGAAATGGCTAAAATAATTGTTTCACGTTTGTTACACTCAAACAGTGTCTCCTGTCATATGCTGAACTGGTCGCATTGCGGATTTGGCCTAAAACATGATTTTGGACAATGTTCATGGAACTCAGCTTAAAACGTACTTGCAGACTTGAAAACCCTTGCCTATTGTAGAGCGCGCCTGTCCTTCCAGTGCTGCACGAAAACCCATGATTTTGGACCCTGTTTTCATGCGAAAATGCTAAAATAATTGTTTCACGTTTGTTACACTCAAACAGTGTCTCCTGTCATATGCTGAACTGGTCGCATTGTGGATTTGGGTTAAAACATGATTTTGGACAATGTTCATGGAACTCAGCTTAAAACGTACTTGCAGACTTGAAAACCCTTGC
The DNA here is from genome assembly GCF_964263955.1 of Coregonus lavaretus. Lineage (NCBI taxonomy): Eukaryota > Metazoa > Chordata > Actinopteri > Salmoniformes > Salmonidae > Coregonus > Coregonus lavaretus. Next base: position 4,491,294 of record NC_140006.1, read on the forward strand.
CTATTGTAGAGCGCGCCTGTCCTTCCAGTGCTGAACGAAAACCAATGATTTTGGACCCTGTTTCATGCGAAATGGCTAAAATAAATGTTTCACATTTGTTACACTCAAACAGTGTCTCCTGTCATATGCTGAACTGGTCGCATTGCGGATTTGGCCTAAAACATGATTTTGGACAATGTTCATGGAACTCAGCTTAAAACGTACTTGCAGACTTGAAAACCCTTGCCTATTGTAGAGCGCGCCTGTCCTTCCAGTGCTGCACGAAAACCCATGATTTTGGACCCTGTTTTCATGCGAAATGGCTAAAATAATTGTTTCACGTTTGTTACACTCAAACAGTGTCTCCTGTCATATGCTGAACTGGTCGCATTGTGGATTTGGGTTAAAACATGATTTTGGACAATGTTCATGGAACTCAGCTTAAAACGTACTTGCAGACTTGAAAACCCTTGCCTATTGTAGAGCGCGCCTGTCCTTCCAGTGCTGAACGAAAACCCATGATTTTGGACCCTGTTTTCATGCGAAATGGCTAAAAGAAATGTTTCACGTTTGTTACACTCAAACAGTGTCTCCTGTCATATGCTGAACTGGTCGCATTGCGGATTTGGCCTAAAACATGATTTTGGACAATGTTCATGGAACTCAGCTTAAAACGTACTTGCAGACTTGAAAACCCTTGCCTATTGTAGAGCGCGCCTGTCCTTCCAGTGCTGCACGAAAACCCATGATTTTGGACCCTGTTTTCATGCGAAATGGCTAAAATAGTTGTTTCACGTTTGTTACACTCAAACAGTGTCTCCTGTCATATGCTGAACTGGTCGCATTGTGGATTTGGGTTAAAACATGATTTTGGACAATGTTCATGGAACTCAGCTTAAAACGTACTTGCAGACTTGAAAACCCTTGTCTATTGTAGAGCGCACCTGTACTTCCAGTGCTGAACGAAAACCAATGATTTTGGACCCTGTTTTCATGCGAAATGGCTAAAATAATTGTTTCACATTTGTTACACTCAAACAGTGTCTCCTGTCATATGCTGAACTGGTCGCATTGCGGATTTGGCCTAAAACATGATTTTGGACAATGTTCATGGAACTCAGCTTAAAACGTACTTGCAGACTTGAAAACCCTTGCCTATTGTAGAGCGCGCCTGTCCTTCCAGTGCTGCACGAAAACCCATGATTTTGGACCCTGTTTTCATGCGAAATGGCTAAAAGAAATGTTTCACGTTTGTTACACTCAAACAGTGTCTCCTGTCATATGCTGAACTGGTCGCATTGCGGATTTGGCCTAAAACATGATTTTGGACAATGTTCATGGAACTCAGCTTAAAACGTACTTGCAGACTTGAAAACCCTTGCCTATTGTAGAGCGCGCCTGTCCTTCCAGTGCTGCACGAAAACCCATGATTTTGGACCCTGTTTTCATGCGAAATGGCTAAAATAATTGTTTCACGTTTGTTACACTCAAACAGTGTCTCCTGTCATATGCTGAACTGGTCGCATTGTGGTTTTGGGTTAAAACATGATTTTGGACAATGTTCATGGAACTCAGCTTAAAACGTACTTGCAGACTTGAAAACCCTTGCCTATTGTAGAGCGCGCCTGTCCTTCCAGTGCTGAACGAAAACCCATGATTTTGGACCCTGTTTTCATGCGAAATGGCTAAAAGAAATGTTTCACGTTTGTTACACTCAAACAGTGTCTCCTGTCATATGCTGAACTGGTCGCATTGCGGATTTGGCCTAAAACATGATTTTGGACAATGTTCATGGAACTCAGCTTAAAACGTACTTGCAGACTTGAAAACCCTTGCCTATTGTAGAGCGCGCCTGTCCTTCCAGTGCTGCACGAAAACCCATGATTTTGGACCCTGTTTTCATGCGAAATGGCTAAAATAATTGTTTCACGTTTGTTACACTCAAACAGTGTCTCCTGTCATATGCTGAACTGGTCGCATTGTGGTTTTGGGTTAAAACATGATTTTGGACAATGTTCATGGAACTCAGCTTAAAACGTACTTGCAGACTTGAAAACCCTTGCCTATTGTAGAGCGCGCCTGTCCTTCCAGTGCTGAACGAAAACCCATGATTTTGGACCCTGTTTTCATGCGAAATGGCTAAAAGAAATGTTTCACGTTTGTTACACTCAAACAGTGTCTCCTGTCATATGCTGAACTGGTCGCATTGCGGATTTGGCCTAAAACATGATTTTGGACAATGTTCATGGAACTCAGCTTAAAACGTACTTGCAGACTTGAAAACCCTTGCCTATTGTAGAGCGCGCCTGTCCTTCCAGTGCTGCACGAAAACCCATGATTTTGGACCCTGTTTTCATGCGAAATGGCTAAAATAATTGTTTCACGTTTGTTACACTCAAACAGTGTCTCCTGTCATATGCTGAACTGGTCGCATTGTGGATTTGGGTTAAAACATGATTTTGGACAATGTTCATGGAACTCAGCTTAAAACGTACTTGCAGACTTGAAAACCCTTGCCTATTGTAGAGCGCACCTGTACTTCCAGTGCTGAACGAAAACCAATGATTTTGGACCCTGTTTTCATGCGAAATGGCTAAAATAATTGTTTCACGTTTGTTACACTCAAACAGTGTCTCCTGTCATATGCTGAACTGGTCGCATTGTGGATTTGGGTTAAAACATGATTTTGGACAATGTTCATGGAACTCAGCTTAAAACGTACTTGCAGACTTGAAAACCCTTGCCTATTGTAGAGCGCACCTGTACTTCCAGTGCTGAACGAAAACCAATGATTTTGGACCCTGTTTTCATGCGAAATGGCTAAAATAATTGTTTCACGTTTGTTACACTCAAACAGTGTCTCCTGTCATATGCTGAACTGGTCGCATTGTGGATTTGGCCTAAAACATGATTTTGGACAATGTTCATGGAACTCAGCTTAAAACTTACTTGCAGACTTGAAAACCCTTGCCTATTGTAGAGCGCGCCTGTCCTTCCAGTGCTGAACGAAAACCCATGATTTTGGACCCTGTTTTCATGCGAAATGGCTAAAATAATAATTGTTTCACGTTTGTTACACTCAAACAGTGTCTCCTGTCATATGCTGAACTGGTCGCATTGTGGATTTGGGTTAAAACATGATTTTGGACAATGTTCATGGAACTCAGCTTAAAACGTACTTGCAGACTTGAAAACCCTTGCCTATTGTAGAGCGCGCCTGTCCTTCCAGTGCTGAACGAAAACCCATGATTTTGGACCCTGTTTTCATGCGAAATGGCTAAAAGAAATGTTTCACGTTTGTTACACTCAAACAGTGTCTCCTGTCATATGCTGAACTGGTCGCATTGCGGATTTGGCCTAAAACATGATTTTGGACAATGTTCATGGAACTCAGCTTAAAAAGTACTTGCAGACTTGAAAACCCTTGCCTATTGTAGAGCGCGCCTGTCCTTCCAGTGCTGCAAGAAAACCCATGATTTTGGACCCTGTTTTCATGCGAAATGGCTAAAAGAAATGTTTCACATTTGTTACACTCAAACAGTGTCTCCTGTCATATGCTGAACTGGTCGCATTGCGGTTTTGGCCTAAAACATGATTTTGGACAATGTTCATGGAACTCAGCTTAAAACGTACTTGCAGACTTGAAAACCCTTGCCTATTGTAGAGCGCGCCTGTCCTTCCAGTGCTGCACGAAAACCCATGATTTTGGACCCTGTTTTCATGCGAAAATGCTAAAATAATTGTTTCACGTTTGTTACACTCAAACAGTGTCTCCTGTCATATGCTGAACTGGTCGCATTGCGGATTTGGCCTAAAACATGATTTTGGACAATGTTCATGGAACTCAGCTTAAAACGTACTTGCAGACTTGAAAACCCTTGCCTATTTTAGAGCGCGCCTGTCCTTCCAGTGCTGCACGAAAACCCATGATTTTGGACCCTGTTTTCATGCGAAATGGCTAAAATAATTGTTTCACGTTTGTTACACTCAAACAGTGTCTCCTGTCATATGCTGAACTGGTCGCATTGTGGATTTGGGTTAAAACATGATTTTGGACAATGTTCATGGAACTCAGCTTAAAACTTACTTGCAGACTTGAAAACCCTTGCCTATTGTAGAGCGCACCTGTACTTCCAGTGCTGAACGAAAACCAATGATTTTGGACCCTGTTTTCATGCGAAATGGCTAAAATAATTGTTTCACGTTTGTTACACTCAAACAGTGTCTCCTGTCATATGCTGAACTGGTCGCATTGCGGATTTGGCCTAAAACATGATTTTGGACAATGTTCATGGAACTCAGCTTAAAACGTACTTGCAGACTTGAAAACCCTTGCCTATTGTAGAGCGCGCCTGTCCTTCCAGTGCTGAACGAAAACCCATGATTTTGGACCCTGTTTTCATGCGAAATGGCTAAAATAATAATTGTTTCACGTTTGTTACACTCAAACAGTGTCTCCTGTCATATGCTGAACTGGTCGCATTGTGGATTTGGGTTAAAACATGATTTTGGACAATGTTCATGGAACTCAGCTTAAAACGTACTTGCAGACTTGAAAACCCTTGCCTATTGTAGAGCGCGCCTGTCCTTCCAGTGCTGAACGAAAACCCATGATTTTGGACCCTGTTTTCATGCGAAATGGCTAAAAGAAATGTTTCACGTTTGTTACACTCAAACAGTGTCTCCTGTCATATGCTGAACTGGTCGCATTGCGGATTTGGCCTAAAACATGATTTTGGACAATGTTCATGGAACTCAGCTTAAAACGTACTTGCAGACTTGAAAACCCTTGCCTATTGTAGAGCGCGCCTGTCCTTCCAGTGCTGCAAGAAAACCCATGATTTTGGACCCTGTTTTCATGCGAAATGGCTAAAATAATTGTTTCACGTTTGTTACACTCAAACAGTGTCTCCTGTCATATGCTGAACTGGTCGCATTGTGGATTTGGGTTAAAACATGATTTTGGACAATGTTCATGGAACTCAGCTTAAAACGTACTTGCAGACTTGAAAACCCTTGTCTATTGTAGAGCGCACCTGTACTTCCAGTGCTGAACGAAAACCAATGATTTTGGACCCTGTTTTCATGTGAAATGGCTAAAATAATTGTTTCACGTTTGTTACACTCAAACAGTGTCTCCTGTCATATGCTGAACTGGTCGCATTGTGGATTTGGGTTAAAACATGATTTTGGACAATGTTCATGGAACTCAGCTTAAAACGTACTTGCAGACTTGAAAACCCTTGTCTATTGTAGAGCGCACCTGTACTTCCAGTGCTGAACGAAAACCAATGATTTTGGACCCTGTTTTCATGCGAAATGGCTAAAATAATTGTTTCACGTTTGTTACACTCAAACAGTGTCTCCTGTCATATGCTGAACTGGTCGCATTGTGGATTTGGCCTAAAACATGATTTTGGACAATGTTCATGGAACTCAGCTTAAAACTTACTTGCAGACTTGAAAACCCTTGCCTATTGTAGAGCGCGCCTGTCCTTCCAGTGCTGAACGAAAACCCATGATTTTGGACCCTGTTTTCATGCGAAATGGCTAAAAGAAATGTTTCACATTTGTTACACTCAAACAGTGTCTCCTGTCATATGCTGAACTGGTCGCATTGCGGTTTTGGCCTAAAACATGATTTTGGACAATGTTCATGGAACTCAGCTTAAAACGTACTTGCAGACTTGAAAACCCTTGCCTATTGTAGAGCGCGCCTGTCCTTCCAGTGCTGCACGAAAACCCATGATTTTGGACCCTGTTTTCATGCGAAAATGCTAAAATAATTGTTTCACGTTTGTTACACTCAAACAGTGTCTCCTGTCATATGCTGAACTGGTCGCATTGCGGATTTGGCCTAAAACATGATTTTGGACAATGTTCATGGAACTCAGCTTAAAACGTACTTGCAGACTTGAAAACCCTTGCCTATTTTAGAGCGCGCCTGTCCTTCCAGTGCTGCACGAAAACCCATGATTTTGGACCCTGTTTTCATGCGAAATGGCTAAAATAATTGTTTCACGTTTGTTACACTCAAACAGTGTCTCCTGTCATATGCTGAACTGGTCGCATTGTGGATTTGGGTTAAAACATGATTTTGGACAATGTTCATGGAACTCAGCTTAAAACTTACTTGCAGACTTGAAAACCCTTGCCTATTGTAGAGCGCACCTGTACTTCCAGTGCTGAACGAAAACCAATGATTTTGGACCCTGTTTTCATGCGAAATGGCTAAAATAATTGTTTCACGTTTGTTACACTCAAACAGTGTCTCCTGTCATATGCTGAACTGGTCGCATTGCGGATTTGGCCTAAAACATGATTTTGGACAATGTTCATGGAACTCAGCTTAAAACGTACTTGCAGACTTGAAAACCCTTGCCTATTGTAGAGTGCGCCTGTCCTTCCAGTGCTGCACGAAAACCCATGATTTTGGACCCTGTTTTCATGCGAAAATGCTAAAATAATTGTTTCACGTTTGTTACACTCAAACAGTGTCTCCTGTCATATGCTGAACTGGTCGCATTGTGGATTTGGGTTAAAACATGATTTTGGACAATGTTCATGGAACTCAGCTTAAAACGTACTTGCAGACTTGAAAACCCTTGCCTATTGTAGAGCGCACCTGTACTTCCAGTGCTGAACGAAAACCCATGATTTTGGACCCTGTTTTCATGCGAAATAGCTAAAAGAAATGTTTCACGTTTGTTACACTCAAACAGTGTCTCCTGTCATATGTTGAACTGGTCGCATTGCGGATTTGGCCTAAAACATGATTTTGGACAATGTTCATGGAACTCAGCTTAAAACGTACTTGCAGACTTGAAAACCCTTGCCTATTGTAGAGCGCGCCTGTCCTTCCAGTGCTGCACGAAAACCCATGATTTTGGACCCTGTTTTCATGCGAAATGGCTAAAATAATAATTGTTTCACGTTTGTTACACTCAAACAGTGTCTCCTGTCATCTGCTGAACTGGTCGCATTGTGGATTTGGGTTAAAACATGATTTTGGACAATGTTCATGGAACTCAGCTTAAAACGTACTTGCAGACTTGAAAACCCTTGCCTATTGTAGAGCGCGCCTGTCCTTCCAGTGCTGAACGAAAACCAATGATTTTGGACCCTGTTTTCATGCGAAATGGCTAAAATAAATGTTTCACATTTGTTACACTCAAACAGTGTCTCCTGTCATATGCTGAACTGGTCGCATTGCGGATTTGGCCTAAAACATGATTTTGGACAATGTTCATGGAACTCAGCTTAAAACGTACTTGCAGACTTGAAAACCCTTGCCTATTGTAGAGCGCGCCTGTCCTTCCAGTGCTGCACGAAAACCCATGATTTTGGACCCTGTTTTCATGCGAAATGGCTAAAATAATTGTTTCATGTTTGTTACACTCAAACAGTGTCTCCTGTCATATGCTGAACTGGTCGCATTGTGGATTTGGGTTAAAACATGATTTTGGACAATGTTCATGGAACTCAGCTTAAAACGTACTTGCAGACTTGAAAACCCTTGCCTATTGTAGAGCGCGCCTGTCCTTCCAGTGCTGCACGAAAACCCATGATTTTGGACCCTGTTTTCATGCGAAATGGCTAAAATAATTGTTTCACATTTGTTACACTCAAACAGTGTCTCCTGTCATATGCTGAACTGGTCGCATTGTGGATTTGGGTTAAAACATGATTTTGGACAATGTTCATGGAACTCAGCTTAAAACGTACTTGCAGACTTGAAAACCCTTGCCTATTGTAGAGCGCACCTGTACTTCCAGTGCTGAACGAAAACCAATGATTTTGGACCCTGTTTTCATGCGAAATGGCTAAAATAATTGTTTCACGTTTGTTACACTCAAACAGTGTCTCCTGTCATATGCTGAACTGGTCGCATTGTGGATTTGGCCTAAAACATGATTTTGGACAATGTTCATGGAACTCAGCTTAAAACGTACTTGCAGACTTGAAAACCCTTGCCTATTGTAGAGCGCGCCTGTCCTTCCAGTGCTGCACGAAAACCCATGATTTTGGACCCTGTTTTCATGCGAAATGGCTAAAAGAAATGTTTCACGTTTGTTACACTCAAACAGTGTCTCCTGTCATATGCTGAACTGGTCGCATTGCGGATTTGGCCTAAAACATGATTTTGGACAATGTTCATGGAACTCAGCTTAAAACGTACTTGCAGACTTGAAAACCCTTGCCTATTGTAGAGCGCGCCTGTCCTTCCAGTGCTGCACGAAAACCCATGATTTTGGACCCTGTTTTCATGCGAAATGGCTAAAATAATTGTTTCACGTTTGTTACACTCAAACAGTGTCTCCTGTCATATGCTGAACTGGTCGCATTGTGGATTTGGGTTAAAACATGATTTTGGACAATGTTCATGGAACTCAGCTTAAAACGTACTTGCAGACTTGAAAACCCTTGCCTATTGTAGAGCGCGCCTGTCCTTCCAGTGCTGAACGAAAACCCATGATTTTGGACCCTGTTTTCATGCGAAATGGCTAAAAGAAATGTTTCACGTTTGTTACACTCAAACAGTGTCTCCTGTCATATGCTGAACTGGTCGCATTGCGGATTTGGCCTAAAACATGATTTTGGACAATGTTCATGGAACTCAGCTTAAAACGTACTTGCAGACTTGAAAACCCTTGCCTATTGTAGAGCGCACCTGTACTTCCAGTGCTGAACGAAAACCAATGATTTTGGACACTGTTTTCATGCGAAATGGCTAAAATAATTGTTTCACGTTTGTTACACTCAAACAGTGTCTCCTGTCATATGCTGAACTGGTCGCATTGTGGATTTGGCCTAAAACATGATTTTGGACAATGTTCATGGAACTCAGCTTAAAACTTACTTGCAGACTTGAAAACCCTTGCCTATTGTAGAGCGCGCCTGTCCTTCCAGTGCTGAACGAAAACCCATGATTTTGGACCCTGTTTTCATGCGAAATGGCTAAAAGAAATGTTTCACATTTGTTACACTCAAACAGTGTCTCCTGTCATATGCTGAACTGGTCGCATTGCGGATTTGGCCTAAAACATGATTTTGGACAATGTTCATGGAACTCAGCTTAAAACGTACTTGCAGACTTGAAAACCCTTGCCTATTGTACAGCGCGCCTGTACTTCCAGTGCTGAATGAAAACCAATGATTTTGGACCCTGTTTAAATGCGAAATGGCTAAAAGAAATGTTTCACATTTGTTACACTCAAACAGTGTCTCCTGTCATATGCTGAACTGGTCGCATTGCGGATTTGGCCTAAAACATGATTTTGGACAATGTTCATGGAACTCAGCTTAAAACGTACTTGCAGACTTGAAAACCCTTGCCTATTGTAGAGCGCGCCTGTCCTTCCAGTGCTGCACGAAAACCCATGATTTTGGACCCTGTTTTCATGCGAAATGGCTAAAAGAAATGTTTCACATTTGTTACACTCAAACAGTGTCTCCTGTCATATGCTGAACTGGTCGCATTGTGGATTTGGGTTAAAACATGATTTTGGACAATGTTCATGGAACTCAGCTTAAAACGTACTTGCAGACTTGAAAACCCTTGCCTATTGTAGAGCACGCCTGTCCTTCCAGTGCTGCACGAAAACCCATGATTTTGGACCCTGTTTTCATGCGAAATGGCTAAAATAAATGTTTCACATTTGTTACACTCAAACAGTGTCTCCTGTCATATGCTGAACTGGTCGCATTGCGGATTTGGCCTAAAACATGATTTTGGACAATGTTCATGGAACTCAGCTTAAAACGTACTTGCAGACTTGAAAACCCTTGCCTATTGTAGAGCGCGCCTGTCCTTCCAGTGCTGCACGAAAACCCATGATTTTGGACCCTGTTTTCATGCGAAATGGCTAAAATAATTGTTTCACGTTTGTTACACTCAAACAGTGTCTCCTGTCATATGCTGAACTGGTCGCATTGTGGATTTGGTTTAAAACATGATTTTGGACAATGTTCATGGAACTCAGCTTAAAACTTACTTGCAGACTTGAAAACCCTTTCCTATTGTAAAGCGCGCCTGTCCTTCCAGTGCTGAACGAAAACCCATGATTTTGGACCCTGTTTTCATGCGAAATGGCTAAAAGAAATATTTCACGTTTGTTACACTCAAACAGTGTCTCCTGTCATATGCTGAACTGGTCGCATTGCGGATTTGGCCTAAAACATGATTTTGGACAATGTTCATGGAACTCAGCTTAAAACGTACTTGCAGACTTGAAAACCCTTGCCTATTGTAGAGCGCGCCTGTCCTTCCAGTGCTGCACGAAAACCCATGATTTTGGACCCTGTTTTCATGCGAAATGGCTAAAATAATTGTTTCACGTTTGTTACACTCAAACAGTGTCTCCTGTCATATGCTGAACTGGTCGCATTGTGGATTTGAGTTAAAACATGATTTTGGACAATGTTCATGGAACTCAGCTTAAAACGTACTTGCAGACTTGAAAACCCTTGCCTATTGTAGAGCGCACCTGTACTTCCAGTGCTGAACGAAAACCAATGATTTTGGACCCTGTTTTCATGCGAAATGGCTAAAATAATTGTTTCACGTTTGTTACACTCAAACAGTGTCTCCTGTCATATGCTGAACTGGTCGCATTGTGGATTTGGCCTAAAACATGATTTTGGACAATGTTCATGGAACTCAGCTTAAAACTTACTTGCAGACTTGAAAACCCTTGCCTATTGTAGAGCGCGCCTGTCCTTCCAGTGCTGAACGAAAACCCATGATTTTGGACCCTGTTTTCATGCGAAATGGCTAAAAGAAATGTTTCACATTTGTTACACTCAAACAGTGTCTCCTGTCATATGCTGAACTGGTCGCATTGCGGATTTGGCCTAAAACATGATTTTGGACAATGTTCATGGAACTCAGCTTAAAACGTACTTGCAGACTTGAAAACCCTTGCCTATTGTAGAGCGCGCCTGTCCTTCCAGTGCTGCACGAAAACCCATGATTTTGGACCCTGTTTTCATGCGAAATGGCTAAAAGAAATGTTTCACGTTTGTTACAGTCAAACAGTGTCTCCTGTCATATGCTGAACTGGTCGCATTGTGGATTTGGATTAAAACATGATTTTGGACAATGTTCATGGAACTCAGCTTAAAACGTACTTGCAGACTTGAAAACCCTTGCCTATTGTACAGCGCGCCTGTACTTCCAGTGCTGAACGAAAACCCATGATTTTGGACCCTGTTTTCATGCGAAATGGCTAAAAGAAATGTTTCACATTTGTTACACTCAAACAGTGTCTCCTGTCATATGCTGAACTGGTCGCATTGCGGATTTGGCCTAAAACATGATTTTGGACAATGTTCATGGAACTCAGCTTAAAACGTACTTGCAGACTTGAAAACCCTTGCCTATTGTAGAGCGCGCCTGTCCTTCCAGTGCTGCACGAAAACCCATGATTTTGGACCCTGTTTTCATGCGAAAATGCTAAAATAATTGTTTCACGTTTGTTACACTCAAACAGTGTCTCCTGTCATATGCTGAACTGGTCGCATTGTGGATTTGGGTTAAAACATGATTTTGGACAATGTTCATGGAACTCAGCTTAAAACGTACTTGCAGACTTGAAAACCCTTGCCTATTGTAGAGCGCACCTGTACTTCCAGTGCTGAACGAAAACCCATGATTTTGGACCCTGTTTTCATGCGAAATAGCTAAAAGAAATGTTTCACGTTTGTTACACTCAAACAGTGTCTCCTGTCATATGCTGAACTGGTCGCATTGCGGATTTGGCCTAAAACATGATTTTGGACAATGTTCATGGAACTCAGCTTAAAACGTACTTGCAGACTTGAAAACCCTTGCCTATTGTAGAGCGCGCCTGTCCTTCCAGTGCTGCACGAAAACCCATGATTTTGGACCCTGTTTTCATGCGAAATGGCTAAAATAATTGTTTCACGTTTGTTACACTCAAACAGTGTCTCCTGTCATATGCTGAACTGGTCGCATTGTGGATTTGGGTTAAAACATGATTTTGGACAATGTTCATGGAACTCAGCTTAAAACGTACTTGCAGACTTGAAAACCCTTGCCTATTGTAGAGCGCACCTGTACTTCCAGTGCTGAACGAAAACCCATGATTTTGGACCCTGTTTTCATGCGAAATAGCTAAAAGAAATGTTTCACGTTTGTTACACTCAAACAGTGTCTCCTGTCATATGCTGAACTGGTCGCATTGTGGATTTCGCCTAAAACATGATTTTGGACAATGCTCATGGAACTCAGCTTAAAACGTACTTGCAGACTTGAAAACCCTTGCCTATTGTACAGCGCGCCTGTACTTCCAGTGCTGAACGAAAACCAATGATTTTGGACCCTGTTTTCATGCGAAATGGCTAAAAGAAATGTTTCACATTTGTTACACTCAAACAGTGTCTCCTGTCATATGCTGAACTGGTCGCATTGTGGATTTGGCCTAAAACATGATTTTGGACAATGTTCATGGAACTCAGCTTAAAACGTACTTGCAGACTTGAAAACCCTTGCCTATTGTAGAGCGCGCCTGTCCTTCCAGTGCTGCACGAAAACCCATGATTTTGGACCCTGTTTTCATGCGAAATGGCTAAAATAATTGTTTCACGTTTGTTACACTCAAACAGTGTCTCCTGTCATATGCTGAACTGGTCGCATTGTGGATTTGGGTTAAAACATGATTTTGGACAATGTTCATGGAACTCAGCTTAAAACGTACTTGCAGACTTGAAAACCCTTGCCTATTGTAGAGCGCGCCTGTCCTTCCAGTGCTGAACGAAAACCAATGATTTTGGACCCTGTTTTCATGCGAAATGGCTAAAATAAATGTTTCACATTTGTTACACTCAACTAGTGTCTCCTGTCATATGCTGAACTGGTCGCATTGTGGTTTTGGGTTAAAACATGATTTTGGACAATGTTCATGGAACTCAGCTTAAAACATACTTGCAGACTTGAAAACCCTTGCCTATTGTAGAGCGCGCCTGTCCTTCCAGTGCTGAACGAAAACCCATGATTTTGGACCCTGTTTTCATGCGAAATGGCTAAAAGAAATGTTTCACGTTTGTTACACTCAAACAGTGTCTCCTGTCATATGCTGAACTGGTCGCATTGCGGATTTGGCCTAAAACATGATTTTGGACAATGTTCATGGAACTCAGCTTAAAACGTACTTGCAGACTTGAAAACCCTTGCCTATTGTAGAGCGCGCCTGTCCTTCCAGTGCTGCACGAAAACCCATGATTTTGGACCCTGTTTTCATGCGAAATGGCTAAAATAATTGTTTCACGTTTGTTACACTCAAACAGTGTCTCCTGTCATATGCTGAACTGGTCGCATTGTGGATTTGGGTTAAAACATGATTTTGGACAATGTTCATGGAACTCAGCTTAAAACGTACTTGCAGACTTGAAAACCCTTGCCTATTGTAGAGCGCGCCTGTCCTTCCAGGGCTGAACGAAAACCCATGATTTTGGACCCTGTTTTCATGCGAAATGGCTAAAAGAAATGTTTCACGTTTGTTACACTCAAACAGTGTCTCCTGTCATATGCTGAACTGGTCGCATTGCGGATTTGGCCTAAAACATGATTTTGGACAATGTTCATGGAACTCAGCTTAAAACGTACTTGCAGACTTGAAAACCCTTGCCTATTGTAGAGCGCACCTGTACTTCCAGTGCTGAACGAAAACCAATGATTTTGGACACTGTTTTCATGCGAAATGGCTAAAATAATTGTTTCACGTTTGTTACACTCAAACAGTGTCTCCTGTCATATGCTGAACTGGTCGCATTGTGGATTTGGCCTAAAACATGATTTTGGACAATGTTCATGGAACTCAGCTTAAAACTTACTTGCAGACTTGAAAACCCTTGCCTATTGTACAGCGCGCCTGTACTTCCAGTGCTGAATGAAAACCAATGATTTTGGACCCTGTTTAAATGCGAAATGGCTAAAAGAAATGTTTCACATTTGTTACACTCAAACAGTGTCTCCTGTCATATGCTGAACTGGTCGCATTGCGGATTTGGCCTAAAACATGATTTTGGACAATGTTCATGGAACTCAGCTTAAAACGTACTTGCAGACTTGAAAACCCTTGCCTATTGTAGAGCGCGCCTGTCCTTCCAGTGCTGCACGAAAACCCATGATTTTGGACCCTGTTTTCATGCGAAATGGCTAAAAGAAATGTTTCACATTTGTTACACTCAAACAGTGTCTCCTGTCATATGCTGAACTGGTCGCATTGTGGATTTGGGTTAAAACATGATTTTGGACAATGTTCATGGAACTCAGCTTAAAACGTACTTGCAGACTTGAAAACCCTTGCCTATTGTACAGCGCGCCTGTACTTCCAGTGCTGAATGAAAACCAATGATTTTGGACCCTGTTTAAATGCGAAATGGCTAAAAGAAATGTTTCACATTTGTTACACTCAAACAGTGTCTCCTGTCATATGCTGAACTGGTCGCATTGCGGATTTGGCCTAAAACATGATTTTGGACAATGTTCATGGAACTCAGCTTAAAACGTACTTGCAGACTTGAAAACCCTTGCCTATTGTAGAGCGCGCCTGTCCTTCCAGTGCTGCACGAAAACCCATGATTTTGGACCCTGTTTTCATGCGAAATGGCTAAAAGAAATGTTTCACATTTGTTACACTCAAACAGTGTCTCCTGTCATATGCTGAACTGGTCGCATTGTGGATTTGGGTTAAAACATGATTTTGGACAATGTTCATGGAACTCAGCTTAAAACGTACTTGCAGACTTGAAAACCCTTGCCTATTGTAGAGCACGCCTGTCCTTCCAGTGCTGCACGAAAACCCATGATTTTGGACCCTGTTTTCATGCGAAATGGCTAAAATAAATGTTTCACATTTGTTACACTCAAACAGTGTCTCCTGTCATATGCTGAACTGGTCGCATTGCGGATTTGGCCTAAAACATGATTTTGGACAATGTTCATGGAACTCAGCTTAAAACGTACTTGCAGACTTGAAAACCCTTGCCTATTGTAGAGCGCGCCTGTCCTTCCAGTGCTGCACGAAAACCCATGATTTTGGACCCTGTTTTCATGCGAAATGGCTAAAATAATTGTTTCACGTTTGTTACACTCAAACAGTGTCTCCTGTCATATGCTGAACTGGTCGCATTGTGGATTTGGGTTAAAACATGATTTTGGACAATGTTCATGGAACTCAGCTTAAAACTTACTTGCAGACTTGAAAACCCTTTCCTATTGTAAAGCGCGCCTGTCCTTCCAGTGCTGAACGAAAACCCATGATTTTGGACCCTGTTTTCATGCGAAATGGCTAAAAGAAATATTTCACGTTTGTTACACTCAAACAGTGTCTCCTGTCATATGCTGAACTGGTCGCATTGCGGATTTGGCCTAAAACATGATTTTGGACAATGTTCATGGAACTCAGCTTAAAACGTACTTGCAGACTTGAAAACCCTTGCCTATTGTAGAGCGCGCCTGTCCTTCCAGTGCTGCACGAAAACCCATGATTTTGGACCCTGTTTTCATGCGAAATGGCTAAAATAATTGTTTCACGTTTGTTACACTCAAACAGTGTCTCCTGTCATATGCTGAACTGGTCGCATTGTGGATTTGAGTTAAAACATGATTTTGGACAATGTTCATGGAACTCAGCTTAAAACGTACTTGCAGACTTGAAAACCCTTGCCTATTGTAGAGCGCACCTGTACTTCCAGTGCTGAACGAAAACCAATGATTTTGGACCCTGTTTTCATGCGAAATGGCTAAAATAATTGTTTCACGTTTGTTACACTCAAACAGTGTCTCCTGTCATATGCTGAACTGGTCGCATTGTGGATTTGGCCTAAAACATGATTTTGGACAATGTTCATGGAACTCAGCTTAAAACTTACTTGCAGACTTGAAAACCCTTGCCTATTGTAGAGCGCGCCTGTCCTTCCAGTGCTGAACGAAAACCCATGATTTTGGACCCTGTTTTCATGCGAAATGGCTAAAAGAAATGTTTCACATTTGTTACACTCAAACAGTGTCTCCTGTCATATGCTGAACTGGTCGCATTGCGGATTTGGCCTAAAACATGATTTTGGACAATGTTCATGGAACTCAGCTTAAAACGTACTTGCAGACTTGAAAACCCTTGCCTATTGTAGAGCGCGCCTGTCCTTCCAGTGCTGCACGAAAACCCATGATTTTGGACCCTGTTTTCATGCGAAATGGCTAAAAGAAATGTTTCACGTTTGTTACAGTCAAACAGTGTCTCCTGTCATATGCTGAACTGGTCGCATTGTGGATTTGGATTAAAACATGATTTTGGACAATGTTCATGGAACTCAGCTTAAAACGTACTTGCAGACTTGAAAACCCTTGCCTATTGTACAGCGCGCCTGTACTTCCAGTGCTGAACGAAAACCCATGATTTTGGACCCTGTTTTCATGCGAAATGGCTAAAAGAAATGTTTCACATTTGTTACACTCAAACAGTGTCTCCTGTCATATGCTGAACTGGTCGCATTGCGGATTTGGCCTAAAACATGATTTTGGACAATGTTCATGGAACTCAGCTTAAAACGTACTTGCAGACTTGAAAACCCTTGCCTATTGTAGAGCGCGCCTGTCCTTCCAGTGCTGCACGAAAACCCATGATTTTGGACCCTGTTTTCATGCGAAAATGCTAAAATAATTGTTTCACGTTTGTTACACTCAAACAGTGTCTCCTGTCATATGCTGAACTGGTCGCATTGTGGATTTGGGTTAAAACATGATTTTGGACAATGTTCATGGAACTCAGCTTAAAACGTACTTGCAGACTTGAAAACCCTTGCCTATTGTAGAGCGCACCTGTACTTCCAGTGCTGAACGAAAACCCATGATTTTGGACCCTGTTTTCATGCGAAATAGCTAAAAGAAATGTTTCACGTTTGTTACACTCAAACAGTGTCTCCTGTCATATGCTGAACTGGTCGCATTGCGGATTTGGCCTAAAACATGATTTTGGACAATGTTCATGGAACTCAGCTTAAAACGTACTTGCAGACTTGAAAACCCTTGCCTATTGTAGAGCGCGCCTGTCCTTCCAGTGCTGCACGAAAACCCATGATTTTGGACCCTGTTTTCATGCGAAATGGCTAAAATAATTGTTTCACGTTTGTTACACTCAAACAGTGTCTCCTGTCATATGCTGAACTGGTCGCATTGTGGATTTGGGTTAAAACATGATTTTGGACAATGTTCATGGAACTCAGCTTAAAACGTACTTGCAGACTTGAAAACCCTTGCCTATTGTAGAGCGCACCTGTACTTCCAGTGCTGAACGAAAACCCATGATTTTGGACCCTGTTTTCATGCGAAATAGCTAAAAGAAATGTTTCACGTTTGTTACACTCAAACAGTGTCTCCTGTCATATGCTGAACTGGTCGCATTGTGGATTTCGCCTAAAACATGATTTTGGACAATGCTCATGGAACTCAGCTTAAAACGTACTTGCAGACTTGAAAACCCTTGCCTATTGTACAGCGCGCCTGTACTTCCAGTGCTGAACGAAAACCAATGATTTTGGACCCTGTTTTCATGCGAAATGGCTAAAAGAAATGTTTCACATTTGTTACACTCAAACAGTGTCTCCTGTCATATGCTGAACTGGTCGCATTGTGGATTTGGCCTAAAACATGATTTTGGACAATGTTCATGGAACTCAGCTTAAAACGTACTTGCAGACTTGAAAACCCTTGCCTATTGTAGAGCGCGCCTGTCCTTCCAGTGCTGCACGAAAACCCATGATTTTGGACCCTGTTTTCATGCGAAATGGCTAAAATAATTGTTTCACGTTTGTTACACTCAAACAGTGTCTCCTGTCATATGCTGAACTGGTCGCATTGTGGATTTGGGTTAAAACATGATTTTGGACAATGTTCATGGAACTCAGCTTAAAACGTACTTGCAGACTTGAAAACCCTTGCCTATTGTAGAGCGCGCCTGTCCTTCCAGTGCTGAACGAAAACCAATGATTTTGGACCCTGTTTTCATGCGAAATGGCTAAAATAAATGTTTCACATTTGTTACACTCAACTAGTGTCTCCTGTCATATGCTGAACTGGTCGCATTGTGGTTTTGGGTTAAAACATGATTTTGGACAATGTTCATGGAACTCAGCTTAAAACATACTTGCAGACTTGAAAACCCTTGCCTATTGTAGAGCGCGCCTGTCCTTCCAGTGCTGAACGAAAACCCATGATTTTGGACCCTGTTTTCATGCGAAATGGCTAAAAGAAATGTTTCACGTTTGTTACACTCAAACAGTGTCTCCTGTCATATGCTGAACTGGTCGCATTGCGGATTTGGCCTAAAACATGATTTTGGACAATGTTCATGGAACTCAGCTTAAAACGTACTTGCAGACTTGAAAACCCTTGCCTATTGTAGAGCGCGCCTGTCCTTCCAGTGCTGCACGAAAACCCATGATTTTGGACCCTGTTTTCATGCGAAATGGCTAAAATAATTGTTTCACGTTTGTTACACTCAAACAGTGTCTCCTGTCATATGCTGAACTGGTCGCATTGTGGATTTGGGTTAAAACATGATTTTGGACAATGTTCATGGAACTCAGCTTAAAACGTACTTGCAGACTTGAAAACCCTTGCCTATTGTAGAGCGCGCCTGTCCTTCCAGGGCTGAACGAAAACCCATGATTTTGGACCCTGTTTTCATGCGAAATGGCTAAAAGAAATGTTTCACGTTTGTTACACTCAAACAGTGTCTCCTGTCATATGCTGAACTGGTCGCATTGCGGATTTGGCCTAAAACATGATTTTGGACAATGTTCATGGAACTCAGCTTAAAACGTACTTGCAGACTTGAAAACCCTTGCCTATTGTAGAGCGCACCTGTACTTCCAGTGCTGAACGAAAACCAATGATTTTGGACACTGTTTTCATGCGAAATGGCTAAAATAATTGTTTCACGTTTGTTACACTCAAACAGTGTCTCCTGTCATATGCTGAACTGGTCGCATTGTGGATTTGGCCTAAAACATGATTTTGGACAATGTTCATGGAACTCAGCTTAAAACTTACTTGCAGACTTGAAAACCCTTGCCTATTGTAGAGCGCGCCTGTCCTTCCAGTGCTGAACGAAAACCCATGATTTTGGACCCTGTTTTCATGCGAAATGGCTAAAAGAAATGTTTCACATTTGTTACACTCAAACAGTGTCTCCTGTCATATGCTGAACTGGTCGCATTGCGGATTTGGCCTAAAACATGATTTTGGACAATGTTCATGGAACTCAGCTTAAAACGTACTTGCAGACTTGAAAACCCTTGCCTATTGTACAGCGCGCCTGTACTTCCAGTGCTGAATGAAAACCAATGATTTTGGACCCTGTTTAAATGCGAAATGGCTAAAAGAAATGTTTCACATTTGTTACACTCAAACAGTGTCTCCTGTCATATGCTGAACTGGTCGCATTGCGGATTTGGCCTAAAACATGATTTTGGACAATGTTCATGGAACTCAGCTTAAAACGTACTTGCAGACTTGAAAACCCTTGCCTATTGTAGAGCGCGCCTGTCCTTCCAGTGCTGCACGAAAACCCATGATTTTGGACCCTGTTTTCATGCGAAATGGCTAAAAGAAATGTTTCACATTTGTTACACTCAAACAGTGTCTCCTGTCATATGCTGAACTGGTCGCATTGTGGATTTGGGTTAAAACATGATTTTGGACAATGTTCATGGAACTCAGCTTAAAACGTACTTGCAGACTTGAAAACCCTTGCCTATTGTAGAGCACGCCTGTCCTTCCAGTGCTGCACGAAAACCCATGATTTTGGACCCTGTTTTCATGCGAAATGGCTAAAATAAATGTTTCACATTTGTTACACTCAAACAGTGTCTCCTGTCATATGCTGAACTGGTCGCATTGCGGATTTGGCCTAAAACATGATTTTGGACAATGTTCATGGAACTCAGCTTAAAACGTACTTGCAGACTTGAAAACCCTTGCCTATTGTAGAGCGCGCCTGTCCTTCCAGTGCTGCACGAAAACCCATGATTTTGGACCCTGTTTTCATGCGAAATGGCTAAAATAATTGTTTCACGTTTGTTACACTCAAACAGTGTCTCCTGTCATATGCTGAACTGGTCGCATTGTGGATTTGGGTTAAAACATGATTTTGGACAATGTTCATGGAACTCAGCTTAAAACTTACTTGCAGACTTGAAAACCCTTTCCTATTGTAAAGCGCGCCTGTCCTTCCAGTGCTGCACGAAAACCCATGATTTTGGACCCTGTTTTCATGCGAAATGGCTAAAATAATTGTTTCACGTTTGTTACACTCAAACAGTGTCTCCTGTCATATGCTGAACTGGTCGCATTGTGGATTTGAGTTAAAACATGATTTTGGACAATGTTCATGGAACTCAGCTTAAAACGTACTTGCAGACTTGAAAACCCTTGCCTATTGTAGAGCGCACCTGTACTTCCAGTGCTGAACGAAAACCAATGATTTTGGACCCTGTTTTCATGCGAAATGGCTAAAATAATTGTTTCACGTTTGTTACACTCAAACAGTGTCTCCTGTCATATGCTGAACTGGTCGCATTGTGGATTTGGCCTAAAACATGATTTTGGACAATGTTCATGGAACTCAGCTTAAAACGTACTTGCAGACTTGAAAACCCTTGCCTATTGTACAGCGCGCCTGTACTTCCAGTGCTGAACGAAAACCCATGATTTTGGACCCTGTTTTCATGCGAAATGGCTAAAAGAAATGTTTCACATTTGTTACACTCAAACAGTGTCTCCTGTCATATGCTGAACTGGTCGCATTGCGGATTTGGCCTAAAACATGATTTTGGACAATGTTCATGGAACTCAGCTTAAAACGTACTTGCAGACTTGAAAACCCTTGCCTATTGTAGAGCGCGCCTGTCCTTCCAGTGCTGCACGAAAACCCATGATTTTGGACCCTGTTTTCATGCGAAAATGCTAAAATAATTGTTTCACGTTTGTTACACTCAAACAGTGTCTCCTGTCATATGCTGAACTGGTCGCATTGTGGATTTGGGTTAAAACATGATTTTGGACAATGTTCATGGAACTCAGCTTAAAACGTACTTGCAGACTTGAAAACCCTTGCCTATTGTAGAGCGCACCTGTACTTCCAGTGCTGAACGAAAACCCATGATTTTGGACCCTGTTTTCATGCGAAATAGCTAAAAGAAATGTTTCACGTTTGTTACACTCAAACAGTGTCTCCTGTCATATGCTGAACTGGTCGCATTGCGGATTTGGCCTAAAACATGATTTTGGACAATGTTCATGGAACTCAGCTTAAAACGTACTTGCAGACTTGAAAACCCTTGCCTATTGTAGAGCGCGCCTGTCCTTCCAGTGCTGCACGAAAACCCATGATTTTGGACCCTGTTTTCATGCGAAATGGCTAAAATAATTGTTTCACGTTTGTTACACTCAAACAGTGTCTCCTGTCATATGCTGAACTGGTCGCATTGTGGATTTGGGTTAAAACATGATTTTGGACAATGTTCATGGAACTCAGCTTAAAACGTACTTGCAGACTTGAAAACCCTTGCCTATTGTAGAGCGCACCTGTACTTCCAGTGCTGAACGAAAACCCATGATTTTGGACCCTGTTTTCATGCGAAATAGCTAAAAGAAATGTTTCACGTTTGTTACACTCAAACAGTGTCTCCTGTCATATGCTGAACTGGTCGCATTGTGGATTTCGCCTAAAACATGATTTTGGACAATGCTCATGGAACTCAGCTTAAAACGTACTTGCAGACTTGAAAACCCTTGCCTATTGTACAGCGCGCCTGTACTTCCAGTGCTGAACGAAAACCAATGATTTTGGACCCTGTTTTCATGCGAAATGGCTAAAAGAAATGTTTCACATTTGTTACACTCAAACAGTGTCTCCTGTCATATGCTGAACTGGTCGCATTGTGGATTTGGCCTAAAACATGATTTTGGACAATGTTCATGGAACTCAGCTTAAAACGTACTTGCAGACTTGAAAACCCTTGCCTATTGTAGAGCGCGCCTGTCCTTCCAGTGCTGCACGAAAACCCATGATTTTGGACCCTGTTTTCATGCGAAATGGCTAAAATAATTGTTTCACGTTTGTTACACTCAAACAGTGTCTCCTGTCATATGCTGAACTGGTCGCATTGTGGATTTGGGTTAAAACATGATTTTGGACAATGTTCATGGAACTCAGCTTAAAACTTACTTGCAGACTTGAAAACCCTTGCCTATTGTAGAGCGCGCCTGTCCTTCCAGTGCTGAACGAAAACCCATGATTTTGGACCCTGTTTTCATGCGAAATGGCTAAAAGAAATGTTTCACATTTGTTACACTCAAACAGTGTCTCCTGTCATATGCTGAACTGGTCGCATTGCGGATTTGGCCTAAAACATGATTTTGGACAATGTTCATGGAACTCAGCTTAAAACGTACTTGCAGACTTGAAAACCCTTGCCTATTGTAGAGCGCGCCTGTCCTTCCAGTGCTGCACGAAAACCCATGATTTTGGACCCTGTTTTCATGCGAAATGGCTAAAAGAAATGTTTCACGTTTGTTACAGTCAAACAGTGTCTCCTGTCATATGCTGAACTGGTCGCATTGTGGATTTGGATTAAAACATGATTTTGGACAATGTTCATGGAACTCAGCTTAAAACGTACTTGCAGACTTGAAAACCCTTGCCTATTGTACAGCGCGCCTGTACTTCCAGTGCTGAACGAAAACCCATGATTTTGGACCCTGTTTTCATGCGAAATGGCTAAAAGAAATGTTTCACATTTGTTACACTCAAACAGTGTCTCCTGTCATATGCTGAACTGGTCGCATTGCGGATTTGGCCTAAAACATGATTTTGGACAATGTTCATGGAACTCAGCTTAAAACGTACTTGCAGACTTGAAAACCCTTGCCTATTGTAGAGCGCGCCTGTCCTTCCAGTGCTGCACGAAAACCCATGATTTTGGACCCTGTTTTCATGCGAAAATGCTAAAATAATTGTTTCACGTTTGTTACACTCAAACAGTGTCTCCTGTCATATGCTGAACTGGTCGCATTGTGGATTTGGGTTAAAACATGATTTTGGACAATGTTCATGGAACTCAGCTTAAAACGTACTTGCAGACTTGAAAACCCTTGCCTATTGTAGAGCGCACCTGTACTTCCAGTGCTGAACGAAAACCCATGATTTTGGACCCTGTTTTCATGCGAAATAGCTAAAAGAAATGTTTCACGTTTGTTACACTCAAACAGTGTCTCCTGTCATATGCTGAACTGGTCGCATTGCGGATTTGGCCTAAAACATGATTTTGGACAATGTTCATGGAACTCAGCTTAAAACGTACTTGCAGACTTGAAAACCCTTGCCTATTGTAGAGCGCGCCTGTCCTTCCAGTGCTGCACGAAAACCCATGATTTTGGACCCTGTTTTCATGCGAAATGGCTAAAATAATTGTTTCACGTTTGTTACACTCAAACAGTGTCTCCTGTCATATGCTGAACTGGTCGCATTGTGGATTTGGGTTAAAACATGATTTTGGACAATGTTCATGGAACTCAGCTTAAAACGTACTTGCAGACTTGAAAACCCTTGCCTATTGTAGAGCGCACCTGTACTTCCAGTGCTGAACGAAAACCCATGATTTTGGACCCTGTTTTCATGCGAAATAGCTAAAAGAAATGTTTCACGTTTGTTACACTCAAACAGTGTCTCCTGTCATATGCTGAACTGGTCGCATTGTGGATTTCGCCTAAAACATGATTTTGGACAATGCTCATGGAACTCAGCTTAAAACGTACTTGCAGACTTGAAAACCCTTGCCTATTGTACAGCGCGCCTGTACTTCCAGTGCTGAACGAAAACCAATGATTTTGGACCCTGTTTTCATGCGAAATGGCTAAAAGAAATGTTTCACATTTGTTACACTCAAACAGTGTCTCCTGTCATATGCTGAACTGGTCGCATTGTGGATTTGGCCTAAAACATGATTTTGGACAATGTTCATGGAACTCAGCTTAAAACGTACTTGCAGACTTGAAAACCCTTGCCTATTGTAGAGCGCGCCTGTCCTTCCAGTGCTGCACGAAAACCCATGATTTTGGACCCTGTTTTCATGCGAAATGGCTAAAATAATTGTTTCACGTTTGTTACACTCAAACAGTGTCTCCTGTCATATGCTGAACTGGTCGCATTGTGGATTTGGGTTAAAACATGATTTTGGACAATGTTCATGGAACTCAGCTTAAAACGTACTTGCAGACTTGAAAACCCTTGCCTATTGTAGAGCGCGCCTGTCCTTCCAGTGCTGAACGAAAACCAATGATTTTGGACCCTGTTTTCATGCGAAATGGCTAAAATAAATGTTTCACATTTGTTACACTCAACTAGTGTCTCCTGTCATATGCTGAACTGGTCGCATTGTGGTTTTGGGTTAAAACATGATTTTGGACAATGTTCATGGAACTCAGCTTAAAACATACTTGCAGACTTGAAAACCCTTGCCTATTGTAGAGCGCGCCTGT
Source organism: Coregonus lavaretus (assembly GCF_964263955.1). Classification (NCBI taxonomy): domain Eukaryota; kingdom Metazoa; phylum Chordata; class Actinopteri; order Salmoniformes; family Salmonidae; genus Coregonus; species Coregonus lavaretus. The sequence continues at coordinate 4,515,838 of NC_140006.1, forward strand.
CCTTCCAGTGCTGAACGAAAACCCATGATTTTGGACCCTGTTTTCATGCGAAATGGCTAAAAGAAATGTTTCACGTTTGTTACACTCAAACAGTGTCTCCTGTCATATGCTGAACTGGTCGCATTGCGGATTTGGCCTAAAACATGATTTTGGACAATGTTCATGGAACTCAGCTTAAAACGTACTTGCAGACTTGAAAACCCTTGCCTATTGTAGAGCGCGCCTGTCCTTCCAGTGCTGCACGAAAACCCATGATTTTGGACCCTGTTTTCATGCGAAATGGCTAAAATAATTGTTTCACGTTTGTTACACTCAAACAGTGTCTCCTGTCATATGCTGAACTGGTCGCATTGTGGATTTGGGTTAAAACATGATTTTGGACAATGTTCATGGAACTCAGCTTAAAACGTACTTGCAGACTTGAAAACCCTTGCCTATTGTAGAGCGCGCCTGTCCTTCCAGTGCTGAACGAAAACCCATGATTTTGGACCCTGTTTTCATGCGAAATGGCTAAAAGAAATGTTTCACGTTTGTTACACTCAAACAGTGTCTCCTGTCATATGCTGAACTGGTCGCATTGCGGATTTGGCCTAAAACATGATTTTGGACAATGTTCATGGAACTCAGCTTAAAACGTACTTGCAGACTTGAAAACCCTTGCCTATTGTAGAGCGCACCTGTACTTCCAGTGCTGAACGAAAACCAATGATTTTGGACACTGTTTTCATGCGAAATGGCTAAAATAATTGTTTCACGTTTGTTACACTCAAACAGTGTCTCCTGTCATATGCTGAACTGGTCGCATTGTGGATTTGGCCTAAAACATGATTTTGGACAATGTTCATGGAACTCAGCTTAAAACTTACTTGCAGACTTGAAAACCCTTGCCTATTGTAGAGCGCGCCTGTCCTTCCAGTGCTGAACGAAAACCCATGATTTTGGACCCTGTTTTCATGCGAAATGGCTAAAAGAAATGTTTCACATTTGTTACACTCAAACAGTGTCTCCTGTCATATGCTGAACTGGTCGCATTGCGGATTTGGCCTAAAACATGATTTTGGACAATGTTCATGGAACTCAGCTTAAAACGTACTTGCAGACTTGAAAACCCTTGCCTATTGTACAGCGCGCCTGTACTTCCAGTGCTGAATGAAAACCAATGATTTTGGACCCTGTTTAAATGCGAAATGGCTAAAAGAAATGTTTCACATTTGTTACACTCAAACAGTGTCTCCTGTCATATGCTGAACTGGTCGCATTGCGGATTTGGCCTAAAACATGATTTTGGACAATGTTCATGGAACTCAGCTTAAAACGTACTTGCAGACTTGAAAACCCTTGCCTATTGTAGAGCGCGCCTGTCCTTCCAGTGCTGCACGAAAACCCATGATTTTGGACCCTGTTTTCATGCGAAATGGCTAAAAGAAATGTTTCACATTTGTTACACTCAAACAGTGTCTCCTGTCATATGCTGAACTGGTCGCATTGTGGATTTGGGTTAAAACATGATTTTGGACAATGTTCATGGAACTCAGCTTAAAACGTACTTGCAGACTTGAAAACCCTTGCCTATTGTAGAGCACGCCTGTCCTTCCAGTGCTGCACGAAAACCCATGATTTTGGACCCTGTTTTCATGCGAAATGGCTAAAATAAATGTTTCACATTTGTTACACTCAAACAGTGTCTCCTGTCATATGCTGAACTGGTCGCATTGCGGATTTGGCCTAAAACATGATTTTGGACAATGTTCATGGAACTCAGCTTAAAACGTACTTGCAGACTTGAAAACCCTTGCCTATTGTAGAGCGCGCCTGTCCTTCCAGTGCTGCACGAAAACCCATGATTTTGGACCCTGTTTTCATGCGAAATGGCTAAAATAATTGTTTCACGTTTGTTACACTCAAACAGTGTCTCCTGTCATATGCTGAACTGGTCGCATTGTGGATTTGGGTTAAAACATGATTTTGGACAATGTTCATGGAACTCAGCTTAAAACTTACTTGCAGACTTGAAAACCCTTTCCTATTGTAAAGCGCGCCTGTCCTTCCAGTGCTGAACGAAAACCCATGATTTTGGACCCTGTTTTCATGCGAAATGGCTAAAAGAAATATTTCACGTTTGTTACACTCAAACAGTGTCTCCTGTCATATGCTGAACTGGTCGCATTGCGGATTTGGCCTAAAACATGATTTTGGACAATGTTCATGGAACTCAGCTTAAAACGTACTTGCAGACTTGAAAACCCTTGCCTATTGTAGAGCGCGCCTGTCCTTCCAGTGCTGCACGAAAACCCATGATTTTGGACCCTGTTTTCATGCGAAATGGCTAAAATAATTGTTTCACGTTTGTTACACTCAAACAGTGTCTCCTGTCATATGCTGAACTGGTCGCATTGTGGATTTGAGTTAAAACATGATTTTGGACAATGTTCATGGAACTCAGCTTAAAACGTACTTGCAGACTTGAAAACCCTTGCCTATTGTAGAGCGCACCTGTACTTCCAGTGCTGAACGAAAACCAATGATTTTGGACCCTGTTTTCATGCGAAATGGCTAAAATAATTGTTTCACGTTTGTTACACTCAAACAGTGTCTCCTGTCATATGCTGAACTGGTCGCATTGTGGATTTGGCCTAAAACATGATTTTGGACAATGTTCATGGAACTCAGCTTAAAACTTACTTGCAGACTTGAAAACCCTTGCCTATTGTAGAGCGCGCCTGTCCTTCCAGTGCTGAACGAAAACCCATGATTTTGGACCCTGTTTTCATGCGAAATGGCTAAAAGAAATGTTTCACATTTGTTACACTCAAACAGTGTCTCCTGTCATATGCTGAACTGGTCGCATTGCGGATTTGGCCTAAAACATGATTTTGGACAATGTTCATGGAACTCAGCTTAAAACGTACTTGCAGACTTGAAAACCCTTGCCTATTGTAGAGCGCGCCTGTCCTTCCAGTGCTGCACGAAAACCCATGATTTTGGACCCTGTTTTCATGCGAAATGGCTAAAAGAAATGTTTCACGTTTGTTACAGTCAAACAGTGTCTCCTGTCATATGCTGAACTGGTCGCATTGTGGATTTGGATTAAAACATGATTTTGGACAATGTTCATGGAACTCAGCTTAAAACGTACTTGCAGACTTGAAAACCCTTGCCTATTGTACAGCGCGCCTGTACTTCCAGTGCTGAACGAAAACCCATGATTTTGGACCCTGTTTTCATGCGAAATGGCTAAAAGAAATGTTTCACATTTGTTACACTCAAACAGTGTCTCCTGTCATATGCTGAACTGGTCGCATTGCGGATTTGGCCTAAAACATGATTTTGGACAATGTTCATGGAACTCAGCTTAAAACGTACTTGCAGACTTGAAAACCCTTGCCTATTGTAGAGCGCGCCTGTCCTTCCAGTGCTGCACGAAAACCCATGATTTTGGACCCTGTTTTCATGCGAAAATGCTAAAATAATTGTTTCACGTTTGTTACACTCAAACAGTGTCTCCTGTCATATGCTGAACTGGTCGCATTGTGGATTTGGGTTAAAACATGATTTTGGACAATGTTCATGGAACTCAGCTTAAAACGTACTTGCAGACTTGAAAACCCTTGCCTATTGTAGAGCGCACCTGTACTTCCAGTGCTGAACGAAAACCCATGATTTTGGACCCTGTTTTCATGCGAAATAGCTAAAAGAAATGTTTCACGTTTGTTACACTCAAACAGTGTCTCCTGTCATATGCTGAACTGGTCGCATTGCGGATTTGGCCTAAAACATGATTTTGGACAATGTTCATGGAACTCAGCTTAAAACGTACTTGCAGACTTGAAAACCCTTGCCTATTGTAGAGCGCGCCTGTCCTTCCAGTGCTGCACGAAAACCCATGATTTTGGACCCTGTTTTCATGCGAAATGGCTAAAATAATTGTTTCACGTTTGTTACACTCAAACAGTGTCTCCTGTCATATGCTGAACTGGTCGCATTGTGGATTTGGGTTAAAACATGATTTTGGACAATGTTCATGGAACTCAGCTTAAAACGTACTTGCAGACTTGAAAACCCTTGCCTATTGTAGAGCGCACCTGTACTTCCAGTGCTGAACGAAAACCCATGATTTTGGACCCTGTTTTCATGCGAAATAGCTAAAAGAAATGTTTCACGTTTGTTACACTCAAACAGTGTCTCCTGTCATATGCTGAACTGGTCGCATTGTGGATTTCGCCTAAAACATGATTTTGGACAATGCTCATGGAACTCAGCTTAAAACGTACTTGCAGACTTGAAAACCCTTGCCTATTGTACAGCGCGCCTGTACTTCCAGTGCTGAACGAAAACCAATGATTTTGGACCCTGTTTTCATGCGAAATGGCTAAAAGAAATGTTTCACATTTGTTACACTCAAACAGTGTCTCCTGTCATATGCTGAACTGGTCGCATTGTGGATTTGGCCTAAAACATGATTTTGGACAATGTTCATGGAACTCAGCTTAAAACGTACTTGCAGACTTGAAAACCCTTGCCTATTGTAGAGCGCGCCTGTCCTTCCAGTGCTGAACGAAAACCCATGATTTTGGACCCTGTTTTCATGCGAAATGGCTAAAAGAAATGTTTCACGTTTGTTACACTCAAACAGTGTCTCCTGTCATATGCTGAACTGGTCGCATTGTGGATTTGGGTTAAAACATGATTTTGGACAATGTTCATGGAACTCAGCTTAAAACATACTTGCAGACTTGAAAACCCTTGCCTATTGTAGAGCGCGCCTGTCCTTCCAGTGCTGAACGAAAACCCATGATTTTGGACCCTGTTTTCATGCGAAATGGCTAAAAGAAATGTTTCACGTTTGTTACACTCAAACAGTGTCTCCTGTCATATGCTGAACTGGTCGCATTGCGGATTTGGCCTAAAACATGATTTTGGACAATGTTCATGGAACTCAGCTTAAAACGTACTTGCAGACTTGAAAACCCTTGCCTATTGTAGAGCGCGCCTGTCCTTCCAGTGCTGCACGAAAACCCATGATTTTGGACCCTGTTTTCATGCGAAATGGCTAAAATAATTGTTTCACGTTTGTTACACTCAAACAGTGTCTCCTGTCATATGCTGAACTGGTCGCATTGTGGATTTGGGTTAAAACATGATTTTGGACAATGTTCATGGAACTCAGCTTAAAACGTACTTGCAGACTTGAAAACCCTTGCCTATTGTAGAGCGCGCCTGTCCTTCCAGTGCTGAACGAAAACCCATGATTTTGGACCCTGTTTTCATGCGAAATGGCTAAAAGAAATGTTTCACGTTTGTTACACTCAAACAGTGTCTCCTGTCATATGCTGAACTGGTCGCATTGCGGATTTGGCCTAAAACATGATTTTGGACAATGTTCATGGAACTCAGCTTAAAACGTACTTGCAGACTTGAAAACCCTTGCCTATTGTAGAGCGCACCTGTACTTCCAGTGCTGAACGAAAACCAATGATTTTGGACACTGTTTTCATGCGAAATGGCTAAAATAATTGTTTCACGTTTGTTACACTCAAACAGTGTCTCCTGTCATATGCTGAACTGGTCGCATTGTGGATTTGGCCTAAAACATGATTTTGGACAATGTTCATGGAACTCAGCTTAAAACTTACTTGCAGACTTGAAAACCCTTGCCTATTGTAGAGCGCGCCTGTCCTTCCAGTGCTGAACGAAAACCCATGATTTTGGACCCTGTTTTCATGCGAAATGGCTAAAAGAAATGTTTCACATTTGTTACACTCAAACAGTGTCTCCTGTCATATGCTGAACTGGTCGCATTGCGGATTTGGCCTAAAACATGATTTTGGACAATGTTCATGGAACTCAGCTTAAAACGTACTTGCAGACTTGAAAACCCTTGCCTATTGTACAGCGCGCCTGTACTTCCAGTGCTGAATGAAAACCAATGATTTTGGACCCTGTTTAAATGCGAAATGGCTAAAAGAAATGTTTCACATTTGTTACACTCAAACAGTGTCTCCTGTCATATGCTGAACTGGTCGCATTGCGGATTTGGCCTAAAACATGATTTTGGACAATGTTCATGGAACTCAGCTTAAAACGTACTTGCAGACTTGAAAACCCTTGCCTATTGTAGAGCGCGCCTGTCCTTCCAGTGCTGCACGAAAACCCATGATTTTGGACCCTGTTTTCATGCGAAATGGCTAAAAGAAATGTTTCACATTTGTTACACTCAAACAGTGTCTCCTGTCATATGCTGAACTGGTCGCATTGTGGATTTGGGTTAAAACATGATTTTGGACAATGTTCATGGAACTCAGCTTAAAACGTACTTGCAGACTTGAAAACCCTTGCCTATTGTAGAGCACGCCTGTCCTTCCAGTGCTGCACGAAAACCCATGATTTTGGACCCTGTTTTCATGCGAAATGGCTAAAATAAATGTTTCACATTTGTTACACTCAAACAGTGTCTCCTGTCATATGCTGAACTGGTCGCATTGCGGATTTGGCCTAAAACATGATTTTGGACAATGTTCATGGAACTCAGCTTAAAACGTACTTGCAGACTTGAAAACCCTTGCCTATTGTAGAGCGCGCCTGTCCTTCCAGTGCTGCACGAAAACCCATGATTTTGGACCCTGTTTTCATGCGAAATGGCTAAAATAATTGTTTCACGTTTGTTACACTCAAACAGTGTCTCCTGTCATATGCTGAACTGGTCGCATTGTGGATTTGGGTTAAAACATGATTTTGGACAATGTTCATGGAACTCAGCTTAAAACTTACTTGCAGACTTGAAAACCCTTTCCTATTGTAAAGCGCGCCTGTCCTTCCAGTGCTGAACGAAAACCCATGATTTTGGACCCTGTTTTCATGCGAAATGGCTAAAAGAAATATTTCACGTTTGTTACACTCAAACAGTGTCTCCTGTCATATGCTGAACTGGTCGCATTGCGGATTTGGCCTAAAACATGATTTTGGACAATGTTCATGGAACTCAGCTTAAAACGTACTTGCAGACTTGAAAACCCTTGCCTATTGTAGAGCGCGCCTGTCCTTCCAGTGCTGCACGAAAACCCATGATTTTGGACCCTGTTTTCATGCGAAATGGCTAAAATAATTGTTTCACGTTTGTTACACTCAAACAGTGTCTCCTGTCATATGCTGAACTGGTCGCATTGTGGATTTGAGTTAAAACATGATTTTGGACAATGTTCATGGAACTCAGCTTAAAACGTACTTGCAGACTTGAAAACCCTTGCCTATTGTAGAGCGCACCTGTACTTCCAGTGCTGAACGAAAACCAATGATTTTGGACCCTGTTTTCATGCGAAATGGCTAAAATAATTGTTTCACGTTTGTTACACTCAAACAGTGTCTCCTGTCATATGCTGAACTGGTCGCATTGTGGATTTGGCCTAAAACATGATTTTGGACAATGTTCATGGAACTCAGCTTAAAACTTACTTGCAGACTTGAAAACCCTTGCCTATTGTAGAGCGCGCCTGTCCTTCCAGTGCTGAACGAAAACCCATGATTTTGGACCCTGTTTTCATGCGAAATGGCTAAAAGAAATGTTTCACATTTGTTACACTCAAACAGTGTCTCCTGTCATATGCTGAACTGGTCGCATTGCGGATTTGGCCTAAAACATGATTTTGGACAATGTTCATGGAACTCAGCTTAAAACGTACTTGCAGACTTGAAAACCCTTGCCTATTGTAGAGCGCGCCTGTCCTTCCAGTGCTGCACGAAAACCCATGATTTTGGACCCTGTTTTCATGCGAAATGGCTAAAAGAAATGTTTCACGTTTGTTACAGTCAAACAGTGTCTCCTGTCATATGCTGAACTGGTCGCATTGTGGATTTGGATTAAAACATGATTTTGGACAATGTTCATGGAACTCAGCTTAAAACGTACTTGCAGACTTGAAAACCCTTGCCTATTGTACAGCGCGCCTGTACTTCCAGTGCTGAACGAAAACCCATGATTTTGGACCCTGTTTTCATGCGAAATGGCTAAAAGAAATGTTTCACATTTGTTACACTCAAACAGTGTCTCCTGTCATATGCTGAACTGGTCGCATTGCGGATTTGGCCTAAAACATGATTTTGGACAATGTTCATGGAACTCAGCTTAAAACGTACTTGCAGACTTGAAAACCCTTGCCTATTGTAGAGCGCGCCTGTCCTTCCAGTGCTGCACGAAAACCCATGATTTTGGACCCTGTTTTCATGCGAAAATGCTAAAATAATTGTTTCACGTTTGTTACACTCAAACAGTGTCTCCTGTCATATGCTGAACTGGTCGCATTGTGGATTTGGGTTAAAACATGATTTTGGACAATGTTCATGGAACTCAGCTTAAAACGTACTTGCAGACTTGAAAACCCTTGCCTATTGTAGAGCGCACCTGTACTTCCAGTGCTGAACGAAAACCCATGATTTTGGACCCTGTTTTCATGCGAAATAGCTAAAAGAAATGTTTCACGTTTGTTACACTCAAACAGTGTCTCCTGTCATATGCTGAACTGGTCGCATTGCGGATTTGGCCTAAAACATGATTTTGGACAATGTTCATGGAACTCAGCTTAAAACGTACTTGCAGACTTGAAAACCCTTGCCTATTGTAGAGCGCGCCTGTCCTTCCAGTGCTGCACGAAAACCCATGATTTTGGACCCTGTTTTCATGCGAAATGGCTAAAATAATTGTTTCACGTTTGTTACACTCAAACAGTGTCTCCTGTCATATGCTGAACTGGTCGCATTGTGGATTTGGGTTAAAACATGATTTTGGACAATGTTCATGGAACTCAGCTTAAAACGTACTTGCAGACTTGAAAACCCTTGCCTATTGTAGAGCGCACCTGTACTTCCAGTGCTGAACGAAAACCCATGATTTTGGACCCTGTTTTCATGCGAAATAGCTAAAAGAAATGTTTCACGTTTGTTACACTCAAACAGTGTCTCCTGTCATATGCTGAACTGGTCGCATTGTGGATTTCGCCTAAAACATGATTTTGGACAATGCTCATGGAACTCAGCTTAAAACGTACTTGCAGACTTGAAAACCCTTGCCTATTGTACAGCGCGCCTGTACTTCCAGTGCTGAACGAAAACCAATGATTTTGGACCCTGTTTTCATGCGAAATGGCTAAAAGAAATGTTTCACATTTGTTACACTCAAACAGTGTCTCCTGTCATATGCTGAACTGGTCGCATTGTGGATTTGGCCTAAAACATGATTTTGGACAATGTTCATGGAACTCAGCTTAAAACGTACTTGCAGACTTGAAAACCCTTGCCTATTGTAGAGCGCGCCTGTCCTTCCAGTGCTGAACGAAAACCCATGATTTTGGACCCTGTTTTCATGCGAAATGGCTAAAAGAAATGTTTCACGTTTGTTACACTCAAACAGTGTCTCCTGTCATATGCTGAACTGGTCGCATTGTGGATTTGGGTTAAAACATGATTTTGGATAATGCTCATGGAACTCAGCTTAAAACGTACTTGCAGACTTGAAAACCCTTGCCTATTGTAGAGCGCGCCTGTCCTTCCAGTGCTGAACGAAAACCCATGATTTTGGACCCTGTTTTCATGCGAAATGGCTAAAAGAAATGTTTCACGTTTGTTACACTCAAACAGTGTCTCCTGTCATATGCTGAACTGGTCGCATTGTGGATTTGGGTTAAAACATGATTTTGGACAATGTTCATGGAACTCAGCTTAAAACGTACTTGCAGACTTGAAAACCCTTGCCTATTGTAGAGCGCGCCTGTCCTTCCTGTGCTGAACGAAAACCCATGATTTTGGACCCTGTTTTCATGCGAAATGGCTAAAAGAAATGTTTCACGTTTGTTACACTCAAACAGTGTCTCCTGTCATATGCTGAACTGGTCGCATTGTGGATTTGGGTTAAAACATGATTTTGGACAATGCTCATGGAACTCAGCTTAAAACGTACTTGCAGACTTGAAAACCCTTGCCTATTGTAGATCGCGCCTGTACTTCCAGTGCTGCATGAAAACCCATGATTTTGGACCCTGTTTTCATACGAAATGGCTAAAATAAATATGTCACGTTTGTTACACTCAAACAGTGTCTCCTGTCATATGCTGAACTGGTCGCATTGTGGATTTGGCCTAAAACATGATTTTGGACAATGTTCATGGAACTCAGCTTAAAACGTACTTGCAGACTTGAAAACCCTTGCCTATTGTAGAGCGCACCTGTACTTCCAGTGCTGAACGAAAACCAATGATTTTGGACCCTGTTTTCATGCGAAATGGCTAAAAGAAATGTTTCACATTTGTTACACTCAAACAGTGTCTCCTGTCATATGCTGAACTGGTCGCATTGTGGATTTGGCCTAAAACATGATTTTGGACAATGTTCATGGAACTCAGCTTAAAACGTACTTGCAGACTTGAAAACCCTTGCCTATTGTAGAGCGCGCCTGTCCTTCCAGTGCTGAACGAAAACCCATGATTTTGGACCCTGTTTTCATGCGAAATGGCTAAAAGAAATGTTTCACGTTTGTTACACTCAAACAGTGTCTCCTGTCATATGCTGAACTGGTCGCATTGTGGATTTGGGTTAAAACATGATTTTGGATAATGCTCATGGAACTCAGCTTAAAACGTACTTGCAGACTTGAAAACCCTTGCCTATTGTAGAGCGCGCCTGTCCTTCCAGTGCTGAACGAAAACCCATGATTTTGGACCCTGTTTTCATGCGAAATGGCTAAAAGAAATGTTTCACGTTTGTTACACTCAAACAGTGTCTCCTGTCATATGCTGAACTGGTCGCATTGTGGATTTGGGTTAAAACATGATTTTGGACAATGTTCATGGAACTCAGCTTAAAACGTACTTGCAGACTTGAAAACCCTTGCCTATTGTAGAGCGCGCCTGTCCTTCCTGTGCTGAACGAAAACCCATGATTTTGGACCCTGTTTTCATGCGAAATGGCTAAAAGAAATGTTTCACGTTTGTTACACTCAAACAGTGTCTCCTGTCATATGCTGAACTGGTCGCATTGTGGATTTGGGTTAAAACATGATTTTGGACAATGCTCATGGAACTCAGCTTAAAACGTACTTGCAGACTTGAAAACCCTTGCCTATTGTAGATCGCGCCTGTACTTCCAGTGCTGCATGAAAACCCATGATTTTGGACCCTGTTTTCATACGAAATGGCTAAAATAAATATGTCACGTTTGTTACACTCAAACAGTGTCTCCTGTCATATGCTGAACTGGTCGCATTGTGGATTTGGCCTAAAACATGATTTTGGACAATGTTCATGGAACTCAGCTTAAAACGTACTTGCAGACTTGAAAACCCTTGCCTATTGTAGAGCGCACCTGTACTTCCAGTGCTGAACGAAAACCCATGATTTTGGACCCTGTTTTCATGCGAAATGCCTAAAATAATTGATTCACGTTTGTTACACTCAAACAATGTCTCCTGTCATATGCTGAACTGGTCGCATTGTGGATTTGGGTTAAAACATGATTTTGGACAATGTTCATGGAACTCAGCTTAAAACGTACTTGCAGACTTGAAAACCCTTGCCTATTGTAGAGCGCACCTGTACTTCCAGTGCTGAACGAAAACCCATGATTTTGGACCCTGTTTTCATGTGAAATAGCTAAAAGAAATATTTCACGTTTGTTACACTCAAACAGTGTCTCCTGTCATATGCTGAACTGGTCGCATTGTGGATTTGGCCTAAAACATGATTTTGGACAATGCTCATGGAACTCAGCTTAAAACGTACTTGCAGACTTGAAAACCCTTGCCTATTGTACAGCGCGCCTGTACTTCCAGTGCTGAACGAAAACCAATGATTTTGGACCCTGTTTTCATGCGAAATGGCTAAAATAATTGTTTCACGTTTGTTACACTCAAACAGTGTCTCCTGTCATATGCTGAACTGGTCGCATTGTGGATTTGGCCTAAAACATGATTTTGGACAATGTTCATGGAACTCAGCTTAAAACTTACTTGCAGACTTGAAAACCCTTGCCTATTGTAGAGCGCGCCTGTCCTTCCAGTGCTGAACGAAAACCCATGATTTTGGACCCTGTTTTCATGCGAAATGGCTAAAAGAAATGTTTCACATTTGTTACACTCAAACAGTGTCTCCTGTCATATGCTGAACTGGTCGCATTGTGGATTTGTTCAAAAACATGATTTTGGACAATGTTCATGGAACTCAGCTTAAAACGTACTTGCAGACTTGAAAACCCTTGCATATTGTAGATCGCGCCTGTCCTTCCAGTGCTGCATGAAAACCCATGATTTTGGACCCTGTTTTCATACGAAATGGCTAAAATAAATATGTCACGTTTGTTACACTCAAACAGTGTTTCCTGTCATATGCTGAACTGGTCGCATTGTGGATTTGGCCTAAAACATGATTTTGGACAATGTTCATGGAACTCAGCTTAAAACGTACTTGCAGACTTGAAAACCCTTGCCTATTGTAGAGCGCACCTGTACTTCCAGTGCTGAACGAAAACCCATGATTTTGGACCCTGTTTTCATGCGAAATAGCTAAAAGAAATGTTTCACGTTTGTTACACTCAAACAGTGTCTCCTGTCATATGCTGAACTGGTCGCATTGTGGATTTGGCCTAAAACATGATTTTGGACAATGCTCATGGAACTCAGCTTAAAACGTACTTGCAGACTTGAAAACCCTTGCCTATTGTACAGCGCGCCTGTACTTCCAGTGCTGAACGAAAACCAATGATTTTGGACCCTGTTTTCATGCGAAATGGCTAAAAGAAATGTTTCACATTTGTTACACTCAAACAGTGTCTCCTGTCATATGCTGAACTGGTCACATTGTGGATTTGGCCTAAAACATGATTTTGGACAATGTTCATGGAACTCAGCTTAAAACGTACTTGCAGACTTGAAAACCCTTGCCTATTGTAGAGCGCGCCTGTACTTCCAGTGCTGAACGAAAACCAATGATTTTGGACCCTGTTTTCATGCGAAATGGCTAAAATAATTGTTTCACGTTTGTTACACTCAAACAGTGTCTCCTGTCATATGCTGAACTGGTCGCATTGTGGATTTGGCCAAAAACATGATTTTGGACAATGTTCATGGAACTCAGCTTAAAACTTACTTGCAGACTTGAAAACCCTTGCCTATTGTAGAGCGCGCCTGTCCTTCCAGTGCTGAACGAAAACCCATGATTTTGGACCCTGTTTTCATGCGAAATGGCTAAAAGAAATGTTTCACGTTTGTTACACTCAAACAGTGTCTCCTGTCATATGCTGAACTGGTCGCATTGTGGATTTGGGTTAAAACATGATTTTGGACAATGCTCATGGAACTCAGCTTAAAACGTACTTGCAGACTTGAAAACCCTTGCCTATTGTACAGCGCGCCTGTACTTCCAGTGCTGAACGAAAACCCATGATTTTGGACCCTGTTTTCATGCGAAATGGCTAAAAGAAATGTTTCACGTTTGTTACACTCAAACAGTGTCTCCTGTCATATGCTGAACTGGTCGCATTGTGGATTTGGGTTAAAACATGATTTTGGACAATGTTCATGGAACTCAGCTTAAAACGTACTTGCAGACTTGAAAACCCTTGCATATTGTAGATCGCGCCTGTACTTCCAGTGCTGCATGAAAACCCATGATTTTGGACCCTGTTTTCATACGAAATGGCTTAAATTAATATGTCACGTTTGTTACACTCAAACAGTGTCTCCTGTCATATGCTGAACTGGTCGCATTGTGGATTTGGCCTAAAACATGATTTTGGACAATGTTCATGGAACTCAGCTTAAAACGTACTTGCAGATTTGAAAACCCTTGCCTATTGTAGAGCGCACCTGTACTTCCAGTGCTGAACGAAAACCCATGATTTTGGACCCTGTTTTCATGCGAAATGCCTAAAAGAAATGTTTCACGTTTGTTACACTCAAACAGTGTCTCCTGTCATATGCTGAACTGGTCGCATTGTGGATTTGGCCTAAAACATGATTTTGGACAATGCTCATGGAACTCAGCTTAAAACGTACTTGCAGACTTGAAAACCCTTGCCTATTGTACAGCGCGCCTGTACTTCCAGTGCTGAACGAAAACCAATGATTTTGGACCCTGTTTTCATGCGAAATGGCTAAAAGAAATGTTTCACATTTGTTACACTCAAACAGTGTCTCCTGTCATATGCTGAACTGGTCGCATTGTGGATTTGGCCTAAAACATGATTTTGGACAATGTTCATGGAACTCAGCTTAAAACGTACTTGCAGACTTGAAAACCCTTGCATATTGTAGATCGCGCCTGTACTTCCAGTGCTGCATGAAAACCCATGATTTTGGACCCTGTTTTCATACGAAATGGCTTAAATTAATATGTCACGTTTGTTACACTCAAACAGTGTCTCCTGTCATATGCTGAACTGGTCGCATTGTGGATTTGGCCTAAAACATGATTTTGGACAATGTTCATGGAACTCAGCTTAAAACGTACTTGCAGACTTGAAAACCCTTGCCTATTGTAGAGCGCACCTGTACTTCCAGTGCTGAACGAAAACCCATGATTTTGGACCCTGTTTTCATGCGAAATGCCTAAAATAATTGATTCACATTTGTTACACTCAAACAATGTCTCCTGTCATATGCTGAACTGGTCGCATTGTGGATTTGGGTTAAAACATGATTTTGGACAATGTTCATGGAACTCAGCTTAAAACGTACTTGCAGACTTGAAAACCCTTGCCTATTGTAGAGCGCACCTGTACTTCCAGTGCTGAACGAAAACCCATGATTTTGGACCCTGTTTTCATGCGAAATGGCTAAAAGAAATATTTCACGTTTGTTACACTCAAACAGTGTCTCCTGTCATATGCTGAACTGGTCGCATTGTGGATTTGGCCTAAAACATGATTTTGGACAATGCTCATGGAACTCAGCTTAAAACGTACTTGCAGACTTGAAAACCCTTGTCTATTGTACAGCGCGCCTGTACTTCCAGTGCTGAACGAAAACCAATGATTTTGGACCCTGTTTTCATGCGAAATGGCTAAAAGAAATGTTTCACATTTGTTACACTCAAACAGTGTCTCCTGTCATATGCTGAACTGGTCGCATTGTGGATTTGGCCTAAAACATGATTTTGGACAATGTTCATGGAACTCAGCTTAAAACGTACTTGCAGACTTGAAAACCCTTGCCTATTGTAGAGCGCGCCTGTCCTTCCAGTGCTGAACGAAAACCCATGATTTTGGACCCTGTTTTCATGCGAAATGGCTAAAAGAAATGTTTCACGTTTGTTACACTCAAACAGTGTCTCCTGTCATATGCTGAACTGGTCGCATTGTGGATTTGGGTTAAAACATGATTTTGGACAATGCTCATGGAACTCAGCTTAAAACGTACTTGCAGACTTGAAAACCCTTGCCTATTGTACAGCGCGCCTGTACTTCCAGTGCTGAACGAAAACCAATGATTTTGGACCCTGTTTTCATGCGAAATGGCTAAAATAATTGTTTCACGTTTGTTACACTCAAACAGTGTCTCCTGTCATATGCTGAACTGGTCGCATTGTGGATTTGGCCTAAAACATGATTTTGGACAATGTTCATGGAACTCAGCTTAAAACTTACTTGCAGACTTGAAAACCCTTGCCTATTGTAGAGCGCGCCTGTCCTTCCAGTGCTGAACGAAAACCCATGATTTTGGACCCTGTTTTCATGCGAAATGGCTAAAAGAAATGTTTCACATTTGTTACACTCAAACAGTGTCTCCTGTCATATGCTGAACTGGTCGCATTGTGGATTTGGCCAAAAACATGATTTTGGACAATGTTCATGGAACTCAGCTTAAAACGTACTTGCAGACTTGAAAACCCTTGCATATTGTAGATCGCGCCTGTCCTTCCAGTGCTGCATGAAAACCCATGATTTTGGACCCTGTTTTCATACGAAATGGCTAAAATAAATATGTCACGTTTGTTACACTCAAACAGTGTCTCCTGTCATATGCTGAACTGGTCGCATTGTGGATTTGGCCTAAAACATGATTTTGGACAATGTTCATGGAACTCAGCTTAAAACGTACTTGCAGACTTGAAAACCCTTGCCTATTGTAGAGCGCACCTGTACTTCCAGTGCTGAACGAAAACCCATGATTTTGGACCCTGTTTTCATGCGAAATAGCTAAAAGAAATGTTTCACGTTTGTTACACTCAAACAGTGTCTCCTGTCATATGCTGAACTGGTCGCATTGTGGATTTGGCCTAAAACATGATTTTGGACAATGCTCATGGAACTCAGCTTAAAACGTACTTGCAGACTTGAAAACCCTTGCCTATTGTACAGCGCGCCTGTACTTCCAGTGCTGAACGAAAACCAATGATTTTGGACCCTGTTTTCATGCGAAATGGCTAAAAGAAATGTTTCACATTTGTTACACTCAAACAGTGTCTCCTGTCATATGCTGAACTGGTCACATTGTGGATTTGGCCTAAAACATGATTTTGGACAATGTTCATGGAACTCAGCTTAAAACGTACTTGCAGACTTGAAAACCCTTGCCTATTGTAGAGCGCGCCTGTCCTTCCAGTGCTGAACGAAAACCCATGATTTTGGACCCTGTTTTCATGCGAAATGGCTAAAAGAAATGTTTCACGTTTGTTACACTCAAACAGTGTCTCCTGTCATATGCTGAACTGGTCGCATTGTGGATTTGGGTTAAAACATGATTTTGGATAATGCTCATGGAACTCAGCTTAAAACGTACTTGCAGACTTGAAAACCCTTGCCTATTGTACAGCGCGCCTGTACTTCCAGTGCTGAACGAAAACCAATGATTTTGGACCCTGTTTTCATGCGAAATGGCTAAAATAATTGTTTCACGTTTGTTACACTCAAACAGTGTCTCCTGTCATATGCTGAACTGGTCGCATTGTGGATTTGGCCAAAAACATGATTTTGGACAATGTTCATGGAACTCAGCTTAAAACTTACTTGCAGACTTGAAAACCCTTGCCTATTGTAGAGCGCGCCTGTCCTTCCAGTGCTGAACGAAAACCCATGATTTTGGACCCTGTTTTCATGCGAAATGGCTAAAAGAAATGTTTCACGTTTGTTACACTCAAACAGTGTCTCCTGTCATATGCTGAACTGGTCGCATTGTGGATTTGGGTTAAAACATGATTTTGGACAATGCTCATGGAACTCAGCTTAAAACGTACTTGCAGACTTGAAAACCCTTGCCTATTGTACAGCGCGCCTGTACTTCCAGTGCTGAACGAAAACCCATGATTTTGGACCCTGTTTTCATGCGAAATGGCTAAAAGAAATGTTTCACGTTTGTTACACTCAAACAGTGTCTCCTGTCATATGCTGAACTGGTCACATTGTGGATTTGGCCTAAAACATGATTTTGGACAATGTTCATGGAACTCAGCTTAAAACGTACTTGCAGACTTGAAAACCCTTGCCTATTGTAGAGCGCGCCTGTCCTTCCAGTGCTGAACGAAAACCCATGATTTTGGACCCTGTTTTCATGCGAAATGGCTAAAAGAAATGTTTCACGTTTGTTACACTCAAACAGTGTCTCCTGTCATATGCTGAACTGGTCGCATTGTGGATTTGGGTTAAAACATGATTTTGGATAATGCTCATGGAACTCAGCTTAAAACGTACTTGCAGACTTGAAAACCCTTGCCTATTGTACAGCGCGCCTGTACTTCCAGTGCTGAACGAAAACCAATGATTTTGGACCCTGTTTTCATGCGAAATGGCTAAAATAATTGTTTCACGTTTGTTACACTCAAACAGTGTCTCCTGTCATATGCTGAACTGGTCGCATTGTGGATTTGGCCAAAAACATGATTTTGGACAATGTTCATGGAACTCAGCTTAAAACTTACTTGCAGACTTGAAAACCCTTGCCTATTGTAGAGCGCGCCTGTCCTTCCAGTGCTGAACGAAAACCCATGATTTTGGACCCTGTTTTCATGCGAAATGGCTAAAAGAAATGTTTCACGTTTGTTACACTCAAACAGTGTCTCCTGTCATATGCTGAACTGGTCGCATTGTGGATTTGGGTTAAAACATGATTTTGGACAATGCTCATGGAACTCAGCTTAAAACGTACTTGCAGACTTGAAAACCCTTGCCTATTGTACAGCGCGCCTGTACTTCCAGTGCTGAACGAAAACCCATGATTTTGGACCCTGTTTTCATGCGAAATGGCTAAAAGAAATGTTTCACGTTTGTTACACTCAAACAGTGTCTCCTGTCATATGCTGAACTGGTCACATTGTGGATTTGGCCTAAAACATGATTTTGGACAATGTTCATGGAACTCAGCTTAAAACTTACTTGCAGACTTGAAAACCCTTGCCTATTGTAGAGCGCGCCTGTCCTTCCAGTGCTGAACGAAAACCCATGATTTTGGACCCTGTTTTCATGCGAAATGGCTAAAAGAAATGTTTCACGTTTGTTACACTCAAACAGTGTCTCCTGTCATATGCTGAACTGGTCGCATTGTGGATTTGGGTTAAAACATGATTTTGGATAATGCTCATGGAACTCAGCTTAAAACGTACTTGCAGACTTGAAAACCCTTGCCTATTGTAGAGCGCGCCTGTCCTTCCAGTGCTGAACGAAAACCCATGATTTTGGACCCTGTTTTCATGCGAAATGGCTAAAAGAAATGTTTCACGTTTGTTACACTCAAACAGTGTCTCCTGTCATATGCTGAACTGGTCACATTGTGGATTTGGCCTAAAACATGATTTTGGACAATGTTCATGGAACTCAGCTTAAAACTTACTTGCAGACTTGAAAACCCTTGCCTATTGTAGAGCGCGCCTGTCCTTCCAGTGCTGAACGAAAACCCATGATTTTGGACCCTGTTTTCATGCGAAATGGCTAAAAGAAATGTTTCACGTTTGTTACACTCAAACAGTGTCTCCTGTCATATGCTGAACTGGTCGCATTGTGGATTTGGGTTAAAACATGATTTTGGACAATGCTCATGGAACTCAGCTTAAAACGTACTTGCAGACTTGAAAACCCTTGCCTATTGTACAGCGCGCCTGTACTTCCAGTGCTGAACGAAAACCCATGATTTTGGACCCTGTTTTCATGCGAAATGGCTAAAAGAAATGTTTCACGTTTGTTACACTCAAACAGTGTCTCCTGTCATATGCTGAACTGGTCACATTGTGGATTTGGCCTAAAACATGATTTTGGACAATGTTCATGGAACTCAGCTTAAAACGTACTTGCAGACTTGAAAACCCTTGCCTATTGTAGAGCGCGCCTGTCCTTCCAGTGCTGAACGAAAACCCATGATTTTGGACCCTGTTTTCATGCGAAATGGCTAAAAGAAATGTTTCACGTTTGTTACACTCAAACAGTGTCTCCTGTCATATGCTGAACTGGTCGCATTGTGGATTTGGGTTAAAACATGATTTTGGATAATGCTCATGGAACTCAGCTTAAAACGTACTTGCAGACTTGAAAACCCTTGCCTATTGTACAGCGCGCCTGTACTTCCAGTGCTGAACGAAAACCAATGATTTTGGACCCTGTTTTCATGCGAAATGGCTAAAATAATTGTTTCACGTTTGTTACACTCAAACAGTGTCTCCTGTCATATGCTGAACTGGTCGCATTGTGGATTTGGCCAAAAACATGATTTTGGACAATGTTCATGGAACTCAGCTTAAAACTTACTTGCAGACTTGAAAACCCTTGCCTATTGTAGAGCGCGCCTGTCCTTCCAGTGCTGAACGAAAACCCATGATTTTGGACCCTGTTTTCATGCGAAATGGCTAAAAGAAATGTTTCACGTTTGTTACACTCAAACAGTGTCTCCTGTCATATGCTGAACTGGTCGCATTGTGGATTTGGGTTAAAACATGATTTTGGACAATGCTCATGGAACTCAGCTTAAAACGTACTTGCAGACTTGAAAACCCTTGCCTATTGTACAGCGCGCCTGTACTTCCAGTGCTGAACGAAAACCCATGATTTTGGACCCTGTTTTCATGCGAAATGGCTAAAAGAAATGTTTCACGTTTGTTACACTCAAACAGTGTCTCCTGTCATATGCTGAACTGGTCGCATTGTGGATTTGGGTTAAAACATGATTTTGGACAATGTTCATGGAACTCAGCTTAAAACGTACTTGCAGACTTGAAAACCCTTGCATATTGTAGATCGCGCCTGTACTTCCAGTGCTGCATGAAAACCCATGATTTTGGACCCTGTTTTCATACGAAATGGCTTAAATTAATATGTCACGTTTGTTACACTCAAACAGTGTCTCCTGTCATATGCTGAACTGGTCGCATTGTGGATTTGGCCTAAAACATGATTTTGGACAATGTTCATGGAACTCAGCTTAAAACGTACTTGCAGACTTGAAAACCCTTGCCTATTGTAGAGCGCACCTGTACTTCCAGTGCTGAACGAAAACCCATGATTTTGGACCCTGTTTTCATGCGAAATGGCTAAAAGAAATGTTTCACGTTTGTTACACTCAAACAGTGTCTCCTGTCATATGCTGAACTGGTCGCATTGTGGATTTGGGTTAAAACATGATTTTGGACAATGTTCATGGAACTCAGCTTAAAACGTACTTGCAGACTTGAAAACCCTTGCATATTGTAGATCGCGCCTGTACTTCCAGTGCTGCATGAAAACCCATGATTTTGGACCCTGTTTTCATACGAAATGGCTTAAATTAATATGTCACGTTTGTTACACTCAAACAGTGTCTCTTGTCATATGCTGAACTGGTCGCATTGTGGATTTGGCCTAAAACATGATTTTGGACAATGTTCATGGAACTCAGCTTAAAACGTACTTGCAGACTTGAAAACCCTTGCCTATTGTACAGCGCGCCTGTACTTCCAGTGCTGAACGAAAACCCATGATTTTGGACACTGTTTTCATGCGAAATGGCTAAAAGAAATGTTTCACGTTTGTTACACTCAAACAGTGTCTCCTGTCATATGTTGAACTGGTCGCATTGTGGATTTGGGTTAAAACATGATTTTGGACAATGTTCATGGAACTCAGCTTAAAACGTACTTGCAGACTTGAAAACCCTTGCATATTGTAGATCGCGCCTGTACTTCCAGTGCTGCATGAAAACCCATGATTTTGGACCCTGTTTTCATACGAAATGGCTTAAATTAATATGTCACGTTTGTTACACTCAAACAGTGTCTCCTGTCATATGCTGAACTGGTCGCATTGTGGATTTGGCCTAAAACATGATTTTGGACAATGTTCATGGAACTCAGCTTAAAACGTACTTGCAGACTTGAAAACCCTTGCCTATTGTAGAGCGCACCTGTACTTCCAGTGCTGAACGAAAACCCATGATTTTGGACCCTGTTTTCATGCGAAATGCCTAAAAGAAATGTTTCACGTTTGTTACACTCAAACAGTGTCTCCTGTCATATGCTGAACTGGTCGCATTGTGGATTTGGCCTAAAACATGATTTTGGACAATGCTCATGGAACTCAGCTTAAAACGTACTTGCAGACTTGAAAACCCTTGCCTATTGTACAGCGCGCCTGTACTTCCAGTGCTGAACGAAAACCAATGATTTTGGACCCTGTTTTCATGCGAAATGGCTAAAAGAAATGTTTCACATTTGTTACACTCAAACAGTGTCTCCTGTCATATGCTGAACTGGTCGCATTGTGGATTTGGCCTAAAACATGATTTTGGACAATGTTCATGGAACTCAGCTTAAAACGTACTTGCAGACTTGAAAACCCTTGCCTATTGTAGAGCGCGCCTGTCCTTCCTGTGCTGAACGAAAACCCATGATTTTGGACCCTGTTTTCATGCGAAATGGCTAAAAGAAATGTTTCACGTTTGTTACACTCAAACAGTGTCTCCTGTCATATGCTGAACTGGTCGCATTGTGGATTTGGGTTAAAACATGATTTTGGACAATGCTCATGGAACTCAGCTTAAAACGTACTTGCAGACTTGAAAACCCTTGCCTATTGTAGATCGCGCCTGTACTTCCAGTGCTGCATGAAAACCCATGATTTTGGACCCTGTTTTCATACGAAATGGCTAAAATAAATATGTCACGTTTGTTACACTCAAACAGTGTCTCCTGTCATATGCTGAACTGGTCGCATTGTGGATTTGGCCTAAAACATGATTTTGGACAATGTTCATGGAACTCAGCTTAAAACGTACTTGCAGACTTGAAAACCCTTGCCTATTGTAGAGCGCGCCTGTCCTTCCTGTGCTGAACGAAAACCCATGATTTTGGACCCTGTTTTCATGCGAAATGGCTAAAAGAAATGTTTCACGTTTGTTACACTCAAACAGTGTCTCCTGTCATATGCTGAACTGGTCGCATTGTGGATTTGGGTTAAAACATGATTTTGGACAATGCTCATGGAACTCAGCTTAAAACGTACTTGCAGACTTGAAAACCCTTGCCTATTGTAGATCGCGCCTGTACTTCCAGTGCTGCATGAAAACCCATGATTTTGGACCCTGTTTTCATACGAAATGGCTAAAATAAATATGTCACGTTTGTTACACTCAAACAATGTCTCCTGTCATATGCTGAACTGGTCGCATTGTGGATTTGGCCTAAAACATGATTTTGGACAATGTTCATGGAACTCAGCTTAAAACTTACTTGCAGACTTGAAAACCCTTGCCTATTGTAGAGCGCGCCTGTCCTTCCAGTGCTGAACGAAAACCCATGATTTTGGACCCTGTTTTCATGCGAAATGGCTAAAAGAAATGTTTCACATTTGTTACACTCAAACAGTGTCTCCTGTCATATGCTGAACTGGTCGCATTGTGGATTTGGCCTAAAACATGATTTTGGACAATGCTCATGGAACTCAGCTTAAAACGTACTTGCAGACTTGAAAACCCTTGCCTATTGTACAGCGCGCCTGTACTTCCAGTGCTGAACGAAAACCAATGATTTTGGACCCTGTTTTCATGCGAAATGGCTAAAAGAAATGTTTCACATTTGTTACACTCAAACAGTGTCTCCTGTCATATGCTGAACTGGTCGCATTGTGGATTTGGCCTAAAACATGATTTTGGACAATGTTCATGGAACTCAGCTTAAAACGTACTTGCAGACTTGAAAACCCTTGCCTATTGTAGAGCGCGCCTGTCCTTCCAGTGCTGAACGAAAACCCATGATTTTGGACCCTGTTTTCATGCGAAATGGCTAAAAGAAATGTTTCACGTTTGTTACACTCAAACAGTGTCTCCTGTCATATGCTGAACTGGTCGCATTGTGGATTTGGGTTAAAACATGATTTTGGATAATGCTCATGGAACTCAGCTTAAAACGTACTTGCAGACTTGAAAACCCTTGCCTATTGTACAGCGCGCCTGTACTTCCAGTGCTGAACGAAAACCAATGATTTTGGACCTTGTTTTCATGCGAAATGGCTAAAATAATTGTTTCACGTTTGTTACACTCAAACAGTGTCTCCTGTCATATGCTGAACTGGTCGCATTGTGGATTTGGCCAAAAACATGATTTTGGACAATGTTCATGGAACTCAGCTTAAAACTTACTTGCAGACTTGAAAACCCTTGCCTATTGTAGAGCGCGCCTGTCCTTCCAGTGCTGAACGAAAACCCATGATTTTGGACCCTGTTTTCATGCGAAATGGCTAAAAGAAATGTTTCACATTTGTTACACTCAAACAGTGTCTCCTGTCATATGCTGAACTGGTCGCATTGTGGATTTGGCCTAAAACATGATTTTGGACAATGTTCATGGAACTCAGCTTAAAACGTACTTGCAGACTTGAAAACCCTTGCCTATTGTAGAGCGCGCCTGTCCTTCCAGTGCTGAACGAAAACCCATGATTTTGGACCCTGTTTTCATGCAAAATGGCTAAAAGAAATGTTTCACGTTTGTTACACTCAAACAGTGTCTCCTGTCATATGCTGAACTGGTCGCATTGTGGATTTGGGTTAAAACATGATTTTGGACAATGCTCATGGAACTCAGCTTAAAACGTACTTGCAGACTTGAAAACCCTTGCCTATTGTACAGCGCGCCTGTACTTCCAGTGCTGAACGAAAACCCATGATTTTGGACCCTGTTTTCATGCGAAATGGCTAAAAGAAATGTTTCACGTTTGTTACACTCAAAACAGTGTCTCCTGTCATATGCTGAACTGGTCGCATTGTGGATTTGGGTTAAAACATGATTTTGGACAATGTTCATGGAACTCAGCTTAAAACGTACTTGCAGACTTGAAAACCCTTGCATATTGTAGATCGCGCCTGTACTTCCAGTGCTGCATGAAAACCCATGATTTTGGACCCTGTTTTCATACGAAATGGCTTAAATTAATATGTCACGTTTGTTACACTCAAACAGTGTCTCCTGTCATATGCTGAACTGGTCGCATTGTGGATTTGGCCTAAAACATGATTTTGGACAATGTTCATGGAACTCAGCTTAAAACGTACTTGCAGACTTGAAAACCCTTGCCTATTGTAGAGCGCACCTGTACTTCCAGTGCTGAACGAAAACCAATGATTTTGGACCCTGTTTTCATGCGAAATGGCTAAAAGAAATGTTTCACATTTGTTACACTCAAACAGTGTCTCCTGTCATATGCTGAACTGGTCGCATTGTGGATTTGGCCTAAAACATGATTTTGGACAATGTTCATGGAACTCAGCTTAAAACGTACTTGCAGACTTGAAAACCCTTGCCTATTGTAGAGCGCACCTGTACTTCCAGTGCTGAACGAAAACCCATGATTTTGGACCCTGTTTTCATGCGAAATGCCTAAAAGAAATGTTTCACGTTTGTTACACTCAAACAGTGTCTCCTGTCATATGCTGAACTGGTCGCATTGTGGATTTGGCCTAAAACATGATTTTGGACAATGCTCATGGAACTCAGCTTAAAACGTACTTGCAGACTTGAAAACCCTTGCCTATTGTACAGCGCGCCTGTACTTCCAGTGCTGAACGAAAACCAATGATTTTGGACCCTGTTTTCATGCGAAATGGCTAAAAGAAATGTTTCACATTTGTTACACTCAAACAGTGTCTCCTGTCATATGCTGAACTGGTCGCATTGTGGATTTGGCCCAAAACATGATTTTGGACAATGTTCATGGAACTCAGCTTAAAACGTACTTGCAGACTTGAAAACCCTTGCCTATTGTAGATCGCGCCTGTACTTCCAGTGCTGCATGAAAACCCATGATTTTGGACCCTGTTTTCATACGAAATGGCTTAAATTAATATGTCACGTTTGTTACACTCAAACAGTGTCTCCTGTCATATGCTGAACTGGTCGCATTGTGGATTTGGCCTAAAACATGATTTTGGACAATGTTCATGGAACTCAGCTTAAAACGTACTTGCAGACTTGAAAACCCTTGCCTATTGTAGAGCGCACCTGTACTTCCAGTGCTGAACGAAAACCCATGATTTTGGACCCTGTTTTCATGCGAAATGCCTAAAAGAAATGTTTCACGTTTGTTACACTCAAACAGTGTCTCCTGTCATATGCTGAACTGGTCGCATTGTGGATTTGGCCTAAAACATGATTTTGGACAATGCTCATGGAACTCAGCTTAAAACGTACTTGCAGACTTGAAAACCCTTGCCTATTGTACAGCGCGCCTGTACTTCCAGTGCTGAACGAAAACCAATGATTTTGGACCCTGTTTTCATGCGAAATGGCTAAAAGAAATGTTTCACATTTGTTACACTCAAACAGTGTCTCCTGTCATATGCTGAACTGGTCGCATTGTGGATTTGGCCTAAAACATGATTTTGGACAATGTTCATGGAACTCAGCTTAAAACGTACTTGCAGACTTGAAAACCCTTGCCTATTGTAGAGCGCACCTGTACTTCCAGTGCTGAACGAAAACCCATGATTTTGGACCCTGTTTTCATGCGAAATGCCTAAAAGAAATGTTTCACGTTTGTTACACTCAAACAGTGTCTCCTGTCATATGCTGAACTGGTCGCATTGTGGATTTGGCCTAAAACATGATTTTGGACAATGCTCATGGAACTCAGCTTAAAACGTACTTGCAGACTTGAAAACCCTTGCCTATTGTACAGCGCGCCTGTACTTCCAGTGCTGAACGAAAACCAATGATTTTGGACCCTGTTTTCATGCGAAATGGCTAAAAGAAATGTTTCACATTTGTTACACTCAAACAGTGTCTCCTGTCATATGCTGAACTGGTCGCATTGTGGATTTGGCCCAAAACATGATTTTGGACAATGTTCATGGAACTCAGCTTAAAACGTACTTGCAGACTTGAAAACCCTTGCCTATTGTAAATCGCGCCTGTACTTCCAGTGCTGCATGAAAACCCATGATTTTGGACCCTGTTTTCATGCGAAATGGCTAAAATAATTGTTTCACGTTTGTTACACTCAAACAGTGTCTCCTGTCATATGCTGAACTGGTCGCATTGTGGATTTGGCCTAAAACATGATTTTGGACAATGTTCATGGAACTCAGCTTAAAACTTACTTGCAGACTTGAAAACCCTTGCCTATTGTAGAGCGCGCCTGTCCTTCCAGTGCTGAACGAAAACCCATGATTTTGGACCCTGTTTTCATGCGAAATGGCTAAAAGAAATGTTTCACATTTGTTACACTCAAACAGTGTCTCCTGTCATATGCTGAACTCGTCGCATTGTGGATTTGGCCTAAAACATGATTTTGGACAATGTTCATGGAACTCAGCTTAAAACGTACTTGCAGACTTGAAAACCCTTGCCTATTGTAGATCGCGCCTGTACTTCCAGTGCTGCATGAAAACCCATGATTTTGGACCCTGTTTTCATGCGAAATGGCTAAAATAATTGTTTCACGTTTGTTACACTCAAACAGTGTCTCCTGTCATATGCTGAACTGGTCGCATTGTGGATTTGGCCTAAAACATGATTTTGGACAATGTTCATGGAACTCAGCTTAAAACTTACTTGCAGACTTGAAAACCCTTGCCTATTGTAGAGCGCGCCTGTCCTTCCAGTGCTGAACGAAAACCCATGATTTTGGACCCTGTTTTCATGCGAAATGGCTAAAAGAAATGTTTCACGTTTGTTACACTCAAACAGTGTCTCCTGTCATATGCTGAACTGGTCGCATTGTGGATTTGGGTTAAAACATGATTTTGGACAATGTTCATGGAACTCAGCTTAAAACGTACTTGCAGACTTGAAAACCCTTGCATATTGTAGATCGCGCCTGTACTTCCAGTGCTGCATGAAAACCCATGATTTTGGACCCTGTTTTCATACGAAATGGCTTAAATTAATATGTCACGTTTGTTACACTCAAACAGTGTCTCCTGTCATATGCTGAACTGGTCGCATTGTGGATTTGGCCTAAAACATGATTTTGGACAATGTTCATGGAACTCAGCTTAAAACGTACTTGCAGACTTGAAAACCCTTGCCTATTGTAGAGCGCACCTGTACTTCCAGTGCTGAACGAAAACCCATGATTTTGGACCCTGTTTTCATGCGAAATGCCTAAAAGAAATGTTTCACGTTTGTTACACTCAAACAGTGTCTCCTGTCATATGCTGAACTGGTCGCATTGTGGATTTGGCCTAAAACATGATTTTGGACAATGCTCATGGAACTCAGCTTAAAACGTACTTGCAGACTTGAAAACCCTTGCCTATTGTACAGCGCGCCTGTACTTCCAGTGCTGAACGAAAACCAATGATTTTGGACCCTGTTTTCATGCGAAATGGCTAAAAGAAATGTTTCACATTTGTTACACTCAAACAGTGTCTCCTGTCATATGCTGAACTGGTCGCATTGTGGATTTGGCCTAAAACATGATTTTGGACAATGTTCATGGAACTCAGCTTAAAACGTACTTGCAGACTTGAAAACCCTTGCCTATTGTAGAGCGCACCTGTACTTCCAGTGCTGAACGAAAACCCATGATTTTGGACCCTGTTTTCATGCGAAATGCCTAAAAGAAATGTTTCACGTTTGTTACACTCAAACAGTGTCTCCTGTCATATGCTGAACTGGTCGCATTGTGGATTTGGCCTAAAACATGATTTTGGACAATGCTCATGGAACTCAGCTTAAAACGTACTTGCAGACTTGAAAACCCTTGCCTATTGTACAGCGCGCCTGTACTTCCAGTGCTGAACGAAAACCAATGATTTTGGACCCTGTTTTCATGCGAAATGGCTAAAAGAAATGTTTCACATTTGTTACACTCAAACAGTGTCTCCTGTCATATGCTGAACTGGTCGCATTGTGGATTTGGCCTAAAACATGATTTTGGACAATGTTCATGGAACTCAGCTTAAAACGTACTTGCAGACTTGAAAACCCTTGCCTATTGTAGAGCGCACCTGTACTTCCAGTGCTGAACGAAAACCCATGATTTTGGACCCTGTTTTCATGCGAAATGCCTAAAAGAAATGTTTCACGTTTGTTACACTCAAACAGTGTCTCCTGTCATATGCTGAACTGGTCGCATTGTGGATTTGGCCTAAAACATGATTTTGGACAATGCTCATGGAACTCAGCTTAAAACGTACTTGCAGACTTGAAAACCCTTGCCTATTGTACAGCGCGCCTGTACTTCCAGTGCTGAACGAAAACCAATGATTTTGGACCCTGTTTTCATGCGAAATGGCTAAAAGAAATGTTTCACATTTGTTACACTCAAACAGTGTCTCCTGTCATATGCTGAACTGGTCGCATTGTGGATTTGGCCCAAAACATGATTTTGGACAATGTTCATGGAACTCAGCTTAAAACGTACTTGCAGACTTGAAAACCCTTGCCTATTGTAGATCGCGCCTGTACTTCCAGTGCTGCATGAAAACCCATGATTTTGGACCCTGTTTTCATGCGAAATGGCTAAAAGAAATGTTTCACGTTTGTTACACTCAAACAGTGTCTCCTGTCATATGCTGAACTGGTCGCATTGTGGATTTGGGTTAAAACATGATTTTGGACAATGTTCATGGAACTCAGCTTAAAACGTACTTGCAGACTTGAAAACCCTTGCATATTGTAGATCGCGCCTGTACTTCCAGTGCTGCATGAAAACCCATGATTTTGGACCCTGTTTTCATACGAAATGGCTTAAATTAATATGTCACGTTTGTTACACTCAAACAGTGTCTCCTGTCATATGCTGAACTGGTCGCATTGTGGATTTGGCCTAAAACATGATTTTGGACAATGTTCATGGAACTCAGCTTAAAACGTACTTGCAGACTTGAAAACCCTTGCCTATTGTAGAGCGCACCTGTACTTCCAGTGCTGAACGAAAACCCATGATTTTGGACCCTGTTTTCATGCGAAATGCCTAAAAGAAATGTTTCACGTTTGTTACACTCAAACAGTGTCTCCTGTCATATGCTGAACTGGTCGCATTGTGGATTTGGCCTAAAACATGATTTTGGACAATGCTCATGGAACTCAGCTTAAAACGTACTTGCAGACTTGAAAACCCTTGCCTATTGTACAGCGCGCCTGTACTTCCAGTGCTGAACGAAAACCAATGATTTTGGACCCTGTTTTCATGCGAAATGGCTAAAAGAAATGTTTCACATTTGTTACACTCAAACAGTGTCTCCTGTCATATGCTGAACTGGTCGCATTGTGGATTTGGCCTAAAACATGATTTTGGACAATGTTCATGGAACTCAGCTTAAAACGTACTTGCAGACTTGAAAACCCTTGCCTATTGTAGAGCGCACCTGTACTTCCAGTGCTGAACGAAAACCCATGATTTTGGACCCTGTTTTCATGCGAAATGCCTAAAAGAAATGTTTCACGTTTGTTACACTCAAACAGTGTCTCCTGTCATATGCTGAACTGGTCGCATTGTGGATTTGGCCTAAAACATGATTTTGGACAATGTTCATGGAACTCAGCTTAAAACGTACTTGCAGACTTGAAAACCCTTGCCTATTGTAGAGCGCACCTGTACTTCCAGTGCTGAACGAAAACCCATGATTTTGGACCCTGTTTTCATGCGAAATGCCTAAAAGAAATGTTTCACGTTTGTTACACTCAAACAGTGTCTCCTGTCATATGCTGAACTGGTCGCATTGTGGATTTGGCCTAAAACATGATTTTGGACAATGCTCATGGAACTCAGCTTAAAACGTACTTGCAGACTTGAAAACCCTTGCCTATTGTACAGCGCGCCTGTACTTCCAGTGCTGAACGAAAACCAATGATTTTGGACCCTGTTTTCATGCGAAATGGCTAAAAGAAATGTTTCACATTTGTTACACTCAAACAGTGTCTCCTGTCATATGCTGAACTGGTCGCATTGTGGATTTGGCCTAAAACATGATTTTGGACAATGTTCATGGAACTCAGCTTAAAACGTACTTGCAGACTTGAAAACCCTTGCCTATTGTAGAGCGCACCTGTACTTCCAGTGCTGAACGAAAACCCATGATTTTGGACCCTGTTTTCATGCGAAATGCCTAAAAGAAATGTTTCACGTTTGTTACACTCAAACAGTGTCTCCTGTCATATGCTGAACTGGTCGCATTGTGGATTTGGCCTAAAACATGATTTTGGACAATGCTCATGGAACTCAGCTTAAAACGTACTTGCAGACTTGAAAACCCTTGCCTAATGTACAGCGCGCCTGTACTTCCAGTGCTGAACGAAAACCAATGATTTTGGACCCTGTTTTCATGCGAAATGGCTAAAAGAAATGTTTCACATTTGTTACACTCAAACAGTGTCTCCTGTCATATGCTGAACTGGTCGCATTGTGGATTTGGCCCAAAACATGATTTTGGACAATGTTCATGGAACTCAGCTTAAAACGTACTTGCAGACTTGAAAACCCTTGCCTATTGTAGATCGCGCCTGTACTTCCAGTGCTGCATGAAAACCCATGATTTTGGACCCTGTTTTCATGCGAAATGGCTAAAATAATTGTTTCACGTTTTTTTACACTCAAACAGTGTCTCCTGTCATATGCTGAACTGGTCGCATTGTGGATTTGGCCTAAAACATGATTTTGGACAATGTTCATGGAACTCAGCTTAAAACTTACTTGCAGACTTGAAAACCCTTGCCTATTGTAGAGCGCGCCTGTCCTTCCAGTGCTGAACGAAAACCCATGTTTTTGGACCCTGTTTTCATGCGAAATGGCTAAAAGAAATGTTTCACATTTGTTACACTCAAACAGTGTCTCCTGTCATATGCTGAACTCGTCGCATTGTGGATTTGGCCTAAAACATGATTTTGGACAATGTTCATGGAACTCAGCTTAAAACGTACTTGCAGACTTGAAAACCCTTGCCTATTGTAGATCGCGCCTGTACTTCCAGTGCTGCATGAAAACCCATGATTTTGGACCCTGTTTTCATGCGAAATGGCTAAAATAATTGTTTCACGTTTGTTACACTCAAACAGTGTCTCCTGTCATATGCTGAACTGGTCGCATTGTGGATTTGGCCTAAAACATGATTTTGGACAATGTTCATGGAACTCAGCTTAAAACTTACTTGCAGACTTGAAAACCCTTGCCTATTGTAGAGCGCGCCTGTCCTTCCAGTGCTGAACGAAAACCCATGATTTTGGACCCTGTTTTCATGCGAAATGGCTAAAAGAAATGTTTCACATTTGTTACACTCAAACAGTGTCTCCTGTCATATGCTGAACTGGTCGCATTGTGGATTTGGCCTAAAACATGATTTTGGACAATGTTCATGGAACTCAGCTTAAAACGTACTTGCAGACTTGAAAACCCTTGCATATTGTAGATCGCGCCTGTCCTTCCAGTGCTGCATGAAAACCCATGATTTTGGACCCTGTTTTCATACGAAATGGCTAAAAGAAATGTTTCACGTTGTTACACTCAAACAGTGTCTCCTGTCATATGCTGAACTGGTCGCATTGTGGATTTGGGTTAAAACATGATTTTGGACAATGCTCATGGAACTCAGCTTAAAACGTACTTGCAGACTTGAAAACCCTTGCATATTGTACAGCGCGCCTGTACTTCCAGTGCTGAACGAAAACCCATGATTTTGGACCCTGTTTTCATGCGAAATGGCTAAAATAATTGTTTCACGTTTGTTACACTCAAACAGTGTCTCCTGTCATATGCTGAACTGGTCGCATTGTGGATTTGGCCTAAAACATGATTTTGGACAATGTTCATGGAACTCAGCTTAAAACGTACTTGCAGACTTGAAAACCCTTGCCTATTGTAGAGCGCGCCTGTCCTTCCAGTGCTGAACGAAAACCCATGATTTTGGACCCTGTTTTCATGCGAAATGGCTAAAATAATTGTTTCACGTTTGTTACACTCAAACAGTGTCTCCTGTCATATGCTGAACTGGTCGCATTGCGGATTTGGCCTAAAACATGATTTTGGACAATGTTCATGGAACTCAGCTTAAAACGTACTTGCAGACTTGAAAACCCTTGCCTATTGTAGAGCGCGCCTGTCCTTCCAGTGCTAAACGAAAACCCATGATTTTGGACCCTGTTTTCATGCGAAATGGCTAAAATAATTGTTTCACGTTTGTTACACTCAAATTGTGTCTCCTGTCATATGCTGAACTGGTCGCATTGTGGATTTGGGTTAAAACATGATTTTGGACAATGTTCATGGAACTCAGCTTAAAACGTACTTGCAGACTTGAAAACCCTTGCATATTGTAGATCGCGCCTGTACTTCCAGTGCTGCATGAAAACCCATGATTTTGGACCCTGTTTTCATGCGAAATGGCTAAAAGAAATATGTCACGTTTGTTACACTCAAACAGTGTCTCCTGTCATATGCTGAACTGGTCGCATTGTGGATTTGGCCTAAAACATGATTTTGGACAATGTTCATGGAACTCAGCTTAAAACGTACTTGCAGACTTGAAAACCCTTGCCTATTGTAGAGCGCACCTGTACTTCCAGTGCTGAACGAAAACCCATGATTTTGGACCCTGTTTTCATGCGAAATGCCTAAAATAATTGATTCACGTTTGTTACACTCAAACAATGTCTCCTGTCATATGCTGAACTGGTCGCATTGTGGATTTGGGTTAAAACATGATTTTGGACAATGTTCATGGAACTCAGCTTAAAACGTACTTGCAGACTTGAAAACCCTTGCCTATTGTAGAGCGCACCTGTACTTCCAGTGCTGAACGAAAACCCATGATTTTGGACCCTGTTTTCATGCGAAATGGCTAAAATAATTGTTTCACGTTTGTTACACTCAAACAGTGTCTCCTGTCATATGCTGAACTGGTCGCATTGTGGATTTGGCCTAAAACATGATTTTGGACAATGTTCATGGAACTCAGCTTAAAACTTACTTGCAGACTTGCAAACCCTTGCCTATTGTAGAGCGCGCCTGTCCTTCCAGTGCTGAACGAAAACCCATGATTTTGGACCCTGTTTTCATGCGAAATGGCTAAAAGAAATGTTTCACGTTTGTTACACTCAAACAGTGTCTCCTGTCATATGCTGAACTGGTCGCATTGTGGATTTGGGTTAAAACATGATTTTGGACAATGTTCATGGAACTCAGCTTAAAACGTACTTGCAGACTTGAAAACCCTTGCCTATTGTACAGCGCGCCTGTACTTCCAGTGCTGAACGAAAACCAATGATTTTGGACCCTGTTTTCATGCGAAATGGCTAAAAT
The DNA here is from genome assembly GCF_964263955.1 of Coregonus lavaretus. NCBI lineage: Eukaryota > Metazoa > Chordata > Actinopteri > Salmoniformes > Salmonidae > Coregonus > Coregonus lavaretus. The sequence goes on from NC_140006.1 coordinate 4,549,498, forward strand.
AATTGTTTCACGTTTGTTACACTCAAACAGTGTCTCCTGTCATATGCTGAACTGGTCGCATTGTGGATTTGGCCTAAAACATGATTTTGGACAATGTTCATGGAACTCAGCTTAAAACTTACTTGCAGACTTGAAAACCCTTGCCTATTGTAGAGCGCGCCTGTCCTTCCAGTGCTGAACGAAAACCCATGATTTTGGACCCTGTTTTCATGCGAAATGGCTAAAAGAAATGTTTCACATTTGTTACACTCAAACAGTGTCTCCTTTCATATGCTGAAGTGGTCGCATTGTGGATTTGGCCTAAAACATGATTTTGGACAATGTTCATGGAACTCAGCTTAAACGTACTTGCAGACTTGAAAACCCTTGCATATTGTAGATCGCGCCTGTACTTCCAGTGCTGCATGAAAACCCATGATTTTGGACCCTGTTTTCATACGAAATGGCTAAAATAAATATGTCACGTTTGTTACACTCAAACAGTGTCTCCTGTCATATGCTGAACTGGTCGCATTGTGGATTTGGCCTAAAACATGATTTTGGACAATGTTCATGGAACTCAGCTTAAAACGTACTTGCAGACTTGAAAACCCTTGCCTATTGTAGAGCGCACCTGTACTTCCAGTGCTGAACGAAAACCCATGATTTTGGACCCTGTTTTCATGTGAAATAGCTAAAAGAAATATTTCACGTTTGTTACACTCAAACAGTGTCTCCTGTCATATGCTGAACTGGTCGCATTGTGGATTTGGCCTAAAACATGATATTGGACAATGTTCATGGAACTCAGCTTAAAACGTACTTGCAGACTTGAAAACCCTTGCCTATTGTAGAGCGCACCTGTACTTCCAGTGCTGAACGAAAACCCATGATTTTGGACCCTGTTTTCATGTGAAATAGCTAAAAGAAATATTTCACGTTTGTTACACTCAAACAGTGTCTCCTGTCATATGCTGAACTGGTCGCATTGTGGATTTGGCCTAAAACATGATTTTGGACAATGCTCATGGAACTCAGCTTAAAACGTACTTGCAGACTTGAAAACCCTTGCCTATTGTAGAGCGTGCCTGTCCTTCCAGTGCTGAACGAAAACCAATGATTTTGGACCCTGTTTTCATGCGAAATGGCTAAAAGAAATGTTTCACATTTGTTACACTCAAACAGTGTCTCCTGTCATATGCTGAACTGGTCGCATTGTGGATTTGGCCTAAAACATGATTTTGGACAATGTTCATGGAACTCAGCTTAAAACGTACTTGCAGACTTGAAAACCCTTGCCTATTGTAGAGCGTGCCTGTCCTTCCAGTGCTGAACGAAAACCCATGATTTTGGACCCTGTTTTCATGCGAAATGGCTAAAAGAAATGTTTCACGTTTGTTACACTCAAACAGTGTCTCCTGTCATATGCTGAACTGGTCGCATTGTGGATTTGGGTTAAAACATGATTTTGGACAATGCTCATGGAACTCAGCTTAAAACGTACTTGCAGACTTGAAAACCCTTGCCTATTGTACAGCGCGCCTGTACTTCCAGTGCTGAACGAAAACCAATGATTTTGGACCCTGTTTTCATGCGAAATGGCTAACATAATTGTTTCACGTTTGTTACACTCAAACAGTGTCTCCTGTCATATGCTGAACTGGTCGCATTGTGGATTTGGCCTAAAACATGATTTTGGACAATGTTCATGGAACTCAGCTTAAAACTTACTTGCAGACTTGAAAACCCTTGCCTATTGTAGAGCGCGCCTGTCCTTCCAGTGCTGAACGAAAACCCATGATTTTGGACCCTGTTTTCATGCGAAATGGCTAAAAGAAATGTTTCACATATATTACACTCAAACAGTGTCTCCTGTCATATGCTGAACTGGTCGCATTGTGGATTTGGCCTAAAACATGATTTTGGACAATGTTCATGGAACTCAGCTTAAAACGTACTTGCAGACTTGAAAACCCTTGCATATTGTAGATCGCGCCTGTACTTCCAGTGCTGCATGAAAACCCATGATTTTGGACCCTGTTTTCATACGAAATGGCTAAAATAAATATGTCACGTTTGTTACACTCAAACAGTGTCTCCTGTCATATGCTGAACTGGTCGCATTGTGGATTTGGGTTAAAACATGATTTTGGACAATGTTCATGGAACTCAGCTTAAAACGTACTTGCAGACTTGAAAACCCTTGCCTATTGTAGAGCGCACCTGTACTTCCAGTGCTGAACGAAAACCCATGATTTTGGACCCTGTTTTCATGCGAAATGGCTAAAATAATTGTTTCACGTTTGTTACACTCAAACAGTGTCTCCTGTCATATGCTGAACTGGTCGCATTGTGGATTTGGCCTAAAACATGATTTTGGACAATGTTCATGGAACTCAGCTTAAAACGTACTTGCAGACTTGAAAACCCTTGCCTATTGTAGAGCGCGCCTGTCCTTCCAGTGCTGAATGAAAACCCATGATTTTGGACCCTGTTTTCATGCGAAATGGCTAAAAGAAATGTTTCACGTTTGTTACACTCAAACAGTGTCTCCTGTCATATGCTGAACTGGTCGCATTGCGGATTTGGCCTAAAACATGATTTTGGACAATGTTCATGGAACTCAGCTTAAAACGTACTTGCAGACTTGAAAACCCTTGCCTATTGTAGAGCGCGCCTGTCCTTCCAGTGCTGCACGAAAACCCATGATTTTGGACCCTGTTTTCATGCGAAATGGCTAAAATAATTGTTTCACGTTTGTTACACTCAAACAGTGTCTCCTGTCATATGCTGAACTGGTCGCATTGTGGATTTGGGTTAAAACATGATTTTGGACAATGTTCATGGAACTCAGCTTAAAACGTACTTGCAGACTTGAAAACCCTTGCCTATTGTAGAGCGCGCCTGTCCTTCCAGTGCTGAACGAAAACCCATGATTTTGGACCCTGTTTTCATGCGAAATGGCTAAAAGAAATGTTTCACGTTTGTTACACTCAAACAGTGTCTCCTGTCATATGCTGAACTGGTCGCATTGTGGATTTGGGTTAAAACATGATTTTGGACAATGCTCATGGAACTCAGCTTAAAACGTACTTGCAGACTTGAAAACCCTTGCCTATTGTACAGCGCACCTGTACTTCCAGTGCTGAACGAAAACCAATGATTTTGGACCCTGTTTTCATGCGAAATGGCTAAAATAATTGTTTCACGTTTGTTACACTCAAACAGTGTCTCCTGTCATATGCTGAACTGGTCGCATTGTGGATTTGGCCTAAAACATGATTTTGGACAATGTTCATGGAACTCAGCTTAAAACTTACTTGCAGACTTGAAAACCCTTGCCTATTGTAGAGCGCGCCTGTCCTTCCAGTGCTGAACGAAAACCCATGATTTTGGACCCTGTTTTCATGCGAAATGGCTAAAAGAAATGTTTCACATTTGTTACACTCAAACAGTGTCTCCTGTCATATGCTGAACTGGTCGCATTGTGGATTTGGCCTAAAACATGATTTTGGACAATGTTCATGGAACTCAGCTTAAAACGTACTTGCAGACTTGAAAACCCTTGCCTATTGTAGAGCGCGCCTGTCCTTCCAGTGCTGAACGAAAACCCATGATTTTGGACCCTGTTTTCATGCGAAATGGCTAAAAGAAATGTTTCACGTTTGTTACACTCAAACAGTGTCTCCTGTCATATGCTGAACTGGTCGCATTGCGGATTTGGCCTAAAACATGATTTTGGACAATGTTCATGGAACTCAGCTTAAAACGTACTTGCAGACTTGAAAACCCTTGCCTATTGTAGAGCGCGCCTGTCCTTCCAGTGCTAAACGAAAACCCATGATTTTGGACCCTGTTTTCATGCGAAATGGCTAAAATAATTGTTTCACGTTTGTTACACTCAAACAGTGTCTCCTGTCATATGCTGAACTGGTCGCATTGTGGATTTGGTTTAAAACATGATTTTGGACAATGTTCATGGAAGTCAGCTTAAAACGTACTTGCAGACTTGAAAACCCTTGCATATTGTAGATCGCGCCTGTACTTCCAGTGCTGCATGAAAACCCATGATTTTGGACCCTGTTTTCATACGAAATGGCTAAAAGAAATATGTCACGTTTGTTACACTCAAACAGTGTCTCCTGTCATATGCTGAACTGGTCGCATTGTGGATTTGGCCTAAAACATGATTTTGGACAATGTTCATGGAACTCAGCTTAAAACGTACTTGCAGACTTGAAAACCCTTGCCTATTGTAGAGCGCGCCTGTCCTTCCAGTGCTGAACGAAAACCCATGATTTTGGACCCTGTTTTCATGCGAAATGGCTAAAAGAAATGTTTCACGTTTGTTACACTCAAACAGTGTCTCCTGTCATATGCTGAACTGGTCGCATTGCGGATTTGGCCTAAAACATGATTTTGGACAATGTTCATGGAACTCAGCTTAAAACGTACTTGCAGACTTGAAAACCCTTGCCTATTGTAGAGCGCGCCTGTCCTTCCAGTGCTGAACGAAAACCCATGATTTTGGACCCTGTTTTCATGCGAAATGGCTAAAAGAAATGTTTCACGTTTGTTACACTCAAACAGTGTCTCCTGTCATATGCTGAACTGGTCGCATTGCGGATTTGGCCTAAAACATGATTTTGGACAATGTTCATGGAACTCAGCTTAAAACGTACTTGCAGACTTGAAAACCCTTGCCTATTGTAGAGCGCGCCTGTCCTTCCAGTGCTAAACGAAAACCCATGATTTTGGACCCTGTTTTCATGCGAAATGGCTAAAATAATTGTTTCACGTTTGTTACACTCAAACAGTGTCTCCTGTCATATGCTGAACTGGTCGCATTGTGGATTTGGTTTAAAACATGATTTTGGACAATGTTCATGGAAGTCAGCTTAAAACGTACTTGCAGACTTGAAAACCCTTGCATATTGTAGATCGCGCCTGTACTTCCAGTGCTGCATGAAAACCCATGATTTTGGACCCTGTTTTCATACGAAATGGCTAAAAGAAATATGTCACGTTTGTTACACTCAAACAGTGTCTCCTGTCATATGCTGAACTGGTCGCATTGTGGATTTGGCCTAAAACATGATTTTGGACAATGTTCATGGAACTCAGCTTAAAACGTACTTGCAGACTTGAAAACCCTTGCCTATTGTAGAGCGCGCCTGTCCTTCCAGTGCTGAACGAAAACCCATGATTTTGGACCCTGTTTTCATGCGAAATGGCTAAAAGAAATGTTTCACGTTTGTTACACTCAAACAGTGTCTCCTGTCATATGCTGAACTGGTCGCATTGCGGATTTGGCCTAAAACATGATTTTGGACAATGTTCATGGAACTCAGCTTAAAACGTACTTGCAGACTTGAAAACCCTTGCCTATTGTAGAGCGCGCCTGTCCTTCCAGTGCTGCACGAAAACCCATGATTTTGGACCCTGTTTTCATGCGAAATGGCTAAAATAATTGTTTCACGTTTGTTACACTCAAACAGTGTCTCCTGTCATATGCTGAACTGGTCGCATTGTGGATTTGGGTTAAAACATGATTTTGGACAATGTTCATGGAACTCAGCTTAAAACGTACTTGCAGACTTGAAAACCCTTGCCTATTGTAGAGCGCGCCTGTCCTTCCAGTGCTGAACGAAAACCCATGATTTTGGACCCTGTTTTCATGCGAAATGGCTAAAAGAAATGTTTCACGTTGTTACACTCAAACAGTGTCTCCTGTCATATGCTGAACTGGTCGCATTGTGGATTTGGGTTAAAACATGATTTTGGACAATGCTCATGGAACTCAGCTTAAAACGTACTTGCAGACTTGAAAACCCTTGCATATTGTACAGCGCGCCTGTACTTCCAGTGCTGAACGAAAACCCATGATTTTGGACCCTGTTTTCATGCGAAATGGCTAAAATAATTGTTTCACGTTTGTTACACTCAAACAGTGTCTCCTGTCATATGCTGAACTGGTCGCATTGTGGATTTGGCCTAAAACATGATTTTGGACAATGTTCATGGAACTCAGCTTAAAACGTACTTGCAGACTTGAAAACCCTTGCCTATTGTAGAGCGCGCCTGTCCTTCCAGTGCTGAACGAAAACCCATGATTTTGGACCCTGTTTTCATGCGAAATGGCTAAAATAATTGTTTCACGTTTGTTACACTCAAACAGTGTCTCCTGTCATATGCTGAACTGGTCGCATTGCGGATTTGGCCTAAAACATGATTTTGGACAATGTTCATGGAACTCAGCTTAAAACGTACTTGCAGACTTGAAAACCCTTGCCTATTGTAGAGCGCGCCTGTCCTTCCAGTGCTAAACGAAAACCCATGATTTTGGACCCTGTTTTCATGCGAAATGGCTAAAATAATTGTTTCACGTTTGTTACACTCAAATTGTGTCTCCTGTCATATGCTGAACTGGTCGCATTGTGGATTTGGGTTAAAACATGATTTTGGACAATGTTCATGGAACTCAGCTTAAAACGTACTTGCAGACTTGAAAACCCTTGCATATTGTAGATCGCGCCTGTACTTCCAGTGCTGCATGAAAACCCATGATTTTGGACCCTGTTTTCATGCGAAATGGCTAAAAGAAATATGTCACGTTTGTTACACTCAAACAGTGTCTCCTGTCATATGCTGAACTGGTCGCATTGTGGATTTGGCCTAAAACATGATTTTGGACAATGTTCATGGAACTCAGCTTAAAACGTACTTGCAGACTTGAAAACCCTTGCCTATTGTAGAGCGCACCTGTACTTCCAGTGCTGAACGAAAACCCATGATTTTGGACCCTGTTTTCATGCGAAATGCCTAAAATAATTGATTCACGTTTGTTACACTCAAACAATGTCTCCTGTCATATGCTGAACTGGTCGCATTGTGGATTTGGGTTAAAACATGATTTTGGACAATGTTCATGGAACTCAGCTTAAAACGTACTTGCAGACTTGAAAACCCTTGCCTATTGTAGAGCGCACCTGTACTTCCAGTGCTGAACGAAAACCCATGATTTTGGACCCTGTTTTCATGCGAAATGGCTAAAATAATTGTTTCACGTTTGTTACACTCAAACAGTGTCTCCTGTCATATGCTGAACTGGTCGCATTGTGGATTTGGCCTAAAACATGATTTTGGACAATGTTCATGGAACTCAGCTTAAAACTTACTTGCAGACTTGCAAACCCTTGCCTATTGTAGAGCGCGCCTGTCCTTCCAGTGCTGAACGAAAACCCATGATTTTGGACCCTGTTTTCATGCGAAATGGCTAAAAGAAATGTTTCACGTTTGTTACACTCAAACAGTGTCTCCTGTCATATGCTGAACTGGTCGCATTGTGGATTTGGGTTAAAACATGATTTTGGACAATGTTCATGGAACTCAGCTTAAAACGTACTTGCAGACTTGAAAACCCTTGCCTATTGTACAGCGCGCCTGTACTTCCAGTGCTGAACGAAAACCAATGATTTTGGACCCTGTTTTCATGCGAAATGGCTAAAATAATTGTTTCACGTTTGTTACACTCAAACAGTGTCTCCTGTCATATGCTGAACTGGTCGCATTGTGGATTTGGCCTAAAACATGATTTTGGACAATGTTCATGGAACTCAGCTTAAAACTTACTTGCAGACTTGAAAACCCTTGCCTATTGTAGAGCGCGCCTGTCCTTCCAGTGCTGAACGAAAACCCATGATTTTGGACCCTGTTTTCATGCGAAATGGCTAAAAGAAATGTTTCACATTTGTTACACTCAAACAGTGTCTCCTTTCATATGCTGAAGTGGTCGCATTGTGGATTTGGCCTAAAACATGATTTTGGACAATGTTCATGGAACTCAGCTTAAACGTACTTGCAGACTTGAAAACCCTTGCATATTGTAGATCGCGCCTGTACTTCCAGTGCTGCATGAAAACCCATGATTTTGGACCCTGTTTTCATACGAAATGGCTAAAATAAATATGTCACGTTTGTTACACTCAAACAGTGTCTCCTGTCATATGCTGAACTGGTCGCATTGTGGATTTGGCCTAAAACATGATTTTGGACAATGTTCATGGAACTCAGCTTAAAACGTACTTGCAGACTTGAAAACCCTTGCCTATTGTAGAGCGCACCTGTACTTCCAGTGCTGAACGAAAACCCATGATTTTGGACCCTGTTTTCATGTGAAATAGCTAAAAGAAATATTTCACGTTTGTTACACTCAAACAGTGTCTCCTGTCATATGCTGAACTGGTCGCATTGTGGATTTGGCCTAAAACATGATATTGGACAATGTTCATGGAACTCAGCTTAAAACGTACTTGCAGACTTGAAAACCCTTGCCTATTGTAGAGCGCACCTGTACTTCCAGTGCTGAACGAAAACCCATGATTTTGGACCCTGTTTTCATGTGAAATAGCTAAAAGAAATATTTCACGTTTGTTACACTCAAACAGTGTCTCCTGTCATATGCTGAACTGGTCGCATTGTGGATTTGGCCTAAAACATGATTTTGGACAATGCTCATGGAACTCAGCTTAAAACGTACTTGCAGACTTGAAAACCCTTGCCTATTGTAGAGCGTGCCTGTCCTTCCAGTGCTGAACGAAAACCAATGATTTTGGACCCTGTTTTCATGCGAAATGGCTAAAAGAAATGTTTCACATTTGTTACACTCAAACAGTGTCTCCTGTCATATGCTGAACTGGTCGCATTGTGGATTTGGCCTAAAACATGATTTTGGACAATGTTCATGGAACTCAGCTTAAAACGTACTTGCAGACTTGAAAACCCTTGCCTATTGTAGAGCGTGCCTGTCCTTCCAGTGCTGAACGAAAACCCATGATTTTGGACCCTGTTTTCATGCGAAATGGCTAAAAGAAATGTTTCACGTTTGTTACACTCAAACAGTGTCTCCTGTCATATGCTGAACTGGTCGCATTGTGGATTTGGGTTAAAACATGATTTTGGACAATGCTCATGGAACTCAGCTTAAAACGTACTTGCAGACTTGAAAACCCTTGCCTATTGTACAGCGCGCCTGTACTTCCAGTGCTGAACGAAAACCAATGATTTTGGACCCTGTTTTCATGCGAAATGGCTAACATAATTGTTTCACGTTTGTTACACTCAAACAGTGTCTCCTGTCATATGCTGAACTGGTCGCATTGTGGATTTGGCCTAAAACATGATTTTGGACAATGTTCATGGAACTCAGCTTAAAACTTACTTGCAGACTTGAAAACCCTTGCCTATTGTAGAGCGCGCCTGTCCTTCCAGTGCTGAACGAAAACCCATGATTTTGGACCCTGTTTTCATGCGAAATGGCTAAAAGAAATGTTTCACATATATTACACTCAAACAGTGTCTCCTGTCATATGCTGAACTGGTCGCATTGTGGATTTGGCCTAAAACATGATTTTGGACAATGTTCATGGAACTCAGCTTAAAACGTACTTGCAGACTTGAAAACCCTTGCATATTGTAGATCGCGCCTGTACTTCCAGTGCTGCATGAAAACCCATGATTTTGGACCCTGTTTTCATACGAAATGGCTAAAATAAATATGTCACGTTTGTTACACTCAAACAGTGTCTCCTGTCATATGCTGAACTGGTCGCATTGTGGATTTGGGTTAAAACATGATTTTGGACAATGTTCATGGAACTCAGCTTAAAACGTACTTGCAGACTTGAAAACCCTTGCCTATTGTAGAGCGCACCTGTACTTCCAGTGCTGAACGAAAACCCATGATTTTGGACCCTGTTTTCATGCGAAATGGCTAAAATAATTGTTTCACGTTTGTTACACTCAAACAGTGTCTCCTGTCATATGCTGAACTGGTCGCATTGTGGATTTGGCCTAAAACATGATTTTGGACAATGTTCATGGAACTCAGCTTAAAACGTACTTGCAGACTTGAAAACCCTTGCCTATTGTAGAGCGCGCCTGTCCTTCCAGTGCTGAATGAAAACCCATGATTTTGGACCCTGTTTTCATGCGAAATGGCTAAAAGAAATGTTTCACGTTTGTTACACTCAAACAGTGTCTCCTGTCATATGCTGAACTGGTCGCATTGCGGATTTGGCCTAAAACATGATTTTGGACAATGTTCATGGAACTCAGCTTAAAACGTACTTGCAGACTTGAAAACCCTTGCCTATTGTAGAGCGCGCCTGTCCTTCCAGTGCTGCACGAAAACCCATGATTTTGGACCCTGTTTTCATGCGAAATGGCTAAAATAATTGTTTCACGTTTGTTACACTCAAACAGTGTCTCCTGTCATATGCTGAACTGGTCGCATTGTGGATTTGGGTTAAAACATGATTTTGGACAATGTTCATGGAACTCAGCTTAAAACGTACTTGCAGACTTGAAAACCCTTGCCTATTGTAGAGCGCGCCTGTCCTTCCAGTGCTGAACGAAAACCCATGATTTTGGACCCTGTTTTCATGCGAAATGGCTAAAAGAAATGTTTCACGTTTGTTACACTCAAACAGTGTCTCCTGTCATATGCTGAACTGGTCGCATTGTGGATTTGGGTTAAAACATGATTTTGGACAATGCTCATGGAACTCAGCTTAAAACGTACTTGCAGACTTGAAAACCCTTGCCTATTGTACAGCGCACCTGTACTTCCAGTGCTGAACGAAAACCAATGATTTTGGACCCTGTTTTCATGCGAAATGGCTAAAATAATTGTTTCACGTTTGTTACACTCAAACAGTGTCTCCTGTCATATGCTGAACTGGTCGCATTGTGGATTTGGCCTAAAACATGATTTTGGACAATGTTCATGGAACTCAGCTTAAAACTTACTTGCAGACTTGAAAACCCTTGCCTATTGTAGAGCGCGCCTGTCCTTCCAGTGCTGAACGAAAACCCATGATTTTGGACCCTGTTTTCATGCGAAATGGCTAAAAGAAATGTTTCACATTTGTTACACTCAAACAGTGTCTCCTGTCATATGCTGAACTGGTCGCATTGTGGATTTGGCCTAAAACATGATTTTGGACAATGTTCATGGAACTCAGCTTAAAACGTACTTGCAGACTTGAAAACCCTTGCCTATTGTAGAGCGCGCCTGTCCTTCCAGTGCTGAACGAAAACCCATGATTTTGGACCCTGTTTTCATGCGAAATGGCTAAAAGAAATGTTTCACGTTTGTTACACTCAAACAGTGTCTCCTGTCATATGCTGAACTGGTCGCATTGCGGATTTGGCCTAAAACATGATTTTGGACAATGTTCATGGAACTCAGCTTAAAACGTACTTGCAGACTTGAAAACCCTTGCCTATTGTAGAGCGCGCCTGTCCTTCCAGTGCTAAACGAAAACCCATGATTTTGGACCCTGTTTTCATGCGAAATGGCTAAAATAATTGTTTCACGTTTGTTACACTCAAACAGTGTCTCCTGTCATATGCTGAACTGGTCGCATTGTGGATTTGGTTTAAAACATGATTTTGGACAATGTTCATGGAAGTCAGCTTAAAACGTACTTGCAGACTTGAAAACCCTTGCATATTGTAGATCGCGCCTGTACTTCCAGTGCTGCATGAAAACCCATGATTTTGGACCCTGTTTTCATACGAAATGGCTAAAAGAAATATGTCACGTTTGTTACACTCAAACAGTGTCTCCTGTCATATGCTGAACTGGTCGCATTGTGGATTTGGCCTAAAACATGATTTTGGACAATGTTCATGGAACTCAGCTTAAAACGTACTTGCAGACTTGAAAACCCTTGCCTATTGTAGAGCGCGCCTGTCCTTCCAGTGCTGAACGAAAACCCATGATTTTGGACCCTGTTTTCATGCGAAATGGCTAAAAGAAATGTTTCACGTTTGTTACACTCAAACAGTGTCTCCTGTCATATGCTGAACTGGTCGCATTGCGGATTTGGCCTAAAACATGATTTTGGACAATGTTCATGGAACTCAGCTTAAAACGTACTTGCAGACTTGAAAACCCTTGCCTATTGTAGAGCGCGCCTGTCCTTCCAGTGCTGCACGAAAACCCATGATTTTGGACCCTGTTTTCATGCGAAATGGCTAAAATAATTGTTTCACGTTTGTTACACTCAAACAGTGTCTCCTGTCATATGCTGAACTGGTCGCATTGTGGATTTGGGTTAAAACATGATTTTGGACAATGTTCATGGAACTCAGCTTAAAACGTACTTGCAGACTTGAAAACCCTTGCCTATTGTAGAGCGCGCCTGTCCTTCCAGTGCTGAACGAAAACCCATGATTTTGGACCCTGTTTTCATGCGAAATGGCTAAAAGAAATGTTTCACGTTTGTTACACTCAAACAGTGTCTCCTGTCATATGCTGAACTGGTCGCATTGTGGATTTGGCCTAAAACATGATTTTGGACAATGCTCATTTAACTCAGCTTAAAACGTACTTGCAGACTTGAAAACCCTTGCATATTGTACAGCGCGCCTGTACTTCCAGTGCTGAACGAAAACCAATGATTTTGGACCCTGTTTTCATGCGAAATGGCTAACATAATTGTTTCACGTTTGTTACACTCAAACAGTGTCTCCTGTCATATGCTGAACTGGTCGCATTGTGGATTTGGCCTAAAACATGATTTTGGACAATGTTCATGGAACTCAGCTTAAAACTTACTTGCAGACTTGAAAACCCTTGCCTATTGTAGAGCGCGCCTGTCCTTCCAGTGCTGAACGAAAACCCATGATTTTGGACCCTGTTTTCATGCGAAATGGCTAAAAGAAATGTTTCACATATATTACACTCAAACAGTGTCTCCTGTCATATGCTGAACTGGTCGCATTGTGGATTTGGCCTAAAACATGATTTTGGACAATGTTCATGGAACTCAGCTTAAAACGTACTTGCAGACTTGAAAACCCTTGCATATTGTAGATCGCGCCTGTACTTCCAGTGCTGCATGAAAACCCATGATTTTGGACCCTGTTTTCATACGAAATGGCTAAAATAAATATGTCACGTTTGTTACACTCAAACAGTGTCTCCTGTCATATGCTGAACTGGTCGCATTGTGGATTTGGGTTAAAACATGATTTTGGACAATGTTCATGGAACTCAGCTTAAAACGTACTTGCAGACTTGAAAACCCTTGCCTATTGTAGAGCGCACCTGTACTTCCAGTGCTGAACGAAAACCCATGATTTTGGACCCTGTTTTCATGCGAAATGGCTAAAATAATTGTTTCACGTTTGTTACACTCAAACAGTGTCTCCTGTCATATGCTGAACTGGTCGCATTGTGGATTTGGCCTAAAACATGATTTTGGACAATGTTCATGGAACTCAGCTTAAAACGTACTTGCAGACTTGAAAACCCTTGCCTATTGTAGAGCGCGCCTGTCCTTCCAGTGCTGAATGAAAACCCATGATTTTGGACCCTGTTTTCATGCGAAATGGCTAAAAGAAATGTTTCACGTTTGTTACACTCAAACAGTGTCTCCTGTCATATGCTGAACTGGTCGCATTGCGGATTTGGCCTAAAACATGATTTTGGACAATGTTCATGGAACTCAGCTTAAAACGTACTTGCAGACTTGAAAACCCTTGCCTATTGTAGAGCGCGCCTGTCCTTCCAGTGCTGCACGAAAACCCATGATTTTGGACCCTGTTTTCATGCGAAATGGCTAAAATAATTGTTTCACGTTTGTTACACTCAAACAGTGTCTCCTGTCATATGCTGAACTGGTCGCATTGTGGATTTGGGTTAAAACATGATTTTGGACAATGTTCATGGAACTCAGCTTAAAACGTACTTGCAGACTTGAAAACCCTTGCCTATTGTAGAGCGCGCCTGTCCTTCCAGTGCTGAACGAAAACCCATGATTTTGGACCCTGTTTTCATGCGAAATGGCTAAAAGAAATGTTTCACGTTTGTTACACTCAAACAGTGTCTCCTGTCATATGCTGAACTGGTCGCATTGTGGATTTGGGTTAAAACATGATTTTGGACAATGCTCATGGAACTCAGCTTAAAACGTACTTGCAGACTTGAAAACCCTTGCCTATTGTACAGCGCACCTGTACTTCCAGTGCTGAACGAAAACCAATGATTTTGGACCCTGTTTTCATGCGAAATGGCTAAAATAATTGTTTCACGTTTGTTACACTCAAACAGTGTCTCCTGTCATATGCTGAACTGGTCGCATTGTGGATTTGGCCTAAAACATGATTTTGGACAATGTTCATGGAACTCAGCTTAAAACTTACTTGCAGACTTGAAAACCCTTGCCTATTGTAGAGCGCGCCTGTCCTTCCAGTGCTGAACGAAAACCCATGATTTTGGACCCTGTTTTCATGCGAAATGGCTAAAAGAAATGTTTCACATTTGTTACACTCAAACAGTGTCTCCTGTCATATGCTGAACTGGTCGCATTGTGGATTTGGCCTAAAACATGATTTTGGACAATGTTCATGGAACTCAGCTTAAAACGTACTTGCAGACTTGAAAACCCTTGCCTATTGTAGAGCGCGCCTGTCCTTCCAGTGCTGAACGAAAACCCATGATTTTGGACCCTGTTTTCATGCGAAATGGCTAAAAGAAATGTTTCACGTTTGTTACACTCAAACAGTGTCTCCTGTCATATGCTGAACTGGTCGCATTGCGGATTTGGCCTAAAACATGATTTTGGACAATGTTCATGGAACTCAGCTTAAAACGTACTTGCAGACTTGAAAACCCTTGCCTATTGTAGAGCGCGCCTGTCCTTCCAGTGCTAAACGAAAACCCATGATTTTGGACCCTGTTTTCATGCGAAATGGCTAAAATAATTGTTTCACGTTTGTTACACTCAAACAGTGTCTCCTGTCATATGCTGAACTGGTCGCATTGTGGATTTGGTTTAAAACATGATTTTGGACAATGTTCATGGAAGTCAGCTTAAAACGTACTTGCAGACTTGAAAACCCTTGCATATTGTAGATCGCGCCTGTACTTCCAGTGCTGCATGAAAACCCATGATTTTGGACCCTGTTTTCATACGAAATGGCTAAAAGAAATATGTCACGTTTGTTACACTCAAACAGTGTCTCCTGTCATATGCTGAACTGGTCGCATTGTGGATTTGGCCTAAAACATGATTTTGGACAATGTTCATGGAACTCAGCTTAAAACGTACTTGCAGACTTGAAAACCCTTGCCTATTGTAGAGCGCGCCTGTCCTTCCAGTGCTGAACGAAAACCCATGATTTTGGACCCTGTTTTCATGCGAAATGGCTAAAAGAAATGTTTCACGTTTGTTACACTCAAACAGTGTCTCCTGTCATATGCTGAACTGGTCGCATTGCGGATTTGGCCTAAAACATGATTTTGGACAATGTTCATGGAACTCAGCTTAAAACGTACTTGCAGACTTGAAAACCCTTGCCTATTGTAGAGCGCGCCTGTCCTTCCAGTGCTGCACGAAAACCCATGATTTTGGACCCTGTTTTCATGCGAAATGGCTAAAATAATTGTTTCACGTTTGTTACACTCAAACAGTGTCTCCTGTCATATGCTGAACTGGTCGCATTGTGGATTTGGGTTAAAACATGATTTTGGACAATGTTCATGGAACTCAGCTTAAAACGTACTTGCAGACTTGAAAACCCTTGCCTATTGTAGAGCGCGCCTGTCCTTCCAGTGCTGAACGAAAACCCATGATTTTGGACCCTGTTTTCATGCGAAATGGCTAAAAGAAATGTTTCACGTTTGTTACACTCAAACAGTGTCTCCTGTCATATGCTGAACTGGTCGCATTGTGGATTTGGCCTAAAACATGATTTTGGACAATGCTCATTTAACTCAGCTTAAAACGTACTTGCAGACTTGAAAACCCTTGCATATTGTACAGCGCGCCTGTACTTCCAGTGCTGAACGAAAACCAATGATTTTGGACCCTGTTTTCATGCGAAATGGCTAAAATAATTGTTTCACGTTTGTTACACTCAAACAGTGTCTCCTGTCATATGCTGAACTGGTCGCATTGTGGATTTGGCCTAAAACATGATTTTGGACAATGTTCATGGAACTCAGCTTAAAACGTACTTGCAGACTTGAAAACCCTTGCCTATTGTAGAGCGCGCCTGTCCTTCCAGTGCTGAACGAAAACCCATGATTTTGGACCCTGTTTTCATGCGAAATGGCTAAAATAATTGTTTCACGTTTGTTACACTCAAACAGTGTCTCCTGTCATATGCTGAACTGGTCGCATTGCGGATTTGGCCTAAAACATGATTTTGGACAATGTTCATGGAACTCAGCTTAAAACGTACTTGCAGACTTGAAAACCCTTGCCTATTGTAGAGCGCGCCTGTCCTTCCAGTGCTGCACGAAAACCCATGATTTTGGACCCTGTTTTCATGCGAAATGGCTAAAATAATTGTTTCACGTTTGTTACACTCAAACAGTGTCTCCTGTCATATGCTGAACTGGTCGCATTGTGGATTTGGGTTAAAACATGATTTTGGACAATGTTCATGGAACTCAGCTTAAAACGTACTTGCAGACTTGAAAACCCTTGCCTATTGTAGAGCGCGCCTGTCCTTCCAGTGCTGAACGAAAACCCATGATTTTGGACCCTGTTTTCATGCGAAATGGCTAAAAGAAATGTTTCACGTTTGTTACACTCAAACAGTGTCTCCTGTCATATGCTGAACTGGTCGCATTGTGGATTTGGGTTAAAACATGATTTTGGACAATGCTCATGGAACTCAGCTTAAAACGTACTTGCAGACTTGAAAACCCTTGCCTATTTTACAGCGCACCTGTACTTCCAGTGCTGAACGAAAACCAATGATTTTGGACCCTGTTTTCATGCGAAATGGCTAAAATAATTGTTTCACGTTTGTTACACTCAAACAGTGTCTCCTGTCATATGCTGAACTGGTCGCATTGTGGATTTGGCCTAAAACATGATTTTGGACAATGTTCATGGAACTCAGCTTAAAACTTACTTGCAGACTTGAAAACCCTTGCCTATTGTAGAGCGCGCCTGTCCTTCCAGTGCTGAACGAAAACCCATGATTTTGGACCCTGTTTTCATGCGAAATGGCTAAAAGAAATGTTTCACATTTGTTACACTCAAACAGTGTCTCCTGTCATATGCTGAACTGGTCGCATTGTGGATTTGGCCTAAAACATGATTTTGGACAATGTTCATGGAACTCAGCTTAAAACGTACTTGCAGACTTGAAAACCCTTGCCTATTGTAGAGCGCGCCTGTCCTTCCAGTGCTGAACGAAAACCCATGATTTTGGACCCTGTTTTCATGCGAAATGGCTAAAAGAAATGTTTCACGTTTGTTACACTCAAACAGTGTCTCCTGTCATATGCTGAACTGGTCGCATTGCGGATTTGGCCTAAAACATGATTTTGGACAATGTTCATGGAACTCAGCTTAAAACGTACTTGCAGACTTGAAAACCCTTGCCTATTGTAGAGCGCGCCTGTCCTTCCAGTGCTAAACGAAAACCAATGATTTTGGACCCTGTTTTCATGCGAAATGGCTAAAATAATTGTTTCACGTTTGTTACACTCAAACAGTGTCTCCTGTCATATGCTGAACTGGTCGCATTGTGGATTTGGTTTAAAACATGATTTTGGACAATGTTCATGGAACTCAGCTTAAAACGTACTTGCAGACTTGAAAACCCTTGCCTATTGTAGAGCGCGCCTGTCCTTCCAGTGCTGAACGAAAACCCATGATTTTGGACCCTGTTTTCATGCGAAATGGCTAAAATAATTGTTTCACGTTTGTTACACTCAAACAGTGTCTCCTGTCATATGCTGAACTGGTCGCATTGCGGATTTGGCCTAAAACATGATTTTGGACAATGTTCATGGAACTCAGCTTAAAACGTACTTGCAGACTTGAAAACCCTTGCCTATTGTAGAGCGCGCCTGTCCTTCCAGTGCTGCACGAAAACCCATGATTTTGGACCCTGTTTTCATGCGAAATGGCTAAAATAATTGTTTCACGTTTGTTACACTCAAACAGTGTCTCCTGTCATATGCTGAACTGGTCGCATTGTGGATTTGGGTTAAAACATGATTTTGGACAATGTTCATGGAACTCAGCTTAAAACGTACTTGCAGACTTGAAAACCCTTGCCTATTGTAGAGCGCGCCTGTCCTTCCAGTGCTGAACGAAAACCCATGATTTTGGACCCTGTTTTCATGCGAAATGGCTAAAAGAAATGTTTCACGTTTGTTACACTCAAACAGTGTCTCCTGTCATATGCTGAACTGGTCGCATTGTGGATTTGGGTTAAAACATGATTTTGGACAATGCTCATGGAACTCAGCTTAAAACGTACTTGCAGACTTGAAAACCCTTGCCTATTGTACAGCGCACCTGTACTTCCAGTGCTGAACGAAAACCAATGATTTTGGACCCTGTTTTCATGCGAAATGGCTAAAATAATTGTTTCACGTTTGTTACACTCAAACAGTGTCTCCTGTCATATGCTGAACTGGTCGCATTGTGGATTTGGCCTAAAACATGATTTTGGACAATGTTCATGGAACTCAGCTTAAAACGTACTTGCAGACTTGAAAACCCTTGCCTATTGTAGAGCGCGCCTGTCCTTCCAGTGCTGAACGAAAACCCATGATTTTGGACCCTGTTTTCATGCGAAATGGCTAAAAGAAATGTTTCACGTTTGTTACACTCAAACAGTGTCTCCTGTCATATGCTGAACTGGTCGCATTGCGGATTTGGCCTAAAACATGATTTTGGACAATGTTCATGGAACTCAGCTTAAAACGTACTTGCAGACTTGAAAACCCTTGCCTATTGTAGAGCGCGCCTGTCCTTCCAGTGCTAAACGAAAACCCATGATTTTGGACCCTGTTTTCATGCGAAATGGCTAAAATAATTGTTTCACGTTTGTTACACTCAAACAGTGTCTCCTGTCATATGCTGAACTGGTCGCATTGTGGATTTGGTTTAAAACATGATTTTGGACAATGTTCATGGAAGTCAGCTTAAAACGTACTTGCAGACTTGAAAACCCTTGCATATTGTAGATCGCGCCTGTACTTCCAGTGCTGCATGAAAACCCATGATTTTGGACCCTGTTTTCATACGAAATGGCTAAAAGAAATATGTCACGTTTGTTACACTCAAACAGTGTCTCCTGTCATATGCTGAACTGGTCGCATTGTGGATTTGGCCTAAAACATGATTTTGGACAATGTTCATGGAACTCAGCTTAAAACGTACTTGCAGACTTGAAAACCCTTGCCTATTGTAGAGCGCGCCTGTCCTTCCAGTGCTGAACGAAAACCCATGATTTTGGACCCTGTTTTCATGCGAAATGGCTAAAAGAAATGTTTCACGTTTGTTACACTCAAACAGTGTCTCCTGTCATATGCTGAACTGGTCGCATTGCGGATTTGGCCTAAAACATGATTTTGGACAATGTTCATGGAACTCAGCTTAAAACGTACTTGCAGACTTGAAAACCCTTGCCTATTGTAGAGCGCGCCTGTCCTTCCAGTGCTGCACGAAAACCCATGATTTTGGACCCTGTTTTCATGCGAAATGGCTAAAATAATTGTTTCACGTTTGTTACACTCAAACAGTGTCTCCTGTCATATGCTGAACTGGTCGCATTGTGGATTTGGGTTAAAACATGATTTTGGACAATGTTCATGGAACTCAGCTTAAAACGTACTTGCAGACTTGAAAACCCTTGCCTATTGTAGAGCGCGCCTGTCCTTCCAGTGCTGAACGAAAACCCATGATTTTGGACCCTGTTTTCATGCGAAATGGCTAAAAGAAATGTTTCACGTTGTTACACTCAAACAGTGTCTCCTGTCATATGCTGAACTGGTCGCATTGTGGATTTGGGTTAAAACATGATTTTGGACAATGCTCATGGAACTCAGCTTAAAACGTACTTGCAGACTTGAAAACCCTTGCATATTGTACAGCGCGCCTGTACTTCCAGTGCTGAACGAAAACCAATGATTTTGGACCCTGTTTTCATGCGAAATGGCTAAAATAATTGTTTCACGTTTGTTACACTCAAACAGTGTCTCCTGTCATATGCTGAACTGGTCGCATTGTGGATTTGGCCTAAAACATTATTTTGGACAATGTTCATGGAACTCAGCTTAAAACGTACTTGCAGACTTGAAAACCCTTGCCTATTGTAGAGCGCGCCTGTCCTTCCAGTGCTGAACGAAAACCCATGATTTTGGACCCTGTTTTCATGCGAAATGGCTAAAATAATTGTTTCACGTTTGTTACACTCAAACAGTGTCTCCTGTCATATGCTGAACTGGTCGCATTGCGGATTTGGCCTAAAACATGATTTTGGACAATGTTCATGGAACTCAGCTTAAAACGTACTTGCAGACTTGAAAACCCTTGCCTATTGTAGAGCGCGCCTGTCCTTCCAGTGCTAAACGAAAACCCATGATTTTGGACCCTGTTTTCATGCGAAATGGCTAAAATAATTGTTTCACGTTTGTTACACTCAAATTGTGTCTCCTGTCATATGCTGAACTGGTCGCATTGTGGATTTGGGTTAAAACATGATTTTGGACAATGTTCATGGAACTCAGCTTAAAACGTACTTGCAGACTTGAAAACCCTTGCATATTGTAGATCGCGCCTGTACTTCCAGTGCTGCATGAAAACCCATGATTTTGGACCCTGTTTTCATGCGAAATGGCTAAAAGAAATATGTCACGTTTGTTACACTCAAACAGTGTCTCCTGTCATATGCTGAACTGGTCGCATTGTGGATTTGGCCTAAAACATGATTTTGGACAATGTTCATGGAACTCAGCTTAAAACGTACTTGCAGACTTGAAAACCCTTGCCTATTGTAGAGCGCACCTGTACTTCCAGTGCTGAACGAAAACCCATGATTTTGGACCCTGTTTTCATGCGAAATGCCTAAAATAATTGATTCACGTTTGTTACACTCAAACAATGTCTCCTGTCATATGCTGAACTGGTCGCATTGTGGATTTGGGTTAAAACATGATTTTGGACAATGTTCATGGAACTCAGCTTAAAACGTACTTGCAGACTTGAAAACCCTTGCCTATTGTAGAGCGCGCCTGTACTTCCAGTGCTGAACGAAAACCAATGATTTTGGACCCTGTTTTCATGCGAAATGGCTAAAATAATTGTTTCACGTTTGTTACACTCAAACAGTGTCTCCTGTCATATGCTGAACTGGTCACATTGTGGATTTGGCCTAAAATTTGATTTTGGACAATGTTCATGGAACTCAGCTTAAAACGTACTTGCAGACTTGAAAACCCTTGCCTATTGTAGAGCGCACCTGTACTTCCAGTGCTGAACGAAAACCCATGATTTTGGACCCTGTTTTCATGCGAAATAGCTAAAAGAAATGTTTCACGTTTGTTACAATCAAACAGTGTCTCCTGTCATATGCTGAACTGGTCGCATTGTGGATTTGGCCTAAAACATGATTTTGGACAATGCTCATGGAACTCAGCTTAAATTGTACTTGCAGACTTGAAAACCCTTGCCTATTGTACAGCGCGCCTGTACTTCCAGTGCTGAACGAAAACCAATGATTTTGGACCCTGTTTTCATGCGAAATGGCTAAAAGAAATGTTTCACATTTGTTAAACTCAAACAGTGTCTCCTGTCATATGCTGAACTGGTCGCATTGTGGATTTGGCCTAAAACATGATTTTGGACAATGTTCATGGAACTCAGCTTAAAACGTACTTGCAGACTTGAAAACCCTTGCCTATTGTAGAGCGCGCCTGTCCTTCCAGTGCTGAATGAAAACCCATGATTTTGGACCCTGTTTTCATGCGAAATGGCTAAAAGAAATGTTTCACGTTTGTTACACTCAAACAGTGTCTCCTGTCATATGCTGAACTGGTCGCATTGTGGATTTGGGTTAAAATATGATTTTGGACAATGCTCATGGAACTCAGCTTAAAACGTACTTGCAGACTTGAAAACCCTTGCCTATTGTACAGCGCGCCTGTACTTCCAGTGCTGAACGAAAACCAATGATTTTGGACCCTGTTTTCATGCGAAATGGCTAAAATAATTGTTTCACGTTTGTTACACTCAAACAGTGTCTCCTGTCATATGCTGAACTGGTCGCATTGTGGATTTGGGTTAAAACATGATTTTGGACAATGTTCATGGAACTCAGCTTAAAACGTACTTGCAGACTTGAAAACCCTTGCCTATTGTAGAGCGCGCCTGTACTTCCAGTGCTGAACGAAAACCAATGATTTTGGACCCTGTTTTCATGCGAAATGGCTAAAATAATTGTTTCACGTTTGTTACACTCAAACAGTGTCTCCTGTCATATGCTGAACTGGTCACATTGTGGATTTGGCCTAAAATATGATTTTGGACAATGTTCATGGAACTCAGCTTAAAACGTACTTGCAGACTTGAAAACCCTTGCCTATTGTAGAGCGCACCTGTACTTCCAGTGCTGAACGAAAACCCATGATTTTAAACCCTGTTTTCATGCGAAATAGCTAAAAGAAATGTTTCACGTTTGTTACAATCAAACAGTGTCTCCTGTCATATGCTGAACTGGTCGCATTGTGGATTTGGCCTAAAACATGATTTTGGACAATGCTCATGGAACTCAGCTTAAATTGTACTTGCAGACTTGAAAACCCTTGCCTATTGTACAGCGCGCCTGTACTTCCAGTGCTGAACGAAAACCAATGATTGTGGACCCTGTTTTCATGCGAAATGGCTAAAAGAAATGTTTCACATTTGTTAAACTCAAACAGTGTCTCCTGTCATATGCTGAACTGGTCGCATTGTGGATTTGGCCTAAAACATGATTTTGGACAATGTTCATGGAACTCAGCTTAAAACGTACTTGCAGACTTGAAAACCCTTGCCTATTGTAGAGCGCACCTGTACTTCCAGTGCTGAACGAAAACCCATGATTTTGGACCCTGTTTTCATGCGAAATGCCTAAAATAATTGATTCACGTTTGTTACACTCAAACAATGTCTCCTGTCATATGCTGAACTGGTCGCATTGTGGATTTGGCCTAAAACATGATTTTGGACAATGTTCATGGAACTCAGCTTAAAACTTACTTGCAGACTTGCAAACCCTTGCCTATTGTAGAGCGCGCCTGTCCTTCCAGTGCTGAACGAAAACCCATGATTTTGGACCCTGTTTTCATGCGAAATGGCTAAAAGAAATATTTCACGTTTGTTACACTCAAACAGTGTCTCCTGTCATATGCTGAACTGGTCGCATTGTGGATTTGGCCTAAAACATGATTTTGGACAATGTTCATGGAACTCAGCTTAAAACGTACTTGCAGACTTGAAAACCCTTGCCTATTGTAGAGCGCGCCTGTCCTTCCAGTGCTGAACGAAAACCCATGATTTTGGACCCTGTTTTCATGCGAAATGCCTAAAATAATTGATTCACGTTTGTTACAATCAAACAGTGTCTCCTGTCATATGCTGAACTGGTCGCATTGTGGATTTGGCCTAAAACATGATTTTGGACAATGCTCATGGAACTCAGCTTAAATTGTACTTGCAGACTTGAAAACCCTTGCCTATTGTACAGCGCGCCTGTACTTCCAGTGCTGAACGAAAACCAATGATTTTTGACCCTGTTTTCATGCGAAATGGCTAAAAGAAATGTTTCACATTTGTTAAACTCAAACAGTGTCTCCTGTCATATGCTGAACTGGTCGCATTGTGGATTTGGCCTAAAACATGATTTTGGACAATGTTCATGGAACTCAGCTTAAAACGTACTTGCAGACTTGAAAACCCTTGCCTATTGTAGAGCGCGCCTGTCCTTCCAGTGCTGAATGAAAACCCATGATTTTGGACCCTGTTTTCATGCGAAATGGCTAAAAGAAATGTTTCACGTTTGTTACACTCAAACAGTGTCTCCTGTCATATGCTGAACTGGTCGCATTGTGGATTTGGGTTAAAACATGATTTTGGACAATGCTCATGGAACTCAGCTTAAAACGTACTTGCAGACTTGAAAACCCTTGCCTATTGTACAGCGCGCCTGTACTTCCAGTGCTGAACGAAAACCAATGATTTTGGACCCTGTTTTCATGCGAAATGGCTAAAATAATTGTTTCACGTTTGTTACACTCAAACAGTGTCTCCTGTCATATGCTGAACTGGTCGCATTGTGGATTTGGGTTAAAACATGATTTTGGACAATGTTCATGGAACTCAGCTTAAAACGTACTTGCAGACTTGAAAACCCTTGCCTATTGTAGAGCGCTCCTGTACTTCCAGTGCTGAACGAAAACCCATGATTTTGGACCCTGTTTTCATGCGAAATGGCTAAAAGAAATGTTTCACGTTTGTTACACTCAAACAGTGTCTCCTGTCATATGCTGAACTGGTCGCATTGTGGATTTGGCCTAAAACATGATTTTGGACAATGTTCATGGAACTCAGCTTAAAACGTACTTGCAGACTTGAAAACCCTTGCCTATTGTAGAGCGCGCCTGTCCTTCCAGTGCTGAATGAAAACCCATGATTTTGGACCCTGTTTTCATGCGAAATGGCTAAAAGAAATGTTTCACATTTGTTACACTCAAACAGTGTCTCCTGTCATATGCTGAACTGGTCGCATTGTGGATTTGGGTTAAAACATGATTTTGGACAATGCTCATGGAACTCAGCTTAAAACGTACTTGCAGACTTGAAAACCCTTGCCTATTGTACAGCGCGCCTGTACTTCCAGTGCTGAACGAAAACCAATGATTTTGGACCCTGTTTTCATGCGAAATGGCTAAAATAATTGTTTCACGTTTGTTACACTCAAACAGTGTCTCCTGTCATATGCTGAACTGGTCGCATTGTGGATTTGGCCTAAAACATGATTTTGGACAATGTTCATGGAACTCAGCTTAAAACTTACTTGCAGACTTGAAAACCCTTGCCTATTGTAGAGCGCGCCTGTCCTTCCAGTGCTGAACGAAAACCCATGATTTTGGACCCTGTTTTCATGCGAAATGGCTAAAAGAAATGTTTCACATTTGTTACACTCAAACAGTGTCTCCTGTCATATGCTGAACTGGTCGCATTGTGGATTTGGCCTAAAACATGATTTTGGACAATGTTCATGGAACTCAGCTTAAAACGTACTTGCAGACTTGAAAACCCTTGCCTATTGTAGAGCGCGCCTGTCCTTCCAGTGCTGAACGAAAACCCATGATTTTGGACCCTGTTTTCATGCGAAATGGCTAAAAGAAATATGTCACGTTTGTTACACTCAAACAGTGTCTCCTGTCATATGCTGAACTGGTCGCATTGCGGATTTGGCCTAAAACATGATTTTAGACAATGTTCATGGAACTCAGCTTAAAACGTACTTGCAGACTTGAAAACCCTTGCATATTGTAGATCGCGCCTGTACTTCCAGTGCTGCATGAAAACCCATGATTTTGGACCCTGTTTTCATGCGAAATGGCTAAAAGAAATATGTCACGTTTGTTACACTCAAACAGTGTCTCCTGTCATATGCTGAACTGGTCGCATTGTGGATTTGGCCTAAAACATGATTTTGGACAATGTTCATGGAACTCAGCTTAAAACGTACTTGCAGACTTGAAAACCCTTGCCTATTGTAGAGCGCGCCTGTCCTTCCAGTGCTGAACGAAAACCCATGATTTTGGACCCTGTTTTCATGCGAAATGCCTAAAATAATTGATTCACGTTTGTTACACTCAAACAGTGTCTCCTGTCATATGCTGAACTGGTCGCATTGTGGATTTGGGTTAAAACATGATTTTGGACAATGTTCATGGAACTCAGCTTAAAACGTACTTGCAGACTTGAAAACCCTTGCCTATTGTAGAGCGCACCTGTACTTCCAGTGCTGAACGAAAACCCATGATTTTGGACCCTGTTTTCATGCGAAATGGCTAAAAGAAATATTTCACGTTTGTTACACTCAAACAGTGTCTCCTGTCATATGCTGAACTGGTCGCATTGTGGATTTGGCCTAAAACATGATTTTGGACAATGTTCATGGAACTCAGCTTAAAACGTACTTGCAGACTTGAAAACCCTTGCCTATTGTAGAGCGCGCCTGTCCTTCCAGTGCTGAACGAAAACCCATGATTTTGGACCCTGTTTTTATGCGAAATGCCTAAAATAATTGATTCACGTTTGTTACACTCAAACAGTGTCTCCTGTCATATGCTGAACTGGTCGCATTGTGGATTTGGGTTAAAACATGATTTTGGACAATGTTCATGGAACTCAGCTTAAAACGTACTTGCAGACTTGAAAACCCTTGCCTATTGTAGAGCGCGCCTGTACTTCCAGTGCTGAACGAAAACCAATGATTTTGGACCCTGTTTTCATGCGAAATGGCTAAAATAATTGTTTCACGTTTGTTACACTCAAACAGTGTCTCCTGTCATATGCTGAACTGGTCGCATTGCGGATTTGGCCTAAAACATGATTTTGGACAATGTTCATGGAACTCAGCTTAAAACGTACTTGCAGACTTGAAAACCCTTGCATATTGTAGATCGCGCCTGTACTTCCAGTGCTGCATGAAAACCCATGATTTTGGACCCTGTTTTCATGCGAAATGGCTAAAAGAAATATGTCACGTTTGTTACACTCAAACAGTGTCTCCTGTCATATGCTGAACTGGTCGCATTGTGGATTTGGCCTAAAACATGATTTTGGACAATGTTCATGGAACTCAGCTTAAAACGTACTTGCAGACTTGAAAACCCTTGCCTATTGTAGAGCGCGCCTGTCCTTCCAGTGCTGAATGAAAACCCATGATTTTGGACCCTGTTTTCATGCGAAATGCCTAAAATAATTGATTCACGTTTGTTACACTCAAACAGTGTCTCCTGTCATATGCTGAACTGGTCGCATTGTGGATTTGGGTTAAAACATGATTTTGGACAATGTTCATGGAACTCAGCTTAAAACGTACTTGCAGACTTGAAAACCCTTGCCTATTGTAGAGCGCACCTGTACTTCCAGTGCTGAACGAAAACCCATGATTTTGGACCCTGTTTTCATGCGAAATGGCTAAAAGAAATATTTCACGTTTGTTACACTCAAACAGTGTCTCCTGTCATATGCTGAACTGGTCGCATTGTGGATTTGGCCTAAAACATGATTTTGGACAATGTTCATGGAACTCAGCTTAAAACGTACTTGCAGACTTGAAAACCCTTGCCTATTGTAGAGCGCGCCTGTCCTTCCAGTGCTGAACGAAAACCCATGATTTTGGACCCTGTTTTCATGCGAAATAGCTAAAAGAAATGTTTCACGTTTGTTACAATCAAACAGTGTCTCCTGTCATATGCTGAACTGGTCGCATTGTGGATTTGGCCTAAAACATGATTTTGGACAATGTTCATGGAACTCAGCTTAAAACGTACTTGCAGACTTGAAAACCCTTGCCTATTGTACAGCGCGCCTGTACTTCCAGTGCTGAACAAAAACCAATGATTTTGGACCCTGTTTTCATGCGAAATGGCTAAAATAATTGTTTCACGTTTGTTACACTCAAACAGTGTCTCCTGTCATATGCTGAACTGGTCGCATTGTGGATTTGGCCTAAAACATGATTTTGGACAATGTTCATGGAACTCAGCTTAAAACGTACTTGCAGACTTGAAAACCCTTGCCTATTGTAGAGCGCACCTGTACTTCCAGTGCTGAACGAAAACCCATGATTTTGGACCCTGTTTTCATGCGAAATAGCTAAAAGAAATGTTTCACGTTTGTTACAATCAAACAGTGTCTCCTGTCATATGCTGAACTGGTCGCATTGTGGATTTGGCCTAAAACATGATTTTGGACAATGCTCATGGAACTCAGCTTAAATTGTACTTGCAGACTTGAAAACCCTTGCCTATTGTACAGCGTGCCTGTACTTCCAGTGCTGAATGAAAACCAATGATTTTGGACCCTGTTTTCATGCGAAATGGCTAAAAGAAATGTTTCACATTTGTTAAACTCAAACAGTGTCTCCTGTCATATGCTGAACTGGTCGCATTGTGGATTTGGCCTAAAACATGATTTTGGACAATGTTCATGGAACTCAGCTTAAAACGTACTTGCAGACTTGAAAACCCTTGCCTATTGTAGAGCGCGCCTGTCCTTCCAGTGCTGAATGAAAACCCATGATTTTGGACCCTGTTTTCATGCGAAATGGCTAAAAGAAATGTTTCACGTTTGTTACACTCAAACAGTGTCTCCTGTCATATGCTGAACTGGTCGCATTGTGGATTTGGGTTAAAACATGATTTTGGACAATGCTCATGGAACTCAGCTTAAAACGTACTTGCAGACTTGAAAACCCTTGCCTATTGTACAGCGCGCCTGTACTTCCAGTGCTGAACGAAAACCAATGATTTTGGACCCTGTTTTCATGCGAAATGGCTAAAATAATTGTTTCACGTTTGTTACACTCAAACAGTGTCTCCTGTCATATGCTGAACTGGTCGCATTGTGGATTTGGCCTAAAACATGATTTTGGACAATGTTCATGGAACTCAGCTTAAAACTTACTTGCAGACTTGAAAACCCTTGCCTATTGTAGAGCGCGCCTGTCCTTCCAGTGCTGAACGAAAACCCATGATTTTGGACCCTGTTTTCATGCGAAATGGCTAAAAGAAATGTTTCACATTTGTTACACTCAAACAGTGTCTCCTGTCATATGCTGAACTGGTCGCATTGTGGATTTGGCCTAAAACATGATTTTGGACAATGTTCATGGAACTCAGCTTAAAACGTACTTGCAGACTTGAAAACCCTTGCCTATTGTAGAGCGCGCCTGTCCTTCCAGTGCTGAACGAAAACCCATGATTTTGGACCCTGTTTTCATGCGAAATGGCTAAAAGAAATGTTTCACGTTTGTTACACTCAAACAGTGTCTCCTGTCATATGCTGAACTGGTCGCATTGCGGATTTGGCCTAAAACATGATTTTGGACAATGTTCATGGAACTCAGCTTAAAACGTACTTGCAGACTTGAAAACCCTTGCATATTGTAGATCGCGCCTGTACTTCCAGTGCTGCATGAAAACTCATGATTTTGGACCCTGTTTTCATGCGAAATGGCTAAAAGAAATATGTCACGTTTGTTACACTCAAACAGTGTCTCCTGTCATATGCTGAACTGGTCGCATTGTGGATTTGGCCTAAAACATGATTTTGGACAATGTTCATGGAACTCAGCTTAAAACGTACTTGCAGACTTGAAAACCCTTGCCTATTGTAGAGCGCGCCTGTCCTTCCAGTGCTGAACGAAAACCCATGATTTTGGACCCTGTTTTCATGCGAAATGCCTAAAATAATTGATTCACGTTTGTTACACTCAAACAGTGTCTCCTGTCATATGCTGAACTGGTCGCATTGTGGATTTGGGTTAAAACATGATTTTGGACAATGTTCATGGAACTCAGCTTAAAACGTACTTGCAGACTTGAAAACCCTTGCCTATTGTAGAGCGCACCTGTACTTCCAGTGCTGAACGAAAACCCATGATTTTGGACCCTGTTTTCATGCGAAATGGCTAAAAGAAATGTTTCACATTTGTTACACTCAAACAGTGTCTCCTGTCATATGCTGAACTGGTCGCATTGTGGATTTGGCCTAAAACATGATTTTGGACAATGTTCATGGAACTCAGCTTAAAACGTACTTGCAGACTTGAAAACCCTTGCCTATTGTAGAGCGCGCCTGTCCTTCCAGTGCTGAACGAAAACCCATGATTTTGGACCCTGTTTTCATGCGAAATGGCTAAAAGAAATGTTTCACGTTTGTTACACTCAAACAGTGTCTCCTGTCATATGCTGAACTGGTCGCATTGCGGATTTGGCCTAAAACATGATTTTGGACAATGTTCATGGAACTCAGCTTAAAACGTACTTGCAGACTTGAAAACCCTTGCATATTGTAGATCGCGCCTGTACTTCCAGTGCTGCATGAAAACCCATGATTTTGGACCCTGTTTTCATGCGAAATGGCTAAAAGAAATATGTCACGTTTGTTACACTCAAACAGTGTCTCCTGTCATATGCTGAACTGGTCGCATTGTGGATTTGGCCTAAAACATGAATTTGGACAATGTTCATGGAACTCAGCTTAAAACGTACTTGCAGACTTGAAAACCCTTGCCTATTGTAGAGCGCGCCTGTCCTTCCAGTGCTGAATGAAAACCCATGATTTTGGACCCTGTTTTCATGCGAAATGGCTAAAAGAAATGTTTCACGTTTGTTACACTCAAACAGTGTCTCCTGTCATATGCTGAACTGGTCGCATTGTGGATTTGGGTTAAAACATGATTTTGGACAATGCTCATGGAACTCAGCTTAAAACGTACTTGCAGACTTGAAAACCCTTGCCTATTGTACAGCGCGCCTGTACTTCCAGTGCTGAACGAAAACCAATGATTTTGGACCCTGTTTTCATGCGAAATGGCTAAAATAATTGTTTCACGTTTGTTACACTCAAACAGTGTCTCCTGTCATATGCTGAACTGGTCGCATTGTGGATTTGGCCTAAAACATGATTTTGGACAATGTTCATGGAACTCAGCTTAAAACTTACTTGCAGACTTGAAAACCCTTGCCTATTGTAGAGCGCGCCTGTCCTTCCAGTGCTGAACGAAAACCCATGATTTTGGACCCTGTTTTCATGCGAAATGGCTAAAAGAAATGTTTCACATTTGTTACACTCAAACAGTGTCTCCTGTCATATGCTGAACTGGTCGCATTGTGGATTTGGCCTAAAACATGATTTTGGACAATGTTCATGGAACTCAGCTTAAAACGTACTTGCAGACTTGAAAACCCTTGCCTATTGTAGAGCGCGCCTGTCCTTCCAGTGCTGAACGAAAACCCATGATTTTGGACCCTGTTTTCATGCGAAATGGCTAAAAGAAATGTTTCACGTTTGTTACACTCAAACAGTGTCTCCTGTCATATGCTGAACTGGTCGCATTGTGGATTTGGCCTAAAACATGATTTTGGACAATGTTCATGGAACTCAGCTTAAAACGTACTTGCAGACTTGAAAACCCTTGCCTATTGTAGAGCGCGCCTGTCCTTCCAGTGCTGAACGAAAACCCATGATTTTGGACCCTGTTTTCATGCGAAATGCCTAAAATAATTGATTCACGTTTGTTACACTCAAACAGTGTCTCCTGTCATATGCTGAACTGGTCGCATTGTGGATTTGGGTTAAAACATGATTTTGGACAATGTTCTTGGAACTCAGCTTAAAACGTACTTGCAGACTTGAAAACCCTTGCCTATTGTAGAGCGCACCTGTACTTCCAGTGCTGAACGAAAACCCATGATTTTGGACCCTGTTTTCATGCGAAATGGCTAAAAGAAATGTTTCACATTTGTTACACTCAAACAGTGTCTCCTGTCATATGCTGAACTGGTCGCATTGTGGATTTGGCCTAAAACATGATTTTGGACAATGTTCATGGAACTCAGCTTAAAACGTACTTGCAGACTTGAAAACCCTTGCCTATTGTAGAGCGCGCCTGTCCTTCCAGTGCTGAACGAAAACCCATGATTTTGGACCCTGTTTTCATGCGAAATGGCTAAAAGAAATGTTTCACGTTTGTTACACTCAAACAGTGTCTCCTGTCATATGCTGAACTGGTCGCATTGCGGATTTGGCCTAAAACATGATTTTGGACAATGTTCATGGAACTCAGCTTAAAACGTACTTGCAGACTTGAAAACCCTTGCATATTGTAGATCGCGCCTGTACTTCCAGTGCTGCATGAAAACCCATGATTTTGGACCCTGTTTTCATGCGAAATGGCTAAAAGAAATATGTCACGTTTGTTACACTCAAACAGTGTCTCCTGTCATATGCTGAACTGGTCGCATTGTGGATTTGGCCTAAAACATGAATTTGGACAATGTTCATGGAACTCAGCTTAAAACGTACTTGCAGACTTGAAAACCCTTGCCTATTGTAGAGCGCGCCTGTCCTTCCAGTGCTGAACGAAAACCCATGATTTTGGACCCTGTTTTCATGCGAAATGCCTAAAATAATTGATTCACGTTTGTTACACTCAAACAGTGTCTCCTGTCATATGCTGAACTGGTCGCATTGTGGATTTGGGTTAAAACATGATTTTGGACAATGTTCATGGAACTCAGCTTAAAACGTACTTGCAGACTTGAAAACCCTTGCCTATTGTAGAGCGCACCTGTACTTCCAGTGCTGAACGAAAACCCATGATTTTGGACCCTGTTTTCATGCGAAATGGCTAAAAGAAATATTTCACGTTTGTTACACTCAAACAGTGTCTCCTGTCATATGCTGAACTGGTCGCATTGCGGATTTGGCCTAAAACATGATTTTGGACAATGTTCATGGAACTCAGCTTAAAACGTACTTGCAGACTTGACAACCCTTGCCTATTGTAGAGCGCGCCTGTCCTTCCAGTGCTGAACGAAAACCCATGATTTTGGACCCTGTTTTCATGCGAAATGCCTAAAATAATTGATTCACGTTTGTTACACTCAAACAGTGTCTCCTGTCATATGCTGAACTGGTCGCATTGTGGATTTGGGTTAAAACATGATTTTGGACAATGTTCATGGAACTCAGCTTAAAACGTACTTGCAGACTTGAAAACCCTTGCCTATTGTAGAGCGCACCTGTACTTCCAGTGCTGAACGAAAACCCATGATTTTGGACCCTGTTTTCATGCGAAATGGCTAAAAGAAATATTTCACGTTTGTTACACTCAAACAGTGTCTCCTGTCATATGCTGAACTGGTCGCATTGTGGATTTGGCCTAAAACATGATTTTGGACAATGTTCATGGAACTCAGCTTAAAACGTACTTGCAGACTTGAAAACCCTTGCCTATTGTAGAGCGCGCCTGTCCTTCCAGTGCTGAACGAAAACCCATGATTTTGGACCCTGTTTTCATGCGAAATGCCTAAAATAATTGATTCACGTTTGTTACACTCAAACAGTGTCTCCTGTCATATGCTGAACTGGTCGCATTGTGGATTTGGGTTAAAACATGATTTTGGACAATGTTCATGGAACTCAGCTTAAAACGTACTTGCAGACTTGAAAACCCTTGCCTATTGTAGAGCGCGCCTGTACTTCCAGTGCTGAACGAAAACCAATGATTTTGGACCCTGTTTTCATGCGAAATGGCTAAAATAATTGTTTCACGTTTGTTACACTCAAACAGTGTCTCCTGTCATATGCTGAACTGGTCGCATTGCGGATTTGGCCTAAAACATGATTTTGGACAATGTTCATGGAACTCAGCTTAAAACGTACTTGCAGACTTGAAAACCCTTGCCTATTGTACAGAGCGCCTGTACTTCCAGTGCTGAACGAAAACCAATGATTTTGGACCCTGTTTTCATGCGAAATGGCTAAAATAATTGTTTCACGTTTGTTACACTCAAACAGTGTCTCCTGTCATATGCTGAACTGGTCGCATTGTGGATTTGGCCTAAAACATGATTTTGGACAATGTTCATGGAACTCAGCTTAAAACGTACTTGCAGACTTGAAAACCCTTGCCTATTGTAGAGCGCGCCTGTCCTTCCAGTGCTGAACGAAAACCAATGATTTTGGACCCTGTTTTCATGCGAAATGGCTAAAAGAAATGTTTCACATTTGTTAAACTCAAACAGTGTCTCCTGTCATATGCTGAACTGGTCGCATTGTGGATTTGGCCTAAAACATGATTTTGGACAATGTTCATGGAACTCAGCTTAAAACGTACTTGCAGACTTGAAAACCCTTGCCTATTGTAGAGCGCGCCTGTCCTTCCAGTGCTGAACGAAAACCCATGATTTTGGACCCTGTTTTCATGCGAAATGGCTAAAAGAAATGTTTCTCGTTTGTTACACTCAAACAGTGTCTCCTGTCATATGCTGAACTGGTCGCATTGTGGATTTGGGTTAAAACATGATTTTGGACAATGCTCATGGAACTCAGCTTAAAACGTACTTGCAGACTTGAAAACCCTTGCCTATTGTACAGCGCGCCTGTACTTCCAGTGCTGAACGAAAACCAATGATTTTGGACCCTGTTTTCATGCGAAATGGCTAAAATAATTGTTTCACGTTTGTTACACTCAAACAGTGTCTCCTGTCATATGCTGAACTGGTCGCATTGTGGATTTGGCCTAAAACATGATTTTGGACAATGTTCATGGAACTCAGCTTAAAACTTACTTGCAGACTTGAAAACCCTTGCCTATTGTAGAGCGCTCCTGTACTTCCAGTGCTGAACGAAAACCCATGATTTTGGACCCTGTTTTCATGCGAAATGGCTAAAAGAAATGTTTCACATTTATTACACTCAAACAGTGTCTCCTGTCATATGCTGAACTGGTCGCATTGTGGATTTGGCCTAAAACATGATTTTGGACAATGTTCATGGAACTCAGCTTAAAACGTACTTGCAGACTTGAAAACCCTTGCCTATTGTAGAGCGCGCCTGTCCTTCCAGTGCTGAATGAAAACCCATGATTTTGGACCCTGTTTTCATGCGAAATGGCTAAAAGAAATGTTTCACGTTTGTTACACTCAAACAGTGTCTCCTGTCATATGCTGAACTGGTCGCATTGCGGATTTGGCCTAAAACATGATTTTGGACAATGTTCATGGAACTCAGCTTAAAACGTACTTGCAGACTTGAAAACCCTTGCATATTGTAGATCGCGCCTGTACTTCCAGTGCTGCATGAAAACCCATGATTTTGGACCCTGTTTTCATGCGAAATGGCTAAAAGAAATATGTCACGTTTGTTACACTCAAACAGTGTCTCCTGTCATATGCTGAACTGGTCGCATTGTGGATTTGGGTTAAAACATGATTTTGGACAATGTTCATGGAACTCAGCTTAAAACGTACTTGCAGACTTGAAAACCCTTGCCTATTGTAGAGCGCGCCTGTCCTTCCAGTGCTGAACGAAAACCAATGATTTTGGACCCTGTTTTCATGCGAAATGGCTAAAAGAAATGTTTCACATTTGTTACACTCAAACAGTGTCTCCTGTCATATGCTTAACTGGTCGCATTGTGGATTTGGCCTAAAACATGATTTTGGACAATGTTCATGGAACTCAGCTTAAAACGTACTTGCAGACTTGAAAACCCTTGCCTATTGTAGAGCGCGCCTGTCCTTCCAGTGCTGCACGAAAACCCATGATTTTGGACCCTGTTTTCATGCGAAATGGCTAAAATAATTGTTTCACGTTTGTTACACTCAAACAGTGTCTCCTGTCATATGCTGAACTGGTCGCATTGTGGATTTGGCCTAAAACATGATTTTGGACAATGCTCATGGAACTCAGCTTAAAACGTACTTGCAGACTTGAAAACCCTTGCCTATTGTACAAGCGCGCCTGTCCTTCCAGTGCTGAACGAAAACCCATGATTTTGGACCCTGTTTTCATGCGAAATGGCTAAAAGAAATGTTTCACGTTTGTTACACTCAAACAGTGTCTCCTGTCATATGCTGAACTGGTCGCATTGTGGATTTGGCCTAAAACATGATTTTGGACAATGTTCATGGAACTCAGCTTAAAACTTACTTGCAGACTTGAAAACCCTTGCCTATTGTAGAGCGCACCTGTACTTCCAGTGCTGAACAAAAACCCATGATTTTGGACCCTGTTTTCATGCGAAATGGCTAAAATAATTGTTTCACGTTTGTTACACTCAAACAGTGTCTCCTGTCATATGCTGAACTGGTCGCATTGTGGATTTGGCCTAAAACATGATTTTGGACAATGTTCATGGAACTCAGCTTAAAACGTACTTGCAGACTTGAAAACCCTTGCCTATTGTAGAGCGCGCCTGTCCTTCCAGTGCTGAACGAAAACCAATGATTTTGGACCCTGTTTTCATGCGAAATGGCTAAAAGAAATGTTTCACATTTGTTAAACTCAAACAGTGTCTCCTGTCATATGCTGAACTGGTCGCATTGTGGATTTGGCCTAAAACATGATTTTGGACAATGTTCATGGAACTCAGCTTAAAACGTACTTGCAGACTTGAAAACCCTTGCCTATTGTAGAGCGCGCCTGTCCTTCCAGTGCTGAACGAAAACCCATGATTTTGGACCCTGTTTTCATGCGAAATGGCTAAAAGAAATGTTTCTCGTTTGTTACACTCAAACAGTGTCTCCTGTCATATGCTGAACTGGTCGCATTGTGGATTTGGGTTAAAACATGATTTTGGACAATGTTCATGGAACTCAGCTTAAAACTTACTTGCAGACTTGAAAACCCTTGCCTATTGTAGAGCGCTCCTGTACTTCCAGTGCTGAACGAAAACCCATGATTTTGGACCCTGTTTTCATGCGAAATGGCTAAAAGAAATGTTTCACATTTGTTACACTCAAACAGTGTCTCCTGTCATATGCTGAACTGGTCGCATTGTGGATTTGGCCTAAAACATGATTTTGGACAATGTTCATGGAACTCAGCTTAAAACGTACTTGCAGACGTGAAAACCCTTGCCTATTGTAGAGCGCGCCTGTCCTTCCAGTGCTGAACGAAAACCCATGATTTTGGACCCTGTTTTCATGCGAAATGGCTAAAAGAAATGTTTCACGTTTGTTACACTCAAACAGTGTCTCCTGTCATATGCTGAACTGGTCGCATTGCGGATTTGGCCTAAAACATGATTTTGGACAATGTTCATGGAACTCAGCTTAAAACGTACTTGCAGACTTGAAAACCCTTGCATATTGTAGATCGCGCCTGTACTTCCAGTGCTGCATGAAAACCCATGATTTTGGACCCTGTTTTCATGCGAAATGGCTAAAAGAAATATGTCACGTTTGTTACACTCAAACAGTGTCTCCTGTCATATGCTGAACTGGTCGCATTGTGGATTTGGCCTAAAACATGATTTTGGACAATGTTCATGGAACTCAGCTTAAAACGTACTTGCAGACTTGAAAACCCTTGCCTATTGTAGAGCGCGCCTGTCCTTCCAGTGCTGAACGAAAACCCATGATTTTGGACCCTGTTTTCATGCGAAATGCCTAAAATAATTGATTCACGTTTGTTACACTCAAACAGTGTCTCCTGTCATATGCTGAACTGGTCGCATTGTGGATTTGGGTTAAAACATGATTTTGGACAATGTTCATGGAACTCAGCTTAAAACGTACTTGCAGACTTGAAAACCCTTGCCTATTGTAGAGCGCGCCTGTACTTCCAGTGCTGAACGAAAACCCATGATTTTGGACCCTGTTTTCATGCGAAATGGCTAAAATAATTGTTTCACGTTTGTTACACTCAAACAGTGTCTCCTGTCATATGCTGAACTGGTCGCATTGCGGATTTGGCCTAAAACATGATTTTGGACAATGTTCATGGAACTCAGCTTAAAACGTACTTGCAGACTTGAAAACCCTTGCCTATTGTAGAGCGCGCCTGTCCTTCCAGTGCTGCACGAAAACCCATGATTTTGGACCCTGTTTTCATGCGAAATGGCTAAAATAATTGTTTCACGTTTGTTACACTCAAACAGTGTCTCCTGTCATATGCTGAACTGGTCGCATTGTGGATTTGGCCTAAAACATGATTTTGGACAATGTTCAGGGAACTCAGCTTAAAACTTACTTGCAGACTTGAAAACCCTTGCCTATTGTAGAGCGCACCTGTACTTCCAGTGCTGAACGAAAACCCATGATTTTGGACCCTGTTTTCATGCGAAATGGCTAAAATAATTGTTTCACGTTTGTTACACTCAAACAGTGTCTCCTGTCATATGCTGAACTGGTCGCATTGTGGATTTGGCCTAAAACATGATTTTGGACAATGTTCATGGAACTCAGCTTAAAACGTACTTGCAGACTTGAAAACCCTTGCCTATTGTAGAGCGCACCTGTACTTCCAGTGCTGAACGAAAACCCATGATTTTGGACCCTGTTTTCATGCGAAATAGCTAAAAGAAATGTTTCACGTTTGTTACAATCAAACAGTGTCTCCTGTCATATGCTGAACTGGTCGCATTGTGGATTTGGCCTAAAACATGATTTTGGACAATGCTCATGGAACTCAGCTTAAATTGTACTTGCAGACTTGAAAACCCTTGCCTATTGTACAGCGCGCCTGTACTTCCAGTGCTGAACGAAAACCAATGATTTTTGACCCTGTTTTCATGCGAAATGGCTAAAAGAAATGTTTCACATTTGTTAAACTCAAACAGTGTCTCCTGTCATATGCTGAACTGGTCGCATTGTGGATTTGGCCTAAAACATGATTTTGGACAATGTTCATGGAACTCAGCTTAAAACGTACTTGCAGACTTGAAAACCCTTGCCTATTGTAGAGCGCGCCTGTCCTTCCAGTGCTGAATGAAAACCCATGATTTTGGACCCTGTTTTCATGCGAAATGGCTAAAAGAAATGTTTCACGTTTGTTACACTCAAACAGTGTCTCCTGTCATATGCTGAACTGGTCGCATTGCGGATTTGGCCTAAAACATGATTTTGGACAATGTTCATGGAACTCAGCTTAAAACTTACTTGCAGACTTGAAAACCCTTGCCTATTGTAGAGCGCGCCTGTACTTCCAGTGCTGAACGAAAACCCATGATTTTGGACCCTGTTTTCATGCGAAATGGCTAAAAGAAATGTTTCACATTTGTTACACTCAAACAGTGTCTCCTGTCATATGCTGAACTGGTCGCATTGTGGATTTGGCCTAAAACATGATTTTGGACAATGTTCATGGAACTCAGCTTAAAACGTACTTGCAGACTTGAAAACCCTTGCCTATTGTAGAGCGCGCCTGTCCTTCCAGTGCTGAACGAAAACCCATGATTTTGGACCCTGTTTTCATGCGAAATGGCTAAAAGAAATGTTTCACGTTTGTTACACTCAAACAGTGTCTCCTGTCATATGCTGAACTGGTCGCATTGCGGATTTGGCCTAAAACATGATTTTGGACAATGTTCATGGAACTCAGCTTAAAACGTACTTGCAGACTTGAAAACCCTTGCATATTGTAGAGCGCGCCTGTCCTTCCAGTGCTGAACGAAAACCCATGATTTTGGACCCTGTTTTCATGCGAAATGCCTAAAATAATTGATTCACGTTTGTTACACTCAAACAGTGTCTCCTGTCATATGCTGAACTGGTCGCATTGTGGATTTGGGTTAAAACATGATTTTGGACAATGTTCATGGAACTCAGCTTAAAACGTACTTGCAGACTTGAAAACCCTTGCCTATTGTAGAGCGCGCCTGTACTTCCAGTGCTGAACGAAAACCAATGATTTTGGACCCTGTTTTCATGCGAAATGGCTAAAATAATTGTTTCACGTTTGTTACACTCAAACAGTGTCTCCTGTCATATGCTGAACTGGTCGCATTGCGGATTTGGCCTAAAACATGATTTTGGACAATGTTCATGGAACTCAGCTTAAAACGTACTTGCAGACTTGAAAACCCTTGCCTATTGTAGAGCGCGCCTGTCCTTCCAGTGCTGCACGAAAACCCATGATTTTGGACCCTGTTTTTATGCGAAATGGCTAAAAGAAATGTTTCACGTTTGTTACACTCAAACAGTGTCTCCTGTCATATGCTGAACTGGTCGCATTGCGGATTTGGCCTAAAACATGATTTTGGACAATGTTCATGGAACTCAGCTTAAAACGTACTTGCAGACTTGAAAACCCTTGCCTATTGTAGAGCGCGCCTGTCCTTCCAGTGCTGCACGAAAACCCATGATTTTGGACCCTGTTTTCATGCGAAATGGCTAAAATAATTGTTTCACGTTTGTTACACTCAAACAGTGTCTCCTGTCATATGCTGAACTGGTCGCATTGTGGATTTGGCCTAAAACATGATTTTGGACAATGCTCATGGAACTCAGCTTAAAACGTACTTGCAGACTTGAAAACCCTTGCCTATTGTAGAGCGCGCCTGTCCTTCCAGTGCTGCACGAAAACCCATGATTTTGGACCCTGTTTTCATGCGAAATGGCTAAAAGAAATGTTTCACGTTTGTTACACTCAAACAGTGTCTCCTGTCATATGCTGAACTGGTCGCATTGTGGATTTGGCCTAAAACATGATTTTGGACAATGTTCATGGAACTCAGCTTAAAACTTACTTGCAGACTTGAAAACCCTTGCCTATTGTAGATCGCGGCTGTACTTCCAGTGCTGCATGAAAACCCATGATTTTGGACCCTGTTTTCATGCGAAATGGCTAAAAGAAATGTTTCACATTTGTTACACTCAAACAGTGTCTCCTGTCATATGCTGAACTGGTCGCATTGTGGATTTGGCCTAAAACATGATTTTGGACAATGTTCATGGAACTCAGCTTAAAACGTACTTGCAGACTTGAAAACCCTTGCCTATTGTAGAGCGCGCCTGTCCTTCCAGTGCTGAACGAAAACCAATGATTTTGGACCCTGTTTTCATGCGAAATGGCTAAAAGAAATGTTTCACGTTTGTTACACTCAAACAGTGTCTCCTGTCATATGCTGAACTGGTCGCATTGTGGATTTGGCCTAAAACATGATTTTGGACAATGTTCATGGAACTCAGCTTAAAACGTACTTGCAGACTTGAAAACCCTTGCCTATTGTAGAGCGCGCCTGTCCTTCCAGTGCTGAACGAAAACCCCTGATTTTGGACCCTGTTTTCATGCGAAATGGCTAAAAGAAATGTTTCATGTTTGTTACACTCAAACAGTGTCTCCTGTCATATGCTGAACTGGTCGCATTGTGGATTTGGGTTAAAACATGATTTTGGACAATGTTCATGGAACTCAGCTTAAAACGTACTTGCAGACTTGAAAACCCTTGCCTATTGTAGAGCGCGCCTGTCCTTCCAGTGCTGAACGAAAACCAATGATTTTGGACCCTGTTTTCATGCGAAATGGCTAAAAGAAATGTTTCACGTTTGTTACACTCAAACAGTGTCTCCTGTCATATGCTGAACTGGTCGCATTGTGGATTTGGCCTAAAACATGATTTTGGACAATGCTCATGGAACTCAGCTTAAAACGTACTTGCAGACTTGAAAACCCTTGCCTATTGTACAGCGCGCCTGTACTTCCAGTGCTGAACGAAATCCAATGATTTTGGACCCTGTTTTCATGCGAAATGGCTAAAATAATTGTTTCAGGTTTGTTACACTCAAACAGTGTCTCCTGTCATATGCTGAACTGGTCGCATTGTGGATTTGGCCTAAAACATGATTTTGGACAATGTTCATGGAACTCAGCTTAAAACTTACTTGCAGACTTGAAAACCCTTGCCTATTGTAGAGCGCGCCTGTCCTTCCAGTGCTGAACGAAAACCCATGATTTTGGACCCTGTTTTCATGCGAAATGGCTAAAAGAAATGTTTCACATTTGTTACACTCAAACAGTGTCTCCTGTCATATGCTGAACTGGTCGCATTGTGGATTTGGCCTAAAACATCATTTTGGACAATGTTCATGGAACTCAGCTTAAAACGTACTTGCAGACTTGAAAACCCTTGCCTATTGTAGAGCGCGCCTGTCCTTCCAGTGCTGAACGAAAACCCATGATTTTGGACCCTGTTTTCATGCGAAATGGCTAAAAGAAATGTTTCACGTTTGTTACACTCAAACAGTGTCTCCTGTCATATGCTGAACTGGTCGCATTGTGGATTTGGCCTAAAACATGATTTTGGACAATGTTCATGGAACTCAGCTTAAAACTTACTTGCAGACTTGAAAACCCTTGCCTATTGTAGAGCGCGCCTGTCCTTCCAGTGCTGAACGAAAACCCATGATTTTGGACCCTGTTTTCATGCGAAATGGCTAAAAGAAATGTTTCACATTTGTTACACTCAAACAGTGTCTCCTGTTAAATGCTGAACTGGTCGCATTGTGGATTTGGCCTAAAACATGATTTTGGACAATGCTCATGGAACTCAGCTTAAAACGTACTTGCAGACTTGAAAACCCTTGCCTATTGTAGAGCGCGCCTGTCCTTCCAGTGCTGAACGAAAACCCATGATTTTGGACCCTGTTTTCATGCGAAATGGCTAAAAGAAATGTTTCATGTTTGTTACACTCAAACAGTGTCTCCTGTCATATGCTGAACTGGTCGCATTGTGGATTTGGGTTAAAACATGATTGTGGACAATGTTCATGGAACTTAGCTTAAAACTTACTTGCAGACTTGAAAACCCTTGCCTATTGTAGAGCGCACCTGTACTTCCAGTGCTGAACGAAAACCCATGATTTTGGACCCTGTTTTCATGCGAAATAGCTAAAAGAAATGTTTCACGTTTGTTACACTCAAACAGTGTCTCCTGTCATATGCTGAACTGGTCGCATTGTGGATTTGGCCTAAAACATGATTTTGGACAATGTTCATGGAACTCAGCTTAAAACGTACTTGCAGACTTGAAAACCCTTGCCTATTGTAGAGCGCGCCTGTCCTTCCAGTGCTGAACGAAAACCCATGATTTTGGACCCTGTTTTCATGCGAAATGGCTAAAAGAAATGTTTCATGTTTGTTACACTCAAACAGTGTCTCCTGTCATATGCTGAACTGTTCGCATTGTGGATTTGGGTTAAAACATGATTTTGGACAATGTTCATGGAACTCAGCTTAAAACGTACTTGCAGACTTGAAAACCCTTGCCTATTGTAGAGCGCACCTGTACTTCCAGTGCTGAACGAAAACCCATGATTTTGGACCCTGTTTTCATGCGAAATAGCTAAAAGAAATGTTTCACGTTTGTTACACTCAAACAGTGTCTCCTGTCATATGCTGAACTGGTCGCATTGTGGATTTGGCCTAAAACATGATTTTGGACAATGTTCATGGAACTCAGCTTAAAACGTACTTGCAGACTTGAAAACCCTTGCCTATTGTAGAGCGCGCCTGTCCTTCCAGTGCTGAACGAAAACCCATGATTTTGGACCCTGTTTTCATGCGAAATGGCTAAAAGAAATGTTTCATGTTTGTTACACTCAAACAGTGTCTCCTGTCATATGCTGAACTGGTCGCATTGTGGATTTGGGTTAAAACATGATTTTGGACAATGTTCATGGAACTCAGCTTAAAACGTACTTGCAGACTTGAAAACCCTTGCCTATTGTAGAGCGCACCTGTACTTCCAGTGCTGAACGAAAACCCATGATTTTGGACCCTGTTTTCATGCGAAATAGCTAAAAGAAATGTTTCACGTTTGTTACACTCAAACAGTGTCTCCTGTCATATGCTGAACTGGTCGCATTGTGGATTTGGGTTAAAACATGATTTTGGACAATGTTCATGGAACTTAGCTTAAAACGTACTTGCAGACTTGAAAACCCTTGCCTATTGTAGAGCGCACCTGTACTTCCAGTGCTGAACGAAAACCCATGATTTTGGACCCTGTTTTCATGCGAAATAGCTAAAAGAAATGTTTCACGTTTGTTACACTCAAACAGTGTCTCCTGTCATATGCTGAACTGGTCGCATTGTGGATTTGGCCTAAAACATGATTTTGGACAATGTTCATGGAACTCAGCTTAAAACTTACTTGCAGACTTGAAAACCCTTGCCTATTGTAGAGCGCGCCTGTCCTTCCAGTGCTGAACGAAAACCCATGATTTTGGACCCTGTTTTCATGCGAAATGGCTAAAAGAAATGTTTCACATTTGTTACACTCAAACAGTGTCTCCTGTTAAATGCTGAACTGGTCGCATTGTGGATTTGGCCTAAAACATGATTTTGGACAATGCTCATGGAACTCAGCTTAAAACGTACTTGCAGACTTGAAAACCCTTGCCTATTGTAGAGCGCGCCTGTCCTTCCAGTGCTGAACGAAAACCCATGATTTTGGACCCTGTTTTCATGCGAAATGGCTAAAAGAAATGTTTCATGTTTGTTACACTCAAACAGTGTCTCCTGTCATATGCTGAACTGGTCGCATTGTGGATTTGGGTTAAAACATGATTGTGGACAATGTTCATGGAACTTAGCTTAAAACGTACTTGCAGACTTGAAAACCCTTGCCTATTGTAGAGCGCACCTGTACTTCCAGTGCTGAAC
The DNA here is from genome assembly GCF_964263955.1 of Coregonus lavaretus. Classification (NCBI taxonomy): domain Eukaryota; kingdom Metazoa; phylum Chordata; class Actinopteri; order Salmoniformes; family Salmonidae; genus Coregonus; species Coregonus lavaretus. The sequence goes on from NC_140006.1 coordinate 4,593,486, forward strand.
GAAAACCCATGATTTTGGACCCTGTTTTCATGCGAAATAGCTAAAAGAAATGTTTCACGTTTGTTACACTCAAACAGTGTCTCCTGTCATATGCTGAACTGGTCGCATTGTGGATTTGGCCTAAAACATGATTTTGGACAATGTTCATGGAACTCAGCTTAAAACGTACTTGCAGACTTGAAAACCCTTGCCTATTGTAGAGCGCGCCTGTCCTTCCAGTGCTGAACGAAAACCCATGATTTTGGACCCTGTTTTCATGCGAAATGGCTAAAAGAAATGTTTCATGTTTGTTACACTCAAACAGTGTCTCCTGTCATATGCTGAACTGTTCGCATTGTGGATTTGGGTTAAAACATGATTTTGGACAATGTTCATGGAACTCAGCTTAAAACGTACTTGCAGACTTGAAAACCCTTGCCTATTGTAGAGCGCACCTGTACTTCCAGTGCTGAACGAAAACCCATGATTTTGGACCCTGTTTTCATGCGAAATAGCTAAAAGAAATGTTTCACGTTTGTTACACTCAAACAGTGTCTCCTGTCATATGCTGAACTGGTCGCATTGTGGATTTGGCCTAAAACATGATTTTGGACAATGTTCATGGAACTCAGCTTAAAACGTACTTGCAGACTTGAAAACCCTTGCCTATTGTAGAGCGCGCCTGTCCTTCCAGTGCTGAACGAAAACCCATGATTTTGGACCCTGTTTTCATGCGAAATGGCTAAAAGAAATGTTTCATGTTTGTTACACTCAAACAGTGTCTCCTGTCATATGCTGAACTGGTCGCATTGTGGATTTGGGTTAAAACATGATTTTGGACAATGTTCATGGAACTCAGCTTAAAACGTACTTGCAGACTTGAAAACCCTTGCCTATTGTAGAGCGCACCTGTACTTCCAGTGCTGAACGAAAACCCATGATTTTGGACCCTGTTTTCATGCGAAATAGCTAAAAGAAATGTTTCACGTTTGTTACACTCAAACAGTGTCTCCTGTCATATGCTGAACTGGTCGCATTGTGGATTTGGGTTAAAACATGATTTTGGACAATGTTCATGGAACTTAGCTTAAAACGTACTTGCAGACTTGAAAACCCTTGCCTATTGTAGAGCGCACCTGTACTTCCAGTGCTGAACGAAAACCCATGATTTTGGACCCTGTTTTCATGCGAAATAGCTAAAAGAAATGTTTCACGTTTGTTACACTCAAACAGTGTCTCCTGTCATACGCTGAACTGGTCGCATTGTGGATTTGGCCTAAAACATGATTTTGGACAATGTTCATGGAACTCAGCTTAAAACGTACTTGCAGACTTGAAAACCCTTGCCTATTGTAGAGCGCGCCTGTCCTTCCAGTGCTGAACGAAAACCCATGATTTTGGACCCTGTTTTCATGCGAAATGGCTAAAAGAAATGTTTCATGTTTGTTACACTCAAACAGTGTCTCCTGTCATATGCTGAACTGGTCGCATTGTGGATTTGGGTTAAAACATGATTTTGGACAATGTTCATGGAACTCAGCTTAAAACGTACTTGCAGACTTGAAAACCCTTGCCTATTGTAGAGCGCACCTGTACTTCCAGTGCTGAACGAAAACCCATGATTTTGGACCCTGTTTTCATGCGAAATAGCTAAAAGAAATGTTTCACGTTTGTTACACTCAAACAGTGTCTCCTGTCATATGCTGAACTGGTCGCATTGTGGATTTGGCCTAAAACATGATTTTGGACAATGTTCATGGAACTCAGCTTAAAACGTACTTGCAGACTTGAAAACCCTTGCCTATTGTAGAGCGCGCCTGTCCTTCCAGTGCTGAACGAAAACCCATGATTTTGGACCCTGTTTTCATGCGAAATGGCTAAAAGAAATGTTTCATGTTTGTTACACTCAAACAGTGTCTCCTGTCATATGCTGAACTGGTCGCATTGTGGATTTGGGTTAAAACATGATTTTGGACAATGTTCATGGAACTCAGCTTAAAACGTACTTGCAGACTTGAAAACCCTTGCCTATTGTAGAGCGCACCTGTACTTCCAGTGCTGAACGAAAACCCATGATTTTGGACCCTGTTTTCATGCGAAATAGCTAAAAGAAATGTTTCACGTTTGTTACACTCAAACAGTGTCTCCTGTCATATGCTGAACTGGTCGCATTGTGGATTTGGCCTAAAACATGATTTTGGACAATGTTCATGGAACTCAGCTTAAAACGTACTTGCAGACTTGAAAACCCTTGCCTATTGTAGAGCGCGCCTGTCCTTCCAGTGCTGAACGAAAACCCATGATTTTGGACCCTGTTTTCATGCGAAATGGCTAAAAGAAATGTTTCATGTTTGTTACACTCAAACAGTGTCTCCTGTCATATGCTGAACTGGTCGCATTGTGGATTTGGGTTAAAACATGATTTTGGACAATGTTCATGGAACTCAGCTTAAAACGTACTTGCAGACTTGAAAACCCTTGCCTATTGTAGAGCGCACCTGTACTTCCAGTGCTGAACGAAAACCCATGATTTTGGACCCTGTTTTCATGCGAAATAGCTAAAAGAAATGTTTCACGTTTGTTACACTCAAACAGTGTCTCCTGTCATATGCTGAACTGGTCGCATTGTGGATTTGGCCTAAAACATGATTTTGGACAATGTTCATGGAACTCAGCTTAAAACGTACTTGCAGACTTGAAAACCTTTGCCTATTGTAGAGCGCGCCTGTCCTTCCAGTGCTGAACGAAAACCCATGATTTTGGACCCTGTTTTCATGCGAAATGGCTAAAAGAAATGTTTCACGTTTGTTACACTCAAACAGTGTCTCCTGTCATATGCTGAACTGGTCGCATTGTGGATTTGGCCTAAAACATGATTTTGGACAATGTTCATGGAACTCAGCTTAAAACGTACTTGCAGACTTGAAAACCCTTGCCTATTGTAGAGCGCGCCTGTCCTTCCAGTGCTGAACGAAAACCCATGATTTTGGACCCTGTTTTCATGCGAAATGGCTAAAAGAAATGTTTCACGTTTGTTACACTCAAACAGTGTCTCCTGTCATATGCTGAACTGGTCGCATTGTGGATTTGGGTTAAAACATGATTTTGGACAATGCTCATGGAACTCAGCTTAAAACGTACTTGCAGACTTGAAAACCCTTGCCTATTGTAGAGCGCGCCTGTCCTTCCAGTGCTGAACGAAAACCCATGATTTTGGACCCTGTTTTCATGCGAAATAGCTAAAAGAAATGTTTCACGTTTGTTACACTCAAACAGTGTCTCCTGTCATATGCTGAACTGGTCGCATTGTGGATTTGGCCTAAAACATGATTTTGGACAATGCTCATGGAACTCAGCTTAAAACGTACTTGCAGACTTGAAAACCCTTGCCTATCGTACAGCGCGCCTGTACTTCCAGTGCTGAACGAAAACCAATGATTTTGGACCCTGTTTTCATGCGAAATGGCTAAAAGAAATGTTTCACGTTTGTTACACTCAAACAGTGTCTCCTGTCATATGCTGAACTGGTCGCATTGCGGATTTGGCCTAAAACATGATTTTGGACGATGTTCATGGAACTCAGCTTAAAACGTACTTGCAGACTTGAAAACCCTTGCCTATTGTAGAGCGCGCCTGTCCTTCCAGTGCTGCACGAAAACCCATGATTTTGGACCCTGTTTTCATGCGAAATGGCTAAAAGAAATGTTTCACATTTGTTACACTCAAACAGTGTCTCCTGTCATATGCTGAACTGGTCGCATTGTGGATTTGGCCTAAAACATGATTTTGGACAATGTTCATGGAACTCAGCTTAAAACGTACTTGCAGACTTGAAAACCTTTGCCTATTGTAGAGCGCGCCTGTCCTTCCAGTGCTGAACGAAAACCCATGATTTTGGACCCTGTTTTCATGCGAAATGGCTAAAAGAAATGTTTCACGTTTGTTACACTCAAACAGTGTCTCCTGTCATATGCTGAACTGGTCGCATTGTGGATTTGGGTTAAAACATGATTTTGGACAATGCTCATGGAACTCAGCTTAAAACGTACTTGCAGACTTGAAAACCCTTGCCTATTGTAGAGCGCGCCTGTCCTTCCAGTGCTGAACGAAAACCCATGATTTTGGACCCTGTTTTCATGCGAAATAGCTAAAAGAAATGTTTCACGTTTGTTACACTCAAACAGTGTCTCCTGTCATATGCTGAACTGGTCGCATTGTGGATTTGGCCTAAAACATGATTTTGGACAATGTTCATGGAATTCAGCTTAAAACCTACTTGCAGACTTGAAAACCCTTGCCTATTGTAGAGCGCGCCTGTCCTTCCAGTGCTGCACGAAAACCCATGATTTTGGACCCTGTTTTCATGCGAAATGGCTAAAAGAAATGTTTCACGTTTGTTACACTCAAACAGTGTCTCCTGTCATATGCTGAACTGGTCGCATTGTGGATTTGGCCTAAAACATGATTTTGGACAATGTTCATGGAACTCAGCTTAAAACGTACTTGCAGACTTGAAAACCCTTGCCTATTGTAGAGCGCGCCTGTCCTTCCAGTGCTGAACGAAAACCAATGATTTTGGACCCTGTTTTCATGCGAAATGGCTAAATGAAATGTATCACGTTTGTTACACTCAAACAGTGTCTCCTGTCATATGCTGAACTGGTCGCATTGTGGATTTGGGTTAAAACATGATTTTGGACAATGCTCATGGAACTCAGCTTAAAACGTACTTGCAGACGTGAAAACCCTTGCCTATTGTAGAGCGCGCCTGTCCTTCCAGTGCTGAACGAAAACCCATGATTTTGGACCCTGTTTTCATGCGAAATGGCTAAAAGAAATGTTTCACGTTTGTTACACTCAAACAGTGTCTCCTGTCATATGCTGAACTGGTCGCATTGTGGATTTGGGTTAAAACATGATTTTGGACAATGCTCATGGAACTCAGCTTAAAACGTACTTGCAGACTTGAAAACCCTTGCCTATTGTAGAGCGCGCCTGTCCTTCCAGTGCTGAACGAAAACCCATGATTTTGGACCCTGTTTTCATGCGAAATAGCTAAAAGAAATGTTTCACGTTTGTTACACTCAAACAGTGTCTCCTGTCATATGCTGAACTGGTCGCATTGTGGATTTGGCCTAAAACATGATTTTGGACAATGTTCATGGAATTCAGCTTAAAACCTACTTGCAGACTTGAAAACCCTTGCCTATTGTAGAGCGCGCCTGTCCTTCCAGTGCTGCACGAAAACCCATGATTTTGGACCCTGTTTTCATGCGAAATGGCTAAAAGAAATGTTTCACGTTTGTTACACTCAAACAGTGTCTCCTGTCATATGCTGAACTGGTCGCATTGTGGATTTGGCCTAAAACATGATTTTGGACAATGTTCATGGAACTCAGCTTAAAACGTACTTGCAGACTTGAAAACCCTTGCCTATTGTAGAGCGCGCCTGTCCTTCCAGTGCTGAACGAAAACCAATGATTTTGGACCCTGTTTTCATGCGAAATGGCTAAATGAAATGTTTCACGTTTGTTACACTCAAACAGTGTCTCCTGTCATATGCTGAACTGGTCGCATTGTGGATTTGGCCTAAAACATGATTTTGGACAATGTTCATGGAACTCAGCTTAAAACTTACTTGCAGACTTGAAAACCCTTGCCTTTTGTAGAGCGCGCCTGTCCTTCCAGTGTTGAACGAAAACCCATGATTTTTGACCCTGTTTTCATGCGAAATGCCTAAAAGAAATGTTTCACATTTGTTACACTCAAACAGTGTCTCCTGTCATATGCTGAACTGGTCGCATTGTGGATTTGGCCTAAAACATGATTTTGGACAATGTTCATGGAACTCAGCTTAAAACGTACTTGCAGACTTGAAAACCTTTGCCTATTGTAGAGCGCGCCTGTCCTTCCAGTGCTGAACGAAAACCCATGATTTTGGACCCTGTTTTCATGCGAAATGGCTAAAAGAAATGTTTCACGTTTGTTACACTCAAACAGTGTCTCCTGTCATATGCTGAACTGGTCGCATTGTGGATTTGGCCTAAAACATGATTTTGGACAATGTTCATGGAACTCAGCTTAAAACGTACTTGCAGACTTGAAAACCCTTGCCTATTGTAGAGCGCGCCTGTCCTTCCAGTGCTGAACGAAAACCCATGATTTTGGACCCTGTTTTCATGCGAAATGGCTAAAAGAAATGTTTCACGTTTGTTACACTCAAACAGTGTCTCCTGTCATATGCTGAACTGGTCGCATTGTGGATTTGGGTTAAAACATGATTTTGGACAATGCTCATGGAACTCAGCTTAAAACGTACTTGCAGACTTGAAAACCCTTGCCTATTGTAGAGCGCGCCTGTCCTTCCTGTGCTGAACGAAAACCCATGATTTTGGACCCTGTTTTCATGCGAAATGGCTAAAAGAAATGTTTCACATTTGTTACACTCAAACAGTGTCTCCTGTCATATGCTGAACTGATCACATTGTGGATTTGGGTTAAAACATGATTTTGGACAATGCTCATGGAACTCAGCTTAAAACGTACTTGCAGACTTGAAAACCCTTGCCTATTGTACAGCGCGCCTGTACTTCCAGTGCTGAACGAAAACCAATGATTTTGGACCCTGTTTTCATGCGAAATGGCTAAAATAATTGTTTCACGTTTGTTACACTCAAACAGTGTCTCCTGTCATATGCTGAACTGGTTGCATTGTGGATTTGGCCTAAAACATGATTTTGGACAATGTTCATGGAACTCAGCTTAAAACTTACTTGCAGACTTGAAAACCCTTGCCTATTGTAGAGCGCGCCTGTCCTTCCAGTGTTGAACGAAAACCCATGATTTTTGACCCTGTTTTCATGCGAAATGCCTAAAAGAAATGTTTCACATTTGTTACACTCAAACAGTGTCTCCTGTCATATGCTGAACTGGTCGCATTGTGGATTTGGCCTAAAACATGATTTTGGACAATGTTCATGGAACTCAGCTTAAAACGTACTTGCAGACTTGAAAACCTTTGCCTATTGTAGAGCGCGCCTGTCCTTCCAGTGCTGAACGAAAACCCATGATTTTGGACCCTGTTTTCATGCGAAATGGCTAAAAGAAATGTTTCACGTTTGTTACACTCAAACAGTGTCTCCTGTCATATGCTGAACTGGTCGCATTGTGGATTTGGCCTAAAACATGATTTTGGACAATGTTCATGGAACTCAGCTTAAAACGTACTTGCAGACTTGAAAACCCTTGCCTATTGTAGAGCGCGCCTGTCCTTCCAGTGCTGAACCAAAACCCATGATTTTGGACCCTGTTTTCATGCGAAATGGCTAAAAGAAATGTTTCACGTTTGTTACACTCAAACAGTGTCTCCTGTCATATGCTGAACTGGTCGCATTGTGGATTTGGGTTAAAACATGATTTTGGACAATGCTCATGGAACTCAGCTTAAAACGTACTTGCACACTTGAAAACCCTTGCCTATTGTAGAGCGCGCCTGTCCTTCCAGTGCTGAACGAAAACCCATGATTTTGGACCCTGTTTTCATGCGAAATAGCTAAAAGAAATGTTTCACGTTTGTTACACTCAAACAGTGTCTCCTGTCATATGCTGAACTGGTCGCATTGTGGATTTGGCCTAAAACATGATTTTGGACAATGCTCATGGAACTCAGCTTAAAACGTACTTGCAGACTTGAAAACCCTTGCCTATTGTACAGCGCGCCTGTACTTCCAGTGCTGAACGAAAACCAATGTTTTTGGACCCTGTTTTCATGCGAAATGGCTAAAAGAAATGTTTCACGTTTGTTACACTCAAACAGTGTCTCCTGTCATATGCTGAACTGGTCGCATTGTGGATTTGGCCTAAAACATGATTTTGGACAATGTTCATGGAACTCAGCTTAAAACGTACTTGCAGACTTGAAAACCCTTGCCTATTGTAGAGCGCGCCTGTCCTTCCAGTGCTGAACGAAAACCCATGATTTTGGACCCTGTTTTCATGCGAAATGGCTAAAAGAAATGTTTCACGTTTGTTACACTCAAACAGTGTCTCCTGTCATATGCTGAACTGGTCGCATTGTGGATTTGGGTTAAAACATGATTTTGGACAATGCTCATGGAACTCAGCTTAAAACGTACTTGCAGACTGTAAAACCCTTGCCTATTGTAGAGCGCGCCTGTCCTTCCAGTGCTGAACGAAAACCCATGATTTTGGACCCTGTTTTCATGCGAAATAGCTAAAAGAAATGTTTCACGTTTGTTACACTCAAACAGTGTCTCCTGTCATATGCTGAACTGGTCGCATTGTGGATTTGGCCTAAAACATGATTTTGGACAATGCTCATGGAACTCAGCTTAAAACGTACTTGCAGACTTGAAAACCCTTGCCTATTGTACAGCGCGCCTGTACTTCCAGTGCTGAACGAAAACCAATGATTTTGGACCCTGTTTTCATGCGAAATGGCTAAAAGAAATGTTTCACATTTGTTACACTCAAACAGTGTCTCCTGTCATATGCTGAACTGGTCGCATTGTGGATTTGGCCTAAAACATGATTTTGGACAATGTTCATGGAACTCAGCTTAAAACGTACTTGCAGACTTGAAAACCCTTGCCTATTGTAGAGCGCGCCTGTCCTTCCAGTGCTGAACGAAAACCCATGATTTTGGACCCTGTTTTCATGCGAAATAGCTAAAAGAAATGTTTCACGTTTGTTACACTCAAACAGTGTCTCCTGTCATATGCTGAACTGGTCGCATTGTGGATTTGGCCTAAAACATGATTTTGGACAATGCTCATGGAACTCAGCTTAAAACGTACTTGCAGACTTGAAAACCCTTGCCTATTGTACAGCACGCCTGTACTTCCAGTGCTGAACGAAAACCAATGATTTTGGACCCTGTTTTCATGCGAAATGGCTAAAAGAAATGTTTCACATTTGTTACACTCAAACAGTGTCTCCTGTCATATGCTGAACTGGTCGCATTGTGGATTTGGCCTAAAACATGATTTTGGACAATGTTCATGGAACTCAGCTTAAAACGTACTTGCAGACTTGAAAACCCTTGCCTATTGTAGAGCGCGCCTGTCCTTCCAGTGCTGAACGAAAACCCATGATTTTGGACCCTGTTTTCATGCGAAATGGCTAAAAGAAATGTTTCACGTTTGTTACACTCAAACAGTGTCTCCTGTCATATGCTGAACTGGTCGCATTGTGGATTTGGCCTAAAACATGATTTTGGACGATGTTCATGGAACTCAGCTTAAAACGTACTTGCAGACTTGAAAACCCTTGCCTATTGTAGAGCGCGCCTGTCCTTCCAGTGCTGAACGAAAACCCATGATTTTGGACCCTGTTTTCATGCGAAATGGCTAAAAGAAATGTTTCACGTTTGTTACACTCAAACAGTGTCTCCTGTCATATGCTGAACTGGTCGCATTGTGGATTTGGGTTAAAACATGATTTTGGACAATGCTCATGGAACTCAGCTTAAAACGTACTTGCAGACTGTAAAACCCTTGCCTATTGTAGAGCGCGCCTGTCCTTCCAGTGCTGAACGAAAACCCATGATTTTGGACCCTGTTTTCATGCGAAATAGCTAAAAGAAATGTTTCACGTTTGTTACACTCAAACAGTGTCTCCTGTCATATGCTGAACTGGTCGCATTGTGGATTTGGCCTAAAACATGATTTTGGACAATGCTCATGGAACTCAGCTTAAAACGTACTTGCAGACTTGAAAACCCTTGCCTATTGTACAGCGCGCCTGTACTTCCAGTGCTGAACGAAAACCAATGATTTTGGACCCTGTTTTCATGCGAAATGGCTAAAAGAAATGTTTCACATTTGTTACACTCAAACAGTGTCTCCTGTCATATGCTGAACTGGTCGCATTGTGGATTTGGCCTAAAACATGATTTTGGACAATGTTCATGGAACTCAGCTTAAAACGTACTTGCAGACTTGAAAACCCTTGCCTATTGTAGAGCGCGCCTGTCCTTCCAGTGCTGAACGAAAACCCATGATTTTGGACCCTGTTTTCATGCGAAATAGCTAAAAGAAATGTTTCACGTTTGTTACACTCAAACAGTGTCTCCTGTCATATGCTGAACTGGTCGCATTGTGGATTTGGCCTAAAACATGATTTTGGACAATGCTCATGGAACTCAGCTTAAAACGTACTTGCAGACTTGAAAACCCTTGCCTATTGTACAGCACGCCTGTACTTCCAGTGCTGAACGAAAACCAATGATTTTGGACCCTGTTTTCATGCGAAATGGCTAAAAGAAATGTTTCACATTTGTTACACTCAAACAGTGTCTCCTGTCATATGCTGAACTGGTCGCATTGTGGATTTGGCCTAAAACATGATTTTGGACAATGTTCATGGAACTCAGCTTAAAACGTACTTGCAGACTTGAAAACCCTTGCCTATTGTAGAGCGCGCCTGTCCTTCCAGTGCTGAACGAAAACCCATGATTTTGGACCCTGTTTTCATGCGAAATGGCTAAAAGAAATGTTTCACGTTTGTTACACTCAAACAGTGTCTCCTGTCATATGCTGAACTGGTCGCATTGTGGATTTGGCCTAAAACATGATTTTGGACGATGTTCATGGAACTCAGCTTAAAACGTACTTGCAGACTTGAAAACCCTTGCCTATTGTAGAGCGCGCCTGTCCTTCCTGTGCTGAACGAAAACCCATGATTTTGGACCCTGTTTTCATGCGAAATGGCTAAAAGAAATGTTTCACATTTGTTACACTCAAACAGTGTCTCCTGTCATATGCTGAACTGGTCACATTGTGGATTTGGGTTAAAACATGATTTTGGACAATGCTCATGGAACTCAGCTTAAAACGTACTTGCAGACTTGAAAACCCTTGCCTATTGTACAGCGCGCCTGTACTTCCAGTGCTGAACGAAAACCAATGATTTTGGACCCTGTTTTCATGCGAAATGGCTAAAATAATTGTTTCACGTTTGTTACACTCAAACAGTGTCTCCTGTCATATGCTGAACTGGTTGCATTGTGGATTTGGCCTAAAACATGATTTTGGACAATGTTCATGGAACTCAGCTTAAAACTTACTTGCAGACTTGAAAACCCTTGCCTTTTGTAGAGCGCGCCTGTCCTTCCAGTGCTGAACGAAAACCCATGATTTTGGACCCTGTTTTCATGCGAAATGGCTAAAAGAAATGTTTCACATTTGTTACACTCAAACAGTGTCTCCTGTCATATGCTGAACTGGTCGCATTGTGGATTTGGCCTAAAACATGATTTTGGACAATGTTCATGGAACTCAGCTTAAAACGTACTTGCAGACTTGAAAACCCTTGCCTATTGTAGAGCGCGCCTGTCCTTCCAGTGTTGAACGAAAACCCATGATTTTTGACCCTGTTTTCATGAGAAATGCCTAAAAGAAATGTTTCACATTTGTTACACTCAAACAGTGTCTCCTGTCATATGCTGAACTGGTCGCATTGTGGATTTGGCCTAAAACATGATTTTGGACAATGTTCATGGAACTCAGCTTAAAACGTACTTGCAGACTTGAAAACCTTTGCCTATTGTAGAGCGCGCCTGTCCTTCCAGTGCTGAACGAAAACCCATGATTTTGGACCCTGTTTTCATGCGAAATGGCTAAAAGAAATGTTTCACGTTTGTTACACTCAAACAGTGTCTCCTGTCATATGCTGAACTGGTCGCATTGTGGATTTGGCCTAAAACATGATTTTGGACAATGTTCATGGAACTCAGCTTAAAACGTACTTGCAGACTTGAAAACCCTTGCCTATTGTAGAGCGCGCCTGTCCTTCCAGTGCTGAACGAAAACCCATGATTTTGGACCCTGTTTTCATGCGAAATGGCTAAAAGAAATGTTTCACGTTTGTTACACTCAAACAGTGTCTCCTGTCATATGCTGAACTGGTCGCATTGTGGATTTGGGTTAAAACATGATTTTGGACAATGCTCATGGAACTCAGCTTAAAACGTACTTGCACACTTGAAAACCCTTGCCTATTGTAGAGCGCGCCTGTCCTTCCAGTGCTGAACGAAAACCCATGATTTTGGACCCTGTTTTCATGCGAAATAGCTAAAAGAAATGTTTCACGTTTGTTACACTCAAACAGTGTCTCCTGTCATATGCTGAACTGGTCGCATTGTGGATTTGGCCTAAAACATGATTTTGGACAATGCTCATGGAACTCAGCTTAAAACGTACTTGCAGACTTGAAAACCCTTGCCTATTGTAGAGCGCGCCTGTCCTTCCAGTGCTGAACGAAAACCCATGATTTTGGACCCTGTTTTCATGCGAAATAGCTAAAAGAAATGTTTCACGTTTGTTACACTCAAACAGTGTCTCCTGTCATATGCTGAACTGGTCGCATTGTGGATTTGGCCTAAAACATGATTTTGGACAATGCTCATGGAACTCAGCTTAAAACGTACTTGCAGACTTGAAAACCCTTGCCTATTGTACAGCGCGCCTGTACTTCCAGTGCTGAACGAAAACCAATGATTTTGGACCCTGTTTTCATGCGAAATGGCTAAAAGAAATGTTTCACATTTGTTACACTCAAACAGTGTCTCCTGTCATATGCTGAACTGGTCGCATTGTGGATTTGGCCTAAAACATGATTTTGGACAATGTTCATGGAACTCAGCTTAAAACGTACTTGCAGACTTGAAAACCCTTGCCTATTGTAGAGCGCGCCTGTCCTTCCAGTGCTGAACGAAAACCCATGATTTTGGACCCTGTTTTCATGCGAAATAGCTAAAAGAAATGTTTCACGTTTGTTACACTCAAACAGTGTCTCCTGTCATATGCTGAACTGGTCGCATTGTGGATTTGGCCTAAAACATGATTTTGGACAATGCTCATGGAACTCAGCTTAAAACGTACTTGCAGACTTGAAAACCCTTGCCTATTGTACAGCACGCCTGTACTTCCAGTGCTGAACGAAAACCAATGATTTTGGACCCTGTTTTCATGCGAAATGGCTAAAAGAAATGTTTCACATTTGTTACACTCAAACAGTGTCTCCTGTCATATGCTGAACTGGTCGCATTGTGGATTTGGCCTAAAACATGATTTTGGACAATGTTCATGGAACTCAGCTTAAAACGTACTTGCAGACTTGAAAACCCTTGCCTATTGTAGAGCGCGCCTGTCCTTCCAGTGCTGAACGAAAACCCATGATTTTGGACCCTGTTTTCATGCGAAATGGCTAAAAGAAATGTTTCACGTTTGTTACACTCAAACAGTGTCTCCTGTCATATGCTGAACTGGTCGCATTGTGGATTTGGCCTAAAACATGATTTTGGACGATGTTCATGGAACTCAGCTTAAAACGTACTTGCAGACTTGAAAACCCTTGCCTATTGTAGAGCGCGCCTGTCCTTCCAGTGCTGAACGAAAACCCATGATTTTGGACCCTGTTTTCATGCGAAATGGCTAAAAGAAATGTTTCACGTTTGTTACACTCAAACAGTGTCTCCTGTCATATGCTGAACTGGTCGCATTGTGGATTTGGGTTAAAACATGATTTTGGACAATGCTCATGGAACTCAGCTTAAAACGTACTTGCAGACTGTAAAACCCTTGCCTATTGTAGAGCGCGCCTGTCCTTCCAGTGCTGAATGAAAACCCATGATTTTGGACCCTGTTTTCATGCGAAATAGCTAAAAGAAATGTTTCACGTTTGTTACACTCAAACAGTGTCTCCTGTCATATGCTGAACTGGTCGCATTGTGGATTTGGCCTAAAACATGATTTTGGACAATGCTCATGGAACTCAGCTTAAAACGTACTTGCAGACTTGAAAACCCTTGCCTATTGTACAGCGCGCCTGTACTTCCAGTGCTGAACGAAAACCAATGATTTTGGACCCTGTTTTCATGCGAAATGGCTAAAAGAAATGTTTCACATTTGTTACACTCAAACAGTGTCTCCTGTCATATGCTGAACTGGTCGCATTGTGGATTTGGCCTAAAACATGATTTTGGACAATGTTCATGGAACTCAGCTTAAAACGTACTTGCAGACTTGAAAACCCTTGCCTATTGTAGAGCGCGCCTGTCCTTCCAGTGCTGAACGAAAACCCATGATTTTGGACCCTGTTTTCATGCGAAATAGCTAAAAGAAATGTTTCACGTTTGTTACACTCAAACAGTGTCTCCTGTCATATGCTGAACTGGTCGCATTGTGGATTTGGCCTAAAACATGATTTTGGACAATGCTCATGGAACTCAGCTTAAAACGTACTTGCAGACTTGAAAACCCTTGCCTATTGTACAGCACGCCTGTACTTCCAGTGCTGAACGAAAACCAATGATTTTGGACCCTGTTTTCATGCGAAATGGCTAAAAGAAATGTTTCACATTTGTTACACTCAAACAGTGTCTCCTGTCATATGCTGAACTGGTCGCATTGTGGATTTGGCCTAAAACATGATTTTGGACAATGTTCATGGAACTCAGCTTAAAACGTACTTGCAGACTTGAAAACCCTTGCCTATTGTAGAGCGCGCCTGTCCTTCCAGTGCTGAACGAAAACCCATGATTTTGGACCCTGTTTTCATGCGAAATGGCTAAAAGAAATGTTTCACGTTTGTTACACTCAAACAGTGTCTCTTGTCATATGCTGAACTGGTCGCATTGTGGATTTGGCCTAAAACATGATTTTGGACGATGTTCATGGAACTCAGCTTAAAACGTACTTGCAGACTTGAAAACCCTTGCCTATTGTAGAGCGCGCCTGTCCTTCCAGTGCTGAACGAAAACCAATGATTTTGGACCCTGTTTTCATGCGAAATGGCTAAAAGAAATGTTTCACGTTTGTTACACTCAAACAGTGTCTCCTGTCATATGCTGAACTGGTCGCATTGTGGATTTGGCCTAAAACATGATTTTGGACAATGCTCATGGAACTCAGCTTAAAACGTACTTGCAGACTTGAAAACCCTTGCCTATTGTACAGCGCGCCTGTACTTCCAGTGCTGAACGAAAACCAATGATTTTGGACCCTGTTTTCATGCGAAATGGCTAAAAGAAATGTTTCACATTTGTTACACTCAAACAGTGTCTCCTGTCATATGCTGAACTGGTCGCATT